>NC_081422.1:23208785-23808785 GCF_949786415.1 Peromyscus eremicus
CTTCCCAGTTTCTGTGTCATGGAGGTAATCCCATAGTAGATGTAAAATTCCTGCTTTGTTTTGGCTCACACAGTCTGAGCCTGTGATAGCTCATTTCCTTTTTTACTTGCCCAGGATCATTTTAGCTATTGTTGGCTTATATCTTTTATAATGATGTACTAAACATTAGCCCATGTAGGCAAGAGGCCAGGGAAGACGATCATGTACATCTTACATTTCAATATGCAGACCTAACTGACCTCCAGAAGAAGGAAAATTTTGCCTGTGTATAAGACTCCTGTTACTCAATACCTCTGCTTTGCCTTTTTTTCCAGTCAGATGTTCACAAAACAACACCTCCTAGATCCATCTGCATCTCTTTATGTGTTGCTAATTATCTCTGCTCTTCTGTGAGCTCTCTGTTACCACTCTAGAGACAGCGAGACCTGGGAGAAAGGAGCTGATAAATGAGGTGGACTAAAGTCTCATGCAGTAGCCAAATTTATTCATAGCATCAGACAGTTTATACTCTGAGGGCATGCTGCATGTGAAAACCATGTTTTTCCATAGAGGCATATAAACAAATAACGATAGCCAATTGTAATGAATAATCTGAAGTAAACTCACTCCTATCTGCCATATCTGGGTGGAGCATGAAAACATATCCCAAGAACAATTCCATATTTTGAAGAAACTGAGGCCACATGACTCTTGTCTTGTTTTCTTGGAGTTTTCTCATAAGCACTTAGAATTCTCCCCATATGACTCCTTTCTTTGGCCATGTTCTGACAGTTCTCAACTCACAGAATTTTTTTCCTCTTAGGTTACTTGTATTTTGCTTATTTAATCTGTTTGTGCTTATGTCGAAAGTAGAAAGCCATCCATTGTGTATGTTGGAAATTATATGTTTTATAATAGTTTCTTGCTATTTTCACTTGATTAAATGTAGCTAACTTGCTAATGTCTTTTGTTACACATTTTTTTTTGTAGATACACAGATGAACTCCAACTTAATTATAGTTTAACTGGTAAGTTTTCTATTTTGTAGTGGGGTGAAAGGATTATGCATACAGTAGAAACCATACTTTGATTTTGAACTTAGCTCTTTTCGTAAGCTGATGGTATAAGATTCTTGCCCTGTGGCATGTGGCATCAGCTTCCGGTCACCCAAGAGAGTATTTGCCTTCTGCTTAGTTAAGTACTTAGTTAAGTTGGGTGTATATAATGCATTTTTGTAGTAGATATCATAAACTAATTGATTAAAATACTTAATATTAGAAAAGCTTGACAAACACCATAAGATAAAGGCCTCTCTTGGTGGGAAGCATGCAGATCACAGCCTTTCTTCATTTTTTTTTTTTTGCTTTTTATTTTTTTATTGAAAAAGATTATTTTCTCATACAATATATCATGTTTACAGTTCCTCCCCACATCTCCTCCCCTCCGGACCCACTCCCTTTCTGTCTCTCATTAGAAAAGAACAGGCTTCTAACAACCAAACATGACAAAATAAAATATAATAAGAGGAAGGAAAAACCATTCAGGACCAGACCAGGCAACCCAGTGGAAAGAAGAGAGCCGCAAGAGTAGGCCCAAGGATCAGAGAACTCTTCCTTCACACATTTGGGAGTCCCACACAAATAATATAAGCTACAATATATTCCATGGGACCCCCTTAGCCAACACCTGAATAGAATACAACTTAGTCCCAGTACTGGAAGCCTTGTTTGTTGACAGGATAAGGCTGGTTGGGATTCTGTCTCCCCCATTATTAGGAGATCTTATTAGAATTGCTTTGACTTATTTTTGGAAGTTTCCACTGCACTAGGTTTCCATACAATCCCTCAAATACCCCTCAGTTCCAGCTGTCTCTTTCCACATTCCTTCCCTCAACCAAACACTGCTGTTCCATAAAAAAAAGGACAGAGTGGAGGGAGGGAGTTAGGGAAGGAGGGAGGGAAGAAGGGAGACAGGGAGGGAAGGAGGGAGGGAGGGGAAGAAGGAAGGAAGGAAAGAAGGAAGGAAGGAGGGAAGAAAGGAAGGCAGGAAGGAGGGAGGGAAGGAGAGAGGGAGGGAAAGAAGGAAGGAAGGAAAGAGGGAAGAAAGGAAGGAAGGAAGGAGGGAGGGAAGGAAGGAAGGAGGGAAGAAAAGAAGGAAGGAGGGAGGAAGGGAGGGAAAGAAGGAAGGAAGGAAAGAGGGAAGAAAGGAAGGAAGGAAGGAGGGAGGGAGGGAGAGAAGGAGGGAAAGAAGGAAGGAAGGAAAAATGAATCTTAATGATATTCTGCTGTACTCATAGATCAGTGCCTTGTTCAGTCATCATCAGAGAAGCTTCTTCCTGCAGCAGATGGGAACAGATGCAGAGACCCACAGCAATACATTATGCAGAGAGACAGAGTCCTTGAAACATACAGCTCTAAATAGAATGTGTCCATCAAATACATACCCTCAGAGCTCAGGGAACTCCATGGAAGAGGAGATGAAAAAAGTGTAAGAGCCAGAGAGAACTGAGAACATTGGGAGAACATGGCCCTTTGAATTGACTGAGTGAGGCTCATATGAGCCTGAAGCAGCAAGTGCGGGCCTGATGCTGGTCTGCATCAGATCCTCTGAGTACATATTGTAGGCTGTTTATCATTTATTTAATGGCTAATATCCACATATAAGTGAATAATACCGTATTTATCTTTCTGGGTCCAGGTTACCTTATTCAGCATGATTTTTTTTTTTTTCTGGTTCTATCCATTTGCCAGCAAATTTCATGGTGTCATTTTTTAAAGAGCTTTTGAGTAATACTCTATTGTGTAAATGTACCACGTTTTCTTTATCCATTTTTCTTTTGAGGGACATCTAGGTTGTTTCCAGTTTCTGGCTATTATGAATAAAGCAGCAATAAACATGGTTGAGCAAGTGTCCTTGTGGTAGAATGGAGCATCCTTTGAGCATATGCCCAAGATTGGCATAGCTAGATCTTAAGGTACATTGATTCCCAATTTTCTGAGGAACTGCTATATTGATTTTCATAGTGGCTGTACACGTTTGCATTTCCACCAGCAATGAAAGAGTGTTCCCCTTATTCCATAATCTTGCCAGCATGAGCTCATTTGTATTTTTTTTTTTTTTTCGAGACAGGGTTTCTCTGTGTAGCTATGCGCCTTTCCTGGGACTCACTTGGTAGCCCAGGCTGGCCTCGAACTCACAGAGATCCGCCTTCCTCTGCCTCCCAAGTGCTGGGATTAAAGGCGTGCACCACCACTGCCTGGCTCATTTGTATTTTTGATATTAGTCATTCTGACAGGTGTAAGATGGAATCTTAGTATCATTTTGATTTGCATTTCCTTGATGGCTAAGGATGTTGAACATTTCTTTTAAGTGTTTCTCAGCCATTTGAGATTCCTCTATTGGAAATTCTCTGTTTAGATCTGTACCCTATTTTAAAATTTGATTGTTTGGTAGCTTTGGAGCCTTTCCTGGAACTCACTCTGTAGCCCAGGCTGGCCTTGAACTCACAGAGATCTGCCTGCCTCTGCCTCCTGAGTGCTGGGATTAAAGGCGTGCACCACCACTGCCCAGCTTTGGTTGGGAGACTTTTAATGAGTGTTCCTATTTCACTAGGGGTTATAGATCTCTTTAAATTGCTTATCTGATTGTGATTTAACTTTGTTAAGTAACTCCTATTCAGAAAATTATCCATTTCTTTTAGATTTTTCCAATTTGCTAAAGTGCAGGTTTTTAATATATATCCTTATGGTTTTCTAGATTTCCTTGATGTCTGTTATTATGCACCCCTTTCATCTCTGATTTTGTTAATTTTGATATTACCTCTTTGCTTTTTTAGTTGGTTGGATATCATCTCTCTGCCTTTTAGTTAATTTGGATAAGGTTTGTCTATCTTCATTTTCTCAAAGAACTATTTAAATTATTGATTCTTTATATTGTTCTCTTTGTTTCTATTTTATTGATTTCAGCCCTGAGTTTGATTATTTCTTGCCATCTACTTTTCTTGGGTATACTTACTTCTAGAGCTTTCAGGTATGCTGTTAAGTTGCTAGTATGAGATCTCCCCGTTTTTTTTTTGTTAGTTTGTTTTTTAATGTAGGCACTTAGTGCTATGAACTTGCCTCTTAGAACTGCTTCCATGGTGTTCCATAAGTTTGGTTATGCTGTTATTTTCATTGAATTCTAGAAAGTCTAATTACTTTATTATTTTTGTTTGACCCATTTTCTATTCATTAGAGAATTGTTCAGTTTCCATGAGTTTGTAAGCCTTCCATTCTTTCTGTTGTTGATATCCAGCTTATATCCATGGTGGTTTGATAGGATTCAGGGAGTTATTTCAATTTTCTTGTACATGTTGAGACTTTCTTTGTGTCCAAGAATGTGGTTAATTTTGGAGAAAGTTCCATGAGCTGCAAAGAAGGTCCATTCTTTTGTGTTTGGGTGAAATGTTCTGTAAGTATCTGTTAGGTCCATTTGCTTTATAACATCTGTTAGTTCCATCTTTTCTGTTTAGTTTTTGTTTGGACGATCTATTGGTGAGAGTGGGGTTTTGAAGTCTCCCACTATCAGTGTGTGAGGGTCAGCATGTGATTTAAGCTGTAGTAGTGTTTCTTTTACAAACTTGGATACCATTGTCTTTGGGGCATAGATATTAAGAATTGAAATGCTACTGTGGTGGATTTTTCCTTTGGTGAGTATGCAGTGTCCTTTCCTATCTCCTTTTATTAGTTTAGGTTTGAAGTCTATTCTGTTAGATATTAAAATGGCTACATCAGCTGTTCATTTGCCTGGAATATACTTTCCACCTTCTTAGCCACATTTCAACACCTCACTGATTAGTTCTAACATCTTGGAGAATCCACTGTTGTTGCAAGTCTGAAAACTCTTTAGTTGTAACTGAAATTTCAGTCCTTTCCCTCTTCTCATCAGCCACATAGCAAAATCTACTCATCATCCATTTCCTCCTTAGTTTTTCATGGCATCATAGCTCATTTATTTTTTATTTTTATTTTTGTAAATTTTTTTGGAAACAGGGTTTCTCTGTGTAGCCCTGGCTGTCCTGGAACTCACTCTGTAGACCAGGCTGGTCTCAAACTTACAGAGGCAGACGGTTGCCTCTGCCTCCTGAGTGCTGGGATGTCTGGTAGCTCATTTCTCTTTAGTGTTGACTAATATTTCATTTCTTGGATACACCATGGTTGATATAGTCATTTCTCCATTAAAGGGCATCTTGTTATCTCTGAGTTTGAGCAAGTATGAATAAAGCTTGCATAAATATCCACATACAGTTTTAAATTCTCTTATGTAAAAACCACAAGTAGTCAACTGGGGAGATGCTTCAGCAGGTAAGGATGCTTGCTATGCAAATGTGAAGACAAGTTCAAATCAAAAGACCCTGTGTCAAGAAAATAAGGCAAAGAATGATAGAGCAGGACACTAGATATTCTCCTTTGCCTTCTGAGCATATACATGGGTACACACACACACACACATACACACACACACATGGTGGGAGAGAGGGAGGGAGAGATATCTCCTACTGTTCCCCACTCTCACCCGCATTGGGCATTATTCAGGATTTTGACCTTTCTGATAGCTGTATACCAGCTATGTTTTTGAATGACACAAGAAGTCCTGTAACATTGACTATGATTATTTTGAAGGACAGAAATCCTGTTCTGAACAATAGATTTCATGTTTACACTTGCATCTTTGGCTAATTAGGGCTGTTAAAATGTCACCAGGTTTGAATGTTAGGTTTGCTTATAGGCTTGAGGGATGCTTCTGAAACTCAGACTCCTACTGTGGGTTAGCTGCATTAAGGAAGGCAGCCATCATGGGAGGTGCTCAATCCTGAGCTCTCTTAAGACAGTAAGGAGTTTAATCCTTTAGAATTCTTTTGCTAGTGAGTTCCTATTCCTTTCCATCCTGGTCATTTAACCTTGGGTGATTTCTTATGGCCAATGTCATGGGTTCCCAAATAGAAGTTACGTTATTTAGAGAAACCAGACTTGGGTAAAGCTTCTGCCTTAGGTAGTTATTACAGCTCCATAAGGGAATTGGAGCATATTTCACTTCCCTTTGAGTTTCAAAAGCCAAATGCTGAACATTCAGTTGCACTACCAGTACCACCAAGGGTGCTTTTTCCACTCTTCAGGGAGCACATGCTTTACTGGATCCCTCTTGGACTTTTTGAGTGGTGTCCATTTGTGGAGCCTGTTTCTTAGAGCCTCAGGCAGAGGCTGTGTTCCTGGACACAGTGCAGTTTGGGGGATGGTGTGTATGTGATCAGGATTCTATGCTGGTTTAGGAGAGCCTTTCTGGCAGTGTCCATGAAACCTGTGAAACCTTTCCAGTGTGTGGCCCATGTGGGTCCAACAATGGCACGACAGTTGGCTATCCCCATGATGGGTAGGACCCACTGGACAGGGTCATCCTGAAGCTTACTCAGGGTCAGAAGGATGAGTATTCCTGTTTTCATTCATGGTCCTCTTAAATTATCACCTTTTGGAAAGTTGGAAACCAAACAGGAAAGCAGATCTATGTACTTATCAGGATTTTGTTGCCACTGAAAAGGGGAGTGGACAGGCTGCCTGAAACATAGACTACTAGTCTGTAAAGCTAACTACCTCCAACACACAGTCACCTATGATGGCTGTGTCTTGGCCTGCCTTTACTCTGCCCTTGGTAAGTTTGATTTTCTTGTCCCAACATCTTTAGATACATGTTGAGGAAGTTCATAATCACGTTAAAACTATCCTACAAAACCTGGGTTGTCTCCTAACTGTAGGCAGCATTCTTAGCCCATTCTTAGTGATCTTTAGGACATTACCATTGAGTACTGCTCTCCACCCAGGCAGAAGCTGCACTTAGCGTGGCCTTACCTGGGTGGGGAGGGGTGTCTGCAAATTATTTCCCTGCTCCTTAGAAAGTCTCCAAAGACCAGCTTTGTCTAATATTTCCATTGATTTCCCTAGGGAAACCAGAGAGTGAAGAAGTAGTTAGCTCTAGATTGAGTGTTGTTTTCTTTGACTGAGTGGTTTCTCAATGCCATCAGGAAACACTGTTCTATCTACTTATAAAATGAGAAGTTGGAGGACTCGGCTGAACTCTGACAAAGCCAACAACTTCCTCCATCAGATAGCCATTTTTCTTACTCTTTTCTACTTATTGCTCACTGTTTTTAATCTTTGGTTTTTTTGGCTTCAGCACTGTGGGTCTGTGGTGAGGTGGAACATCATGGAAGAGAGGATGCAGAAGAAACAAGCATCTCACTGTGGACCACTGCATCAGCAGTTGCAGAGTATTATTGACTTGAGATCTTTCCAGTATGGTGGGCTCGTTGAGGTATAACTCCACTATAAGTCAAGGAACATCTGTATTGATCACTTCCCTCCATGGCCATTTCTTTTAATAGCTAGTATAAGAAACCTAGACCTGTGGTCACGTAAAAATTAAGGATTTTTAATTAACGAAGCAAACTATAGACAAATTTGACAGATGGGTAACAGATTGATAGAAGATATTTGCAAAATAGAAGAGGAATTGACAAGAGATTAATATATAATACACACAAGGAATTCTTACAAGTCATCAAGAGAAAAATATTAGGAAATCTACTAGAAAAATGAGCAAAGGATATTAATAGTAATTCACAGAAGGGGAAACCCAAATAGCTAACAATCTGAATAAAGAGACCATCAATCTTTGCAACACTTAATTAGGGAAGTGGAAAGGAAAACAATGAACTGCGTATTGCTTTACCCAAAAATTTAAAGTTATATAAGACTAAACCCAGTTCCTGGCACAAGAAATGGCAAACACCAGGCATTGTAACAGAACCGTTGGCTGAAACCATTCTGGCACATGTGTGGGACTTGTAGGTGTGAACTCTAGAGAAACGGTTGCCCATTATCTGTGAAAGTACATGTCCTTATAGCTTGTTGTGGCATCAGAGTTAATGGCAGTTCATAACCACTTCTGGATGGATGGACAAACTAAATGCAAGGGTAAGAAAGGAGCCAAATAAATAGCATTTGAATATTTTTGTGGTATTTCCATATTATTTTGGCTTTAAGAAATATTTGTAGCTGGGCATGGTGGCACATACCTTTAATCCCAGCACTTGGGAGGCAGAGGCAGGCGGATCTCTGAGTTCTTGGCTAGCCTAGTCTACAAAGCTACAAAGAGAGTTCCAGGACAGCCAGGGCTGTTACACAGAGAAACCCTGTCTTGAAAAAACAAATTAAAAATAATTAATTAATTAATTTAAAAAATAAAGAAAGAAAACTAAAGAAATATTTGTGTGTCTTTACAGGAAAATGTGCTCTTACTCTTTTACACATACACACACACACACACACAAACACACACACTTTGAGACCAGGCCTCATTATGTAGCCTAGGCCAGCCCTCTGCTTCACCATTCCTAAATACTGTGATTATAAGTGTGTGCCACTAAAGTCTGGTTCAATGATTTATCACCTATCCTTATAATTTTCATTTTTTAGATTAATTTTAAAGCATCATATAGATTTTGTTAAAAATTCTGTGTTGGACTAGGGAGATGACTCAGAACCTACACAAAAGCTGGGTGTAGAAGTGCATACATCCATAATCCCAGTGCTCTTATGGGAGGAGGGGAGGCAGAGACACGAGAATCTCTGTAAGCTCGTGGGTCAACTAGCTCGACATATGCAGTAGAAGAGAAAAGACTGTCCTGACAAGGTGGAAGATGAAGACCATCAGCTGAGATTGTCCTCTGACCTTAATGTGCACACTATAACATGCACACTTATACACACACATACACATACCACATATACACACATACACATACCACATATGCACACAATAGATAAAAATAATTCTTTAGGGATATTGGTTTGATGCAGGATCTTGCTATGTTGTACAGGCTAGCCTCAAACTTACTATGTAGCCCAGGCTGGTCTTGAACTCACAGTCTTCCTGTCTAAGCCTCCTTTTGTATGTTGATTACATAGCCTGCTACTTTGCTGAAAGTATTTATCAGGGGTAAGTGGATTTTTGGGCGGTTAGAGTCTTGGGGGGGGGTTACTTTAAGTATAGAATCATGTTGTCTGTGAATTGGGATAATTAAACTTCTTTTCCTACTTATATCACTTTTATTTCTTTTTCTTGTCTTATTGCTCTAGCTAAGACTTTAAGCACTACATCAAATAAGAATGGGAGAATAGGTACCCTCGACTTACTGCATTTTAGAAGAAAATTTTTCTCAGTTTTTTTTTTTAAACTTTCTAGCTGGTAATCAGGGCAATCAGTTTATGATGTATAGCTTTTGTTATATTGAACTATGTTCCTTCAATTCCTGGTTTCCTCAGAACTTTTTCAGAAGCGATGTTTAGCTTTGTCTAATGGCTTTTCTGCATCAATTGAGATGTGTGATTTTTGTCCTTAAATATATTGATATATACTATATACACACACACCATATATATATATATATATATATATATATATATAATATTCTATCCAACAAGGAGATAGCACACATTCTTTTTCAGCAGGGCAAGAATGAAACCTTCTCTAAGTCCAGCAATCAAATCATAGCAAATATAAAGAAATCAAAATAATTTTTGTGTTATCATAATGAAACTAGAAATCAATAAAAAGGAAACTTACAAAAACTTCATAAATTCATGGAATGTATACAATATACTCTTGAATGATCAGTGGGTCACTGAAGAAATCATAAAAGAAATTTTCAAGTTCTTAGAATCAAATGAACATGGAAGTACAACCTACCAGAATCTTTAGAATACAGCTAAGATTGGTTCTAGAAGGAAAATTTGTAGGTGCAAATGATGACCTGAAAAATCAGAGCTGTTTCAAGTAAATAACCTAATCATTCACTTCAATATCATAGAAAAAACAAACATGAAAGGAATATAGGGCACAAAATAAGAGAGATCATGGCTGCAAATTCAGGAAATGGAGACTGAAAGAACACATATAAAATTAATCAAACTAGGTGTTTAAAAAAACCCAAGATTGGCAGAGGTTATTCAAACTAACCAAAAAAAAAAGGGAGGACTCACATTAATAAAATCAGATGAAAGGGGGATTAATACAGAACCCAATGAAATCCAGATAATCACTAGGAAATACTTGGAAAGTGTATTTTAAAAATAAACCCCAAAAATCCAGAAATGGATAAATTCCTAGGTGCGTGTGACCTACCAAATTGAATTAAGAGGGTATAAACAACTTAAGTAGATCCAAAGCAATCAGCAAAATAAAGCATCAATAACAAGTCTTCCCCCAGCCCCCCTGTCTTAGGATTCCTATTGCTGCTATAAGTCACCTTGACCAAAAAGCAAGTTGAATTGGAAAGGGTTTTTGTTTTATATTTCCACATTGCTGTTCAACACTGAAGGAAGTCAGGACAGGAACTCAAACAGGTCAGGATCTTGGAGGCAAGAGCTGATGCAGAATCCATGGAGGGGAGCTGATTACTGGCTGGCTTCCCATGGCTTGCTCAGCCTGCTTTCTTATAGAACCTGGGACCAACAGTCCAGGGATGCTACCTCCCACCATGGGCTGGACTCACCCCCATTGATCACTAACGAGAAAATGTCTTATAGCTGGATCTCATGGAGGCATTTCCTCAACTGAGGCTCCTTCTTCTCTGATGACTCTAGCTTGTGTCAAGCAGACACACAAAATCAGCTAGTACCACTGACCCCTTGTCAACTTGACACACAGACACATCACTATTAAGCCACAGCCCTTCCTTTCTTACTCATTCACATAATCTTAAATGATTTAGAAGTCCCACAGTCTTTACAAATTCAAACACATTAAAATTTCAGTTTCTTTAAAATAGTCAATCTCTTTAAAAATCAGAAGTCTTTTAAAATTCAAGTCTCTCAACTGTGGGCTCCAGTAAAAATACTTTCTTATTTCAAGAGGGAAAAATTAGGGCACAGTCACAATCAAAGCAAAACAAAGTTCCGACTGTCTAATATCTAGGATCCAGTCATGGTGTTCTGGAGTCCCCCAAAGGGCTTGGTCACTTCTCTGGCTCTGCACTCTGCAGCACACACAGCTTGTCTTCTAGGTACCGGCTGGCTCCACTCCACTGCTGCTGCTGTTCTTGGTGGTCATCCCATGGTGCTGGTGTCTCCAAAATGCTGGAGTCCCTTGCTGCAACTGGGTTGCATGTTCACCAATATCCTCTTATGCTCTTTTCATGGTGCTAAGCCTCAACTTCTCTGCATGACCCCTTCACTCTTGAGACTTCAACTGCCACTGAGGCTGTACCTTCACCAGTGGGCCTTTCCTGGCCTCTTATAGTGGCAAGCCTCAGCTGCTCTTTATGACCCCATCATGCCTTCAAAACCAGCACCACTTGGGTGACTCTTACACATGACCAAGTCTGGCTGCCAGCTTGAGGTACAACCTTGGCTGCCCCTGGAACACAACTTCTATGTTCTCTCAGATAACATTTCCCAGAAGATTTCATCTCAGCAATGCTGGTTTCTTCCTAATCACTGCTAATTTTTTAGCTCCAGCCAACCAGCATCAAGTATCCCAACAAAGCAAACTTTTGCTTTAGTAGTTCTGGTGTCTTGTTAATCACAGCTGATTCTTCAGCCCCAGCTAACCAGAACCATAGGATCTCAATTAAAAATAACAAGTGGCACTCGGGAGGCAGAGCCAGGTGGATCTCTGTGAGTTCAAGGCCAGCCTGGGCTACCAAGTGAGTCCCAGGGAAGGCGCAAAGCTACACAGAGAAACCCTGTCTCAAAAAACCAAAAAAAAAATAAAAAAAAAACAACAAATGGCCATGATAGAGTCTTTAAACTTCCTTCTGAAACTTTACAAGCCAGGCCTTCATCTTCTGCACTGCTCTCAATATATTATCTTCCAAGCTCCCAAGGAACATCTCACAGAGCTCTTAATACTCAATGGTTCTTCTAGCCCAAAGTTCCAAAATTCTTGTACAATCCTTCCCAAAACAGATCAGGTCTGTCACATCAATACCCCACTGTGCTGGTACTCTGTCTTAGAGTTTCCATTGCTGCGACAAAACATCATGACCAAAAGGCAAGTTGGCCCTCCCCCATTGATCACTAAATGAGAAAATGCCTTATAGCTCGATCTCAAAGAGGAATTTCCTCAGCTGAGGCTCCTTCCTCTGATGACTCTAGTTTGTGTAAAGTTGACACACAAAACCACCCCAACATTTTGGAGATGCCAGTACCATGAGATGACCACCAAGAATAGTAGCAGCAGTGAGTGGAGTGAAGCCAGCCAGAGCCTAGAAACCAAGCTGTGTGTGCTGTAAAGGGCAGCGCTGGAGAAGCGACCCAAGTCCTTTGTAGGAATCCAGGAGATTGTGAGTGGATCCCAGATAATTGGACATTGAGTTATTTATACTGCTGGAGTTTGGTTTGCCTTGGTTCAGATTGTGATGGTGCCCTGATTCTTTCCTCTTCAATAAAGTATTCAATTTTGATTTTTAAAGGAGCCCACAGATGAAAGACTTGAACTTTTAAAACAGACTGGTTGGAGCCAGGAGGTGGTGGCTCATGCCTTCAATCTTAGTACTTGGGAGGCAGAGGCAGGTGGATCTCAGTGAGTTTGAGGCCAGCCTGGTCTACAAAACGAGATCCAGGACATCCAGAGCTGTTACATAGAAAAACCCTATCTCAAAAAACAGAGAGAGAGAGAGAGAGAGAGAGAGAGAGAGAGAGAGAGAGAGAGAGAGAGAAGGGGAGAAAGAGAGAGAGAGAGTAGAGAGAGAAGGAGAGAGAGGAGAGAGAGAAAGAGAGAGAGAGGAGAGAGAGAGAAGGAGAGAGAGAAGGAGAGAGAGAGAAGGAGAGAGAGACTAATTGTTTTAAAGAAGTTGAAATTTTAAAGACTGAATTTGTAAAGACTATGGAACTTATTTTAATGTGAGATCCTGGGGATGAATATGAAAGGAAGAAATGTGGCTTAACAGTGATGTGTCTGTGTGTCAAGTTGACAAGGGGTCAGTGGTACTGCCTGATTTTGTGTGTCAACTTGACACGAGCTAGAGTCATCAGAGGAAGGAGCCTCAGTTGAGAAAATGCCTCCATGAGATCTAGCTATAAGACATTTTCTCCTCAGTTAGTGATAAATAGGGGTGGGTCCAGCCCATGGTGGGAGGTACCATCCCTGGACTATTGGTCCTAGGTTCTATAAGAAAGCAGGCTGAGCAAGCCATGGGAAGCCAGCCAATAATAAGCTCCCCTCCATGGCTTCTGCATCAGCTCCTGCATCAGCATCAGCTCTTGCCTCCAAGATCCTGACCTGTTTGAGTTCCTGTCCTGACTTCCTTCAGAGATGAACAGTAATGCTGAAGTGTAAGCCTAATAAACCCTTTCCTCCTCTACTTGTTTTTTTTTTTTTTTTTTTTTTTTGGTCATGGTGTTTTGTAGCAGCAATAAAAACCTTAAGACACCAACCCTAAGAAACAGGACTAGATGAATTCACTGCCAAACTCTTCCAAAGTTTTAAAGAACTAATCAATACCAATACTGGTCAAATAGAACAGGAAGGAGGCCTATCAAATTCAGGCTGTAAAGCCAGCATTAGCCCAGGGTTACTACTGCTGTGATGAAACACCCTGACCAAAAGCAAGTTGGGGAGGAAAGGGTTTATTTTACTGACATATTCTGAATCACAGCCAATTGAGGGATATCAGGGCAGGAATTCAAACCAGACAGGAACCCGGATACAGGAGCTGATGCAGAAGACATGGAGGGGTGCTGCCTACTGTCTTGCTCTTCATGGCTTACTCAGTTTGCTTTGTTATAGAACCCAGAACCACAAACCCAGGGGTTGTCCTCACCTACAGTGGGCTGGACTCTCCCACATCAATCACTAACTAAGAAAATGTCCTATAGGCTAACCGACAACCTGATCTTCCGGAGGTATTTTCTCAGTTGAAGTTCCCTCAGATAATTCTAACTTGGGTCAAGTTGACATAAAAGTAGTCAACACACTCTGATACCTACATTAGATGAGGATATAACAAAATGACCCCCTCCACACACACCCATGAACACAGACAAAAATTCTCAATAAAATTCTGGCAAACCAAATGCAGCAACCCACAGGAATATCAGATAGCACAATCAAGTTTGTTTTATTCTGGTTCAACATAGTCAAATCAATAAAGGTGATAATATATATGTCTTATATAAAAATATACAATAAACATATGTAATATAATAAATAATTAAATATTATACACATATGCTAACTTCTTTTGTTCTATGTGGAATTTTGAATGTGAATGGCCCCCATGTTATTTGAATACTTGGTACCCAGTTGGTAGAACTGTTTGGGAAGGACTAGGAGGTGTGGCCTTACTTGAGGTCATGTATTCCTGGGGGTGGGCTTTCAGGTTTCAAAAGCCATGACACTCCTAGTTAGCCCTCTCTGCCTGTGGCTCTGAGCCTCTGGCTGCCAGCTGCCATGCTCCCCACCACAATGGTCATGGACTCATCCTTTGAAACTGTAAATCCCCAATAAATTATTTCTTCTCTAAGTTGTCTTGGTCATAGCAGCTTAGTATAACAAAAGTAAAGTAACTAAGACATTTTTGATACTGTTTAATTCTGAGATTTCTTTGTTGATTTTTAATTTGTATGACTTATCAAGAGAGGACAATGGGCATTGAAATTACCTACTGTTATTGTATTAGAGCCTGTTTGACCTTCCACATGCATTAGTGCTTGTTTTATGAAATTGGAAGTCCTACATTTGGTAATAATGTTTATAATTATTGTATCTCCTTGGAGAATTATTCCCTTTATTAATATGTAGTGGCTTGCTTTATCTCATCTGATTAATTTAGGTTTGAAGTCTATGTTATCAAATATCAGAAGAGCTGTGCCAGCTCCAGCTGGTTTTGGCTTCTGTGCTGGCTAGTTTTTATGTAACTTGACACGAGCAAGTGTTATCTGAGAAGAGGAAATATCACTTGAGAAAATCTAGCTGTAGGTAAGCCTGTAGGGCATTTTCTTATTAGTAATTGATGAGGGAGGGCACAGCTCATTGTGGGTGGGGCCACCTCTGTACTGGTTGTCAGAAGTGCTATAAGAAAGCAGGCTGAGCAAATCATGGGGCTCAAGCTGGTAAGCAGCACCCCTCCACTGCTTCTGCATCATCTCCTGGCTTCATGTCCCTGTTCTGTTTGACTTTCTGCCTTCATTTCCTTTGATGGTGAAGAGTGATATGAAAATGTTAACAAAATAAACCCTTTCCTCCCCAAGTTGCTTTTGGACATGGTGTTTCATCACTGTAATAGTAATCCCAAACATGACAGCTTCCCATTAGAGTTTTTTAATTGAGTCAACTAGTCTGAGTCTCTTTATTGGTGAATTTAAGCCATTTATGTTTAAAATTATTATTAAGAGATGTTTACTTGTTATTGTAATTTTGTTAGTTATTTTTCTGGTTGGTTCGATTATTGTTTGTAATATGCTCTCACCTCTGTTGATATTAGGGGCTTGCTGGGTGTGATGGATTTCTTTCCATATGTCCTTTGTTCATCTGTTTCTCTAATGCAAATTATTCCTTCTTGTGTTCTCCTGTTGGAAACTGTCTTTACTTCTCTGTATTTGTGCTGGCAGGTGGGTCATGAATTGCCTTAGTTTGTGCTTATCTTGAAATATCATTATTTCTCTGCCAATTTTAAAAGGTATCTTTGCTTGTTATAGCAATCTTGGTTGGCAGTTATTTACGTTCAAGTCTTTTTCCATCCTTCCCTGGCTTTGAGGGTTGCTGATGTGAGATCTATATTATTCTGTTGTTTTTGCCTTTTTAGGTGAGTTGGCATTTTTCTCCTCAGACTTTAATATTTTTGTTTTGTATTTTTGACATCGTGACTGTAATATGTTAATAGTTCTTCTTCAGTAATGACTATTGGGGGTTGTAAATGCTTCTTGTGCCTAAATATCTATTTCTTTCTCTAGATTTGGGAGATCTCCTACTATCATTTTGTTCAATATACTTTCTATGTTATTAGTGTTTATCTCAGCTTCTTTCTCGGTACTGTGGGTTCTTAGGTTTAGTTTCTCAATTATATCTCGGAGCTCTGTGTGTTCTTGTGGCAAAGCTCATTTTCTTTTGTTCCCTTACTGATGTTTGAATGTAGTATTTTTTTTCAGCCCTACCCTTCACGCTCATTTTTTTCTGCCTGATGAAATCCTATTGGCCATACTTTACATTGTGCTTTCAAATTTGATTCACTGAGTTTTCATCTCCAAAAATTTAAAAACATGCTTTTATTTATTGCTTGAGAACTTCATATAAGTACACAATATGTCTGGTCCAATCCACCGCAAGCCCTCCCTTCCACCTCTTCCCAAGCCCTCCTGCCACTTCTTCCAAACTATATGCACTAGACTTTTTTGACCCACTACATCCAATTAGTGATGCCAGTGTTTATTTCTCTCCCTCCTCCCTCCCTCCAAAGCCCTCAATTTCCTTGTTGAATATTTCATTTTATTTTAATTTTTCATAAATATTGCTGATTTCCCATATGTTCCACTGATGTTTTCTTCTATGTTGCTAATGTTCCTCTCAGCCCTTGATTGAGTTCTCCTACTTGTTTATATACTCATTCGGGTCACTGATCATTTTTACCTATAAATGTCTGAAATCTTCATGTGGCTTTTTGCTTACTTCAGAATTGTTGAGTTGAGGAGTTATGATCTTTTAGAAGTCTTGTGGCCTTGCTTTGCATGTTTCCCATGTGTCTGAGCTGTGATTTGGAGAGGGATCTCCTCATTGAACATCCTACTTTTGAAGCCTCGACCCCCATTCCATTCTGTGAAGATCAAACAAACTACTGTATTAATAATAACATCAAGCCATACAAGAAATAGAAATAAAACTCAACCTCAGTCCAGCAGTGTATTAGCAATGATCCTAATGCTGAAAATGACAAAACTACTGTAGACTTACCAGAACTTGAATATTACCTAGGCTGAGTGTGGAAATAGAAAATGAGCGAGGGCTGGAGAGATGGCTCAGTGGTTAAGAGCACTGGTTACTCTTCCAGAGGTCCTGAGTTCAATTCCCACCAACCACATGGTGGCTCACAACCATCTGTAATGAGGTCTGGTGCCCTCTTCGTTCCTGTGGGCACACATGCAAGCAGAACACTATATACATAATAAATAAATCTTTAAAAAAAAAAAAAGAAAAGAAAATGAATGAAATGAAGGGGGAAGTAGGTAGGACATGTGAGAAGTTGAGAAGGGAGGTTAAATAAAAGAAAGGAGATGAAGACTAGAAGGATGTTACAAAGGGAAGAAACCAGAGCGGGAGATTAGAAAACAACGACAACAAAAAATCCCAACCCCCAAAAGATCTTCCAATTGTGGTAATATATTGTGTACCCTAAGAAACTTTGGCTGAAGATTAGAGGATAGAACAAGCCACTATTTTAAACATAGAGGCCAGACAGTGCTGGCACACACCTTTAATCTTAGCAATTGGAAGGCAGAGATCCAGAGTTCAAAGCCACCCTAGACTAGATGAGATTGACTCAGTCTAGGAGAGAAACAGAGCTGGACAGTGGTGGCACACACCTTTAATCCCAGTACTTGGGAGTCATACACCTTTAATCCCAGCACTTGAGATCTCATGCCTTTGCTTGGGAAGCACACACGACTTCAATCCCAGGAAGTGATGGCTGGGCAGAAAAAGGTATATAAGGTGTGAGGAGACAGGAACTAGAGGCTTTTTCAGGCTGAGGAGTCCTAAAGGTAAGATGTGGCCTGTTCCTTTGTCTCTCTGATATTTCATCATTTACCCCAATATCTGGTTCTGGGATTTTTATTAACAGACCATTTAGAATTCGTGTTACATCCAATAATGAAAAAGTTCAAAATTTTAGATAGAGAAGCAAAAACATTGCTCAATAATAAAAAATGTGTAAATAATAGGAATACATGAAAGGAAACAAAAAATAAAAACATGAAAATTAAACAAATATAGTAAAGTAAAACCTGCTTAAAAGTATAGTAAAGGAAATAAAGAAATGGTAATGTGGAAAAGGATGAGGTGTTGATGGGGCTCTGAGTCCATGGGAACTGGAGACTGTCCTAACATGAAGGGAAAGTCCAATGAACATGTGGACTCTTGACTTTCCTGTGGTTTATACTGTCACTGAGGCTGTCTTGGAAACTTAAAAGGGGTTTTGTTTCTTTGTTTTCTCTTTCTAATTTTTTTTTTTTTTTTTAGTTTTTCGAGACAGGGTTTCTCTGTGTAGCTTTGCGCCTTTCCTGGAACTCACTTGGTAGCCCAGGCTGGCCTCGAACTCACAGAGATCCACCTGCCTCTGCCTCCCGAGTGCTGGGATTAAAGGCGTGCGCCACCACTGCCCGGCTCTTTCTAATTTTCTAATCTATTTTTAAAGTAAAAAACATGCCACTATGTTATGTCTTGTGAGGTTTCTCTTTCAATTGGCTTGATTTTTCTCAACAGCTCAGTGAGATAGACATTCTGTACCACTTTGCAGAGCAGCAAACAACAAAGTTGTTCAAGGTTAAACAGTAGTGGTGTTCTGGGCACTCAAAAGTTCTGTTTCTGTGAGCTGTGGGAGCCACAGCTCACTGTACTTTGTGAAGCAAAGGCAAGGATTCAAACTGATCTAACGTGCTATGTTGTTGAATGTACTTTTGAAGATGTAGCCCTGGAAAAAATAAGGTGTGTGCAGAATTTATAAACAATGATGTTTATAAGATCTCAAATACAAACAGATAAAGAGTTAGGTAAAAGGTCAGGTGTCGGCCCAGATACAGCCAGTAGATGAAATATTAAAATACTGTATTCTTTATTTTTAAACAGTTAATAATAAAAATGCTAATGTGATACATGAATAAAAGCTATAAGTATAAAATGTGCCAAGAACGGAAAGGTTCCTCCTTGCCACGATTATGGTTTCAATTCTGCCTCACTTGCTCAAGTGTTCTCAGAAGGACGCTTTCTCAAAGAGGTGGCTGGCCAAGGTTATTTGGGGGGCTGCATGAAGGTCTTGCTGATCCCATGCCTGGGTCTGGTCCATACACGCACAGCGTCTGTAAAACATTGGCATCATCAGTCTTGTTCCAGACTCCCTTGCCAACTCCCCTTCGCCTCCCAAGCAGCCTGCAGCTGTCGCCACCAGCTCTGTCTCAAGAGCCTACCACCCTTCATTTTAATGACCCTCCAGACAAGGCAAATGAGGCAGCTCTGCGGGTCTCTCCTCTTCACCTGGAAAGGAATTAGTGGTCCATTAGCGTGACGAGAAGCACCTCCCTCCTCCCACAGAGAAATGGGGCTTTTTTGAAAATGGGAAGGCTGGTTTGGACCTGGGTTGTAGTGCGGCCACCTGGAAATGGTTTCCAGGTTCCATCTTTCTGTGCAGTCCCTGTCAGCTGCTTTATCCCTTGCTTTTGGCAAATGACTTGTCATTTGATCTGAATTTAAAAAGCCTTGGCTTGCCTGGTGGGGAGAGAACAGGTGGAGGGTGGTAAGTAGCAAATGGTTCTTACAGCTGACATGAGAGCCAGGAAGAGAGGCCCTTTCCCATGTGCCCCTTGGTTTTGCCCAAGTCTTTCTTTCTAAGGCCGGGAGCAAGCAGGCCTGAGTATTGAGCCTCTCAGGACCTTTGAGTCTTTCATCATACTGTTGGCAAGACCTTAAGGTGCTTGGCTAGAATTGTGGTATTTAAACCACACCATAAGCAAGTTTTTAGGCACAATTACATTCATCATCTTAGAGACAACAGTGTTGAGACCTCGAGAGGACAGGAAGTGTGGATGAGTGTTTGTGACAGCAGCATGGCTGAGCATGGTAGTCCAGTTCCCACTTGCTGAGTACTGTGCTTCTGAGCTGCTCAAGCTTGTCACTGTGTTGGGTCCTTGCAACTGTGTGGAATGGGTATCACCATTGCTGGGCTTGAACTGGAGAAACAGGTTCAGAGTCTGACTTGCTTCCATTTAAGTTTCAGAACTAAGGCTTGCTTCCGATGGGTCTGATTCCAGAACTGCTAACCATCTCACCTAGTTCAGTGGCTGTGTATTTATTTGGTTAGCACCAAATAAATAGTAGGTTTTCTATTGGAGTCTTGAGCTTTTATGTGGAGTGTGAATGCCATCAAAAGAATGAGAGATAGCACATAAAGTGCACATACACACACACACACACACACACACACACACACACACACACACACATACACACATACGAATTAGAAAAACAGCTTTCAAATAATATACTAAAATCCTAAGTAGATAAAAGTAGATTTTTATTTCTAACGAGTCACATATGTGTGTGAATTATGCAAATTTTAATGGGACTGAAGCCTGCATAGACTACAGAGGAAAGTTCCATCCTGGCCCTGTCTACCAGTATCCTGTCCTTTGTGTGCAGAGCAGCTGCCTCAGCTCATATAATCCCAGTTCCTTAGAGGCTGAGGCAGGATGAGCCTGAGTTCAAGGTCAAGTTAAAGGTCAGCCTGGGACACCTAGTAAGACTTGTCTCAAAATTAGAAGAAGAAAAGGGACACTGGAGATTCACCTCTGGTAGGGCACTTGCCTAGTGTGGCCAAGGCCCTGGATTCATCCCCGATTACTTTTCACAAAGGGTAAGTGCATTTGAAATGTGGAGAGTGATATGATTAGAGTGGTGGGCAGTGAGGCCTCAGCCCTCTGCACAGAGTGGAGAGGATAAGGGCCTGAAGGAGCTTAGAGCTGATGGTAGTTTTCCTTCCTGTGTTTTGTCTAGGTAGGTGAGTCTTCTTTGGGCCATGAGGGTTGGGTTGTTGAGTAGAGAACACTTCCTCCACATTTGTGTTTTGGGTCCAGGACTGGATGCCATAGACAGTGTGTTCTACAGCTTGGGCTGACACCCCACACAGCCACTCAGCCATCCTGACACCACTGGGTAACAATGGAAATTCAAAGCTTCCCTGGGCTCCTTTAGGTCTTTGTCACTGAAGTTATAATTTGTAATTTCCTACTTTGGTTACAATGAGGTCAGTCTGTATCCTCTACTCGGCTGATAAAGGAGGTGAGAAATCCCTTCAGATCAGCTCACATGGAGACCAAACCGCCACCAGCATCAGAGCACAGCTGTTCTGTGCTTGCCTTGATGCTGTTCTGAAGGCCCTGCTCGGAGACTTATGTTCACTGGGGGAAGAGCTGGGATTAGGAACTCCAAATCAACACAAATCTGGTTCTTTCCAGATTCTTTAATTGCACTGGGAAGGGAGTTCCTAGGAACCGTAGGTCAATAAAAGGGGATCAGGAGTAGTGGAGATGTTGGGAGTAGCAGCAAATAAAGAAACCCCCTTCCCAGTAGAGAAGAGGTAGTTTATTCTGCAGGCTAATAGGAGTGATCCATGGCCCAGGAACATGGACTGAGGACACCCCGAGTCCCATGTTGCAATGTGGTAACCGTTTGAAGTTTTTATAGTAGCAGAACAAAGAAAGTCATAATAAAGGTGTTTTTACATATACTGGCAGAGACAGTAAGTAGATAGGCAAAGCAAAGTAGAGACAACTCAGCTGTAGGCCTTGGATGCTGACTGACCCTTAGCCTTTTGGTTGGTAGAGGCTGGGGTTTTAGTAACTTAGTACATTCCGAAACATTTTTATCTGCTCGTTATAGGATGTTAGGTCAGACACAGAGGTGGGCAAGGAATGGCTATTTAGGGGCTAAAGGTAAATTGTAGTTAGACCGCAGACCTGTAACATTCCACTCTCTCCCATTGTCACAGAAGCCAACTGGCCTTGCAGAAGGTTCAGCTGAAGGGGAGGCTTCTTCGGGGGAACTTCAGTTCACAGAGGATTCCTCTGGGGGAATGATTTCACATCAGAACTTTGTGGCTGCCTCTGGTTGAGTAAGGAAAGTTAGAAAAATGTGAAGTGGTCTCTTACTAAAAGATTTTTGAAAGCTGAGCATAGTGGCACACACCTGTAATCGTAAGACTCAGGAGTCTGATGCATGAATATTAAGAGTTCAAAGCCAGCCCTGGGCTGCCCAGCCAGACCTGGACTTAAGACAAATAAATTACTATTAAAAATAGTTTCGGCCTAACTACGTTTTCATAAAGCTATGTAAATTGAGAGAAATATGCAATTCCAAAGCATGGCAAAGAAAAGCAACACATTTATCAAGTTAGACCTGCTGTGGTGAGTGTGCAAAACCCTTCTTTGGGCCTGAGGGGATGGCTCAGTAGGTATAGTCTTTGCAGGGTAAGTGTAAGGACCTGAGTTTGGATCTCCAGCACCCTTGTAAAAAGCTGACAGTGCACAAGCTTGTGCCCCAGCACCAGGGATGTGGGGACAAGGATAAGAATAAGGTGGGGAGTGATGGAGAATACAGGGCATTCTCTTTTGGCTTCCATAAATGTGAACAGGCATGTAGACTCTCACCTATACATGCACATATACCACATACACACACACCACCACCACCACCATCACCACACATTATAAAAAGTTTCAAAAAATAGATTAAAACCTTCAAATAGATAGAAGTAGGTTTTCATTTCTAACTAGACACCTATGTAGATATATGACACAAAATTTAAAGGGACCAAAGCATGTTGTTTTGCTGTTGGCTTAGTGACCACACCTGAATCTACTGATAATTTAATTCCTTTTTGCATCTCTGTGGCTCTGAAGTTGGTGCCCTGCCATCAGGCCACAGCCTGGTAGGAATCCCAGTCCCACAGGCAGGCACCTGCTTGGCCATGGCGACCAAATATAGGTTTTAACTAAGTCTCTATATTCTGTTTACCAATAAAGACTTGGGAGTCAGATGTTGGGGTGAAAACCTGCTAGCTCAGAGAGGCCAAGAAGCAATGAGCTGACCTTCCGTTTTGATGGGAGACCCAGCAAGAGAAGCATCTCTCCACTCCTCCCAAACCCCAAAGACCTTGAATCTCTAAGTCCCTCCCTCCTCCTTCCTGTTATTCCTGGCTCCTCTGTCCTCTCTATGACTAACTAATTCCTATCAGCTAGTCATTGGCTCTGCCCCCTGATCTAAGGTTAATTTTATTAATACAATCTGGGAGTTTTACAGTGCAATCAAATATCTTGCAACAGAAGCATATATAGGATTCAGAGGAAAGCCATATCCTTGTCCTGTCCACCAGCTTCTTGTCCTTCTTCATGGGGAGGAGCTTGCCCCAGCTCCACTATCAGACAGGTCAGACATGGATACTTCTTACAAAGATACCATGTACATCTATGTGGACATTTGTGCGTATCTGTATCTTTAAACCTTAATACAAGACACTTGATGTATTATTTCTAGCCTTGCTTTTCAGGAGTGCCATTTTGAAATATCACAAACTGCAGAACCAGTGCTTTGATTCAGTTTGTTTTCAGACTATTTGCAAAGTTCCTCATACTTCAGAATATTTATGAGCTCTGAGCTTGAAATGACATTAGCAAATTCTGACCCTTCAGCTTCAATTTCTCCAGACTGATGTTTTCCCTCCTAGCAACCAAAATTGATTGTTTGATTTTAAAGCTGAGAGTTTTTTTTTTTTTCCTTTTTCCTTGTCAACGAACTAAGGAAGCCCACAAAGAGAAAAGCAAGACTAGGTGGACTATACAAACAGTTACCAGTTAATTGGAGAGGCATAGTTGAGGGGGCGCGGAGAGAAGCCTGTGGCTCAGTAAGTACTGAATCAGCACACTTGTGGGAAAGAGTCACATGGCAAGAGCAGTTTATGAACACTTTGAGATTTGAAAGGAACAAGTGTTTATTAATCTCATTCAGTGTATTAGGGTACAGTGGCTGCAAGCTCACAGCCAATTGTTCTGTGTCCAGATTGCCTCCTCCAGCTTGAGGATCAGAAATCCCTGGGAACGAACAGCTTGATGGAGCGATGACTGCCAGTTTTCAATCCTAGGGTGCCGGTGGGGTTTGCTGTGGAAATAAGAAGGCCAATTTAGCCTCATCCATATGTGCTGTGCACTCAGGGTTAATGTATTTTGACATGTGTATTTCCTGTAGGATCGCCTTTCTCAGCAAAACACCCGATTCTAGAGAAGTAATTACAAGGATTACATAGGCTATAGAATATTAATTAATGTTCCTTCTGAGTGGAAATATTGCTCTTTCTGTGAGTTCTCTCTCAGTAGCTGGCATGTTTTTGTAATTCAATACTTGTTTCCTATCTGTGTGGAATATATTTTACTCTCCACTCGGATAGATCTCAGTTTCCTAGGATGGGATGGCCTCTCAAATATCCAGGATTGTACATGAGCTTTTGGGTTGTCAAATATCATCTTTTTGTAAGTCAAGTTTCAAATTCCCATTTAGTTTCTAGGTGCTTGCAATCTCTAATATTAATTCTCATTAATGCTCTGGGCTGCCAGCCACATCTGCTCAGGATCTCACTAGCAATTGGCCTGCCATGTGCTGGCATGAATTGGAGCTATACGGGAAGTGTGGCTGCCCCTTGTTTGCTCCAAGGACCCTGGAAAGAGACATGGCTAAACATATAATATGAAAGGTCTCTACAAGTCATCGAATCATTTTTCCAGATTAGATTTCCAAATGTCAGAAGAAACAGCAGCTCATTAAAACTGCAGCTGTAAAACCCACCAGCACCACATGTAGAAAAGTGATTACAGAGCAAGCCTGATTAATTAGGTGTGAAAATTTAGGATCAGCGTGGTAATAAATGATAGAACTCACACAGCAGCCTGCTTCCCTTCTACAGTGTTTCTCTGAATGGCCAATTTTCCACCTGTCTCTTGTACAGAGATCACATTTCAGAGCTGGTAAAGTTACATCTAAATTATGGATCCAGAAGAAGACCTTCACGTGAGCAGCAGAAAGACCCCTGGCTTAGGCTTTGTTATCCTTTTCTTGTGGCCTTGATATGTGGCTAGATCATCCTAAGTCTCATTTGTTCCATCTGTAGAAGGTGGCTATCTCTTCCTACCTGTATACCCTTCTTTTGAACAGAAACAAATGTATGAAAAATGAACAAAATAAGCTTCACCTGGTCTTGTATGTGGCTTTGAGATCCTTGAGGGTAAGAGATCTTATGATATGTAAATGTTGTACTCATTGATCAACACAGTTTAGAAATCTAATGTTATAGTTTATCAAGCTAATCTTTTGAAAGGAACAAAATAAGTTGTAGAAGTGCCTAGCTTGGGACTTGGGACATAGCAGGTATTATATATAGATAGTTAATGAATCTCCACTATTTAAATGGAAAGTGATTCAAAGAATGGCAGTGGACAATAACAGACTTACCAGAACAGACCTACTGCTGTAAGCACAAAAATGTCCTTCTTTGATTATTCAGAAGGTAGCATTGTACCATGCTTCAAGGTTATATGAATCAACCAATACATGTGACTATCATGCTGATTGAATACAGTCCACTTCTCTCAAGCCCCAAACAATCTGTGACTTCCAGCTGAACACACAAGAAAGCCTGGTTTCCACAGGCTTCTATTCCAGAATACCCATTATCTGGTCCCAATATTATTTCTTGCTCTTTATATCTGGAGGTTGAACCAGCTAAATTATATTACTCCTGTGCATTTCTCAGAATTCCTCACATCCAAGCATTTGCAACCCATGAAATGATGTGTTGAGCATTCACTGTATCCTGAGCATTGTGCTGGGTCATGGTAGACAGGAACTTTTGAACATGTATGTTCCTTGAATTCCAGTAGCCCTTTGACTAGTAAAGAACAGACATTTACATAGGCATTTATAGTCTTGTGCAATTACTCCAATGATGAATGCTCTACTCTGCTCTCTAGTTTTAGAAGTTCATGGCTCCATTTCGCCCAGTATTTTGACTTGTACTTCATGTTAGCTATACATTCCAGATGACCATAACTGTAATCATGTTTTACTTACAACAGTTTCCTTTCCAAATGTGTTCTTAAGTGTGCCACCTTCTCACTGTGGTTTTTCTTTGCTGTGACATTAAATCTCACTAACACTGTTATTACTTTGTTTCCACTCTTTTTTTTTTTTTTTTCCTACCAGATTGTCTTCTTTTCAAGCTTGGACTCTTCCATGAACTATACATCAAAATTTCAATGGCCATCTGGACTGTACCCTAAAGTGCCCGTTATTCTGTCATACCAATCCGACATCCTTTGTTCTGCTCTCTTATCTTCCATGTGGTACTGAGGACATCAAGTCAGGCAAAGGACACTATAATAATCACATTCTTTCGGTTCATTTGTGTCATTGTTACTGCAGAAATCATCTCTGAGTTCCGCATTGCTGCCAAGTGGCTACTTCAGAACTTCTCAAATGGCAGACTATAAAGGGACTATTCCATATTAAGGAGCCTGAATTTTATTCCCCCCAAATAGGTTGTTAGTGGACTGGTGAAAGTCTTCAAGGTATGTGTGTGAGTTGGGGCGGGGGCGGCATAGGGAGGCAGAAAGATAGAGAGATGACTATATTTGCAACCGAGCAAGTCAGCTATGTTCTATCTGCAAGATAACTGGAGGTGAGAATAAAGGGAAGTTTCTCTGTCCTGCCTGGCCCCACAGCCTGGACAAATCTCCCCCACCATCCCACAGCTGCCTGTAACATAATCACTCAGAGCCTTATATTAATTACAAACTGTATGGCCTATGGCTTTAGCTTCTTGCTACCTAGCTTTTTCATCTTAAATTAACCCATTCCTCTTAATCTATATGTTGCCACATGGCCGTGGTGTTACCGGTCTGCTGGCATCTTGTTACTCCTTTCGCTGCGGACTGGCATCTCCCCGACTCCATTCTTCTTCTCTCTGTACCTCTGCTTGGATTTCCCACCTGGCTGTAAGCTTTCTTGCCATAGGCCAAAACAGCTTTGTTTATTTTCCAGTGGGTGCCACACATATTCACAGCATATAGAAAGACATCCCATAGCAGGTGAGTTTGACGAGACAAGACTAGAGTCTAGGCAAGGCTGATGAGGTACTGAGACAGGGCCTTGTGGGGGTGATAGGAAGGAGGTAACACATTTGAGAAATGGACAGTGAATAAAACCTCCAAACTCCAATTGAGGCCAGAATTCAAGATGAGGTGGTTTTGTAAGGAGAAACCCATAATTTTAGTTGTCAACTCATTGAGTTTTAGTTGCCTGTAGAATAGTGACATGGGGTTCTGATATGTGAATCTGAAACACACGGGATGAAGCCAAGGCTAGAAATACAGATTCAGGAGTCATTGGCTTATAGATCATAATGAGAATGATGAGAAGGACTGTGGTTCCCTAGGGAGCATGTGGAGTGAGAAAAACAGTGGGTGGAGGGCGGAACCCTGCAGAATGGCAGCCTTTGCTGAGCAGATGGGAGAAGACGAGCCTGTGGTGGGGCCAAAGAAGGAACCGTCCAAGGTACAAGGAGAGCCAGGGAACGTGGTGTCATGGAAGATTCAAGAAGGAAGGGGTGATTAATTATTTCACAAGTAGCAAAGAAATCTAGTAAGATTAAGATTTTAAATTGCCCATTACATGTGACATTTAAGAGCTCCTAAGTGACATTTTCTGAGAATACATTCAGTTGAAGGTAGGAGCAGCAGCCAGATTACTGGGGGCCCTGGAGGAGGAGAAGAGGTTCAGTGAAAGGGAATTTTTCTGGAAGATTGCACATGAGGAGGGAGGCATATTGGTAGGCCAGAAGGCTACTACCTGGATGATTGCTAGGGGACCAGAAGGTCATTGTATAGCCGAGACCACTTTGCAGGAAGAATTTTATTCCATCATGGCTTCACAGTCTCATCCATAGGTGGAAGAACATTTCTCTCTCTCTCTCTCTCTCTCTCTCTCTCTCTCTCTCTCTCTCTCTCTCTCCAAGATCTTACTATAGATTCCTGGCTTGCGTGGTGATTCCTCTGTGGCCAAGGAGGACTTTGAATTCATGGCAATCCCCCTGCATCAGCCTCTTAATGTTGGGCTTATAGGTGTGTGCCAGCATGCTTGGCTTCCATGGGATACCTGAATTAACAGTTAGACATGAGATCTCTGAACCAAAGGAGGTGTTATATTCTGTCTCATGACTCTCCAACACCAGTCCTGTAGATCTTTAATGACATGCTCACCTCATTTTATTAAAATCCAGACTACAGTGGCCTATTTATATGGTAGATATTAATTTCTTCACTAGGTCTTAAGTTTTGTATATGTAAGTATAGTGTATTTTTATATTTACTTTTCTGTATGCTAGATACCTAAACTTTCGAATATAAAGTATACAACAGAACACTGAGAGGCCTGCAGGAACTCAATAAATAATTACTGAAGGAGTACAGAAATCCGAGTACTGATCGCATTTATGTAGAAATATTTTGGAATTTGAGTTAACACTGGGTTCTCTTTTAATAGAATCAATTAACTGAAGGTGACCTGCAGGTGATTTTTTTTCCCCCTCTGGTGACAGATGTCTTTAGATCAGGCTTCTGTTACACATAGTTGTTGTAAAAATTGAAGCTGTTTTCCTACCACACTGTGCTGTGGTGGTTCTAAATTTCTGAGAAGTAAATTTAGTCAGAAGAGCTCAATTTTGGTTCATCTCCCCTATCTTTGATGATCAAGTTCCATACCTTACACAAAGATTTGTAAGCGCTGACTTAAATGTCCATTGTGGAAATGCAAGGCCCCCCGCTCTCCAGTTTGTGCCATATAAAGGGGAATGGACGTCAGTCTGGCTGGAGTAGGTAATTCCTGTGACGAACTACATGCATTCTCATTCACATATGACTTCTCCAGAAACCCGCAAGGAGCTTCATCCCCAGGCCCTGAGAATACAGGGAACAGGATGAATAATTCCCATGTCTTCCTAAAATCCTAGCACTGAGGTACACTTCTTTTTAAAAAGAAAGGGTTCTGGAGATTGACTGGGCACTTGGGAATTCAAAGACTTGTGCTTCCTTGAAGGCAATCAGTTGGGCTTCTTTTACGTGGAGCTAAAAGAATCACTATACTCATGTTCCTGGATCAATATGGTAGCTTTCATAAGTGAGTATCTCTGTTGACAGTTATTCATCCTGGTTCGCATTGGCAATGTGGCAATGTCCCTTTGCCTTCTCTCTCCTTTCAGTTAGAACAACAGCAGGGCAGGCATCCTGGGCTTGCAGGCCTCAGATAGATCTTATGTGTAGATGAATACACTATTGTGGCTGACATGAAGTTCTTATAAATCATGACATCCACACGAAATGCTGACTAGAACTGGACTTCATTTATTCCCATGACTGGAAGATGCTCCTAGGAACTGCTACAGGTTTGATCATGTCATCCCAGGGGGCGATGACTGAGAGAACAGGACTGGCCAAGTGCTATCTGCTGTTACTCTGGAAACAGGTCCTAGCATCCACAGGCCAGTGGAATCCTCTCCGTGTATGATAAAGTGAACATTTTATGTGCTTAATGAGACTGTTGGCAAGTCTGTTCCAATTACTTTTCTGGGGGAAAAGAACAGAAAATGCTGGCATGAATGAATAGTGGCTGAACGTTCATTTAAAAGGTCAAGTAGAGTCGGTCCCTTCACTGGTAGGGACTCCTCCCATGGCTGCCTCTCTTAGTGCCTTCTTCAGATGCTTGCCTGTGAGTGCCTCGTGGTGCACCCGGGGTTTGATGGGGCCAGTACAGTGTGCATTTATTTGGGTTAACCCTTCTTTTATTACGGTTTCTTTTCAAAGAAATCTATGCAGAACAATGGAGAATGAAGTTTGAAGTTTGTGCTGCAGTGCCATTGGGAGATGTGAAGAAAGGATTAGCCGGATAAAAGACCCGTTAAGATTGTGAATTCAAACAAGTGAGCTGGAGCCTGCCTGGGGAGTGAGCGTCTTAAACCAGTTGTGACGAAAATCTCATACAGATGCAAAGAAGATGTCCAGAAGCCTATAGCTACCCTCCATTCTGGATGACCGTCACTGACTGCAAATATCTGTGGTGAAGTTTCAAGCTGCCAATAGTGACGTGAAACTTACGAGGAAGCATAATTTGAGTGTAGACGGGGATGGCAGAACAGAGTGTCTTGATTAAGTTAATATGTATTGATATTTCTCCTGTTGTTTTGACTTCCCAGGCTGTTTAAATTCAGTCTTGTCACAACAAAAAACAAAAGAGGCTGCTGTGACATTGATTTTTGAAAGCCTTGCCTCAGAAGAATAGTGGTTTGTTTTTGTTGTTGTTGTTCTGTTCTGTTTTGGCGTGTGTGTGTGTGTGTGTGTGTGTGTGTGTGTGTGTGTGTATGTCTATACTCTGGGGTTGACAGTCAAGAAGGTAGAAATGTTAAAACTGCGGCACAAATAATCATGTTAAACTGTTGAGCATAAATTATCGAGGGGAAGGCATTTTGATTGTAAGCATAAATCAATTTTATGTGTCACGAAATTGCCACCGTTTGAGTTTGCTGAGGTAACTTATTTTGGGCAGCCACAAGCATAATGATAGTTTGGAAACAGAAAGTCTGGTGCCTGTGGACCCCAGGAACCTGCACCTGTTGACTCGTGGGAGCATACCACAAGCCAGGGGAGGGTGGGGAGGGTGTATGTCCTTATGGAGAAGTACCCACTTCACACCCTAACCCCAGTCACACCAGGTTTAACTGGGGGGGGGACTTGCCTACAGCAAGGCTTTCACCATCAGATGTAGCCTCTTCATTTAGTGCTTCTAATAACTGCACTTAAAATTCAGAAGCAAATTTAGCTATAAACTTCCAGCCTATTCTTGCGCCATTAAATCTGCCTCATCATAATTTTCAAAGACTTGTTTGGTTTTAGCAGACAGACAATACACTATCATCTAGCCATCTCTCTATTATCTACACAGAAAAGGACCAATAATTTCTACAATCAGAATATCTGTAAACCAGCATGTTGGTCTCTGCTGTTCATTTTGTGACATTTTTAAAGTGGCAGTGGGGGAGGCATAATCACATCTGAGTGCAGATGTTGCTAATCTGGGAATTTTCAATACTCAAAGTACTGATGCTTCTTCCAGGAAGCCCTCACCAGAGGACAGAGACAGTCTTTCTAAGTGCCCAGCCTGGCCATTGTGCTCAACGTTTCCTTTTTTTCCCTCTGTGTCATTTCGGATGGAAAGCAGCCAGTGTCAAGAGCCACTTTCTCTTTCTTGTCTCCTTTTTTCTTGAATGTTTTTTGAGACAGCAGGTATACTTAATTATTTTAATTTGAATAACCTGCCAGTTGGAGCCAAGAGAGTGGAGACGAAGACAATGATTTTGAAAGGGATGGTTGGGTCCTGTGCTACTTCCTTGTAACGATAGAAACTAAACAGAATGACACCTGACGAAACTGCCCAGGCAAAGCTGACCACTTATTGCCATCAATAGTGCTGCCACTTTACATTAGATCAGGGCCGTGTATCCTGGGACACAGAGCCCAGAGATAGGCTGTCATAGGCAGAATCCAGAAAGTTGGAAAGTTGTTATCTTCCTTTTGCCTCAACATCCCCATCTTGGCAAGGGGAGAAGAGCACTTATCTTAAAGGTCTGTGAGGTGGAATGACATCTGTAAGAAAAGGTTAGAAGAGGATATGCCATGTGGAAAGCAAGGCATGTTCCTTCCTGATACTCATGCATGTGCGTGTACACACTGCAGAAAGCAGCCCTCACCCAGGGAGTCAGGAAATCCAATAAGGACAACTTCACACCTAAATCCATTTCTGTCACTTGTTTGAAAAGGAAAGCTCTAGTATTCCATTCATGAGTGGGTTTAATGGCTTTTATTTCCCCCTTTTGCAGAGTGAGGGTAGATATTGTAGACGAATCTCTAAAAATGCTAAAGGACTCTTTAAAGTGAATGAAGATGTGCAGATGCCTCACACACAGAGAGAAGCAGACACACTGGTGTCTAGGAAGTAGCCAACATTCAGTTAAACTGAATCCAAATTTGTCTGAATTAAGGCAGATATTTCAAAATACTTTTTAGAGACTTTGATCGTGTGTGTGTGTGTGTGTGTGTGTGTGTGTGTGTGTGTGTGTGCATGCGCATGTGAGCACAGGTACCTGTGGAGGCCAAAGGCATTAGATGCCCGAAGCTGAAGTGATAGGTGGTTGTGAGCTGCCTAACATGGGTGCTGGGAAATTGAACTCAGTTTCTCCAGAAGGGCAGCAAGTACTGTTAAACACAGAGCCATTTGTTCAGACCTTCAAAAGTGCCTTTAAAGGAAATAAATACAAAGAAGAAATCAAAGGTTTAATGATTGGAAGATCTGAAATTGTCATTTTCAGATGATATGGTCATGTGTAAAGAAGAGTCAAAAGAATCAAACCAGTGTAGTGGGAGAGGCTGGTGACACCTTCAGACGCAACGTCACCTTTAAAAGACCACATGTTCTCTATGCTGGTATTAACAAACTAGAATAATTAAACAATCTAAAGAGACACCTGTAACACCAGAAACCTAGAACAAAGTATGTTGTTAGAGAAAAGGAATACACCAGATATCTATGGAAGGCCCTGAAAGTCTATTATTAGATATATGGCAATAACCCAAATATATGTTGGGTTGAGTCATTTTAGACTCTGAATTGGATAATTTAATATAGTAAAGATGTTAATTTTTCCAAATTGTTCTATAATTCAGTACCTTTCCAATAGATATACTATCTGGATACTTTTGAAAAGGACTTAATATACTTCTTCTAAAATATATAAAGATAGAAAAGTCCATGCGTTATTAGGTACAGATTGTGAAAAAAGAGCATTGTTCTTCTGATTTGAGATTTGCCATGAAGTCATGGAAGTTAAAATAAGTCATCCCTAGTCTAGGAATAGACACATATACCAACAAAACAAAACAGAACCCCTTGAGATAGACCTGCATGTAGTTAACCATTTTACGGGTAGTATTGAAAAGCAGCTAGGAGGTGAATAACTCTTTAGCAGGAGCCATGGCATGAGCTGGCTTGGCACATGAAGGTAAAACTGGATCTCTAGCTGAGACTCTCAGGAGTGTTGGCCTCAGCTTAATTACAGATGTGCCTTTGAAAGACAAAACTTTAAAGTTACAGAAAATAACATTAAGACATAAAAAGTACACAAAAGCAAAAATTGGACTATAGTTAGACACCATGAATAGAATTGACAGGGATAGACTGAGAATTCACATAGGTGATGATGAACCATATATATGAATTATATATTTCTTTAGATGTATCTTCCCTCACTTTAATACTTAAATATTAATTTTACTAAAGATTAATAAACATTCTTATAGCTCTGAGAGAGAAAGACATGAACCCTGCATTGAGAACTTTTCTGTTACTGTGATAAGTGCCATGACCAAGCAACTCAAGCAAGGAAGAGCTTATTTTGCTGGTGGTTCAAGGAGAGTTCAGAATGAAGAGGTGCCATGGCGTGGCAGCTGGTGTCCAGAGCAGGAAGCTGACATTACATCTTCACCTGCAAGCATGAAGCAGATAGAAAGGGAACTGGAAGCAGGGTGGGGCTATAAACCCTGAAAGCCAGACCCCTGTGGCACACTTTCTCCAGCAAGGCCACACCTCCTGAAGCTTCTGTAACTTTCCCAAACAGCACCAGCTGGAGACCAAGTATTCAGATATCCCAGCCTGTAGGGACATTGCTCATTGAAGCCACTCTGAACATCAACATACAAACTGGATATGAGTAGCAAATTTGTGTCAGATGGAACTCAATGCAACCTAACAATCAATAGCACTGCAAGGGCAGCCAGAAAAGGATTAAAGTATATATTTAAAAGGCTACTATCTCATATCGGCAATGATTTGAGTACTGTCTAAATTGGGAGAGTGTGTGATGGGGTGTGGAAGTTCAGGAAACTTCGTGTTGAGAGCATAGGTCAGCCCGTCTGTTTCCAAAAGCAATCTGCCAGTATTGCATCTATTAGGACACACACACACACACACACACACACACACACACACACACACACATACTCTATGGTCAATTTTCTTCTTGGTGTGTATATCCCACAAGTTTCCCCAGGGCAATGTGGACACACAGGTAAGGACATTCATCACAGCACTGTTCATGACAGTAGGAGAAAAAGGAGAAAACCTGAATGTCCCAATGGAGAAGTGGATAAATAAAGCATGATGGAGTCACACTGTGAGTTACAGTGGCACATTTAGAAGCAACAGAACAGACCTGTCTAGCAAAGCACAGCTTGATCTTAAAATGACAGTGTTTAAGGTGAAAATAAACTGAGTAAGGTCTGATGTACAATACCAACGGAGTGAGGGAAGATACACATAAGCAAGTCAAGTCACATGGTTTACAAGAATATGTACAAAGGGATTTGTGTGTATACATATGCACATCCTTGTATTGTACGTCTACATCTATGTACCCATATTGTGTATTTATTGTATAACTACCATTGTCTTTCTATCTCACACATGTGCAAATGGTTGTCCATGGGAGAGTGAGTGAAATAACAATGAAGGATGGCAAACAGATGGGACACAAATGAACCCATGGTGTAGTGTGACCCTGAGTCAGACTTCTGCACCAGGGGAGAACATTCCCCTCTTTCTCTTTCTCCTGCCTCCTCCTCCCTTCCTCTCCCCCAGCCTCTTCTCTATTCCCACCAAACTCCCATGAAGGGCCATTTATCAAGACCACCTTATAAGCAACTATTGGGCTCAGGATGAGTCTGTTTCTCTGATTTCTCCCCGTGCTGAGGTTGATGTCACTTTATTTTTGGCATAGAGCCACTTTCCCAAAAGTGGAATATCAAGGCACCCCTCTTCACCAGAGCAATTGGGAATTTCATTTAGTTTCATTATGATAAAACTTCACTCAGCCTGAGTGCATGATAAGCAGCTCTATTGCATTTTCTATATCCACGCATCTAAGAAAAAGGCAAGTTGGGCTCCAAATGTATGCAGATGCTAGGATTCTAAGATGGAAAATAGTGTGTGGGGAGAAACAGCTCAGAAGTCTCAGATGCTGAATAACAGCAGCAAGGATTCAAAAACTATTTCTAGATTTTTCAGAAAATCTTTAACTTCATCAAGGGATAAATCAATTTGCAGGTGCTATTGACAGCTACTTAAGTAAGAGGATTGAGCATCTTGATTGGGAAAAGTAAATTAAAGGAGAGAGCTAATTAACCCTTTATAAGTGTACATTCCAGGCTATTTTCATAGGCTTGGCATTCTTATTATCTCTCCAGGGAGTTAATTATTGGAGGGCTCTATTTTTTCAATCAAACATTTTCTGTTAATATCCTCAAATTTACCAACAAAGAGAACAGATAAAAACATAGACGGAACCAAGTCATTCTTCAGTCTCTCTAAGAACTACCACTTGTTGTCCCTCTGTACGCCCAAGTACCTACTGATAATGAGCGTTAAATAATCATTTATGTACATTGAAATAAAAGGGTAATTGAGTTCGAAGGTTAATGGACTTCTACATTAGCATTTCCCTCCCCAAAGCATTTCCTATGGAAGTGATTTGTACTCATTATTTTTATAATCTCATTCATCCCCTCTCAAATCCTTCACCTGGTTCCTATTCCATGCCAAGGTTAGGCTGCACTTTGTTATGTCTGCCTCTAGCTTGCTTGCTAATGGCAGGGACTCTACACTGGAAGAATTCAGGAAGGGCTGGCTGGAAGTAAACTCTGAGAAGCTCAGTGATCCTTTCTCTAGTTCCATTTGGAGTAGTCTGTTCTTCTCTGAAGACTGTGGGTGTCCTTTCCCAACTCCCTCAACTCGATTCCCTCTCCTTTATTCCACATCTTATAATGAAGAGGCCGGTACATTTAATATTTTTGGTGAGAAAATGTAGTTCTTATCATTATTCTTCAGCATCTAAACCAAGATAACGGGCACCAGAGTATAAATGGGCCCTGTTTTCAGAGTTTACTTGCATTTACCACTACCCTCTGAGGAGACAGCCAGCTCACAACTCTCAGGGACTAAGCAACAGCTAGTCAAAACTGCTTCCAGATTTTCAGAAAACCCTTAACCTTATGGGGATCCCTAGACTATTGGGGGACATCTCCATAAGTCAATTTGCAAGTGCCATGGTTATCTACTATTATGGTAATTATTAACCCCATTTTATAATTAAGATGAAGCTCAGCTAGTTTAAGTGAAGAGCCTGAAGGCTTTGTAGTTGGCATGTGAAGGAGTCATGCATCTCACCATGGAACATCTTGAATGAATTCATAACTTTTCCAAATGAAGCATTATTTCCTTAGACTTGAAACAGAAGAAGGAGGGTGCTGCCTGGTTAGGGCTCGCTTCCACACAGAGGGAACAAAGCGAGCTCCAAAGTCAGTCATCCCGTGTTCTGGAGGGAAACAGGTCTTGGGAAGGGAAAGGAGGAAGGCCGGGATGAAGAAATAACAGACCCACGCAGAAATGGAGGTATTGAAGAAGGGAGCAGAGGTGGCCATTAAGAACAGGCCTTGGAGCTGGACATGGTGGTGAGTGACTTTAATCTCAGCATTCGGGAAGCAGAGGCCAGCCTGGTCTACAGAGCAAGTTCCAGGACAGATAGGGCTACACAGAGAAACCCTGTCTTGAAAAAAAGAAAAAAAAATAAAGAAAAGAAAAGAAAAAAGAACAGGCTTTGGGGAAAATCTTGGTACTGATCTGAAGAGTGTAGCTAATGAATGTGAGAGAGAGCAAGCTGTCACACAGAGAAGGGGAGTGCTAGCCCCGCCCTACTAGCATCTTCTTTTGCTGTTTGAATGCAAAACCCCAACTCCCTGCTTTCCTCCCCTTTCTGTCCACTGAGTGGGATCTTAAGGAGGGAACATGCTTCATTTCCCAGTTTTCTGCAGGTGGGTTGTCTGCAATTTAACCTTTAAATTGTACCTTCCAGAACTGGCCATAGTTTATTTCAGTGACAGTGGTGACGGCAGCGGAGAGCTCTATCCCTCCCGATCCTTTATGCTTCCTCTTAACCAAAAGCTCTCTTGGATGTAGAATAGCTCTCATAAACTACATTTTGATGAAATTAGAGGCATCCATATTAATGCCACTTGTTTTTCTAAATTTCCCGGAGAATGGTCTTGAGATGCAATGTTGTAGGTTCTGTCAAACTCACATGTCAGAGAGGAGTGCTTAAGAGCTTAACTTATTATGTGAATAGCCCCTCGCTCCCCCCCCCCCCACACACCATTTATATATACTCTGCAGTCATGCTTAGACTCTGCTAAGCCATCCACAGTGCCACTCTGTCAGGAATCCTGCCTGTATCTTTGGCTCATGATTGCTGATTGAAGTGTGTGGCATATGTCCCCTATATATAGAAATGCACACATCTATACAGGGCTGTGCAGCTACAGATAAGCACACTGGCACTCCCACATGTGAATCTCTGCAATTTTTTTTTTCCTTGACTCTTTCCTCCAACCCAATGATTTCCTAACGATCTGTTACCCATCTAAGACAGATTGCTTTTCATGGTTCAGCAGTCCCTGCACAGACATTCATTTTAATCAATAGAGCAGTCAAAAGAAAGAATAGATTTGCTTGTTTTTTTTCTTTCTTTACATTTAATTGAAAAATTTCAAGTGATTTCCAACCTGTGTGGATCTTAAAGTTTAGGAAGTCCTTACAGGTAGGCGCACAGGAACGAAGGGAATCTAAAATACCCTTGGTCAGGAATTATACACCCAGTGCCAGGCTGGGGAGGAGTTGCTGCAAACTTCTGCACAGTAACCCACCTTCCCCTCTCCATTTCTCCATGCCCCACCACCAAGTGCTCCTAACACATCCACACATCCACTTATTTCAGTGTGTCTCCTTCACCAGTGACAGGTCTGTGTCACCAACCCCCGGGGCTGTCACACAGCTGGTTCCCTCCTTCACTGTAACATGAATTGCTATAGGTCTTATCAAAACAAACAAACAAACAAACAAAAACAAAACAAAACAAAAACCCAAAAACCCAGAGCTTGATATTGGGGTGAATGCTAAAAGATCCGAGAGACAAAGGAACAAGCCACCTCTTACCTCTAGGACTCCTCAGCCTGAAAAGCTTTCCTCAGCTGAAAGACTTTAGTTCCTGTCTCCTCACATCTTATATACCTTTTTCTGCCCACCCATATCATTTCCTGTCTCAACTTTCCTGGTGCTGGGATTATAGGCTTGTGACTCCCAAGTACCGGAACTAAGGTGTGTGCCACCACTGCTTGGCTCTGTTTCTCTTTTAGACTAAGTCAATCTCATGTAGTCCAGGGTGGCTTTGAACTCACAGAGATCCAGATGGATCTCTGCCTCCTGAGAGCTAGGATTAAAGGTGTGTGCCACCACTATCTGGCTTCTATGGTTAATCTAGTGGCTTGTTCTTTTCTCTGATCTTCAGTCAAATTTTATTAGGGTACACAATATATCACCACATTCACTGTTCTTTTGACCTTTAAAACTGTTTTCTAAAGAAAACCCTGTCCATGCCACTTCCTTGATTGCCCTGTCACTTTGAAGCAATAATTGAGTCTGTTGGATTTGGTTTGCCTATTTGTAAAACGGAAATAAGAAGTTAGAATGCTTTAGCAGAGCACAGAGTTTTGTCCTCTATTAAATCAACTAGATTCACACCTTGCTCTTTCACAGCACTCAAAAGAAATAAGTACCTCCCATTTCTGGGTTCTCCATGTATACCTGCCAGCCACATGATGATTGGTGGCATTCACATTGTAAGCTCCATTATCCTGACATTATGCCTCTTCTTTCTACCCTCTATATTGTACTATGCAACCAGTATGAATAAACATTAAAGCATAACATCTAGAAACTGGTCTTCTTTGTGTCAAAGTTTGATCCTGCTGGACAATCTCCACTCAAAGTTACCCTGTTGGTTGGTGGTGAGCTGACAACCAAAGGCTTCCTAGATCCTTGCAGACATAGTATTAAAAGAAAAAAGCATACTGTGGGCTAATCTTGGAAGATTTTGGCATACTTCTGAATTTCTCTTCATGCATTTAAAATGTGTTTATCATTTCATCCCACCATATATTCTCATGTATCTTATCTTACAGGATTATATTTGTATAAGATGCATATTGTCACTCTCATTTCATAAAGGGAGAAACTGAGGCTTTAGGACAGTTACTTCCCAACCACATTTGCATGAAGTTTCATAAGGGAGAGTATGTTTTTAATCTTTATTATTTTTTTTGAGAACTTCATATGGAGTACTGTATTTATACCATTTTCACTTCTCCCTCTCCACAACTCCTCTTGATTCCCCCATGACTTCCTCTAAAATTCATGACTTCTTTATTGTTGTTTTACACACACACACACACACACACACACACACACACACACACTTATACTCACACACATGCATGCACACATGTGTGTATAAAACCTGTAAAGTGTGCTCATTTGCTTATATGCTTAGGGCTGACCACTTTGGATTGGATAACCTATCTGGGGACTTGTCTCTGGAGAAGACTGAATCTCCCTCTCTTAACAGTCATTAATTGCCTTTACCTCTTCATACCGTAGGACCATAGGAAGTTCACCTTCATGGCATGTTGGAGATGTCAACACAGTTGGCATGTCAATTAGTGTTGCCACTGTACAAATTGTATTTAGGTGACTGTATTTTTTTTCCTTTTTTTTTTTGTTTTTCAAGACAAGGTTTCTCTGTGTAGCTTTGTGCCTTTTCTGGATCTCGCTCTGTAGAACAGGCTGGCCTTGAACTCACAAAGATCTGCCTGCCTCTGCCTCCCAAGTGCTGGGATTAAAGGCGTGTGCCACCACCACCCAGCAGGTGACTGTGTTTTTTGAGATTTCATGGGTACCACTCCTTGTAACATTTAGAAAACACTATTTTTAAATTTTTTAATTAATTAATTAATTAATTAATTAATTATTTTTGGCCTTATCACAGTTTCCCCTCTCTTCCTCCCTCCCTCTCCTCCTCCCAATCCCTCACTACAACCTCCACTATCCCCTCCCCACCCACTCCTCCTCCTTTCTCTTTAGAAAAGGGCAGGTCCTCCCATGTATATCAGCTAGCCGTGGCATATCAAGTTGCAGTAAGACTAGTTACCTCCTCTCTTATTAATGCTGGACAAGGCAACCCTGTAGGAGAGAAGGGTTCCAAAGCAGGTAACAGAGTCAGAGAAAGCCCCTGCTTCTGCTATAGGAGTCCCACAAGAAGACTAAGCTACACAACTGTAACGTATGTACAGAGTGCCTAGGTAAGTCCCACGCGGGCTCCCTGATTGTCAGTTCAGTCTCTGTGAGCCCCTATGAGCTCAGGTGAGTTGATTCTGTGAGTTTTCTTGTGGTGCCCTTGACCCTTCTGTCCCCTACAATCCTTCTTCCCTGCTTTCCACAGGATTCCCTGAGCTCTACCTGATGTTTGGCTCTGGGTCTCTGCATGTGTTTCTGAGAAGACAGTATCTAAAAGCAGACATCCTAATCTTCTGCTTGCTTCAGTATTTCTGCCCACTCCTCCACGATGTTCCCTGAGCCTTTGGGTGTAGGGCTGTGTTTTCTATGTATCGATTTGGGTTGGGCACCCTACATTTTGACCAGCTGTGGATTTCTGGGATGATCTTCTGCTGCTGCACAAAGAAGCTCCCTTGATGAGAGGTGGACCTCTATTTCTATGTGGATGTAAGGACAGGAGTTTAGAACAGAGTTGGGGATCGCACTGTTTAGGAAAATGATAGCGGGTTCTCTTCCAGGGTCCATGACCTCACTAGCCACAGGTGGTTAGGCTTACCATCCCAGGCATGAATTCCCTCCTATTGAATGAGCCTGAGGTACAGTTAGGTGGCTGTTAGTTACCCCAAATGTGTAAGTGCCCCCACATCACTGCTAGGGAGATTTTGCCATGCTGGTCACTATTGTGATTCACAGACTTTACATCTGAACGAGGGACAGTCTTAAGAGCTTCCCCTACCTAGACCAAATATTGCCAGAATATAGAGAACAGCCTTGGATAACTTTTCTTTTTCCAATCTCCCTACAGTTTTAGCTAGATTATAAGTACTGCTCTAGAACATTTAGATTCTGTATTCAGGGTGGCTGTGAGATGGTGGGACCCTCTGACTCACAGGACTTGTCCTGTGTCTTTGTCATAACATCACACTTTCTGCATGGAAGAGTCCAGTCCCGCCCCCGCCCCCCAGAGTGAGGCATCTTCCTTTGTAACTGTGAACCAGGCCTTCTAATCTTGTCTGCCTCATGTGCCACTGGAGGCACGGATGATTCTCCTGTCACAAGGTTTCTGTGTGAAACCGATGAGGCGATTCTTTAAACATGGGAGTATTTTTTATTTTTAAATCAAGGGACCATCAGTATGACCCACTTAAGAAATAATCATTTTTTTTTAATCACAAAAATAGATCCCTGTGAGTAGGTTGGTCAGCTACTTATTGACTCAGTATAAAGGTAGAACTTGAAATCCAGAGGTTAGAGGCTAATGGATATAGTGTCATCTCATCCATACCAGCCTCTGGGGATGGGAATTTTCAGCTCAAAGATATCTAAAGCTATATAATCCAAGTCTCGATTTTGCCAGAGTGTCCTCTTAGTATGTTGTCCCAGTCAGCTTTCTGCTTCAGAGTATATGGTAATTTGCCTACCCCCCGAAAAGAGACCAAGCACAGTTGGAGTGTTCTGGAGGCAAAATCATACTTAGAGAGTCTCAGGTTATCAGAGTAAGTGGTAGTTGTCTGATTATAAAGTGGGAAGATATTATTCAGACATGGGTACATCTGTAATCAGCAGTGATGAAAAAGGAGGTATACAGGAAGTGCATGGTAATTAAAGGAGATTTAGTGGTCTTGGGAAGGGGGCATATGGAGTCTCTTTTATACCTACAAGATGTCCCACTGCTGTGATGTTTAGGGTTCCTAATGGGCGTTGCCCTTCTTATAGAGTGTGGGGAGGGGAGTATGTACTTGATTTTGGAAAGGATTTGGCCTTAGCAATCTTGAAAGCATCTAGTATGTCTGGTTACTGTTTAGAAAAAAAAATCTGCAGCAAAAATATGGCCTTTCTAGTGCTTACAGAGGAGGATTAGGCTAAAGGCTGCCCTCCTATCAGGTCAGCTGGAAATGTCTGAGAGGAAGGAGCCAAGAAGAGTCAAGCTTCTAAGGGAAGGAAGAGGTTTGGTGTGCTTGTGGGGCCCTCCACCTGAAACCAGAGAGACCCGACTCATCTGTCAGCTGACTGGTTTCTGAAGCTACCCTTCTATTTTAAATCCTGTTTATCTCTTCATCCCTGGACAGACACAAACTGAGGCTCAGAGAAGCAAATGTTACTGTACTGAACTCTGACACTGGAAAGGTAATGCATGATAAATATATGTAATAGCTTGTAAGAGAACTCAGCTTTCCTGTTCCCAGGCTATGACCCCTCAGATGAGAGTCCACAGGGCTCTGAGAGATCAGGGCTGATGTCTGAACAACTGACTCACCCTGCACAGAAAGCCACCTGCAAACCCCTCACTCCTTTGGCATGTACCCTGGCAGTGAACTGCAGCTAGCTGCTGAAGATCATTTCCTTTCACCAGATACAGAAAGGAGACAACCTCATTTCATATGCAAATTTCAGAAAATATCCCACCTGTCTCAGTAGTTTCCAAGACTTAGAAAATCATTCATAACCATGTTCCTCTCTAGGGGGACATTCAGGGGTCCTCCTCGTCACTTCAAATGGATGTTATTAAGCTTGGAAATGGCATTGCTTGCACGAAAGCCAACACTTGACGATTAGAGTCTGTTTCCTTGGATGAGTATGAAAGTTTAAAATAGCCCAAGAAGACCCCTGCAATCCCTGCTCAATGAGATTTGATTTCTCTTTAAGCTGTTTTTAATAGCTGAATTACAGAACATTGCTGTTTACCAGCTAATAGGTTGGGAGCAGGCAGCTTGCTTTGTGCTTGTGGTGATGGCAGCTCTTACACCCGTATTCACCATCTAACCTCTTGAGTTCATGATCTTCGCATGAACCAAAGCTGAGCTTCTTCTTCACTGGAGTTATCCTCTCGCTGTCTCTTTCTCTTCTTGCATCCCTGTCACATCTTTGTTCCAGTCTCTCTCTCTCTTTTTTTCTTATGTCTTAATCTGCTGATTTTTTATTTTCATCTGGGGTTGAAGGAAGGAGTCAAATTTTATCTGTAGTCTGTGTGTTTGAAACCAGGTAATGGAGGAAATGAAACAACCCTAAACAATTTGGCTGTGATAATTAATTAAGAGAAATGTAAGCCCCAGGCAGGCTAAACTTGGATAGATTCCAGGAGCCCAGGTCTTCCTTTGTACATTTATAATGTGATCCAGATCACATACAAATGCCTGGGAGGAAGAGGCAGCTAATGGAAAGGCTTAGGTCCAATAAGAAGAGGTAATTTGCTTTCCAAACCTGTGTCTTCTGCCTCCCAAAACATGAAGGATAGTTAACATTACTGCTGTGGTTTGGATAAGTGTCTCCCAAAGACCTGTGTGTTAAAGGTTTGGTTTCTCATGTTGGGAGGAGGTAGATCCCTGAAAGGTTGAGTATAATGGGAGACCTTCTGATCATATAGAATGTATCCTTAAAGGAAATACTGAGATTCTATCCTTCCTTCTTCTTCCCTTTTTCTTCTTGGATGCCTTGAGGAGTGTAGTTTGACCCAGTCAGACAACTCTCTACCATGATGTGTTGGTTCAACAGAGACTTCAGAGCCCTGAGTACTCTTGAACTTTGTGGTGGTTTAAATGAGAATGACCCCCATCAGCTCATGTATTTGAATGCTTAGTCAGTGGGGAGTGGCACTAATTGAGAAGGATTAGGCAGTGTGGCCTTGTTAGAGTAGGTGTGGCCTTGTTGGAGGAAGTGTATCTTTAGGGGTGCACTTGGAGTTTTCAGTGCCCCTCTCTTCCTGCTGCCTGAGGATCTGGAATTAGAACTCTCAGCTCCTTCTCCAGCATCATGTTTGTCTTTGTGCTACCATGTTCCCTGCCATGATGATAATAGATTAACCCTCTGAAACTGAAAGAAAGCCCCAATTACATGCTTTCTTTTGTAAGAGTTGCTGTGGTCATGGTGTCTTTTTACAGCAATAGAATACTGACTAAGACAAACCTGGATTGAGCCCCTCTCAAGCTGTGAACCTGGATGAACCTTTTTCTCTCTGGTACTTCCCACAGTATTTGGAGTGATGGCTAACATGGGTACCATAAGTAATATTGTAATGTTAATTATTATTGCTCCTAGTACTGTCTTGAGGCTGTAACCGTGTACCAGATCCTGAATTTTATATTTCTTGTCACTTGCTCCTCTCAACTGCTTTTGAATATGGATGCAATCATCTCTCTTTTATTGTTGAGAACCCAAAAAACTTCATCAGTCTGAGCCTCCAGACAAAGCTGGTAAGTGACTGGATGGGATCTGCACCCCTGTGGCTCAAATGAGAATCGTGTAAGACAGTTGACGGCCAACAGGGCACAGCATTGACTGAGAGCTCCAGAGTTTTCTGAGCCCTTTGCTTTTAAGTGACCCAGTTAATTTCTGCAACAGTGCTATAAGAGATGTATGTTTATCGCTCCCTCTACTCCAGCTGCGGAGACCGAGGCACACAAGGCACTGCAGACCTTGCTCACATCATGAAGCGCGGTTGTGAGGGGTGACGCTTGAGCCGTCAGTGCGGTCCTTCTAGGACTTTGCCTTGCGCTGTCAGCTTCCAAAGCTGCTTGAGTCCACTCAGCACACATGTGTGAAATCACGACACAATGCCAGTCCTATGACCTCACCTCCGTGTATGGAAACAACTAGAAATTCCAGGGCCACGCTTGTGGTGGGGGCAAGGAGGGAGTGGTTTCAATGGGCTGTCCATTCCCCTTTTCTAGCATACCTTTTCAGTTTGCTTCTGAAATTCCTGTGCCAAGAATGAAAGCTGTTAAGTATAAGATGGCCTTTGTAATGTCATTATTCTAGCTGACCCTTTTGCAACTCAGGATGAATTTCCTGAGACCTCGTGCCTTTTCTAAGGATGACTATGATCCTTGCGCTAGAGATCAGAGTCCACAGATAAGCGGAGAGTGGCAGTGTGGAGTATCCCTAGATACTAGCAAATGTATCCTTCTCTCTACCATCCATCCATCTAGACAATGCATAGGCTTCTGCATACCTGTGTCAGAGGTACCATGTCTGCAGTACATGCTACATGTAAAACAATGAACATCAACAGGGTAAGAGCCTTTATTGGAAGGAGAGGGGGTTAGAAATGCTCATAGAGAAGGCTCTGTGATCTCCTACCATCTTCTAATAAGGTAAGATAGCAGAAAGGTCCACAGGTATCTAGAAATTGTGCAAAACAGCGGTACGTCATCTTTTGCTCCAGCTTGTATGGACCTTCCTTATCCTACCCTATCCATCAAGGCAACCTCACTTCTCCCTTTACTCACCTTGTCAAGTTTTCCTTCCTCATTCAGAACGCGTCGTTGCAATGTGAGAAATAACAGACACCTCAAACAGTGTGAAAGCATATTAATAAATCATTTTAAAGTATTAAAATTGATATCAGGTTTCCTGCAATATTTTATCATTTATAATTTATTAAGCATGTTATTTGTCACCTGGTTAAGCAAGAGCAACCAACACTCTATTGGGAGACCTGACTTCTCAAAGCTTTAGCCATCATGGAATGGAAACAACTGTGTCTTTCATGCGGGGAGGTAGCAGGATACAGCCAGCCTGGAGGTCGGTAGGCAGACTGAACTTGTGTTTTCGCAGTTTGTTTATAAATTGTGAAGACAGTCCAAAGCTCCCTGCACAGGCAGGACAGACAGAGACATAGAAGGTGCATATATTTACCTTTCCTCGTGTGCCTTCCTTCTGCTGCAGAAAGACATCGGAAGGATGAATCCACTGCCTAGTTCTCCATACTTGCTGTCACTCACCAGTGGTTTAGAGTCTGCTCTGGCAGGCACTATCAGAAGCCATTGAGATGTGTTAATAAGCAAAACAGACCACAATTTATGCTCTTGTAGGGCTTATCTGCTAGCAAGAGGAGATAAACAACCAAAAATAAACGCAACAAATATGTGAGCATGCTAGTAGATTAGTAGGTGGTAAGTGCTATGTCTTTGCTTGGCCTTTTTCTCTAACAAATTGCCACTGACTTTACAATTTGTTACACAACACATGCTTTTTCTCACAGTTCTAGAAGGAAGTGGAAGGCACCAGTTGATATGGGGTCAGTTGTCCATTGAGTGCCTGTGTTCTGGTTTGCAGATGACCATTTTGCTATATTCTAACATGGAAAGGAAGAGAGAGGGAGGAAAGGAGAGAGGAGAGAGAGAGAAAGAGAGAGAGAACCCTCCTGAGGGTTCTTCAAAGGTCTGTATTAGTTATAGGCCACCCTGTCTTTGTGCTGCACATCTGTAGCCTGGGGGGTTTTCAGAGATCTGTATTAGTTATAGGCCACCCTATCCTTGTACTCCCATCTATAGCCTGCAGTGTCAAGGACTGTGTTAGCTCCAAGGACCTGTCCTTTCTTGCCCTTCTAGGGAGAAGGGCAAGGCTTAGGTTACAGAGAACAGCAGGACCATACTTGGCAGTAGAATTGCAGAACCACTCATCCTTTGCCAGAGAATGTCAGGTGAAGCAGACACTATTGCTCAACAATTATCACTCAGGGAAATTGATAAAAATGCTCAGCAAGCCCAGATCCCAAAAGGACTGCGTTTGGGAAACTGTGACCACTAGGCTGTTGCCCCCTTAGCCAAGACTGGCCATTCCTCCACGGCTGCCTGTGGGGTCTTTCTGACAATGTAAAACCAGGTATTTTATTCCTGGAGGTCATGGATGAACATGAGAAAGGAACAGCGGCAAGCTGTTCTCTCCGAGAGCATTCAGCTGATTCAGACTCTAGTCTGAAGCATCTAATTGTTTTCTCCTAAGAGTTAGACTGTGCTTCTAGTTCTTGTAGGCTGTGCTGGCTAGTTTAAGGTCAGCTTGTCACAGGCTGGAGTCACTGAAAGAAGAGAGCCCCAATTGAGAAAATGCCTCCATAAGATTGGGCTGTAGGTGAGCCTGTAAGACATTTTCCTAATTAGTGATCACTGGGGGAGGCCCAGCACATTGTGGGTGGGGCCACACCCTGGGAAAGTGGTCCTTGTTTTATAGGAAAGCTGAGTTTTACATGAGGAGAAAGCCAATAAGCAGTACTCCTCGATGGCCTCTGCCTCAGATCCTCCTTCTTTGCCTGGTTTGAATTCCTGTCTTGGCTTTTCTCAATGGACTGTGACTCAGAATACGTAAACTGAATAAGCCCTTTCCTCCCAAAAGGACCTTCCTTATCCTACCCCATCCTTTTGGCCCATGCTTTTGGTCATGATATTTTGTCACAGTAATAATAACCTTAACGAAGACACAGAGTATCACAGAAATTAGGGAAGTAGGACAACTGTGACCCATGTTCATTGTCCACTGATGCCGCTTACGGGAGAGCGCTGGGACATGGTGCTATTAAGGATCAGTGAATGAGAGAAGGAAGAAGTCTATAATTAGCAATTAGAAATTTATACTGGCATAAAGTTCCTTACTTCATCATAGTTTTGGGGATAAAAGTCTAGATTCCCAGGTGGAAGAGTGTCATTCATACAAATAGTATGTACCATGCATGGTATTAATTGACAGTCATGGACTTAGAAGAAGGCAGAGGCAGGCTGGGGAAGGCTTGGTGTTTTAGAGGCAGCTCAGTGATGCCGAACATGCTTTATCCTAAGACTCTTTTGGGGAAAGTGATAAGAATACTCATTTCTAGTAGATATGATTGTGGACTTCTATATTGTCAGCACTCAGGAGGCTGAGGCCAGTCTGACTGAGGCCAGTCTGGGCCTCAAAATAAAAGAAAACAAGACACCAACGAAAAGACTCATTAGGTTCCATGCCTTCAGATCAGTCAATTAGTCCTTTACGGAGGAGCCAATGGATATGTCTTTCTAACTGGTGCTGGGGAGTCTCATAGCTGGAACCTGTAGTCTTGGTCCTACAGGTTAGAATTAAACTGTGGAGTTTTGGTAACTGCTGAGCCCCAGCCTGTGGAATCTGCCCTCATTCACCTGGGTCAGGTTGTGCTGTGCACGTTTTGATGCTCTGCAGGTGGACCTGGTGTGTGGTTAAGGTGAGGCCCCATGCAAACTGGGGAGTTCAAGTTTCTGTGCACAGGAGCTGAGCTGGAATCCCTTCCCCACTCTGTCTCCGGGCATGCACCTTCTGCCCGTGCAAACTTATTGCATGCTCTGCTTTGCCTCATGCCTGGCTACTCTGCAGGACTTACTAGGAGCTGGACACAGACTTCCACAGCCATAGGCTTTGTGAAGTAAGTGGTCAATCCTGGAGAACTTAGAGGCCAGATCTTTCTCGCTCACCAGTCTTTTTTTTTTTTTTTTTTGGAGGTCTGTTCCTGCTTGGATGAGAGATGCGAAGATCATGTGGAGCTTATGTTATGCCATGGCCTAGCTGGTTCTCTCTGCTGCTGTGTGTCCCTGGTGCCCCAGGTAATGAGGAGGGCGGCACTGGGCAGGCAGCCTGCATTAGTGCCGCCTTGTCCACCCCCACATTATCCTGACTTATTACATTGTAATAAATTTAACCATTCCACTTCATTATTTCATATTTGAGGAGATTTATAGATTGTCCTGGTGGCTGAAGAGGCGGTGATTAAAGAAGCGGTGTGCTAATGAATAAGACTCCGCACAAAGCCGTTTTAATTAATGCACAGCCCAGGGGCTGTAAACCACTTGCTGATAACAAACCTGCCCATTGAAGAGTTGAACTGACAACTTCCCACAGAATAAAGGCAGACAGGGTGACATAGGTATGCCATTCAAGTGGCAATTAGGGCCACTAAAGTGAGTCTCCCTCCCCATCACTGGGCTCAACATAATAGAACTGTCCAACGTGTATTAATTTTTCCAGGCAAAAAGTTTCTCTTGTTCCCTGGCACCCCACTGTCTTCAGAGTAGCATCTCCATTGGATATGAACACAGGTTCGCACCTTAACTTTCTGAAGGGTCCTGTGTGGCTCAGATTCCGTGAGTGGAGTACAAACTTCACCAACCTTCCGCTAGGCCTTTTACCTCCAAAGCTCTTCCAGAGCTCTGGAGACAGAGCCACATCTTACGCATCTTGGTTTTGTTTTCTCTCTTTCTTTTTCATTCTTGATGGAGAAATAGCATTGGAGGTTACATCCCACCATCTCCTCCATAGCCTGGCCCCCCAGTCTCCCCATTTGTCACTGCACAGGGTCTCCTGAGAAAAGCCCCCATCGTCATCTCGTCACATTGTTCTGTACCCCTGGGGGCTTTCGGTAAATGCCATTTCCTGACAAATGAAGTCCATAGGGCGACAGGCAACACGGTGACCTTTCTCTGTTAGTTTAATGGTTTCCTGTCGGGATCTGATGTTGGAGACCAAGAACACAGTGATCAGATGGCTGTTCAGCGCCTTGATAACCACAGTGTTTCTGCCACGAGACGGCACATGGTTAGGAGTAAGAGTAACACAGGTGATGGCGGTTCTCCTAACAAAAGGAATGCAGCTGCCGGAGAGATAAAAATCCCAGCCAACAGAATGACGTGAGGCAAAAAATGCTAGATAATGAAGTGGAGTTTATTGAATTAACTGTTCCATTTAGCAGACATGTCGGCAAAACCAAGGCATGGAAGAACATAATCAAGAGTGTGACTGGTGATGGAGCTGAACTGGACGTGGAGATCGGGGACCACAGAATCGATTTGGCTGCCATCACAGTGCCGCGCTGCCTCTCAGCTAGGAGAACCCTCGCACCGCGGAGGAGGTTTTCAGAAGTCTTCCATATAACCCGGGCAACTTTCTTTTGGCAATAAGTCATATTGCTGCTTGTCTCCCACCTGCAGGCCCTTCCACCTGGGAAGGTTATCCTGTCCAAAAAGTGACACAGTTCTCCTAGGTCTGATGTCTTGGAGAGAAGTAGTACCGCGGCAGACTTCTAGACCAAGGGGGGCAAAGCCATGGTCCAGCTGAGTGGCCCCAAATGTAGAAGCAAGTGGCCGAGTCATTTATCTTTCCCTCTTGAATAAAGTGTGTTACTAGTGCATATTTACACCCTCTCCCCACACTCTGATCACTAGAGAATACAGGTTCTGTGTTGCCTTAACTCAGCTCCTGGTCTACGATGTCACCGTGCACCTGTCTGTCCTGTTGCATCTCCTTTCTTCCCTGGATGCGTCTTCTTAGCTCTGTTGCATTCCCAATGCTAAGGCTGTCTCCACATTCAGGAATATACGCTTTTCTCTCCTATTAAAAACAGCTGCAGTTCTTTTTTTTCCTGTATGTATGAGCATGTGTATATATGTATGTGTTTTCATATATGGGCAGGTGTATGTCCATGCATGTGTGCAAGGATTTGTGTGTGTGTGGAGGCCAGAGACTATCCTCAGGTGCTATTTCTCAGAAGCTGCCCATCTGGCTTTTTGAGACAGGGTCTCATACTTGGCTTGGCATTTGCTGGTTAAGGTAGGTTTGGTCAGTAAGGCCCAGGGACCTCACTGTCTCTATCTTTCTGTGTTGGAATTACAAGTTAATTCTATCACGACTGAGTTTGTTGTTGTTGTTGTTGTTGGTGGTGGTGGTGGTGGTGGTGGTGGAGGAGAGGATTTCAAACTCAGGTTCTTATGATAATATGAAAAACACTTTACGAAGGAGCCATCTTCCCATCCCCAGATATGGTTGGTATTTCTATGCAAACTAAAGTTAACACCAAGAAAATCTAGGTGAGTTAGATTATTAGTATTGTAACGAAATGTATGACTGACTAGATGAGTTAGACGAGTAGTATTGTGAAATAATCTATGATTGATGTATTGATCTCAAAGGTGGTACTCCATTGATGCGAGTGGTTTGCATTTCCTTTTAAGGTTTGTGGGCTGTTGCTGTATCATGTAATCTGCTTGTTCTTCATGTTATGTCCATTTGACATTTAGAAGCATCTAGTAGGAACATGGCTGAATCAGGTGTCAGTGGTACAACAGAAGGAAAACTATATAACACTTGGTGCTGTGAGATGATGCAGTGGAAAAAGGAGCTTGCCCCCAAGCCTGATGACCTGAGTTTGCTCTCCAGAATTTGCATGTTAGAAGGAGAGAACCAGCTTCTGTAAGCTGTCCTCTGACTTCCACGTATTTGCTGTGGCATGTGACAGACAATCCCTTCCTGCCTGCATAAATGTAAGTAACATTTCTTAAATGTGGCATTCCAAGTAGGAACTCACCCACTTGTGAGGTCTCTTGCCTTGGTGACATCTGCACTGCTGACTTTAGTTTTGGGAGGATGATTATTTAGTACCTCTAGGTGTTTCATGACCAAGATGAGGAGAAGCCTGAAGCTGAGAGGTTGAGAGAGGTGATGATAGGCAGGATTATGTAATTATCAGCACAATTATCCTAGACCCAACTTTCTGCAACATCCCCAAACTGTCAGTCATCTGTAAAATATATTTTTAGAGTTAAATTGAGCAGAATGCACCCAGGAAATAGAATTCTCAGTTAATGCTTTAGCATAGTTTGTAATGGTGGGGAATGTTGTATATGCAACATCTGTAAATACTGAGAACCAAGCAACACAAAAGATAGGAATTTCAGCCAGCAGATGTTATAGCATAGACCTTCTAGTTTTACATTAAATTAAGGGAAATGATTTCTTCACTCAAGTCCACCTCTAGAACTCACTGTGGTTCAAGTATGAAAAACAAGGCTGGGATGCATCACCCTCTACTCTTTACACATGCTGTTTCAAGAAAACTAAATAGGGAAGGCTGATTTTCACATTGCAAGAACAGCATTGGCTCTTGGGAACAGCTATGAAGTAGGAAGAAAGGAGGAGAAATAATTCTATAATACTATGCAAATTATTTCCCAATATCTACTTGGAAAGAGGAAATTCTTAGGCATTGAGATTTTTCTACAGATATGTAAAAATGGTCTCTTTACTCTTAAATTCACATACGCCAACCAGAATTTCTTTTGGCCATTTCTAGTTGTCGGCCTCTTCTTCATATTCTTTTTAGAGCCTGGGCTGATTTGGTTTCCCCTGCTTGGTGTAGAATATCTCCATACTAGTGTATGCGGCCCACTGGCCCCAAGGTGTCAGGAGACCAGAGAAAAAGGCAGGTTGACACAGAATGGTACAGAGCATGATTTCTTGGGAAGTTACTGTTGGAAGCATGGTTCTCAGGGGCAGCAAGATAATAATTTGGGTCATAAAAAAAGGGTGTAGTGATGGGTTGAGACAAAAATAACTATCCTGGCTAGACTGTCTCTCATGTATCTTAAGATGCACACCTCTCTTCTTGCCTTTCTTCCTGTTGTCAAAGGTACTGCCCTCTCAAGGTGGCTGGTGTGCTTAATGTGTGTCTTAGCATTTTCTTTCATGTCTTGTCCCATTGAGCTAATCAGAGGAACTAAATCAGTATGGCATCTGCTTGAAAGGGTAGAGGAACCAACATTTAGAAAAGACTGTCATAGGTTAGTCAAAAGGGGTGTCACACTCCCAAGCCCAGGGGACAGGCGGTTCATATAAATGAGTGAGATGATGCCATCTGGTTAGTGCTAAGTGCCTCAGACTGGGACCAAGTCTAATATTGTCCAGTTTTAATTACTTTTACAGTGCCCTTTAGAAGCAAAATCAAACGGCTCCAAACCATTCAGATGGCCGGAACTTGATCCAAGGGCAGTTAGGTAGTTTGTGATATTGGTGGCCACGTGCTGATGTAAAAGTTCACAACCAAATTACAAAAGCAATTTGGCTTCATGAACAAAGGAATGATACATTTCCCTGAAAATCCACGTTATGCTTTGCACAGTGAAAGGCCCCAAAACTTGGTCCTCAGCCCATGGCACTATTGGGAGATAGTGGAGCACTTAGGAGGTGGGGTTTAGTAGAAGGAAGTTAGATTATTAAGAATGTATCCTTTGAAGGGATAGTGACACCTTGACCTGTTGCTATTACTTTCTTTTCACTTCTCAGCCACTCTGAGGTGAGCAGGTTTCCACTACAACATGCTCCCTGCCGTGATAGTCTGCCTGTCCATAGACACAGTGGTGACAGGGCCATGGGTAGAACTTCAGATAATTTGCATCCTAATAAATTCCACTTCTACTTAAGCTGACTTCTCTCAGGTATTTGCCACAGTGATTGTGACCTGACTAAGCCGATGCTCAGATCCGATGTATATCATTTATTATGTTGCCTCAATCAACTTTATCTTACCAACCTTGTTTTCCTTCTTTTGTTCCTGTTCTCTCCGATATGTCCTCTTCTTCCTCTCTGCTGTTATTCTATTTATTTTTCTAAAGGCATGTTTAGACATGAGAAGACTCACCAGAATCATTTCTAATGCCTAAAAAACATAGGCAAAGAAACCCAGGGAGCTGCACTTGGGATGCTCTCAGGTGGACAGATGTGACCTGTACAGAGAAAAAGAGATTATGTGAGCTCTTTTGAAGTCTGCAACAGTTAATGCATTGCTTTTGAAAAATGACTAGTCCATTGCCTGGCTCATCTTTATTTCACTTTAAATAGTTCCTTCTTATTTGGTCGTAGCAAACATTCCACCGTAATTACTATTGCTGTGATTAGTCCTGATACATTTAATATCGGTTAACTTTCTCTGGAGGCTCTATTTCCTAAACCATGAGTGAGTTACCTAGGAAGAAGTCATAGACCATGACATAGAAGCCAGAGGCTTATTTGGAGTCCTCTTGGGTTCAACCCCTGTGATGACAGAGTGAGAAGTAGGGCCAGGTAGTGGGAAAAGCTGAGTGACTGTATCGTCACAAAGAAGGGCTTCGCTGATCTTACAGAGAGTTCTAGAGGCTGAGATGGTTCCCTCAGAGTGGCCCCTTGAGGGAGCCGAATGAACCCAAGATTTTGTTTGAGACCCTGATGAAAGGACAAAGGGAACCTTAGTTCTGTGTCATTGTCCAGGAGTGGACTTGGCAAGGTTGGTCTAGGTCTGGAGCCAGTGCCTCCTCAGAAGAGTCAAGGTTTCAACTTTTGGGGACCCAACTGTTTCCCCCTTGGGATGTAGTTATCAGTCCTTATGCAGCTCTGTCTGAGGTGTCCCATGTTCTCTTTGCTGATACTGTCTAACTTAGCTCTCTGCTGACCTTGGCTCTTTCCCCACACAAACACACTGCAAATAGTATATAAGAGGCTGTATTTCTTAATGAACTTGCTTGGCATAAGTCACCAGCTTATGGAAGACCACTGGTCCCAGCTCTTGCTTTTGTTTTCTGTATTTCTTATCCCTAGTCCTCTCACCCAACATCTTCTTCTTGGGGATCCTTATTCCTGCATGTTTGGAACAGGCCCTAACTGAGGAAAAGGGTCTAGGCCTTGGTATAGTCATCTTTAGTCTTTGATGGCTCAGCTGGTGATTTTTTTGTACTTTATGTGGTATGAAACACAAGCTTGTTCTGTACAAATAGTATTCCTAGTTTTGATTTTGGATTTTTTCTTCCTCCAGCTAGCCAATATGGTCTTGATCCTCCCTTGAGATTGCCATACTGGGCTGTAGCGTTCAGCTTCAGCTGCCAGGCAGCCATCGATGGTGGTGGAAACAGCAGTTACTCTGCAGTTCATTGTGTTGCTAAGCTGTGATGCTCAGCAGGTTAGGTGTATTTCACACACTTCTGACCTATGATGCGCACAGCTACTAAAGGACCTAAAAAAGATGTAACCCCTCAATAAATCAAGGAAGTTGTGTACTACCATATTGATCCATTAGCAAGGCTGTTCCCTGGCTGAGGGAAATTCTTGGAGAGGGAATCAGCTATGAACCAACAAACTATGGTTTGGAGCATGGGTGCCTCTGTCTGCATAGAATGAAGGCTAGAGGATCTGGTCTGTGTACAGGTACATTTATGGAAGAAGAAGAAGAAGAAGAAGAAGAAGAAGAAGAAGAAGAAGAAGAAGAAGAAGAAGAAGAAGAAGAAGAATCCCAACCAATTTCTGTGTTGTCAGCAGGGATTAAAGCCTTGCATTGAGAGTAGGGGATAATGAAATCTGCCTCTTAGTTATGGATGAAACATGCTTTCTTTCTTCCTTCCTTCCTTTCTTTCTTTTTTTCTTTCTTCTCTCTCTCTCTCTCTCTCTCTCTCTCTCTCTCTCTCTCTCTCTCTCTCTCCCTCCCTCCCTCTCTTCCTCCCTTCCTTCCTCATATGCTTGCCTTCACTCTTCTTATACACTTTCTGTACAATCTTGTGACAAAATGCTCACTCCTCTCCCCGCAAAACCTCTGCTGGCTTCCTGACAGCATATTTTGTAGCTGTTTCTAAGTGATATATAGACTCTGTTCCAGGGAAAACAGGAAGATTTGCCACTGTATTTTGGGGATCTATTGAGCATTTTCAAAAAGGCTACACCAGGGCAAACAGCTTAGAAATGCTTCCTTGCCCATGATGTAGGTATTCACAGACACATGACTTATTTGTCATCCATGTCCTGCAGAGACAGGTTCTCCTGTGAAAGCAACACCTGACTCTGAATGTCTGCTGCCATCCCCCCTCCCAATGCACATGAGACACCTGATTCTACCTGTTGCCATGGGAGGGAAGTGCAGAAATGAGCTGCAATGCACTTAAGAAATCCCACATAAAAAGAAAACACAATGCAAGATGAGGCCTGTGGTCTCTGGTGTTGATGATATTTACTGGTGATGGATGAATATGGTGAGGGAGGTGGCGTGGACTGAGCAGGGTGGACTGGCTGAGCAGGGAGTGAATCAATCATAGGGCCTACTCCACCTGCCCACTGGGTTCATCAGTCTCACAGCCCCTCTCAACAGGCTTATAAATTACCCCTGATGGAGGGGGGCATGTTGGGCCTGGTTGTGGTGACTTCCCCAGCAGAGATCAATAGGCTGTGGGGAATAGAAACTACAGAACTCCAGTAAGATGGCTGTGATGTACTCCAGCTTGATTTCATCAACTGTGCTTGCTTTTTAAAGTTTGTCTGTTTAGTCCTTCAACCCAAAGGGAAAAACAAGCAGCAACAACCAAAGATCTAGACTCAATTTCAATATACATATGTATATGCTACAGTGTTTAGAGCCGGGATTCCTGGACTTAAGCCTTGCCCTCACCACTGCTTGAATGACTTACGGTTTGCTTAAATAGCCTCTTTGTACCTTGGATACATCCTTTAGAATGGCCGTAAGAGAAAACAATAGCACCTGTGTCCTATAAGATTAACAGTTCTAAGTACTTAGTATTTACCAGTTAGTATTTAATCACTGACATGCTTAACTCTGTGGCCTGGCCGACTGTACCTCCATTTTGTTTCAGAAGATTTACTTGTTTCTTCCTCTACAGACACGACACTATCCTGTATGTCACTGTAAACTACATACATCCACATCTGGTGTCACTTCCTTCTTTTGTGTGAGATGGTGAAGGGCGTCTTCTACCCTAGGCTAGCCCTCCATCAACACCCTTACTCCACCCTATCCTGCGTCTCTACCCTAGTTCCACACCTTATGTTCCCATCTACTGTTCCTTCTCCTTAAGCTTTTGAACTCAGTAGTGTCTTTCCTTTCTAATGGCCCCATATGCTTACTCTATTTACATATCTAAGTCTCTCCAATTAAAAAACAATATGCAAATGAAATAAGTCTCTGTTGATCCTGCATCCTAATCTGGCTACTCTTGTACTTTTCCTCTCATATTTATTTAATCATTTGAAAAGAGTGTTCTCAACTTCCAATTTTTACTTCTTCACTTTCTAGAAGTATCTTCTAACAGTAGCTTCTTAATTCTTCTATTAAATATTAAAATACCTTAATCTGCTGGAATGATTTTAGCAAGTTCCCCTGCAACTTTTTTTTTTTTAAATTGAAAATCTAACAAGCTTGTTTTGGTAGCTGTAGCTGGTTTTGGTTGTTCCTTCGTTGAGTACCTCCCTCTTCTGACTTCTACAACACCAGCTTCTTTTGCTTCTGTAGACACTGCACGGAGTTCTATGTGTTTAGCATAGTTCCTTCAAGTCTCTAATATTTTAAATTTTTTTATAGGTATGAATTCTTTCATAGAGTATTTTTCAATTTCATGAGTGTATTTCTTTACTTATTTTTTGTCCTCTTTTGGTTGTGGATAATTAGTTTTATTACCTTTGGGTCAGAAAGTAGCCTGCATATTTGGGAATATACTGACTTTATTTATACCAAATTATGATTATGATTTTATCAGTGTTTTATGAGCATTTTTTAAAAATGTGTGTATGCTCTCTCATCCCACTCCCTCAGGTTTTAAATACATGGTCTCATGTAGCCTAGGCTGACTCAAATGTTCTCTGTAGCTAAGGATGACCTTGAGCTCCTGACCTTGCCTCTACTGTTACTGGTGCCTGCTGTCTGTCACTGCATGGACAGGCAGCATGCTCTTCTTTTTATGTGTATACATACATAAAGATAAATAAAACATGCATTAAGTTATGCTTATCAATATTATTTAAGCATTAATATAACAAACATTTTTCAAATATTTTCTGCCATTGCTTACTGATTATCTCCTAGGTTTTCCATTTATGTATTTTATTATGTATTTTCAACATTTTTCTACACATTTTTTTAGTGCTATGTTAGTTAACACATATATGTTCATTACAGTTATCGGTTCTCGGGACAATGACTTTTTTATTTGCACAAACTGTCCCTGTCATAAATTGTATTGCTCCACCCAAGTATTTCTTCTGGATTCATCCAGAGCCACTCCGTGTGGTTCTGCTCTTTGCCAGCCACTGTTACTCAGCCACCTGTGCTCTCTAAGGTACCTCGGCCCTGTGGTGGCCAATGTAGATGCTTGCAATAAGACTCAAATTTAAACTTTGAGTTTTAAAATGTACGCAAGTTTCTGGCTACCTTAATCAATTTTCTGGATTGCTCTCACTGGATAGCCCACAGGGCCTGTGACCTCAACAGCTCTTACCAGCATTCCTTCTGTCCCTCATCATATGCGTATATGTGTTATCTGGGCCATTTTATGTCTTGCTGTCTCCCAGTCACTCAGGTATTGATAAAAATCAAAGTCTTCAGCGTTAGCAAACTTAGACCCACTGTTTCAGGAAGTATTTTTTTAAAGAAGACTAATTTGAAGGCCTCATATTTTGGAGAGAAATTTGTTCCTCACTTTTCATTATAATGCAAATGAAAAGTGATGGTCGCCCCACCTCAGTCACAGTGTGGTCATCTTGAAACCAACTCTGGTTCTGGGAGGGGTTTGGTTACAGTTTTCGGCATGTAAATCAAAGATCCAGGGGTGTACCATCTGAAGTTCTGGATGCAAGAGCATAGCCAGGTGACCTTGGCTTACTGGCTTCTGCTAATTCAGGTTCTTTATCTTAAAATTATTAAGATTAAATAACTTGATATAGATGGAAATTATTTCCTTTCTGAACACACCAAAAAAATGATTCAGATAACTCATTGTCTGATTTTGAAATTTAATGAACACATGGGTAGACTAGACCTAATACTGAAACATCCAAGACTCTTTCTTTGATGCATCTTTGTATCATGGAGCATTAGGCCTTGATTTCCTTAAAATCATGACTTCCTTATTTTAAGATATTTGGTCTCTCCTCATTTTTCTCTCCCTTTGATAAATCACCCACATTTAACCTTTTTTTCTGAGTTTTCACTCTCTACCTCTTTAATCATTTTCACTGCTCAAATGCTCTGTCTTGGACCTTCTCCAGTTTCTCTGTGCCTTTTGGAAAATTAGAATCCCCAAACTGAACACACACCCTAATAAGGGCCAAGTCAAAACCGAATATAGCTCATGACACTCTTTCCTGTCACTTGAGTGACAGACAACACTGCTAAGACTTCTCAGAAGCTTGGCAGTTTAAAAGGCACATATCCACACTGCATACCCCATGACCAAACTTCAAGGATGTGATCAGCATGCACCCAGGGGAGTAGCTTAGTGCTGTTATTGATGATTTCTGGAGAAAGAAGAGATGAACCTAGAAGTTTTAGAGGGGGCAGCCTACTGTGTCTCATGCACAGAGCTGGCACATCTAATATACGCTCAGAATTTGGGAGAAAAGAAGTGTGGTATTTGGACTGAAACATTTTTAATAATAATAGGGACAATACTACTAACCATTTAGATCTTCAACACTTTCAGGTCATCGTAATAGAGTTTCAATGACTCTCGTTATTCAACTACACGACTACTTCAAGTTCTCTTCTTCCACAGAAAGAAAGCATTTAACTTCCTCAGTTGAAGAGATGAGGGATCCGTGGGGACTATTGAAAAATGAAATTTGGAGCAGGAGGCAAATTAGGGCTGATAAGTGGTCCAATTGGTGTCCTGGAAAGTCTGAAATATTAGAGACTCATTACATAGAGAGTGTGGCGATTCAGCGAGGTGTGGGACAAATGATTCAGAGAAGGAAATTAATTTGGGAGCAGGAGAGGCAGAAGATCTTGGCTTGGAAATTTGTAGCAGGGTTAGAAGTTTAGAGAGACTGCAGAGAAGACAAAAAGTACTGATCGCTAGTGAAGGAAGTGTGCTATTCAACAGAGGAGCAGCCTTCAAGTGTGCCTTTTCTCGACTCTTCCTCCTATGAGAAGTAGCTAGGCCATGGAAATCCTGAAGCCTGACACTCATGTATTCAACAGCATAGGCATTCAGGCATTTGTGTAGCATTTGTGGGGACGTAGGCTTCCAAGATTGTCACTCACCACCAGATGTCACAGACAATTATTGGGTCTACTGTTCTTGTCACTTGGTTTGTGACAGGAACCAAAACCCTTTCTCTATGCTCTCTTCCCCTGGAAGAGAGTGAGTCCAGGAAGAACTGGTTAAATTTCTGCAGTTTAGAATGATGGAGAGTGCATTGTTTTGGCTGGAACGAAGTGAGGACAGGTGGTGCCACCTGCCACAAGTGATTCCTTTCCAGTTGGCTCTGGAGCTGCCATTCTTGGTATTTTTGCAGTTTTATGGGATTGGGGTAGGGGGGAAGAATGGAAGGTGGTGGACGAGGAAGGAGGTCTGGAGGCATTCTGGTGGGCTTTCATACGATGGCAATCCCTTTCATTATTGCAGCAGATGCACTGGCATTGAGAGATGGCTGTAAGGACACGTTTGAATTATTGATGTTCCAGGATTCCTGTGGTGGCCTTTTTCTACTGCAGATGCCTGAGACCTTTCTGTGTTTCATCAAGGTGACAAAAATTACTTCTCTTTTTTAGAAAGGTGAAGTTTCATGGTGCCAAGGGTCCTGATAGGAAGAAGCCCTCTGAAAGCCTGCCTTCCTGTGGCTAAACTTCCTTGTGAACAGCTCCTCTACCACGCCAGAAATCAGCCAGCAGCAACCACTGAGTCTTCATAAAGTTCAACCATGGGCAGCAATCTTCCTCTGGAGCAGGAAGATGGAAATGGGTTTCTAAAACTATCTTTCGTAGTTTCCGTAGGTGACAATATACCTTTTGCAAATTCTGCTGGTGTCTGAAAGTCTAAATTTCCTAAGAGCAGCCCAGTGTTTGAATTCAGACACACTCGCTATTGGAAGGGATCAGCTCTCTAGTGGAGCTGATGTGCCCAAGAGCAGCTTGCATACAACAGCTCTCTAAGTCTCTCTCCATTTACTGACTGTGGGAGTGTCTTGTTCATATGTAAGCAGGAAAAGCAGGTGCAGGTCCTTCAGATGTCTTGGAGGCAGCCAGGCGTTAGAATGGCATGCTGACCATGGCTCACTAACTAATCTTGGAGACTTCCTTGGTTTTGAGGACTGTGTTTTTGCTAGAGGACTTCTGAGCATTGCTCTGGCCAAAGTTCCTGTAGATGACATGGATTCTGTTGTTCTCGACTACCTTTATACACCTCAACCTGTAGACACCTCAACTTGTCTACTCTTCTACATGACAGGTAGAATGAGACAGGATGTGCCCATCTCAATGGTTGTCAAGTTTATCTGGTGTCTACCATGAAAGGATACTAAGTTAAGTATTTTGTATAACCTTCAATACTCACTATGTCCTTTAGGGTAAATACGATTCCCATACTATCTTGGAGAGAGGAGACCACAGGATAGGGGTAGAGGTGAGACTAGCAGCCACGAGGTTAAGGTTAAAAGGACTGAATAGCAAGAATGCACCTAACGGGGATAAATTAGACGAGAATGGCCAGTGTGCCTTGTATGTGGTCTCAGGGCTTTTGAGGGAGATGCCTCTGCCTGGAATATGAATCCAAACAGGTTTTGTTTTTCTGGCTAATTGGGCACTTGTTCACAGTGTATCCTCATTCACAGAACTAGGCAACAAAGAAGTCTGTGGTGTCCACAGGAGGGAAACAAAGCAAAATGAAGTCCAGACCAGTGCAGTGCTATTAATTCAAATTAATGACCCTCCCCTGCAAATAAAGCTGGTGTCTGACAGATTGCTGGCTCGCGGAGGGCAGCAGATGAGAACAAACGAGGAGCTCTGCCGTCTGGCGAGTGAGCATCGCCTCTGCCTTGTCCCTGGCTGCCCACACTTACTTCTTACAGGTGTTCTCTGTCCACTGCATATTTTCCTGCCCAGATCCTCTACTGTCCCGGGGGGCCTGTAGTTCTTGAGATAGACCCAGGGGAGCTACATCTTAAAGAAAGGCTGACTGACAGTCCCCAGGTGCAAAGTCACACTGCATAGCAGAGCTAGGAGGTCATCCAACTGAGACTTGTCTACATGGGTGGCAGCTAATCCATGGGCTTCACCAAGGGGCTGCCTGATTGTCACATTTCTGTCTCCATCTTCAGGCCCTTATTTCTCTCTGCCAAAATAAAGCTGTATTTGATTATGAAGGAGGCCCCTTCCATTGACTCACTCTGTCACTCAGGCCCCAGAAATGAATTGTTCTTGAACTATTAAGAGTTGATTCGCACGTGCATGCATACATGCACGTGTACAAACATACACACACACACACACACACACACACACACACACACACACACGAAATAAAACCTGTAGAGAAGCTAAGCTTCTTTGTACTCAGGGAGGTTCAGAGATCTTCTGAAGATCACTCAGCAAAGGTGCGGTAAAGGCAGGACTCAAATGCAAGTCTGATCATTCCAAAGATTTATTTTAACTTTATTGGACTACCTGTGCTGTATCTTTTTCCTTTGCGCTCTTTAGCATAAAGGCTGAACATTAAAATAACTGATTTTTCAGAGGATCAAAAGAGCTAGATCTGGAGTAGTCCTTGAAAATCACCTCATTTACCTCCCTGAATTTGCAGACAGATGTGGAAGCCCAGAACACGGGAGATGTTTCCTCCCTGGCTGCTGCTGAGAGCTAGGGCAGGGCCTGTGAACCCCTCCTTCTCTTGCACACAGGACAGATGTCCAGGAAGAGAAAGGTGGAGGTCTGTGTATCTACCCCCAACCCCAACACATAGCAACATGTGACACATGGCACCTAGCTCTCAAAGGCAGCATTTACCCTGCACCACCATCTCTCATCCTTCTGCCCTATCAGAGCTGCAGGGGATCCTGAAATAGCTTGCCTATAAGCCTGGGTCTTTGTTTTCTACTCTAGCTTGAGGAAGAAAGCCTTTCTTTTAGAAACACATGGAAATGCAGGGGAACCTCATCTGACTTTTGACCCAGCTCCCAGGACTAGTTTTTGAGAAAAATACAGACTGATTTTCTAGATTGCAGCCTTGGAGAAGAGAGGCATTGCTATTTAAATAATGTTCTTTCTTTTTAAAGAAGGAGCTTCGTCCTTCTCAACCTTCTCCATACATTTCACTGTGAATAAAGAAGCCCCTGGGAAGTTAGGAGTTCAGATTTGTTCCTTGTTTACTAATTGCCAGTGACCATCTATTTAAACAATTGCTACTCTCATTGCTGTCTTTGCACAAACACCATTTTGGAGAAAGTTTATGTTTTTGGTGGCAAGTAAAAAGCTGTGTGCTGTGCTCTCCTGGCAACTCTAGGTGAGGCAGAAATCTGGCTGGCAGGCACAGCTTTAACTCAAATGCTTCTCTTTGTTATACTGTTTTCCATCTATCCATCCTTCCACTATCCATTCATCCCATAATTCCATATTGAATATATTCTATTGGCTAGGTACCATGCAAATTACTGGGAATATAGAAGAGAAATAAGTAAGTTTTTTTTTCTTCAAAAATCTCATATTCTAGAAAGAGCCAAAGGATGACATTGTACTGTAACACAAAAAGTATCCATAAAGCATCATGAAGTCAGCAAGCTCTTGGGGTGTGAAGGGAAGAGTTAGAGAAAACTTCAGGAAGAGGAAGTTTGAGTTCTGAGTTAAAATGAGGAACAGAAATTAATTAGCATTGTGGGGAGGTGAGTATATCAGTGCATCTTAAGATAGATAATGTTTATAGAAAAGAAAGACTGATAAATTATGGATAGTTTTCTTTGATTACTTGGGTCTGTGTAGCGAGGAGTGGTGAAAGCCTAGGCTGGACACAGGTGAATAGAGATCAACGTATGAGCCTCCTAGCTAAAGCAGGTCATCATGATCATGCAAAAGTAATAGAGTACCCTGGGAAGACTGGAAGTCTGAGCGGATTGTAGGCCATTTACATTTTAGAAAAAAAATCACTCAATGAGAGCATGGTGAGCACTCTGGAAATGGTAAGAGCACTTTAGAAGGTGTGTGGAGATAGTGGCTGGGCGAATGAGAAAGAGGAGGCCAGTTCCAGACATACTGAGGAAACAGAATAGACAAGGCCAGAGGGTGATCTGTATGTTGACTCTGAGGGAGGAGAGAAAATGGTTTGGGATCAATGGTGTGGTAAACTTGTCAGAACTGAGATGTTGGAGATGAGCAAGAAGTGATTTCTTTGATCTTCCTCACGTCGGAGGCACTTGACCATTATTCTAGTGGAGATGGACGGGGGGCTGCTGACTGTCTAGAACCCAGAAGGGAGACCTTGTGAAGATTAGGGCTGCACATTGCTGAACTCTTCCAGGTATTTGATGAAGAGGATGTCATTAACTGCACTAAAACCTGGCCAGCTGAGGACTGGAAGAGAGGCCGGGGCTCAGAAGTCAGACAACGGCTGAATTTCAAGAGAGGGTTGCCAGTAGCATGGCCTAACTGCACAAAGATAATGAAAGAGAAGAGTTGAAAGTGCCCACTGGTCTTTAAAATGGGGAAATAGGCAATCTTCAGTAGGGGAGGCTATGGAGAAAATTCTGAGAAAGCTAGACTGACCTTCAGAAACAGAAAGGGGTCAATAGCTTGCAATACTAGGACATGGATCACTCAACACTATCTAGTTTGGATTCTGTTTTTGTGATGTAAAAAGATGATGGTAAAAATATTAAGACCAGATGGAGGTCAGTGGTGGTCTGATAGTTGGTTTGAGAAAGAAGTTACTCCAAGAAGATCTATGAAAAATTCCAAAGCTGGGATCACTCAGCAAGAACAGTCCCTAGGTCTTACATCAGGATGATTTTTCTGATTATGAAATCCATTTTTTATAGAGTGTGATTAAGAGTATGGCTCCAAATTCAAATGGCCTTGATGCAAATTTCGGATTTGCCACTTACTAGTTGTGAGCTTAGAATTATTACTACCATATCTGGGCATCAGGGTCCAGGCTTGTGAAATGGGGGTGGGGGGAACAGGGGGGATGTGGTAGATCCTCTTTTGTAGAATCACTATGAACGAATATATTTTTAAATACTTTGCATAGTTCCTGATTCACAGGTTTTGTTAAAAAAAAAGATGGCTATTATTCTATGATATTTTACGTTTATGTAGAACTAGAGAGAATATGTAAGCGTTGAGGTGTCAGTACATATTTACTAAAGTAGAGAATAGAGAAAGAGCAGCAATTACGAAAATAGTACAGGATCACATAGTCATGGCTCTCTCACCGAAACAAAACAGAAGAGCAAAGACCTGCTGGGAAGATGAGACCAGGGGATTGAAGGGAATTGTTCCAGGTGACAGCCAATGGGTAGAACCAGAGCACATGCTTAATGATTCTGTCACTCCTTGCTGTAGAATTTTAGATTTCAAGAGAGCCTTTGGTTCGTTACTGAAAAATAGGTTGCTTATTATGTTGCTACAAGCACAAAATTGGGTTTATTTTTTCAACTGGCTTTTTGGTTATTTTTTTCCTTACATTTTTACTTTGAAAGTTTCAGGACTTTCAAAAAATATTCCAACATACTTTGCAGTTTTTCTTACTATACCAGGGCTGTTGGAAGCCCATCTCCTTTTATTGCCCCCCCATCCTTCCTTTTTTATTGAAGGTTTTGTTTTCATATTTTAACTATGTGTGCATATGTGTGTGTGCCTGTGTGTGCACATGAGAGTGCAGGTATCTGTGGTTTCCAGAGAAGGGTGTTAGAACTGAAGTTCCTGGTGACTGTGAGCTCCCTCTGTGGGCTTCAGCAACTGAACACAAGTCCTCATGCTCTTAAGAGCTGACTCATCCTATCAGTTCCACCTTCCTCCTTTTTCTTCTTCTCTTTCCTTGTTTGTCTTAGTTTTGTGGTTTCAGTGTCTGAGATCAAACCTAGCTTGAAACATGCTAAACCAGAACTCTACCTGTGAGCTCTACTCCCAACCCCCTCCTTTCTTAATGCTTTGTCTCATTTGCTCGAGACAGTAATTCTCAAATTTAGTATTCATCAGACTCTCTTGAGAACCAGGTTAAAGAGGAGAGTCCTGGGCTTTAGATTGTGATTAATTAGCTCTAGTGTAAGAACAAGATGGAACATTTTTAAAAATAAATATCTCCATTGATTCTTTCACTGGGCAGCCTTCCCTTGGAAATAGACTTGCTTGGGTGATTAGGTTCAATCCACAGAAAGAATCGAATTGCTGAATGGGAATATTTTCATACAAAGGAAAATCATTTACAAAATACATTGGTGGAATTTTTGGCCCTTCAGGTGCCAGGGAGCTCAGCACTGATGACTTGGATGGGCTTCACACTTGAGAGTTGCTCTTTTTCCTGGTGAATCTAGAAAGCAGCTGGCTACAGACAGGTGGACTGGAGGGAGGTGGCTTCCGCTGCGAGAAGAAGAGGTTCCCTCTCTTTTAGCCTCTTTCAGATAGACAGATAAAGTAGCTTTGGTTAAGGACTATTTCAGTGTATCCAGTCAATCTATTGACTGTTCTGTTCAATAAACATTTACCGAGGGAGACATTATAATATGCAACAAGAATATGATGACTAACAAAATCCTAAACTATTATCAAAGGAAATCACAGTGTGTGTGTGTGTGTGTGTGTGTGTGTGTGTGTGTGTGTGTGTGTGTGTGTGTGTGTGTTTTAATGCTGGGGATTGAATTCAGGACCTCATATATGCTAGGCAAGAATTCTATTGCTGATCTACATCCCCAAACCATAAATTGGTTTAGTGGCACTGGGATGGGCATAGGGTAAGCATTTTAAAATGGAAAAGACAGAGATGAAGAGAAATAGGCAAAAAATTCCTAGAGGGAGGTGCAGAGTTACAGTGGCCATGAGTGCTCTTTGGGAGGCATGGAAAGAGGTCGGAATTAAAGCTTTGAGACTAAGCAGGAATTTCCAAAGGGAAAGACTCTGTGACAGATGGGACAGCTTGCAACACACTCCTAACAGTATGAAGAAATGTCATTAGATTTAGTGAGTACTTTAAGAATCCTAAACTCTTATTTCTTAAGTTGCCTGCCCTGGCTGTCTTTCAAGTTCATGGAGCCTTTATGGTGAGTTCCCTGTTTCTCTAGTTGTTCTTCAGGCCCAAGTGGCCGCTGGCTCTTGTGGGTCATTGATGGTTGTAGGCCTCACTGAGTTTCCTATCCTTCCTTTCCTTTTTGGTCCTTACTGTCCACCATCTTTGTCTCATCACTGTTTCTCTCCATCTTCTTCAAGCTCAGCAAACATAGCTAAGTCACCTCGGATATTGACTTGTTATTTTCTCAGAGAGTAAAGTTATTAAGTTCTTTCAGAATGTCAGCTTCTGAAGAAGGTGATGGGGAGGTTGTTGAAGGCAAGGGACTAATAGGGACTCTTGACTGACAGGGTGAAATTCCAGATAATGACATTGCCAAACAACGAGATTTGAGGAACCCCTCAAAAACTATGTGGGGCTGTGTGAAAGTATATCTCTTGGAGAGTGCTGAGCAGCAGGCTTAGAAATATTGCTGTAGTTGCATCTCTGGAAAACTCTTGGTTTCAGGAAAGTTGGGGTTTAGGTTGAGGGGGCAGCTGTTCTGGCAAGTCAGCAGATGAGGTTTGTCAAACCTCATCATCATGGGACTTGCTGAGAATGGGATCTCTAGGCACTGCGTCTTTCCACTTCTTGTCTCACTGTTCTTCTGTTTTCACAAGGCATCTATGTTCTGCTTTAGCCTGCTAGAACAGCCGAGCTACATTTGGGGGCCACAGGAAATCAGACAGGAAAAGATGGTGGGGCTGACAATGGCACTAAGTATTATTGAGATGCCCCATTTCCCTTTGAAAGGGTAGGTGATGCTGTGGGCAGGACGCAGAAGCTGGTTTCCCAAAGGTAAGGAGCAAGGCAGATGCTATTGACTTTATGCCTCTGTCTTTAAAGCCAAACCAGAAATGGCCAGGCCAGGCTCCCTACTCCTTTAAACACCAGAAAAAGATACACTGGGAAAAGACAGTTTATTGTCTAGTAAATTTTCTATTATGCTATTATTGGAGTGTACCTCAGTGGTATAGCACTAGCAGTCATGAGGACCTGGGTTCAGTCCCTGCACTTAAAAACAGAAAAGAATAGCATAATTAAAAATATCCACTGCCATTCACTGAGTACTTCTGGTGTCCCAGGGATTATTCTCCATACTTGGCGTACAGGATCTGATCAAAAGCAAACAACAGCACTGAGTGTGCCTTGAAGATGAGAAACCGAGGCATGGAGAACTAACCACACCAAGGACTTCTGGTCAGCATCTGGCAAAGCTCTGACTTTTTGGATTCTAAATTACGAGCTGCTGGTCACTGCTGTCCATTCTTTACGGGACGTCTTTAAACACAGACAAGTAGTCTGGTCTTCAAGACACACATTCTGTGATGGCTCCTGAGATCCTCACACCTCATTTCAGTCTGCTGAATCTTGTGGGAATAGGAAGACAAAAAAAAATCATTATGTAATTGTGAACCTAAAGAAAAATAATTACCAAGCGAGCTCATCAGACAGTGTTGGTGGTTAAAGAATTATTCTACAATTCATCTTTCCCTCTATTGTTAATTATTATTGTCTTTCTCTATGTTTCTAACTTCCCATTGATGTCTTTTATATGGTATAATTTCAGATGGCTTATACATAGAGAACTGTCATTCTTTTAGACCAAACTAATGTCATATTAGTCTCTTTCTCTCTCCTTGTCCATTGAACCCTATATTCAACTTACATCCAAGAGTCAATACATCTTTAGAATATGATTAATAAGAACTCAGATTTGTTCACCCGTGGGCACTGTTTGTCTATGGCCTCTAACATTTGACTCTGCCTTATAGATTGCTCTGTGCCTTCTTCACATCACATGACCTACTGAAGCTCTGTCATGTTCTTAGTTGAGGCATAGGACTAAAGTAAGGGCCATTGAATAAAGTGAAATAGGTCCAAATGGTTGTGTTTATTCATCTGACTTGCCTGTTGCTGTCACATAGCTGCACCCGATCTTTCTTCTCAGATATGTTGGCCATGTGAGCTGTCTTGGCCTTTGAATACTCGATATTCTACCCCAGGATTCATTTTTGCTTAAATAATCTAAAAGTGGATTTTCTGATTTGCAATCAAATAACCTTAACTGACCATTTTCTTGTTTGTTTACCTCTGATTATTTATTAAGGGAGTGGTTATTGAAGACTGAGTATGTTCCTTGTACTTGGTAGAAACTGGCAATAGAGCTGTGGCTAAGGCACACAGTATCTCTACTCTCAAAGGATTTATCCAGTGTAGATGAGAGAACAAGGAGGAGAGTCCTGGAAGGAAGAGGGAGAATATGTTATCAGGAAAGCAATTATATCTCGACTTGCCTAGTACATAGAACATAACACTCAGATGAATGTGGGGCAGAGTAGGGTTGGATATATGTGGGAATGGGAAATGGGGTGATTATGAAGGGCCTTGCAGATCCTGTTAAAGAGTTTCTTATTTTATTTCATTGGAGCTGAAAGTCAATAAGGAGCTTTGTGAAAACAAAGTGGCAATTTTAGCTTTGTGATTTAGAGTGATATTTCTGACTACGGTGTAGAGAATATCTTGGAAAAGTACAGGTTGGCCTTGGGGAAATCTGTGATGGAAACTGAGGCCAGATATGGGAATGGCTGAAGCCGGACTTGGATCAACAAGGATGGAGAGAAACTGGCAGGGGCAGTAGGACTTGGCTTACAGAGAACATAGTGTCTACTGGGGTGGGGCATTTGGGACACAGAGATCAGAGGGCAGCAGATGAAGACAGCCTGTGCACTTTGAACAACCAAGAAGAAGTTTGCTGGATCTGGGGTGAAATAATGAGTGTACTCACTCAGAGTGACCTGTGCCCTTCATGACCTCATATTCTAAACATATCAGAAATGTATAAATGGGACAAAGTGTGTGAACTTATGGATGATGAAAATCAATTTCTTTATGCTGCTGAGAACTAGGTTAGAAAGAACACAGAGTGAATGACATGCGTGAGAAGAAAGCTTGCAATTGGCTTACTCTGGCCAACTTACAAAAATGAGAAGTAATGAGGGTCCTGGGTGAAGTTTTGCTGTCTGGAGTTTACATCCTTCAGGGAAAAATTGTTCTTGGCCATAGCAGAGCTGGTTATGCATTCGGTTAGTAGTACGAACCCCCCGTGTGTGTACCTCAGGGCTGTTTGTCTCACTGAGAGCTGGTATGTGGAGTATTTATACCGGGGCTACTTCAGCCATGGCTGGTGGATAATTAATGAGTTTGTTTTTGAGTCGGTGAGTTGGAGCTGACGTGGTGCCTGCAGGTGTCTTTGTCTCCATCCCCTCCATCCGTCTTCATCGGATTTGCCAGCCTCTCTCCTTCACTCTTCTCTTATTTCTTACTGAGGGTGCCTGAGCCTGGAACTGCAGAGTGTCTGGGACAGTAACAACAGTGGGATGTCCTCCAGGTGTCTGTGCCTTTTCTAGGGATTGTGGCCCACCCTCTAGCCCTCTACCTTCATCTACTATATCTCTAGCCAACTGTGGAGAATTGCCTTTAGATGTTTCCCAGGATGATTTTTTTTTCAGTAATGAGCTTAAGTGGTTATTCACTTTCTCTCGCTCTTTTTGTCTGTGTTTTTCAAGTGAGCGATGAAAGCAAATGCTAGTGATTTTAGCCAGTCTCATGTGAGACTCACAGGAAACACTGTCTCACACCTATTTGTGTGTTTTCTCTTGCATCCAAAGAGCTTTCATTTTTAACTAGAGAGTCACCCCAGTGCCATCTTCTGACCACATTCCTCCACCAGCCCTTTTTATTCTCCCAGCACTCTTGGTTCCAGCCATAAACATGGGTGTCCACTTTCCTTGACTCTATCTTCCACGTTTAATTAGTGACCAGACTCTGGCAGTGTTTCTATTGTATATCCTTTACTGCCTTAGTACCTACATACAGTCTCTCGTCACTGTTTCAGGTCACTATCATTTAAAGCCAGTTTTTAAATAGTTGAATTAGAAATGTCAAAATTTGCTGGGTAGTGGTGGCACATACCTTTAATCCCAGCACTTGGGAGGTAGAGGCAGGTGGATCTCTGTGAGTTTGAGGCCAGCCTGGTTTACAGAGTGAGTTCCAGGACAGCCAGAGCTATTTCACAGAGAACCATGTCTCAAAAAAAAAAAAAGAAAAAGAAAAAAGAAAAAAGAAAGAAATGTCAAATTTTATAGAGATAGCTGTGAAGTTCTAGGCATTATTATCTTTCATCTGAATTATTCTAACAATATGCTAATGTGAAGCTCTGCCTCCATTTTGGTACAACTTGTACTTTCCTAGTTTGTGTTTAGAAGGTATAAAAAGAAAAGAAAAGAGTCTGACCATTTGTTGTCTGTTTGAAAATTTTCAGAGATTCCTATTGTTCTCAAGACTGGCCTCATTGCCAAGAATCCATGATTAAAGTCCAACTGGATGTTTAGACTGTAACATTTGCACTCTACGTTAAGTATGTCATTCCTAGAACATCTTTGGACTCGTACTTCCTTCCTTCCATCTGCATAAATTCCTTCTACTCTCTGTCTTACTTAGGGTTTCTGTTGCTGTGAAGAGCACCATGACCACAGCAACTCTTAGAAAGGAACAGTTTAACTGGGATGGCTCACTTACAGTTTCAGAAATTCAGTACATTCTCATCATGGCTTGGAGCATGGCGGGGGGGGGGGGGCATGTTGGCATGCGGGCAGACATGGTGCTGGTGACATCTTGGCTTGCAGGCAATTGAGACAATGGGCAGTATCCTGAACACAGGAAAACTCAAAGCCAGCCCCCACAGTGACACACTTCCTCCAACAAGGCCATATCCACTTCAACAAAGCACACCTCCTAATAGTGCCACTCCCTAGAGATTATGGGGGCCAATTACATTAAAACTACCACACTCTCATTCAGTTTATATGACATGCCAGAAATCCCCCAGAAGTCTTTCCCCAGTGTCTTCTAGCCTGGGCCAAATGCCCACTCCATTTTCTCAAAGCTCCCATCTTGCCATTTACTGCAACGTAGAATGGTCTCATTGAGCAATGTATCTACATCAGAGAGTCTGGATTTTTAGGACAGAGACTGCATCATACTATTGTTTCACTCTCAATGACTAGATATATCAGGTATTTAATTCTTAGAGGGTCACAGGCAACACTGTTTATTGTTTCCCATGGATTCTTTGTTGGGCACCTTGTTTTTATATATATGAAGGTATGCAATACTGCCTTGTCTATTCCTTTGTGTGCTTAGATTCCCTCAGTGGCTGAGACAGTCATGTATTCCTCTCTCTGCACAGGACTAAGCAAGTTTCTGGGCCATAGCAGCATCTACTGTATGCTATCTCTTGCTAGACAGTGAGCAAATCCATCCTCTCTCAGTATTTACATAGTACATGACCCTGTCATTGACTAGCCATGTTCTAAGGAAATTACCTTCTTGGGTACCAAACAAATGGCTCCTGGAAGATCTGTAAGGCACAGGGCCCCACCGGAACCAGCTTTTCAGAACTTCAGTTCTAATTATTCCACTTACATTAGATACTTTGGAATAGAAGATATTGCTGTGTACTGTTGCTCTTCCTTGATGCTCTCTGGTGTAGCTTTGCCTGTTCACTGCCTACAGCTGGGGCTACTTTGGGATGTAGGTGAAGAAGCTGAGATCTGCTGCTTGCATGCAGCCCTAGATTGGAATACAGTCCCTCTAAAATACCTAGTTCAAGCAGCTTCAGGTGGTGGGCCTGAAAATCCTTGGGGAGTATCCATAGAATGCACATCGTCAGTGCTCCTCTGCGTAAGGCCAGAAATGAGATGAGATGGGAATCCTCTTGGTGCCAAAGGGCTGGCACCAGTTCTAGTGCATTAGAAGAAGCTGAGACTCTTGGTTTCCCCTTCCCTTGCCCAGTGTGGATGCTGAGTATGGGAAGACAAAGCAGGCTGTTTGCACTGTCTCTTCAATCCTGCCAAGTAGTTTAGTGGTGATATGGAGAAGCTCGTTGGGAGTCTCTTGGCAGAAATTCGTCCTGTGTGGCTTCCCAAGATCTTAGTGGATAACTCTGGAAACCAGGGGCTTTCCTTCTCTCGGACAGATTCCAGCATTTGTCTGTCCTACTTCCACTTGCTATTAACGCTATAGGCACCTGGAGGTGTAATCGTGCTACACTCTTCATCCCACCTTCTCAGTAGGTCAACAAGTCATCATGCAGCCTATAGCTTACCATGTCTTCTGTTCTCAGGAGCATCTCATAGCTGAATGCCGATTGCTCAAAGTTCCCTCGTTGTCTGTATGAAACACTTCCTCATAGTGTTTCACAGCCTGGCTGGGAAGCCACATTCTGCAAATCCATTTAGGGAAAGAAAAGCCTTTAACTTAATTCTTTTTTTTTTTTTCAGCATTATTTATGTCTCTGGTCAAAGAGAGCTCGCTTGCCCTTGCACTGTCTTCTAAATGATGTCAGGTGTTACAGATGGAGCCCAGTGGCAGGATTCTCCAGTTGCAGGGTGCTTAATGCTTTGGAAATGATGTAAGGCTGAGAGCCGAGTGAGGTGCAGTGGTGGGGAAAGCTTATTTCCAGACTTCAACATCTCCAACCCATCTGAATTAGGGAGACCTGTGAGTTATGGCAGCAGGGCAGGCTTTAGAATGGATGGTTCCTTCAATTGCTAACGACAGACCTAGGAAGCCCCATTTACCAAAGTGCCCTCCAGTGGCTTCTTTCTTAGCAGGCACTAAATATATGTAAAGAGGAGCTCTTGGGTAATTTTCTCTCTTTTCTGACTTGGGTTAGCAAAGAAACTCTGTGGGAGGTGTGTGGTTCCTAATGGCCAAGGGCTGGATGAAATGTCACTCCCCTGTTATACTGCCTGAGGGAGATCTCCCCAGCTGGGTGGATGGTGGAGCACCAGGAGCAGTTGTGGCCCAAGGCTAGATATCTTTACCTGTGGGCCTGAACAAGTTTTCTAAGTTGGTTATTTGGCAGGAGGAGAATTAGGATGTGAAGGGATGAACTGGGAACATTAGTCTTGGCCTGTGCTCTCTACCTTTGTCCCTGAGTTTTTAAACATCCCTTCCATAGCGTGTCCTTTATAACTGCTCCCTCCCCTCCTTTGCTTACAGGAATTGACTTACTGAACAGAAATGTCTAAAAAGAAAATGCAGATGCTGCCCCGGAGGTCAAGGTTCAGACCACATCCCAGCAGAAGAGGAGGAGCTCCAGAAAGACCCCATACAGCATGGGCATTTCCTGTTCATTGATTGATTGGAAACAGGGCTGTCCTCTGTCCCCAGGGCTGTTTGTAATAACTCTACTTCCTTCCATGCTCCCACCCAAGATCTTAAAGTGAGGATAAGACCTCTTTTTTGGCAGAGTTTTTTATCCATAAAGGAAATTGTATATCCTCAGGTTAGGTGGAAGGCAGTTAGCCATGTTGTAATTTTCACAGGATCCTACTTATTTCCATCATGTGTTAGGCAGCTAGACAGGCATTATCAGGCTGTGAAGACAATGAAGATGGACTCCTTTCTGATAACTGGCTTTGGATCCCACCTCCCGTTTCTTGGTAATAATAGAAGGGGAAGCATCACAATTGCCCCCAACATTAAAAATACCACGTGAAAACGTGGAAGTAACCAACAGGGTTTTGTTGTGCTCCACAAAAGGAAAGCTCCTGGTCAAGGAAGAATCCAAACTCTACCTCTGCCCTGGGTGGAGACTTAACATCCAGAGCTTCAGAAACATCAAATACTATTGTCTCCTCCCTTAAGAGTTAATCTGGATTCCTCTTGAAGAAATGGAAGAGGGATTGTAGGAGCCAGGGGCTCAAGATCGTGACAGGGAAACCCACAGAGACAGCTGTGACTCATGGACTCTGGACCAACAGTTAGGAAGCCTGCAAGGAACAGACCTAGGCCCTCTTCATTATGTGACAGTTGTGTAGCTTGATCTCTTTGTAGGGCTCCTAGCAGTGAGATCAGGACCTGTTCCTGGTGCTTAGCTGGATTTTGGAAACCTGTTTCCCATGCTGGATTACCTTGCCCAGCTCTGGTCCTGGGGGAGGAGCTTGCTCCTGCCTCAATTTTATCTGCCATGCTTTGCTTAAGCCCATGGGAGGCCTACCAATGGAGACAGAAGAGGAATGGATGGGGAAGGGGGTAGATGGGAGTCGGGTGGGGGAGGGAATGGGAGGAGATGAAGGAGGGGAAACTGTGTGGTCAGTATGTAAAATAAATGAAAAAAAGTTAATCCAGCTATGCTTGAGTCATCTGGATTGGAGGACTCAGGAAAGCTGATTTTCATAAAGCAGCAGTTCTCAACCTGTGGGTTGTGACCCCCTTGGTGATAGCCTATCAGATATTTACATTAGGATTCAAAACAGTAGCAAAATTACAGTTATGAAGTAGCAATGAGAATAATTTTATGGTTGGGGTCACCACAGCATGAGGAACTGTATCGAAGGGTCGCAGCATTAAGGAGATTGAGAATCAATGTCCTAAAGACACACTAAGGAGACCGGAAGAACAGCACTTAGGGAGATGATGTTCATATAATCTCCTGAAGCCCCTCCCTTGGTACAGTTCTTTGTAGATCTTTACTGCTAAACCTGCCTGCTTTTCTGAGTTCTGGCTTAAAAATTATAAATTTGGGGGCCAGTTGAGGTGACACACACCTTTAATATCAGCAGTCAGGAGTTAGAAGTGGGCAGATCTCTGCGAGTTTAAGCTCAACGTGGTCGACATATGAGTTACAGGACAGCCAGGGCTGTATAGAAAGACCCTGTCTCAAAAGACAAACAAAAACAATTATACCTCTTTCTTTTCCCTTTCTGTCTCTTTGAATACCATTTAAAATTCTAAGCATATTTTCCTTGATACTCCAGGTTTTTCTCACAATTATTTATTAAGAATCCCAGCCCCACCTTTTCTAAGACCTCTAATGCTGACTGTAAATCAAAAGGCCTGACTTTTCCTCTTTTTCTGTTTCTCTCCTCCCAGTAGCTGCCAGTTTGACAACTTTGCCTGCCCTGTTGACATTTTTTTTTCTCAAATTCCAATAAAATGGTCCTTGAGCTTTCTTCTGACTCCACTTTTAAATTCTTTTATCAATAAAACCAAGATCCGACCAAAGGAACCCTGGAAACAGGAGCATGCACCATTATCTGGGCTTGCTTTGTTTAGTATTTGTTGGGAGAACATTGTCTGCTTTTCTTACTGTAACACCTATGAAAATGCAAGATCCACGGTGGAGGATTTTCTATTCAGATCCTGACTATGACAAATTAAAGCCAACCAGTGTTTTTCTCAAGGTAACTAAAAGTATCAAGTGAAAATATCTATTTGAAAAAAATTAGAGACACACAGAGTATTGAAGACTGAAGGTCTAAAATCCACTTTAAGGGGGAATCCCAGGAATTAGAAAGACCCAGCATTGCATAGCTCCGTTTTTGCTTCTCGATAGTTTCTAATTCTGGGGCTAAAACAAGAGGCTGCGAATTCGGATGAAGGCTGTTGCCAAGATGCACAGAATAAAGCAGAGGTATTGGTCTTCTCCTGGAGCTAAAGGTGCAAAATTAGACATTGGGGAGTCGAGGATCCTAGTCAGAGGAAAGGTTAGAGAATGTAGCCTGGAATGTGGCTATTTCTTTTCAAGATGTTTGTCAGTCTGAGCTTGCCAAGCCAGGAAACTGGGGAACGTAGCAGAAGTCTTTGACAAACATAAAATAATCTTTGATGGTTCAATAATAAGGAAGAGACAAGATTTAGAGTTAAGAACCTCCTGGTGCGAATGGCATCTGGTAAAAAAAAAAAAATTCATCCCATGCCCTCAGCTTGGTTCACTGAAGGATAACCAGAAGTAGACAGAGACTTGTCAATGCTGTAATCCTTTCTCAGGCATATTCTGGTAGGCTCTCAGCTCACAGCCTCACACAGAAAGGGAAGAGCCTCTTGAAAAGAACATACTGCTATGATTTAGTTTTTTAGTCTCAAGAAGTCAATAGAAAAAATATTGTCAGAAATTTCAAATAGGACTGAAGCAAGACAATTGAGAGATCAGCTAATGTGTACATTTCTGCTGGGTCTTCTCCATCAGATACATACAATTCAGGAAAAAACAGGAAAGAGGGACAAACATAATACCAGCAGAGAATTGGAATTAAAAAAAATAACAAAGGAGTAGTGATTGTTAAATCTGTGTATGAGACAAAATTTCAAGTAACTACATACACAAACACACATGTAACATACACCTAATCTGAGTAAGCTAGTTCCTTCATGAACAGTGTTATGTTAATATCATTGCCTGGTTTTGATATTTTAATGATAATGTAAGATTTCATCAGGTATATAGCTTGGAACTTGCTATGTTGCCAAGTTGGACTTAATATTCACATTCCTTTTGCTTAGGTATAGGGTGTGCTACCATGCCTATCTTGAATGCAAATTCTAGGACTGAAACATATAGTTTCTCTGTATAGCTCTGGCTGTCCTGGAACTTGCTCTGTAGACCAGACTAGCCTCAAACTCACAGAGATCCACCTGCCTCTGCCTCACTGAGTGCTGGGATTAAAGGCATGTACCTCAACCATCAGGGTTGAAAAACTCCATAGATTTAACATTATATTTGACATAACAGAAGAGAATATAGATAGGTAGAAAATATCCAAACTAAGGCACAAATTAAAAAAAAAATTGAAATACACAAAAAGTTTAAGGAATATATTGGACAGAGTAAAAAACAAAATCTAAAATATTGTAATTATAGGCCCAGAAGTAGGATAGAATATATTGACTGATTGAATATACGGTGATTTCTAGTAATTCCTCCAAAATGATGAGAGACAAAAAACTACAAATCAACAATTTCTGTAAACCCCAAGAGGGAGAAATGTAACAAAACTGAGGTTCATCATATCAAAACTACAAAAAGCCACAGATAGAGTGAAAAATATAAACTGAAAGAAAAACATACTAATCTGTAAGGGAGCATTGAGAGATCTAACAGCTGACTTCTCAACAGAAACAATGGGAGGCAGAGGACAATAGAATGATACTTTTACTAACTGAAATAATAAACAATAAACCAGATATATGAAAGTGTAGAAAGCTAGCTATCAGGAAATGGTGTTTTTTTTTTTTAAATTAAGAAGTATTCTTTTACTTTTTTGAGATAATATATTTACATTATTTCTCCCTTCCCTTTTCTCCCTGAAAATCCTCTCATATACCCCTCCTTGCTCTTTTTCAAAGTCATGCCCTCTTCAATAATTACTATTACACACACACACACACACACACACACACACACACACACACTCACTCACTCACAAACTTGTACATGCACAAGTATAACCTGATCAGTCTGTATAATGTTACTTATATGTATATATGTTTTCAGGGATGACCATTTGATATTGGATAACCAATTGGATAACTTTTCCTGGGGAAGACTACTTCTCCCTGCTCACAAAATTCCTTGACTGCCTATAGTCCTTTGTGTAGGGTTGATGCCACCTGGACTGCCTCCTTCCCTACATGTCTGTTGCTGTCTTTGTTCAGCTCATATTTAGGCAGTCATGCCTTTTGAAAGAATTAGTAAAAGCATTTCTTTGTCTAGGAAAGAAATAATTTCAAATGAAAGCAAGTAAATAGAGCAACAAATGAAGAACAATAAAAATGTTATGGGCTGGGGTACATATTGGGGTTGAGAGCTCCTCTGGTATGTGTTTGTTGTACCCATGTCCTGAAAACCCCAGAGACCACCAAGGAGCCAGTTTCTGATGCAAGCACACAAGGATCTTATTATTTTCAAGTCTGAACCCAGACTACCATGCTATGCTCCACATAGATAGAGAGAAATGTGATAGTGGCAGCAGGCTCAGGGGTCGGAGAGTTTTTAAAGGAAAAAAACCACAAGCTGGGAATGACATGCCTTGGTGCTTTGGGGATTGGGTAAAATGGATGTGGGGCAAGGTGATTTTTTGAAACCATTGGTCTAAACTTTTGGCTTGAAAACACATTTGAAACTATTGGGTTAGACTTTTGGCACAAAACCCCTACCTGCTGACAGGATATCTGGATATCTGCAAGGGCCATAACCCGGCGACAGCGACAGGATGTCTGCAGAAGCATCTGGATTTTTACTGCCCTGTTTCTTAATTGGCTGCTTCTAGGGTATCTGTTCAAGTTGTCATGGCACATTCTTGAGGCTCTTCCTGGAACTGAGTACAGCCCCTGGTCACCAGGTGGTCTAAGGTGGTGATAGAGTCTGCAAAGTCAAGTCTAGGACTTCATATATTGCCTTCACATATTCAAGTTCCTGACTTCGATCTCCAGCAACTCAAGAAAAGAAAAGAAAGGAAAAGGGGGAAAGAAAAGAGAAATGACACTAAGAAAATCTTAGTAAGTGAGCACATAATAACGTGTATTACCTGTTGTGGGGGTGGGAGGAATAGTTCTTTTTAAACTTTGTGGGATGTAAAAATGATGCAGAATCAAAGTATATGCTAATTAAAAATGCAAAGTTTTGAAAGGGAGATAAGCAATTTAAAATATTCTAGGGCTTTAGAAATGAAAGTCAGTGGCAAAGCTAATAATCTATATTAGAATATTATTAGATAAAAATGTCTGAAATTACTTCCAAAAAAGTCTGACTTAGATGGTAACAGAGGAGAAAAGTAAAATAATAAAATCTGATTAATCATAAGGAAAAGGGCAAGAAATGAGAAAAAATAACATGAAATAGGTCAATCAAATATAAATGAACAATAATCTAGTAGAAGATAGAAATTCATACCTTTTAGTAATTACATTCAGGAGAAATGGACTAAATATTTCAAGTAGAATACTAACATATCAGATTGAACATATTCTACTCACGGAAACGTGGCTTGAATACACACTCCTGAGAATTGGAAAATAAAAGCATGTAGAAAGATGCAGACAAAAACATAAACAGAAAACTGAAACAATTATTGAATCATTATAGTTAAGTAAATAATTATTAGATGAATGAATATCATTTTTGTTAATGATCTTAATAGTCATGCTAGTGTCTGATATTTTATGTAGTCTTATAAAAGACACGCATGATTTTGAGGCTGTTCTTACTGAATGTGTCAGCAATCAGAGATGAAGAACTGTAAGGTGGAGATTTTTAACATGAGTGGTAAATCTACACTGAAGAAAGTCTTGGTATTTGCCATTGCTGTTCACCTATCTGCCTGTTAAGAATGTTTGTACATGCTTGCCATTATTTTTTTAACCTGTCATTTTTGTTGTTGCTGTTGTTGTTACAAGCTATAAGAATCAGTGATGTGGTGAAAATTCAATTCTAAGGACTTCCTGCTAGGTGAGAATTCTTGGGGTTTGAATGTGAACTTCCCCTTCGGCTCCAGGGTTTGAACACTTGGTTCCCAGCAGGTGGCGCTCTTTGGAAGTTGGTGGAGCCTTGCTGGAGGAAGCGGGTCATTGGGGTGGACATTGAGGCTTTAAAGTACCGCCCCACGTCCTGTTCTCTGTTTCTGAGCACTTGCCACCACCGTACCTTTGTTGTCTGCTGTCATGTCTCCTCTGCTGTTACAGACTGTATCCTTCAGGTACTACAAGCCAACCCTTTGTCCTTTATTACCTTTATCAGGGCACTTTATTACAGCACTAAGAAAGTGACTAATACAATGCATGGGTGGTGACAAGGTGGTGGGTATGTGAAGGCAACAGCAGAGAGGAATTTTGGGTTCAGTGGCTGGTGCAAAAGACCCTGTGAAAGGCACTCCTGTGTTGTTTTCCTGTCAGCTTAGTGACTGCACCTGAATCTACTGATATTTTAACTACCATCTGCAGCCCAATGGCTCTGTATTCAGTATCTTACCACTCAGGCCATGGCCTGGAGGGACTTCTGGTCCTACCGGCACTGCTTGGCCGCTGCTGCTGATGTAGTTTTTAACTACCAATAAAGACTCAAGAGTCAGATGTTGGGGTGAAAACCTGCTAACTCAGAGAGGCTGAGAAGCAACCAGCTGACCTTCTTTTTTGGATGGAGACCCAGCAAGAAAGTATCTCCCCAGCTGTCCCAAACCAAAATGATTTTGAAACTCTAAGTCCCTTCCTCCGCCTTCCCGTGTGTCTCTCTATCTCTCTTCCTGGCTTCTCCATGTTCTCTACGGCTAATTCTTGTCGATTAGTTGCTGCTGGCTCTGCCCCCTGATCCAAGGTTGATTTTATTAACTCAGTTTCTGGTTTCATAGGATCAAATATCCTGCAACACTCTTTAGCTTCTCTAAATATGGAACATTCAACCCCAACTACTCCCCTTAGGAAAAAGGGTGAGAGTAGTGTAAAATACACATCCTAGTCAGAAGACATGGTAGAAGAATTAAATTTTAAAATCATTTCTTTTTCTTTTCTTTTATATTTATTTATTTTAGTTTTTTTTTCCAAGACAGGGTCTGTAGTCCTTGCTGTCCTGGAACTTATTCTATAGACCAGGCTGTCCTCCAACTCAGAGATCCACCTGCCTCTGACTCCTGAGTGCTGAGATTTTAAAAGTGTGCACCACCATTCCTGGCTTGAAAGTAATTTCTTAAAAGACAGAAAATTATGCTTCTCAATGACTCATCATTATAATTTTCAAATGAAATTCATCCAGTAACTTACCCAGGAGTTGCTTCCTCTTTTTGGTCTTTGTTTCTGAGCCATTCACCTCTTTTTGCTAAAAATAGCCACAGAAACGGTGGGGGCCATCTGTGAAAGAGACCCAGAATTATGATTTGAAATTTTTAGGGATTAGGAATAAGGGTTGTGAGGGTTGAATGTACAGTAAAGTGAAATACATTTCACCTTCATATTTCTCCCATAATCTCCTACTTCTGACTTTCCTTTTTTATTTTTTCTGTGTTACCACAGCTCAGTTAGGATCTGTTTTGCTAAGAGCCATCTGTATCCTTTTAAGGTGAATGCTGTGTAGCCCAATTGAGGTTGATTGTTGAGCTATTATCCATAATGGTTGGAGATGAGTGATGGGTCATCTGTGTGCTGATCTCATTGTGTGTCTCTTTGTGGATTAGATGCTTGTGGTGGGCTCTTATCTTTAGGCACAGCCTTATCATTAAAATAGCATAATTTCATCACAAAGCAAAGAACAGGACTGCTATGTAAACTACCCCTGAATTACATATTAGAAATATTTCTCGGTGGTTTTGGAAATTTTGCCATCACAGTTATCTTTCATGATTTGAGGAATTCTATGGCCAAATACATCTCAAACTCTATTGGACACATCACAAGACCTCTCAGCAAAGTGATGATCTGTAGTTCCTCTATATTCAAGAGTGGGTTGATATTCAATGTTTCCAGTAAGTTTGTAGGTAATGAAAATGCTGCTGATCTTTTGACCACAATGTAAATAGCAAGCATTTACAACCTAACCCTGGTTGTAGAGGGAATGTTGCAGAAGTACCCATACCTAATGTCTATTCAGCAGGACTTAATCATAGCTCCTCAGTATGTCATCTTTCAAAAATCCTTCTGGGTAACATGAACAGTCTACAACAGTGTACACAGATGCCCCCTCCCAAATACATATGTACATAGTATTTTTTTGCATGTTATTTCTAGAGGCTAAGGATTCCCATGATTGAATGCACACAAAATTAAAAACTTATGCTTCAAATAGAAGATTTTTTTAAGAACATGGTACAAGGTAAACCCCTTAATTTAGTCATCTTAAAGACCAATAATTAATAACTAAAGACTGAGGTTCTAATTCCAAAGTGACTATATTTGAGGATGAGGTATTTAGAGAGGTAATTAAAGTTAAGTGAGGTTGTATGACTAGTGTCCCTGTAAAAAGAATAAAAATAACAGATGTATTGTGCACAGAGAAAGGGCTGTGTAAGAAACAAGAAGGGAGCCACCTGCAAGCCAGCCTTAGGAGAAAGCAGTCCTGCTGATACTTTCATTGCAGATTTCCAAATTCCAGAGCTTTGGGGAACAAATTCTTGCTTTTAAGCTGCTCTATCTAAAGCGTTTGTTACGGAGGTTCTAGTAAACTAATGTAAACTCACACAGTCTTTCACATGAAAAAGTCTTCTCTTTTTTTTTCTCAGACTAATGTCTGTGTCCTAGATATTTCTTTGTCCAACAAATAGTTATTGATATCTACTATTGAGTATCTATTCATTGGTAAACCTAAGGGCACAATTTAAAGACAGGAAAACAGAACCTTACCACTAAGCAGATGTAAATAAGTAGTGACTTCTTTAACATTCTGTGGAATTCCTCCTAGAAACAAGAGGGAGATCTAGACCTCATCTTATTGTGCTTCCAAGTCCTCCTGATGTGATAAAAGTAAAATGTAATCTTTCATATGTTTGTGTGGCCATTATTGGTTAGGTAACGATGGGAAGTTGAAGATGGGACCTAGTGGGAACTATTTCCTGTTTTACACAGCTACTGTCAGCATTTGGTTGGTGTAGCAGAGTGGTTCTTGAGTGCTGTGTTGCCACTGTTTTGGAAATCTCACAGGAGCACAAGTTATTTGATAACTTCAAGGAACACACATGCTTTCTGGATGGACACTGTAAAAACAGCTACTTCAAGATAATGCACAATTTTAATCTCTTACTACAGTCCTCTTGATGATTTCACTTTGCATGGCCTGGTTTGTTGGTGGCTTTTGTGATATGAAATGTGTAACAGAAAATTCACAAAGGTATTTGGTTTGTTTCCAAGCCTCTCAAAGCTGCATAGTGCTTGGATGTATGTGCACCATCAGTGATTACATTCACTTAAGAATAAAATAAAAACAAAATTCAACTTGTTTTTAAAAACACAGCTATTAAGTTATTAGAAAATATTTTAAATGTTCTACTTCCTACTTAATGAATGAGCTATTTTTTTTTTCAGTGTGGTTGTATTGGTGAAATTATGAAGGCAACTCCATGTAGTTAAATGGGAGGTTTATTTTGTGGGGTAACTCACAAATGAAGGGATAGGTAACAGGGTCTGGGAAAGGTGTAGCACAGTCCAGCGGTGTTCTCTGGAGAACTCTGTTCAGTCTACCTCCAGCATCCAGGGTCCAGGAACCAAGAGAGCAGGCACATCCAGATCTCCGGTCTTCAGGGTCCTCTCTCAGCCCCGCCTTGTAGGCGTGACAGTTACCGAAGCCTCAATGAGGGTTGGAACTGCCAGATCAAAGCTGGAATGGCTGCCCGCTACACGGTTGTTTTGGCTTAGGGATATTATGAAGAAGATACCGACACACTAAGGACCTATGAACCATGAAGGTCTGGGCTGGTGGTTTGCATGTGCCCCTCGGAATGATATCTCTGGAGGACGGAAACATCACATGACAGGTCCAACCATCCTGAGTCTCTCTGAGGAAAGCAAATGAGGCTATGTAGAAAAGCTGCCTGAAGACAGACCAATGCCTGCCCAACCTCTAGCTATTCCAGCCATCTGTGCCACAAGGAAGCGGAAGAGTTTCCAGCTTCTGCTGTTTCCAGTGCCATCTGAAAGCGAAGTGAGAAGCCATCATGTGACACTGTCCGTATGAACCTGGCCAGCTCCCAGAACTCAGAGGAATATGCGTAGCTGTTGTAAGCCATTGAGGTTTCTTGTTTAATCTGTTTTGTTCTGAGACAAGGTCTTACTACATAATCCAGGCTAGCCTTAAACTCATGATCTGCACTCCTCCCTGCCCCCACCCAGTATCCCTAGCCTGGGATTATAGCTATGTGCCACCCAACTCAGCTACATTAAGCTACTAAATTTTAAAAGAGTTTCAGAGAAGAAATTGATAACTGGAACAGAATTTTGGTGCCTCCAAGTAAGGTGCAGCTATAACATAAAAAGCATGTGGTATTTGTTTTCAGACAGAGTAATAAGTGAGAGAATATCCACAGGGAGTCTTTTAGCAAAATCTAGAGAGACTTCAAAGAGATTTTAGTGAGTGCTTGAAAGATAGAGAAGAAAATGCTGCTGGAGGTGAGAAAAGAAGAGGACCAGGGCTGTGTGGGGTGAATGTTGATGGCACTGTCACCTGTGCTAACAAGGAAACTTTGTAACTTGCTGAACAGACGGAGAGAGGTTGAAATAACTTTCTGAGCTTAGATCATAAGGAGACACACAGCTCTGGGAGATGCTCTCAGTAGAACTAGAATGCACGGGAGACTGTGGTTAGCGCAAAGGAAGCGTGGTTGCCCTGAGGCTGGCAGGTCACAAACAGGGGGAAGCTAACTAGGTAGAGAGACTGCTTGAAGAGAGAGAGATGCCCCCCCTACTTCAACATTTGCAGCCATCCCAGCCTAAGGACAGACATATGGATCAAAACCTCTTCAAATATCCCCAGCCTCTGACAGTACCGTATATTAGCAATATTAGAAAGAATCCCAAGGGAAGGACCTACCCCTAGAAGTAGGGTGCAATAATATATTGTTGTTTTGTGGTACCAATGCTAGAGTGCTTTGCTACACAATAACAGTTGGTGGCACTTCACTTTCCCCACCAAATCTATGGCTATTGAGCCCATGTAGAAACTGTTTTATGTACCATAAAGCCAAAGCCAATGGATATTCAATTGCTTGTGCAGGCAGAGAGAACACTGAGAAAAGATAAGGTTCTCATCCCCAGTTTTCTCCCTAAGTCGCTGTTTTTGTGCTAATCAGATTAGTACTTGGCACCTCAAGCTCCTTATTTGTAAAGTGGGACAAATAGTTTTCATTTCCTACCCCCATAAAATTATAATTAAGAGTAAAGGGTGGTGGTGGTACATGTCTTTAATCCCAGTACTCAGTAGGCAGAGACAGACAGATCTCCGAGTTTAGGCCAGCCTAGTCTATAGAGTGAGTTCCAGAACAGCAAGGACTATACAGACAAACCCTGTATATTAAAAAAAAAGTAGACACTAAATCACTAAGTAGGAAGATATTCAAGAAAAGAGCCTAGCATCAATCAAATATGAGAAGCTGTTATAGAAGTCTATAGAAAAGAGATGCAGCTTTGATGAACCTATATGGTTTGTGCAGGAAGGGATAGTCTATGTTAAGTCCACAGAAGCCACTTAGAACTCCATCTCAGAGACAAAGGTACCAAGTTTGGTGTATTGGATTGGGTGGCAGAAGAGCAACAGTATACAGTGGTGACCGTTTGAAGTACATGGCAGAAGATTGGGTCTCTATTCTTGTGTTACAAATTCTTCCAAGATGAATGATTTCAAATAGTATTTCTTTATTGTCTCACATTGTTTCCCTAAGTTAGAAATCTGGGAGTGACTTAGCTATGTGGTGTGATGCTGAGAATGCTACCGTCAAGCTGTAGGCTTGCTTGGGCTGCCATCATGGTCTAAAGACCTGATGGAGGATAAAGGTCTGTTCCCAAGATGGCTTTCTAACATACGCTAAGAATAGGAGGTGTTAGTTTCTTATCATGTAGACTTCACTGTAATGCTGCTTCACGAATGTCCTTACAATATGTCTGTTAAATTCTCCCAGAGAAGGTAGAGAAAAGCAGACCCTCAGCTTTTGTGACCTTGCCTCAGAAGTCACATGCCATAATGCCTGTAATAGCTTATTGGCTGACTAGTCAGCCCTACTTCTTGCTCAGCAAGGAGGGCATCACAAGCTGTGTATACTAGGCGGGGGCCAGTACACAAGCAGGCCACCACAAAAATCTAGCATGTGCAAAAAGTGGAGAAAGATGGGGGTGGGAATGGGATAGGGTGTGTGGTAGAAGTGTGATGTGATGAGCTGTAGCAGAATGAGAGAAACTGGGATACTGAGCATGGAACCAACAGGGGGAAACAGGTCCGCTCCCCATTTCCTTGAGAGTCTTCTGTCTTTTAGAACTACTTCTTACTTCAGCCTCTATTCTTGTGAATCACACTCAGTAGAAAGACATAAATTTGGGAACTGGCCTCACCTGCTGTGAACCAATTTTCTCTCCAGCATCTCCATACTGCCACAGGGGCTCTAGACACACAGAAAGAGAAAGAGTATCAAAGGGGCTCATACACACAGCTGGCAAGTGATAGGACTTGGATCTAGACCTGGATTCGTTTGATGCCAAAGCCTTGTTCATTCTACCACATTATCACCTTGTGTTCTGGGGCTGAGGGAAGGAGGATTCCAAGTTTCAGTGTCTTCCTCCCATCTGGATTTACATGCTCATGCTCAGGCATTGGAATTCTCCTGATCCAGTGTTGAGATGACAACCTCTTGGTCATTTTTGCTGCCTGCAGTCACTTCCCATGTATTTCTACCTCATTGCCTCAGCATCTTCTTTCATATCTTAGCTTCATGCTTCTTCATCTGTTTCTCTCTCCCATGTTATCTGTCTCTGTTAACAGGGTCATTTATCCCCATAAAGCACCCTGAGAGACAAGGATTGAAGGATGCTGCTGCTAAGTCAGGGTGCTAAAGACCCTCTGCGGGAAGCTGTGGCTGCAGAGACCCTTCTTCATCTGACCTAAGTAAGCGCTGTGTGACAGAGGGGAAAGGTGACCCTAAACTCTCTTTCCACAGGGAAAAGGACTTCAGACCGGAAAGCATCCAGATGACACACATTTTTAACTACTGCTAACTTGAGAACATTAGACTCCGTGAGTAGCATTGCTGATTTGCTTCTTGACCTGTTGGCTGAAAGAAAGGAGCAGGGTGGGGACATTTTTGCAGCTAGTGACCCCGAGGGGATCATGAGTTGGCACATAGAAATTTTCTCCTCTCCTCTGCTTTTTTTTTTTTTTTCCTACCCAAAGGTCTAGATTCAACACACACACACACATACCATGAATGAATGAATGGATGGCTAGTTAGACAGACATCAAGCATACACAGGTTCACATATGAATTGTTTATAGTTGATTTGTCTAAGTTTCCTGGACTCCTATAGCCTGGAAGTCCCTCCACTTCCATTGTGCAGTAGGCTCCAAACATCCACTTCTGAAAAGCAGTGTGGGTCTTGTTCTCTGGAGACACTGGCTGATTACATGTTTGAAGTGGCATCTGGAAGAAATAGAGGGGCTTTAGCTGCAAGTTGTCGTAAGAGCTTTATTGGGGTATCAACATTTGATGGGTTTCTTTATAGTGGCATTAAGTGAGTTGGCATGTCATAAACTGTCCCATGGGGTGTCTTAGAGGTGAGAAACAGCAGAAATAAAGGAAACCTGTCTATCTTATATACAGTCCAGCTGGCATTTCCCCCGAATTCTAACCCTCTGGGATGCACAGGTTGGTGTGCTTCTCTTTCAATAGACCATACCCCAGGGTTAAAATGGGCTACAAAAGCAATTAAGGTTGAGAAATGTTAGGAAGCAGACTGCTTGCGTAGCAACAACTCCCAGTGAAATTCAACACATGTGAGAAACCACTCCTTGGATTGTTAGGCATCCTTCACTTCTGGAGAGTTTTTAAGAATCATGCAAATCCCTTAACTATGTTGTGACTTTGTGTATTAGCCAGCTTTCCATTGCTATAAAAAATTTTTCAAGATAGTTAATGTAGGAAGAAGAAGGGCTTATTGGGACTTAAAGCTTTGGAAGGTCTAGTCCAAGATTAAATGGTCTTGTTTTTGGACCTCTGGTGTGGGTGTGGCAGCTTTCATGGCTGGAATGTGTGATAGGGACAAACTCTCATCTCATGAACTAGGAAGCAAACACTGGAAGAGGAGGAATCCAGACCCCACAGTTTCTTTTAGGGTAACCTCTAATGACTAAAGCACAGACCCAGCCTTTATTGCTTGTTCCCGCTTTGGGAGACACTCAAATGCAAGCAGTTCCATTTGTGGCTTACAGTTCCGTCTGAAGGAAGAAGACTGGATTGGCTGGTTTTGATTAGTGCTAGAGCCAGTAAGTGGCCTACTTAGGGAAACCCCTTTTCTGCCTGTACCCTCCCTTTCCCTGTCCCCCTTTCCCTGTGCTTCTGAGTCATTACAGTGCAGTGGCTGTGTCAGAATCAGACAGCTCAGTTCTTGACCCACTTGTCTGGCATTTTGACAGAAATAGGAATTCCCTTGCCACTTGAGGGCTGTTGAGTTTTTTGAGTGTGTCCTAACAGCGGGCTGACTTTCATAGAGTTTTAATTGGATGCAGGAAGTCTGTTGGAAGGACTCTTGAAGAAAGGGTTGATTTCCAGTACCATGGCACTTGTCCAGCCCTGATTCTGTGATTCTATCCCTTCCAGTCATAGAGGAATTCCAGCTAAGAAGCTATTTCACCCAGCCTGACTGTCTATGGAATGGCCCTGGAGATGGGAGGTGGGGGAAACTCTTGCCCATGGCCACATTTGGGCTTCTCTGCTGGTCCTGCAAGTGAGACTCAGAGTGATCTTGAAGACCTGAATCCTGCTTTCTCACATCAGGTGATGTTTGGGTATTGCAGTGGACTTGAAGACTCTTGCCGAATTCTGTAGTTCCTGAATCACATACTTCTGTGCCTTCAGCCAGGTCTCATAGGGAAGACCCATGAGATAAAGGAGGGACCAGGGACACTGGATCAGCCTTAGGGGCTTATTGGAAAGGCAGCTCGCCAGCTACAGGCTCCATGTTGCTCCAAAGAAGGGCTTCTTGCTGATGAGATCTTGTTTCCCTAAATTTCCAGGACGAAATTCATCCGCTAATTTGTATTCCAAAAGCCTAGGGCTTCCTTCACGTATGTCAGAGGCTACAGTCGTCAGCTGTCTGATGACAGAGAGAGTGTTCAGTGGGCTGCACTGAGCAGCTCATGCTGGGGCTGGAGCATCAGAGGCAGGAACTTTAGGACATGCCTTTCCTGGCAGCTATGACGTTTGGCAAGGAGCTGCAGGCTGGCAGTGGGGGAGTTAATCCCCTCTTTGTCACTGAGGCCATTGGAATTCACACTTGTGGCTGCTCTGTCTGACTGGAGGGTGGCCCATTCTATTCCTTGAAGTATTCTGCCTTGTGGAAGGGCCAACTTTGATATCCAACATCACAGGCGTCTCTACCATGTGGCTGATGAAATGGAGATTTCTTTCCTTTTCTTCAAGGCACAGTGAGGGGCAGGATTTGTTATTCTTAGATCTTTCCCATTTCCTCAGGGATGATTTTATATAAACTCATCAAGGTCCAAATGTATATGTACACATGCAGACACAATTCTTCTCTCTAAGGCAGGACAGCACAGTGGCAGATTACATGGAAGCTGTCACATGATGTGACAATCTTCCTCAAGCTGTCACATGATGTGATATCTTCCCCTCTCTGTGTCTTCTCTTGCTCATCTGTGTATTGGGGTGGCCAGTAAACAAACCTCACTGTGAAGATTGATAGTGTCAATATATGTAAAGTTTTTTAGAACACTACAGAACACTAGTAAGTTCTGTATGTTAGCTAGTACCATTTTACGGTTACTTATTTCTTCCCATCATGCACATGGGCTTTGGGCTTTTTGCTTATTTGTGATGCTGGAAGAGCCTTGCAGATGCTAGCTAAGCGCTGTTCCTCTGAGTTACCTCTAGAGACAACCCACACCTATGAGCTTCAATACAGGGGCTGTTGGTGGACACCAGAATTTCCCAGGAGTTGGGAGTGTGTGTTTTGACCCATTGATATCTTGGGTCAGGGTTCCCCGCTATGAAGAGATAAGATCTTATTTGAGGGTAGAAGTGTAGCTGATGTCTTCAGCCATACTCAATACTCTGTTCCTCACTTTAGGGAAGGGAACAGTCAACATAAGGCTGAGACCCTGTGTTAACTCTCTTTCCTTCTACTATGAAGGGGTGAGAAGGAAGTTGAATACAGAAATAATGGACTGATTCGATTTCTTTCCCTACTAAAAAGTTTGAATTCATATTATTCCTTCTCCTTATCCATGGCGGTGGGGGTTTTTACTCCAAAACTCCAAGTGGATGCCAGAGACTGTAGTGAGTACTAAATTCTGTGTATGATCTCTTCTCCCATGCACATACCTATGATAACATATAATTCCTAAGTTAGATACAATAAGATAAAATAATAAGTAAATAGGATAATTATAACATTATGCTACAATTAATGTCATGTAAATGTGGCCTTGCTCAAAATACCTTATCACAGCAACTTCAACATGTTTGTTTCGTTTCCTGATTATGTTGAAAGTTTTCACCCTTTTATATAAAGAGCTTCCATCTTCTCAGGCAGCATCACTATTCTTGTGATGTGTGAGGTCATCAACTAGTAAAATAAGGGCTACTGAACCCAAGCACTTTGGTATCCTGTCAATCTAATAACCAAGGAGAACTACTAAGTGACAAACAGGAGGCCAGTGTGGATATGCTAGATAAAAGAAGGTTCCCATCGCAAGCGGGACAGCATGGAATCTCATCATACTACTCAGGTGGCATGCAGTTTTCTAAACCATGGTTAGAAAAACCACAAATAAAGGGGGACTACCATATAGATGTTTACTAGAGGTAGAATATAATTTTATTTACTTATATATGAATGTGTCAAGAGTACCTTGCTCCACAATGTAAATCTAGTGTGATATTTATTTATGATATATATGTATATGCATGGTATATGTCAATCCAAAATATATTTCTTTGTATATATTGGTCTCTTTTTTTAATGTGTGTGCATGTGGGCCTGTGTGTGCTTCTGTGTGTGTGTGTGTGTGTGTGTGTGTGTGTAGAAGTTAGAGGACAAGCTCAGGTGTCAGTCTTCACCTTTCACCTCATTTGAGACAAGGTCTTGTCACTGTTCATGCATCAGGTGACCTAGGCTATGAGTTTGCAAGAATTTTCCTGTCCCTCACCTCACATTACCTCCAGGGTTACAGACCTGGGCAAACTTACCTAGTTTCAAGAGGGTCCTGGGATCCAGACCATGGTCCTCATGCTTGATTAGCAAAGATTCTGACTACTGGTCATCCCCCAGACCCATAGTCCTCTTTTTAGTACTGTCTTTAGCAAAGTTACTGTTACTTTGTGTAAATTGTGAAAACAATCATGAAACAGTGAAGAATGAGACGAACATGATTTAAAGTGGATTTATTTACATTAGGGACGTTTCTAAATGGAGGCTTCCTTCCCTGTGTGTTCACAGTACATTTTAACGTGTATGTGCAGCACGGCTCTAAACAACAGGGCTCAGCTTTGCTGACCAGTGAAATTAGAAGTATCATGATGCAGTTAAACATGCTCAGGAGTTGATGCGGGAGGAGAGGCCTCCGACATTTGCGCCTTGCATAAGGACACTTCTTGGAAGAGGTGATGAAGAATTGATGCTAGAGGATAGGTCTCCACACATTTGTGTTTTTCACAAGGACACTTTTCCAATGGGTTTTAAAAAATGGCCCTCATAATGAGTTCAAGACTTGGCAAATTACCAATAAACATTGTGAACTTGGTAAAACCAGACTTCTGGAAGGCCCTTTCTGATGGGTAGCTTATATTTCAGACATGTGAGAAATGACAAAAGATATTTGCCAAACATGATGCACTGTGGATTCTCAATTGTGCATGAGCTGTGAGTGTGACGTGGAAGAAGTTAAAGTCTGTCTGATGGCTCCAGGACTTGTCTCCTTGATGATGTTGTGGTCATCTCTGACTCTCCCTATCTAAAACTGAATAGCTTCTTCCTCTGTGCCCTTCTGTATTTCCTGTCTCACTGACTGGCACCATATTTACCAGATCACACAAATCAGGAGCTCAAGAGTCTCATTTATCCCCACATTAATCAATGCCCACATTAATCATCACTACCCATCACTTTTTCCCCCTTAATATTTATTTTATATGATTGTCACTGCCTTGGCAGTTTCTCATCTCATGATGATGATAAAGAGGACGATAATGGTGACATTGATTTATTTATACTACAAATGTTTATTGAACATCCATTAGGTGCCAACCAATGATTATGGTCAAAAGATAAACAAACAAAAGCTGGGAAGCAGGGTGTGGCCTAATTCCATCGTTTAGGAGACTGAGACAGGAAGATAATGGGTTTGAAGCCATCCTGGGCTATGTGTCAAAACCCAACCTGGAAAATGTATGGTTAACACCATTTGTCATTAGGAAAATTGAAGTGAAAAGCAGAATGAGGTACAACTATATTTGATTACTTTGCCTAGAACAAGCTCCAACAACAAACCCATAACTCCAAGTGCTGGCAAGGATATGGTACAAATGGTATTCTCATACATTTTTGGTGAAAATGTAAAAGAGTAGAATCACCATAGAAATGAGTTTGGCAGTTTCTATAAGATTAAATACACATTTACCATGCAACTCAGCAATCCTACTCATAGGTATTTGCCCAAGTTAAAAGAAAGTTATGTTCTCATAAAACCTGTATGTGAATATTTATAGCAGCTTTATTCATCATCTCCCCCAAACTGGAAACAACCCAAATGTCCTTCAGCCAGGCAATGAATAAATAAAGCGTGTGGCATCGAGACTATGGATGTAACAATAAAAAGGAACTGCAACAGTATGGATGAATCTCAAATGCCTTATCCTAAGTGAAAGAAGGCGGGGGAGGGGGGCCCGGCACGGAGAAAAAGAAAAAAGAAAAACCTGTGCTGTATACGTCCATTTGTGGAATGTTCTGAAAAAGGCAAGACTGTGGGGACAGGAAGCAGATAAGCAGGCTCCTAGGCCTGAGGTGGGGAGGAGTTGGGAGAAAGGAGGTTGAGAATTAAGTCTTCTTGGAGCTGCATGGAGAGGGCCTGGTTTCTGCTTTCCTCCCATCTGGACTCCTACCTCCTCCCAAGTAAACACCTGGCCAGAGGACCCTGTTGTTGAGGACTCTTTCAGAGCTTGCTACTACTTGCAGTATCCAGGACCCTACTAGACACCTTGTGGGGGACAAGGACCACCCTAAGTATGTTCCAGAGTCTCCAACTTCCTTTTCCTCTCTTCTTCCACATACGTTATTTTCTTTACTCTTACATGACATTTGCTCCATTTAGCACTTCTGAGATAACACATGTCTTTCACTAGTTTTCATCTCTCATTCCTGAATTAAGAAACTCCTCTCTTTTCAAACGCCAGCAGCTGGCCAGAGGCCAGAGACTTCTCCACCCCGGAGATCACCTGATCTTTGCTGCCTCTACTTCCTTCTTTGAAAATGCCCACCACACTGATTTGTTGTTGGTGATCATGGATCCCTGCCCAGCAGGTAAGTTACCAAGGACAGTTCCTGTTTCAATTTCTCTACCCCTGGCACAGTTTCTCTACGCCTGGTATGATGAGGTGGGAGCTGGGGAACTGGAGGCACCTTTGTTCTTTCCATTCCAAGCCTCCAACCTCCTCTTACCTCTCCGACAAGCTTAAGGAAGCTGGACCAGCTTTCTTGTTTACCCTGATGGAATGTAGCTAGTATGTCTGCCTTTCTACCTGGAGGGCAAGAACTTGAACACTCAGTGGACACAGGTTATACATGCATGGTGTTCACTCAGTAAGTGTGTTCAGAAAAAAAAAGATCCCTAATTATGAAGCACAGAGGGCTGAGGATGTGCTTAGAGGTACAATACTTAAGACTTAGCTTCACTAGAACTCGGGTTGTGGAAAAGACTTTATATGAACTGGAATTAACACCTTAGAGTTAAACTTCTCTTACTTCAGCATAGGAACACAGAAGTGATGTATCTCTTCCAAGGTATTTTGATTTGTCTTATATGCTGGTGGCCAGTGACTTAGGAATAAGAATTAAGGTGTGGGGTTAGCAGTTGACTGCAGCATAATGAGCTCACACACTTCTCTAAGGTGTAATTTAGTTCTGGTCCCAGTTGTATTCATTTTGGGCAGGAAAGATGAGTGCCAGTTTAAAAGATAAACAAGGAAAGCACTTGCTGTTTGGAAATTGGGGCTAGAAAAGCATGCTTCACTTGTTGCAGAATATGTGGCATGGACCTAAATGAGTAACAGGTGGATGGTTTGCCTAGGAAGTAATTAAGGGAGTTGGGCAGTCATCTGTATCCCGGCTGGGCCGGCTGGCAGCCAGAAGAACCGTTCTGTGGTTAACAAGGAGGAGGTCTGCAGCCCTGGGACCCACGATTTCAGCAGCAGTAATAACTATTAGGTGGACTTTGGCTCTGTGAATGTTTGGAAAGTCTGGAGGGACTCACCAGTGATTCCAAGCCGTGCTTTGTAATTCCCTTAACTGCCCTTTGCTGACCTACTTATTAAGAACTCTTAATTCCCCAGCCTGGTTAGTGAAACAATTGCTCTCACTCCACATGTAAACATACGTATGTGCTTTCATCCTTGTCTCTCACGGTCCTAAGTTTTATTTAACAAGATCAGATCTTTAAACTTGGAGGGCGTTTTGATATTCTCAGAGTCAACATCCATTACTAATATTACAAGATACAACCACCAAGGGCACACATCTCTGGGAGGCGGGAGGAGCTGTGGAGCGGGAGGGCAGAGGGCACCGTTCCAACTTGTGAGTCCCTGCAAGTGAGAGGCTGCCCATCCCTGCTGCCCAGGTGCGGGTATGCGGCAGAAGCGGCCTCCACCTGAGTACCGTGGAAGGCCTGAGACAAGCTCTCCTGACTGCCATGTTTAAAATGTCAGCCCCAGATGGTCTGGTGGTTACATTTTCTCAAAACAGTTGGGAGCCTCTGCCAACTTTTCTAAGGGATGGGAGAGATAATTTTTTAAGATGCTGATTAACAGAGCAAAATGTACTTCAGCTGGTAACAGATTTTTTTTTTTCCCTCCTCCATCCATTCCCCCTGCTGCAAAACAACCTATGGTGATTCAAACTTTGGAAAGAAGCTAATGGCTTTTTTGAGAGATAATACCTCAGAGGAAAGTGACAAACTGGTGACTAAGTGGGAGAAATAGATCAAGACTTCTATGGAATTAGAGGTTTCTTCCCTCAGTTTTCCCCAGGAGATGCTTGGTGATGAGCACACTGCTTGCCAGCCCCTGAGGTCCAATGCCCATATGCCTGCTGTAAGTCTCTTTCTGCATTGAGGGTATGATGAGGTGGGAGCTGGGGAACTGGAGGCACCTTTGTTCTTTCCATTCCAAGCCTCCAACCTCCTCTTACCTCTCTGACAAGCTTAAGGAAGCTGGACCAGCTTTCTTGTTTACCCTGATGGAATGTAGCTAGTATGTCTGTGTTTCTACCTGGAGGGCAAGAACTTGAACACTCAGTGGACACAGGTTATTTTCTTTGCTCAGGTCTGGACACATTTCTCATGGTTCTTGGTGTCTGGATTCTAGACACAGTCCTGAGATTTGAAGACTTAACATCTACTATTTCATACTGTCTTTAGGCCTCTGAAGGTCTTTAAGTGTAGACCAGGAAAGAGAGACAGTAAGAACCTTTAGCTCTGAAACAACTATATAATTTTAATTTTAATGAGGCATGTAGATAAGAAGCAAGAGAAAATGATGAAGGAGCAAGGAAACAACTCTGGACAGACCCTTTAAACACTTACTGGATTTTCTTTTCTACATAGAAAGGCAACATGGCAGAATCAATGGTAGTTCATCTTTCCTTCCCCTGAAACCTTCTGAATTTGTTTGTCAGGGACAAAGATGCCCACCATCAACAAGAAGCAGGAGCTATGGGGCTCTGCAAATGTCTAGTCTTTCTTTTTGTTTTGGGTTTTTGAGGCAAGTCTCTAGTCTTTACTCCACTGTCACCACAAGATGCAGAGGTTGAATTCTGCCTGAAGGAGAGATTGGAGACGCACTTTTCCTTCCCAGTGACCTTGGTATGCTATGCTGGCTAGTTTTTTGTCAGCTTGACACAAGCTAGTGTCATCTGAGAGGAGGGAACATAAATTGAGAAAATGCCTCCAGAAGATCTGGCTGTAGTTAGGCAAGCCTGTAGGGCATTTTCATAGTTAGTGTTTAATTAGGGGACAGCCCAGCCCATTGTGGATAGGGACACTCCTGGGCTGGTGATCCTAGGTTCCGTAAGAAAGCAGGCTGAGTAAGCCATGAAGAACAAGCCAGTAAGCAGCACTCCTCCTTGGCCTCTGCATCAGCTCCTGCCTCCAGGTTCCTGTCCAGTTTGAGTTCCTATCTTGACTTCCCTCAATGGACTGTGATTCAGGATTTGCAAGCTAAATAAAGCCTTTTTCTCAACTTGGTCATGATGTGTCATCACAGCAATAGTAACCCTAACTAAGATAAAAACTGATACCAGGACAGTGGAGGATTGCTGTGCTAGACCTGACCATGTTGCTTTGGGTGGTGGAAGGACTTTGGAACTCTGGGCTAGAAAAGCCGTTGAATGTTTGAAGTTTGGTGTGCTGTTCTGTGAGAGCCCAGTTGGAAGATAAGAATGTTGAGAGAAGCACAGATAGTGGAGGTCTGGCTTGTCACCTTTAACGACTCAGCCAGAGGTTGTTTTATATTTTGAATTAAGAATCTGTGGTTCTGGTCAGCTAGGGTTGAAGAATTAGCTGTGATTAACAAGAGACCAGCATCACTGAAGTTAAAGCTTTGCCTTATTGGGGGCAGCTGATGCTGGTTAGTTGGAGCTGAGAAATTGGCAGTGATTAAGAAGATATCGGTATGAGGCGAAGTCTTCTGGGAAGTGTTTCCTCAGGGTCCACACACAGAAGTTGTGTTCCAGAGGTGGCCTAGGTTATGCCTCCTGCTGTCAGTCAAACTTGGTCATGTGCAAGAATCTCCTGGGTGGTATTTTGAAGGCATGAGGGGGTCATGGAAAGCAGCTGAGGCTTGGCACCATGAGAGGCCAGAAGAGGCCATTGGTGAAGGTACCCTCAGTAACAGTTGAAGGCCCAGGATTAAAGGCATCCTACAGAGACGTTGAGGTTTGGCACCATGAAGAGAGCCAAAGAGAGGTTATATCTGAAAGTGCAGCCCAGTCACAGTAGGAGACCCTGGCATTTTGGAGATGTCAGTACCGTGGGATGACCACCAAGGACAGCAGCAGCCATGGAGTGGAGCCAGCCTCGGCCTAGAAGATAAGCTGTGTGTGCTGCAGATGGCTGTCCAAGCCCTTCGGAGGAGCTTAGAAGATCGTGAGTGGACTCCAGACACTGGACATTGAGTTATTTACAATGTTGGAGTTTGGTTCTTCTTCATTTGGATTGTGTCTGTGCCCTGGTTCTTTTATCTTGAACTAGGAAATCGTTTATCAACTAGGAGCCCACAGTTGAAAGACTTTAAACTTTTTTTAAATGTAATTCCTTTATTGACTCTTTGGGAATTTCACATCATACACCCTAATTTGGCTCACCTCCTGGTCCCTCCATATTCTCCCCTCACCCCTCCCTGCAGTATCCCCCCCTCAAAAGAAAATAAAAAAAAATCAAACAAAAACAAAGCAAATAAACAAACAAAAACAAGAACAAAACAAACAGAAACCAAAACACTTCTTTATTTTTCCTTCTTTTCTGCCTCTTCGACATCTCTTCATTCATCCTGGTGGCATATACCCTTTCGTCCATTCAGCTTTATTAGCAAATGTTCATTGCAATGAGTCACTGGTCTGGTTCAAGGCCTCTTGTTTCTAGTACAGCATCATCACTGCATCCTTACTGGAACTCCTCTGGAATATCTGGCAGCTTCCCTGAGTCATGGAGATCCTGCCGGTGTTGTTCCATAGGACCAGTCCATTCACTAGCTCCAGCAGGTCTTAGATGGGGTAGATGTTAGGGTGGGTCAACCCAAGGCCCGGGTGTGGGCCTGGGTGGTAGCTGAGTTGGTCATTCTGGGTCACGAAGGCTACCCACCTCAGAGAGTGGGTGGAGCCAGCTTCTCTATGCTCATGCATTCGGGGTTGGTTCTCCCTTGCCTGTGGTGAGGGATGGGGCTATCTCTCTGGAGAGCAGGGATTAGCTCTCCCTTGAGGGTTAGGGCCAGCTTTCTTGCTGCAGTGTTCAGTGAGAGGCAAGGCCACCTTTCCCTTGACCCACCAAGGGAAGGGCTGGTTCAGGATGGACTTCTGATTTTATTACATGTGGTTCCAATGGCCCTCTAAGGGGATACAGGTCACAGACATCAACACAGACCCCAGCTGTAGCTGGATCACAGACTGAGACAACATCTTGGCTCTGGGTGGAACCACTGGCCACTCAGGTTGGGATGATTCTGGTGGCAGCATGACCGCTGGACACCACTAAGTCCTCAGGTTGTAGCCCCAACTCTAGGGGTTCTATGCGACCTTTGATAGCAATACTGGATTTAGACTTCAACACAGACCCTGGCTGTGGGAGGACCACAGACCCAGACATGGTCCTTGGCCAGATCTGGATAAGACTTTAAACTTTTAAAGAGATTTTGGAGTTTTACAAAGACTTTGGATTTTAAAAGAGACTTTGGAATTTTTTTAGAAAGACTGAGTTTTAAAGTGTTTGGATTTGTAAAGACTGTGGCATTCGAAAGTTTCTAATATGTTTTATATTGTGATGTTGATATTAATGTGTGACCTTGGGGATGAATAAGAAAGAAAAGGTTGTGACTTTGAAGAACCAAAGCACCCCCATTTCAAGCAAGCCCCTCACCCCAGCTTGAAACAGGCCTGAGTTTCAAAATTCTCAGAGCTGCTGATATAGGTCCCAGGAAAAAGTCAGGATATTTGAAGAGCCATCTGGTAGCAACTGATTAACCACAGAATGCCCCAATGCTGGAGGTAGTTTATAAAGTTTGACAAACAACCGGTTAAAACTACAAAGTAAGATAACACAGAAATTCTGGAAAGCCCCTAAAACCTGAGCCAATCAGAATTGTACCTGTACTAGCATGCCTAAATGATGTAACCTTATGGTTATTGCCTTTAAAAACTGAGCTTGCAGAGGGGCGGGTACCTTCTCTAGCCTCTGCTGTGTCGGGGTGCTCAACCGAGGTCCCTGCCGCAGCTTGAACTGCTTCAATAAACCTTGCTTTTACATTTCAGTGAGTTTGTGTCTCTGGTGGTCTCTTTGAGGGTCTCACACCCAGGGCGTAACAGCTTAACCATGATGTGTTTCTGTATCAAGTTGACAAGGGGTAAATTGTCCTGCCTAGTTTTATGTCAATTTGACACAAGCTAGAGTCATCTGAGAGGAAAGAACCTCAATTGAGAAAATGCCTCCATCAAATTGAGCTATATGCAAGCCTATAGGGCATTTTCTCAATTGTGGGAGGGCCCAGTCCATTGTGGGTGGTGCTGTTGCTGGGCTGGTGGTCCTGAGTTCTGTAAGAAAGCAGGTTGAGCAAGCTACAGAGATCAAGGCAGTAGGAAGCACTCTTGCATAGTCTCTGCATCAGCTCTTGCCTCCAGGTTCCTGTCTAGTTTGAGTTCCTGCCCTGACTTCCCTCAGTGGACTGTGATTTGGGAATATGTAAACCAAACAAACTTTTTCCTCCCTAAGTTGCTTAAAGTCATTTGGTTTTATCACATCAATAATAACCCTAAGACATAGATCATTCATGGTCCAGGCATGTTTATCATTTTCTTCTTTTTGTTGTACTTTATGTTATTGATACAATGGTCTGGGGTCTTTCCTGGGTTTCTTCTGAAATCCCTCACTCATCAAAGAGGAGAGGGTAAACTGTCTTGTTCACGTGTAGTTCTGTTTCCAACCTTGTTCTTTGGGTGTTCCCTCCTCTCTTCCCTTCGGAGCTCAGATGGACTCCCTGAAGTGGCCTGAAACACACAGAGCCACTGCTGGTCTGCCAATCTTCAGTCTAGGTATTGTCAGAATGTACGTGATAACTGTCAGAACTCTGTGATAACTATGTAACCAGATCAGGTTTCCCCAAACCTCTTCTCTGACCTGCACAGACTGGGGCAGGTTGATGAACACATGTTTCACCAGGACACTGAGTCTGCAAGTCATCACAGGAGTGAGCTCAAGGGAACCTTCCAGACACTGATCCATTGCAATCCCAAGTCCTCATTGGTCACAAGTGGTTTTTTCACATTTACTCACAGGTCACATTATACTAATTAGCATTTTAAAATGTTCCCTTATGCCTTCCTTTTATATTCTGGCTGAGCCTAACATATGTATGTGTAAGAAAGCATATTTGCAGGTACGTTCCTTCAGTCTTTGAACCTGCAGACTCTCAGACAGTACTGTTTTATATTCTTAGTGAAGACATGTCTAGCACATTTTGTTCAAAGACAGATGAATCAAAGCAGGTATGATCTTTGCCTTTAAGAAACTTCCAAATGCCCAGCAATTCCATTCCAAGGTATAGACCTGAGTGAAATACAAGCATACGTTCAAACAAAAAGTATATAAGAGTTTTCATAGCAACATTATCCATTACCCCAATGTGGAAACAGCCCAAATCTCCAACAACTGATGCATAAGTAAGGATAGCATATCCACTCCATGGAATATTATCTAGCCATCAAAACAAGTGATGCACTGATGCATGCAACCAGAGACAAATTTTGGAAACATTAAGGTAAGTGAAAGAGACCAGGTACAAAAGACCACATAGTCTATAGTTCTATAGTTCATTTATTTAAAATGTCTAGGATATGCAAACCTATAGGGCCAGGAAGCATTAGTAATTTCCCAGAGCTGGAGAAAGGAGGAATTGAATGTACCTAGTAAGTAACTTTGTGAGTACTGGGTGTTTTCAGGAATGACAATCATCCTGAAATTGGTTGGTGATGGTTGAGCTACTCTGTAGTTGCCCTAAAAACTATTAAGCTGTATGTTTTAAGGGGGAGATTGTATGGTGTGTGGGTTGTAGCTCAATTTGGGGGAAAAACAGGAGGAGAAAAATGTTTAAAAAGAATCCAGTACAAATTTATTTTCCTATTTAGACTCCAAGATAAAGTCTGCAGGGTTATTTTTCTGGGTATCTCCCACACAAGGATTGGTCTCCTGAGAGCAGAGTCTGGTAAGTATGCAGGAAGAGAAGTTCCTCCCATGCCAGTAGTGTGTTAGAGCAAGCCCAGGTGTCACGGCTTAACCAGAAACAAATTGGAAACCCTGGAGTTGGAGCAAACCTACCTCGTGACATTTACCACTTCTTACATAAGAAGCTGAGGGATTTTCGTCTGCAGGTTTCATGGTGCAGAAATAGCAGTAATGCTGCAGTGTTCTGTCCTCTAGGTTGCCTGTGCTCCGGTTCTCTGATGAGCTCGGAAGAGGTGGAGACAACATATTGGGGAAATGTGGAGGAGGACAAAGAGCTCCTGCAAGAAAGCTGGGAATTAAATTTGATACTCTCTTCTCCCGTTCTCTGTCTACCACTTGACAATCTCGTTTTCCCCCCTCAAACCTGAGCTACGGTCCTTTGTCATCAGGAACATTTTCACTTATCTTGTTTTGAATTACCGCAGAACCTTCCTGAACTGTCTTCCTGCATCTGCCAGTTCTACCCCTTACCCCGCTGCCACCACTTCCACATCTGTTTTCCAAAGTGCAAATCCACCCTTGAAAAACATGACTCTGACCTTGAACTTCTCCTATTCCAGACATACTCCTGTTTCTAAAGTCTGTCTGGATAAAGTCAAATGTACTCTCACTCCCACCCATCATCAGTGCTCTGCAGACATGGCGATCTCTTCTAGACCATGAGCTAACTTAAGCACAGAGTTCCTTGCAGGCTTAAGGCTTTGTGATAACAGGTCCTGCCATGTTCTTTCCCTCCATCTCCTTCTGCTATTGAATTTCAACTTGCTCAGGCTCCAACTTGAAGGTCATTTTTTGCTGAGCAAAACCTCTGAGCTTCCCTTCAGCATCTCATGAGATAGTCTCCTCCTCCTTCCAGAACACCACCCCCATATAGTTTTGGAACACTGTCCCACTCACAATTAATTATTCATTAAGTGCCTGCCCCCATGACTGGACAGTAAGCTTCTAGGAAAGTGAAGCTGTGTTGGAATGATTCCCAAATGTGTCCTGTGCCCAACCCAGGCGGAACCGAATAGTTCATGCTCAATCTCTGTTAGAAACAGAAGGCAAGACCGAAATCCTTGCCAAAGGGACGGAGGCCAGAAAGGAGTGTGAGTGTCAATGCAGGGCAGGATGTTGAGTCTGCTGAGTATCTCCTCTGCTGAGGTAGGGACTCCTCTGAGCCAAGGCTGACCAAGATGAGCCAAGCCAGCCAGAGAAGACTGAGCGGAGTTGGAAAGCACTGACTGCGGACCCTCTGGTAGGTGCAGGAGTTGCCAGAACTTGAAGTGTCTTGTGTAGCATAGCAGTGTTGGGGCATGGGGCAGGGGGGGGGGCAGGGGAGAAAATGCTCTGAAGGAATCAAGAAACAGGCAGGACCTAAGAAAGGAAGTTCAGATGGCCCTGTCACCAATAACATGCCTTCTGAACTGTGAGATCATGAGATCAGGAGGATGCCATTATTAGCTCCAGGAAGAAGATGCCCTTGGCTGCTGTTCTCTTCTGTGGAAAGCACCATCTGTACCTCCTTCAGACTCTGTGCTGGGGCTGTCACTGGTGATAGAGGCTGACCTTCTCAGAATGGTGGATTTGTTTCAGAGCTGCCTTTGCTGTGATGGGGGCGTCAAGGTCTACACCTCAAGAAGGATGTCTTTCCAGATTTCCTTTCCCCTTTCAACTGCATGGACATGTATCTGCCCTGCCTTATGAAAACCAGGGCCTGCCCAGAGGCAGGAAGTGCCACACAGCTGCAGTTAGGCACACATTAAATTCTACTGCTGTCACTCACAGACTGTGTGACCTTGGGCGAGTTTTATTATCTTTCAGGACTTGGAAACTCATTTGCAAATTGGGCACAAGAATAATACCTACCCTATAAGGTTATCATAAGAATACAATGAAATATTCTATGTACTCAGAAGGAAAATTCCATAAATATTAGATATTTTATTAGAAATTTGTCCCAGTGCCCCACTACCCTTCTTGCAGAGGCTTGTCTTATTAATAATGCATGAGCTTGCTTCCTGTAAGCTCTACTGTAAGCCAATTTTTCTCATTGTGCTTCAGGTGAGTATGGGGAGCAGATGGTCACCATCCCCCTGATAGTACCTTTGGGGACAGATGTTAACGAGGTCAAGGGCTTGCAGTTTGTCATGGAAGAGATCAGTTGACCTTCCCCTCATGCCCCAGGTCATCTTACTCTAGGCAATTTCAGGCAGATAAGGACAATTTCTGTAAAGAAGTGTGCACTTGGACCGAGAATCTCAGCTGGGCAACTTCTCAGTGCCGGAACCTTGGGAGAGCCACTTCATTTCTCTGACTCCCACTTTTCTCATTTATAAAATCAACATCCTAGTACCAACTCTTTTCTCTGTGGATTGTCCTGGAGATGAAAGAAAATAACACGTATATAAAGGCTTAGAACAGAGCCTGAGAAACAGCTCTTTAGTTAAGCATTGTGGTGGTGAATTTTATAGCCATAATAGGTTAAGCAGTGCCCAGATAGCTGGGTGTGTCTTCCTGGGTGTTTCCAGAAGAGATCAGCACTGGAAACAGTAGACTAAGTGGAGCTCTGCTCTTGCCAGTAGGGACTGGCCATCTCCAGTCTATTAAGGGCCCAGACAGGACCCCAAAGAATAGAAAGGATGAGTTTTTTACCTCTTTTAAAACTGGGACAGCCACCTTCTCCTGACTTGGGACATGGAAGCTCTAAGTTCTGCTGCCCAGACTTATGCTAGCATTCCTTCCCAACCCACAATGTCAGGTTTCTTGGCTCTCTAGCTTGAGGAGAACACATTATGGGATTTCTACAGTTCACAGTTGTTTGAGCCGTCCTCTAATATACTATCTTTGAATCTGTCTATCTACTATTGGCTCATTTATGTCTTCATTTGTTCATCTGTCCATGAATCTACCCAGTTCCTTCCTTCTTACTGGGTCTTTTTCTCTGGAGAACTCTGTCCTTTCTTACATTTTAACCTAATTTTGGTCAATCAATATAAATCTATCTCCAAATTAGGAAAGACTCTTTTAAGCCATATAATCTGCTGACTAGATGTTCGGCCATGCTGCCCTATACATGGGTAACTCTCTGGTCATCCTTCTATTGGTTGTAGTTCCTATAGTATCTTGGTAGGTGTCCTCTTTATCAAGGGACAATGATTTCAGTGTGCTGTAGGTCAATACCATATTTTTAAATCATGTCTCCAGTTTGTAGTCTTCTACTCTTTTCATGTATTAGTTCCACATATTCTTTTCATATTGGCATTTTTCTAAAATATCCTTCTGATAATGCCCTTCCAGTTTAGAATTCTCCATTGTCCCCACCTCCATGCCCCCAGCCACTTTCAGACAGTGATTCCTTGGGTCTCAGTTCTGGATTTGTCTACAGATGATTTAAGAACTCTCAAACAATAAGAAAACAAACAGTAGAAAAATGGACACAAGATTTGAACACACATACGTCTCCTAAGAGTAGGTAAGTTAACACATTAAAAATATGTTCCATGTCATCAGTAAACAGGAAAATATAAATTAATACCACTGTGATATAACACTATTCATTTTCTAGAATTGCCAATATGAAAAAAGGTTTATCCTATTGGGTATTGGCAAGGCTAGAGGGTGAGTAGAACTCTTGCTGCTGACTGAGAGTATAAAGTCATACAATGAAGCTCACAAGTTTCTTAGGAAAATTATGTATATCCTATGACACAGCCATTCCATTCCTAGGCATTTATTCAAGAGAAATGAAAGCATAGATTTATGTAAAGATTATACATTAACATTCATATACCCTATGCCTTGTAGTAGTCAAGAACTAAAAGTGGTATCAATGTCTGTCTTCTGATACAGGAATGAACAAACAGATTCATACAACACAGTGTGATTAGTGATACAAAGAACAAGCTGTTGATACTGGGCTACCTGGGAATCTCAAAAGAATTATGCTAGTGCATCAGCAGACAAAACTATGAGCCATGTAATTCCATTTAAATTAAATACAAAATGAAGGTAATGTATGTATAACAGGAACATAGTTTGCATGGAACATGAAGAAGGAGCGAAGGAGGGACACATAGGGACACACATAGGGACACAAGAAACAGCGTTAGATGGATGTCCATTATTTTGATTGTGTTGATGATTTTATGGGTTTATAGCTAGGTTAAAATGTGTCAAATTGTACACATTGAGTATGTGATGCTTATGTCAGATATACTGTAACAAACCTATCAAATTAAAAAAAAAATCCAAGAAAACACACATGAAAAGCTTAGCTTCAGTTTCCACTCTTTTAGTGTCCCTTTGCTGGCACCGCTCTGGGCACCTCATGTCTCACTTGAAGGATTATAAAAGAGTCAAAGGGAGGACCACAGACTTCGCACCTGCACAACCTCATTTGTTCTCCCTCGCTGCCTATGAGTTAAATACAAATAATAGTTGATCTTCTCAGACAGCTTAAGCTAACAAGAGTTTTCTAAATCATAGAAGCCATATCCCTTCAGCAAAATCCACTTCCTCAGTGAAATTACTTCATCCTGAAAAAGTAAAAAAATGAAAACCCACATATATGTATTTAAGAAATTGAGAAAATAACAACTGTAAACTCAAAAGAGGCTCTTGGCTTCTGAAGGACAATAATTCAGATTGGAAAAAGTCAGGCTTTTGTGCAGGGGTGGAGTATGGCTCAGTAGGGGGGTTATCCAGGACCAGAGGGCATTCAAAAATACTTTATTCAGGAAGAAAGCACACCCAAGCCAAGTGGCACTTTCACAATGACTCATAGAGGGATTCATTTTGTGAGGCTTATTAGTGAAAGTTTTTGAAGTGTAAATACAGCATGCCATTTTTTTTTTCCAAATGTTGTTATGGATTGCATTGACGTGATCTAAATGCTGCAATGCATAAGTTACTGGTGTTGCCTCTTCCATGATGACTTGTGAGATTCAGTCCAATGAGTTCTGTGGTTACACTGGCTGCTACTTGGTGCTACAGTAAGAATCTTCCATAAGTTTGAGAGAGCCCCAAGTCTAATGTTAGAAGTGATTAAAATGAAACCATTCTCACTTTGTCAGAGACCCATCATACCTGTTTCTTAGAGAGGAGTGAAGCTATAGTTCACCCGAGCAAGGGGCTGGGAGCCTCACACCTGCCAACCTGAAACCATCATTGGCTCATGGCTTTTTCTATGACAGGGTTGCCTCCAAAGAAACATTATTTCCTAGGCCATCCATTTCACACTGCATGTGAGAATATCTCCTCACTCTGTAGATCCTAACCTTTGGTGTCTATGCAACCAGAACAGTTACATCATCAACAGACTGTGTCTGACCTCTGTTTGCAAGAGATTCAGTGCCACCCCCATACAATACAGAATGAGGTTGTTTACATGTTTCTGCATGCCTGGGAAAGATGCTGTCCCAAAGTTATTGTACAGAGCCAAGCTTATGGAATGGGTGTGTTATGCAAAGACTAAACCTTGAACTCACGGGAGCATTCTGAATAAAGACAGCACAGTGTGTGGTTGGTTTGCTTGCTTGTTTTTGTTTCTCCCCTCCACTAGCATCCCTTGAAGAAGCAGTTTTGATGTCGCAGGTCCTTACAGTGTCCTATGATATTTCATGGGAAACCAATGGAATGAAGATAATGGGGGCAGAAATTGGCTGATGCTAAACTAACACAGGTGTTTAGGTCCCCGATGTCTTATGTTAATGACATTAAGATAGTAGAAACTTGATCTAACTATAATGGTTGGAGATAGGACTTGGGGGAGGTAGTTAGAAAGAGAAAAGTTATCAGAATGGAGCTCCCACAAGTGAGTCACGGCATATACAGACACAAGGGTTCCTTGTTTCATGCCAAGTGATTTTCTCTGTCACCCTGAGACTCTGCAGCCAAGGAGGCTGTCACCCGATGTGGCTCTGGAATCTTCCATCTCCAAAGCTGCAAGTCAAAATTAAGCCTCGTTTCTGTAGAAAGGAGTCTGCCTCAGGTATGTCATTACAGTCATGGAAAATGGGCTAGCACACCAACCTAGTATATGGCAGCTTGTGAATGTCTCCTTTGTACTCATGCAGGTAAAATCTACTTTTGAGAAGTTCTTGGATAATGTCTTGATTGTTATAACAAAGCTGCCAGAAGGTATACATCTCTGCAATCTCCTTTGTAGATGACAGGCTTGATTCAGTCAAAAAGGAACAGATAAAGTTAATGGGAGTGGAAAGTTGATTTGGGGAAAGATATGAAAACATTAGGCGACTACAAGTGTGGACAAGTGGCTTTCAGTTTCCAGAACAGATTGGTGGAAAATGCTGAGGTAATGTGGAAAATGCTGAGGTCACAGTACCAGAGTGCCCAAGTCTGATTGAGACTTAAGTACACAGCAGCTGTGGGTCTGTAGGCAGACTATTTACCTCAGTCACCTTATCTACATAGTAGACATATTGTCTATCCTCAGTCTTGTAGCCTGCATCCACCGAATCAGGTAATGTGTGAGAATACTTGGACAGCAGTCAGTGCATAGCTGGGATCAAGCAGGCATCAGCCTTTCTATCATCTTCCTATGTCTTTTCTGCTCAGCGAGTCTGACACTATCTGCTGGGCTTCCTCATCATCCTTCACAGCAGCACGAGCAATTCAGAATCCTGATCCATTTGACCTCTTTCTACTAGATGAAGTGTGTCATACATATTTTAGTGTGGGCTAAGAGGTGGTGGGATGCACAAACCCTCCATTCCTATGGCCCCTTCAGAGGAGCATCATCCCTTCCCTACATGACATTCTCCAGACCTCAGAGGATGAGGAGAGCCCTGACATCAATAAGAAAGTCCATTTTAATCAGAGTGCCCAGCCTTTGGAGGTTCTTTGACTCACTGTTATCCAGTGAAGTATACAACACCCTCAAGTCTGTCTTTCATCCTTTGGAGTTTCCATCTCTATGGCAGATAAGTCACTCAGAATAACTAGGACACAAGTTAAGGAATGGGGACCTAGTTTAGAAGTTTGTTGGCATCTTTCTTATTAAATTCTCACTTCGTATTTTGTTCTGGACTAGACAAATGAGAAAACAGAGAGAAATGACCCCTAGTTCAAAGGAAGGCGAGGTTCATGATGGCAACTGGGCATTCTGTAAGAGGATTGAGAAGGATGGCCATTGAATCCACAGCTGGAGGTACCATGGAGCTAGAAGAGACGTTTCAAGTTGGTTTGAAGAATAAGGAGAAAGAAAAGTGATGTATCAGGACTGCTTAAATAAAGCTTAAAATCTATAGAAACCTAGGGGAGTCACTCATTCTGGGTCAGAGTCACCCAAGATGTAAAACCCAGGCTGTAAACTGGTGAGTTGCCTTCACTTCTGGGGGCTTTCCTATTCTTTGATTCCAAATTTGGTCTAGAAAAAAACTTGTTCTTTCCTCTGATTTAAGCATCTGCATGGACTATTATTAGTCCTTCCTAGTCCTGCACCCCACCTCTCAGGCCTGTAGGCTGAGTCTCAGCTATCAGGACAGTTTGTGTTTCCCAACAGGTACATCGCCTGCCTGAATTTCATGTCTACCCATTGTGAAGACTTATGACAAAGGACTATCAATGTATTTCCTAGCAGCCTGGAAGTAACAGGTCTCTGAAGAGTGCTGACAGCAAGGGCAGGTTAGAAGTGGAGGTAAGGAGAGGAGAGCAGAGGAGAGCATGAGAATAGGATTGGTCTAGAGGATGTCTCCCAGAAATCCCCCCTCCAGGGCTTTCAGATAAAGTATCTAACATTCTTTTTGCAGCCGCTTTTCCCCTAGAAACAAAACTCCATGTTTTACATCTCATTGCAGGCACCCAGCTGCTGATAAACCTGTCAGGAACAATTGTGTCCCCATGCAGATAGGCTGTCAAGCCTCCTGTCTGCTGGGGCTGCTGCTTTCAGAGTTGCTCCTTTGTCTGAGCAATTGAGATTCAAGGGAGTCTGTTTCCTTCCCTCTCCTTCCTTGACAGTTCCAAGAGCTTAGAACCTGGCCGAAGTGGCATGATAATGGATGTTGGGGCCCCATGGCCCTAGGGAATGAGTCAGGGAGCCCAGGAGGCTGGAATGAATCTGCAGAGGCTGATCTACATAGTGATGTTACAGGCAGAGAGACTAGGATGTTGTCATATAGACTGCACACACTAAGTATACTTTAGACACATTGTTTATTTCTCTAACCCTTGGCTTTTCTCCCCTGCTTCTGAAGTGGAGATTATAATGATCCCTGTGCTCTTTGGAGAATGAAATGAAATATGTGTATAGCACAGTGTCTGACCTAATACTAACAAACCATCAATATGACATTGTTGTTATATCCTCTTCCCCACTCTTGCCTCCAATCGCTTGAGAAGTTAGACTGGGAGCCCAGGATGAAACTCAGCAGGCTGACCCGGAAGGAGGTCTTGAGGTAACCTACGACAGCATCAGCCCTCTCTGCACACCCCTCCTTAAGGCAGGCACCAAAGGTCCAATTCTAAGAAAGACTTCTCCTACCTCTACAGTTCAGCAGCACAATGTCTGGCTTCAGCATTTGGCATCATCTTTGGAGTGGTAACAAGGCACAAGACATCAGTGGAGTTCCTCTGAAACGGCTGGATGCCAGCATCCGACATCTCCATCTAGAATAGAAACCGCCCGCAGCATCATTATCTGTGTAACTTACCGAATTAACTAACTTCCTCTTGATCCCACTTCTTTTTAGAGTTGGGGCAAGGTGGAATGTTTTCTTTCTCAAGACGTTTCTCTCTTTCCTCTTTCAATTTCTTTTCTCTGAGCCCTTCCTCTGTAATCCTTTTACTCTTCCCTTGAATGATACTTTATATGACCAAGAGAGAGTTGGATATTTCTGGTCCTTGTTTTTGGAATTTCAACTCGTACCAAAGAGATGCTTAGGTCTTAGTGGAATGCCACGATGCTTGGAATAGGAATATCGTATGTATTTGCTGCCACCACCCACATGCAACTTGGATCACAACCCACCCATTTTAGATGCTGCCATTTCTTGCCAGGTCTGCATGTTAACAGAGACCTGATGATCCTCCATCCTAAGGAAGACAATGATTTCTGTGTTAGAGAGATGGATCATTCTTCAACCAAAATAATAAGAAAACAATGCTTGTTTATTGCCTCTTTATTCACAATAGCAAGGAAATAGAACCAAACTAGTTGCCCATCAATGATTAATGGATAATGAAAATCTGGTACATTCATACATACATACATGAATACTATTCTGCTCTAAAGAAAAATAAAATTACAAAATTTGCAGGAAAGTGGATGGACTTAGAATGTATAATATTAAGCAAGGTAATACAATCTCAGAAAAGAAAAAAAAAACCCACATTGCCACTCATGTGAAGATCCTAGCCTGTATTGTATATATCACCACTACAACCACCATCCCCCAAACAACTCTATCCTCCAACCACCACCCCCAACCATATACATCCCCTACCACCTACCATCTTCCTCAATAATCTAGGAAGTTAGACTAGTGCTGAGTAAATAAGACAGCAGAAAAGAAGCCATATACACATGGATGCAGTATAATACTTAGAAAGGAGAACAAGAAAGGGTAAACATTAGATGATGAGGAAGGACTGAATGTAGGTAATGGACACGTGAGTCATGCATGATAAAACCAGATGTCTTCCTAGTTCTAACTCTTTCATGGATTCTTCAATTTTGGGTGCTGAGTAAGTCCATCAAAATATGTTTACTAGTGAAAGTGTAAACTCTAATGTGAAGTCCCACAGCTTCAAAGTGGCTGTTCTAACTATATGGAACTTCATTGAAATGTATAGACTCTGAGTCTGGTTGGTTTCCATGTGTGACTGTTTTATAATAGAGTTTTAACAACTTTAAAAAAGCAGTACTTCTGAGGGTATGGGATAATTAGAGAGAGGCACTCTTTTTATGCCTCCCCCCCAACTTTAGACAGGCCACTCATATGAAACATCTTGAATGACATCTACACATTTTCTTTTACCTTTTCCTGCTTGGGACAGAAACTGTTGGTGCTCACATTCTGATGAGAGTCTCTTGATTCCTCAGTCCCCTTTCTAATTTTTTTTTGGGCTGGTTGACGAGATGTAGAGGGAAGTGAGCATACTAGTTTTTCACCCTAGTGATCCTTGTGTTAGTTTATGTGATATGGCAACACAAATCCCAAAACTTGACACATTATAAAGAAATGCAGCCTGATTAGCTCTGCGTTGGAGGCTGAAAGTCCAAGAAAAAAATAGGCCCATCTGTTTGGCCCCTGGGTGATTGGCTGTGTCAAATACAAAGGAAAAGGGAGGGGCGGAGCTGTGTGTAGAAAGAGCCAACCTCAGGGAATAGCTTTGCTTTATAAAAACTGGCTTTGTAAGAATCATAACATCAGTTTTTTCTGGAAGTTGTAACCCCCAATCCTCCAATGACTTACCTAGCCAAATTCCATCAGATGCCATCTTCTAAGGCTTCACCCCAATAACACCACACTGGGGAACAAGCTTCAAGCAGATCCAAGCCATAGGGTGACTTTCTCTCTCTCTCTCTCTCTCTCTCTCTCTCTCTCTCTCTCTCTCTCTCTTTCTCTGTCTGGAACTTGAACTCACCACTTAGGTTGGGTTCTTCATTGTTATAGTGGGGGTTGGAAGGGTCCTTTGTTATAGCAGCTGGCAGACATTTCATGCATTTTCTTCACAACAACAAACTCAGTTACTGTTGGAATAGCATTAATGCCCATATTTCATTCTTCTCTACTAAAAGCTTTATGAGGGAGAAAGCTCTTTATTGTCTATCTCTTTACATAGTCTGCATTCACAAACACTGGGTCTGTAAATGAGTTCCTCATCCTTCATTTTCTTGCTCAGGATCTGATGCTCTCTGTAGAGAGCTCATAGCCTGTGGCTGCTACTAGCATGACATGTCCTCAGATTATCTTTTATTTTCTTTGCTGCAAGCCAGCCTGCATTCTTTTGGGCTAAAAGTAGGTGTGATAGCCCTTGCAAAATCCTGTCCAGCAGGGATTCCTCCCTTCTCTTGCACATTCTCACTCTAGACACAAGGAGATGAAAGCTGAGAGCAGCCTTCAGCCTAGCATAAAAGGCCCTCATCATGGCTGGGACTCTGTCTGAGCTGTGCACAGAACTGCCGCCCAAACTCCACGTTCAGAGCAGAGTGACTGTGGGGGATGAACAAGAAAGGGAAGAGGGTGGGCGACACAGTTTGGCTCACTTTGCCTTGTGGTCTGCCTCATTCTGCCTTTAAAAGTTATTGACATTAAAGAAAAAAGAATTGGGTTCGGAGATGATCCCACCTCGTGGTAAGATGAATGTGTGTCTCTGGTGGAAGCAGCTTCTTTAAACTCCTTCTCCTGCATCCTGTCTTTGAAATTGCACGATATTTATCCACTTGAGACCTGCCATTCATTGCTTCAGAGAGCGCTGTGACAATGTAGACCCCCAAGCCTTGTTCATTCGACTTCATAAGCGTTACTAGGGTGAGTCCCAGAAATCTGTCGTTTTGAGGGCTTGTCCATGCTAAGTAAGTCTCATCTCCAATCTTTATTATTATTGCTTTCTTTGAGACAGGGTCTCACTAAGTTGACCAGGCCAGCTTTGAACTTGATAGAATTAGAGGTTTACTCTGTGGAGACCTGTTATGTGGGCTCTGTAGATTCTGAGCACATCTCTGCATATTGAAGCTTCTTTATTGATTACTTGATAAGTGCCAGGCTCTTCTGTGTGGACCCCACCCCCACCCCCTGCCTTTTAACCTTTAAAACATTTGTAATCATAGCTGGGTGTGGTTGTGGACTCCTGCAATTCCAGCATTCAGAAAGCAAAGGCAGAAGGTGAGTGAGTTCGACACCATCTTGGGATACATTGCGAGAACCCCTTTCTCAAAAACAAAACAAATCAAACAAGCAAAAAATGCCACTTTACACTCCCCTTATAGTATTGGTATTATTAATAATTTGCACTTACTGAGAAGGGAAGAGAATTCTGGAGACATTTACCTAAGTCTTGTACACTCTTTGTCTTAAGAACCCTCTCTCTTTACTTCCTTTAAAGCCGTGAAAAAAAAGCACGGGATTTGAAAGCAGAAGCCTCCAATTTTCTTATGGTTAAAATCCTTCCTGCATCATATTGAGGCTCACTTTTCTTCTGAAATGGAAATGGGTGTGAGTAATGCTGCTGAAGTGTAAGAGGCTGCCTACAGTATATATGCTTAGCCGTTGCCATGATTATTCTTTGGTTTGATCAACAGTTGCAAATTCTCTCAGAGAGACGCCTGACCCAGGATGACTGTGGCTCTGCTGGACAGTGATGGACTTTTCATTTCCCAAAGTGTTCTCTGGGGTCTGGACGCTGGTATCTCAGCTAACATGCACTTAGCTGGCTGGGGAAGCAACTCGGCAGAGCTCAAGTTCCCACCTGAGGGTAACACCAGGAGAATTCTGAGTAGGCGTGGCCACAGAGATGAGGACTGGGTGGAAGAAATGAGAACGATTGAGAGAAGAGGCTCCTGGGACAGGGTGATGCCTCCCTCCCTGGTTCCCACATGGAGAAACGCAGGGAGTCAGAATCGGGACAATGGTTTACCACCACCCCCTTAAAGAATTCCTTCCTTATTTGTCTTTTTGGTTGTGAGCCTAGCCTTTAGTGGCTGAGCCATTTCTCCTGCCCCCTTATTTGTCTTTTTTAAAATATATATATTGTTTATTTATTTTTTTACATCCCAAAGTCACGCCCCTTCTCAGTCCCCATCTTACCCCCACCCTAATCCACCCCTCTTCCACTGTTTCTCTTCAGATACGGGCAGGCATCCCATGGATATCAACCAGCCATGGTATATCAAGTTGCACTGAGACAAGGCACCTCCTCTTCTATTAAGGCTGGATGAGGCAATCTGGTAGGAGGAATGGGTCCCAAAAGCAGGCATCAGAGTCAGAGATAGCCCTGCTCTCACTGTTAGGAGTCTCACAAGAAGAGCATGTCACACAACGGTAACATATATACAGAGGGCATAGGTCAGTCCCATGCATGCTCCCTGGTTCTCGGTTCAGTCTCTGTGAGCCCCTGTGAGCCCAGGTTAGTTGGTTCTGTGAGTTTTCTTGTGGTGCCCTTGTCACCACTGAGTCCTACAATCCTTCCTCACCCTCTTCCACAGGATTCCCTGAGCTCTGCCTAATGTTTAGCCATAGGTCTCCTTATCTGTTTCCAGCAGTTGCTGGTGATGGCAGTTGGGCTAGGCATCAATTTATGCGTATAGCAGAATATCATTAGGAATCATTAGATTGACTTTTTTTTTTTTGCATTTGTGTTTGGTTCTGTCCTAGGTCTCTGGGGTATCCTGCCTCTGGGTCCTGGTCCTTAGGGGTGAGCTCCCTCTCAGAGTATGGGTCTCTAGATGTGCCAGTCATTAGTTGGTCAGTCCCACAATTTCTGCATCACCTTTATGCCAGCACATCTTGTAGGTAGGACAAATTGTAGGTTGAAAAGTTTGTGTCTGTGTTGGTGTCCTAATCCCTTGGAAGTCTTGACTGATCACAGGAGATAGCCAAGTCAGGCTCTGCATTCCTTATTGCCAGGAGTCTTAGCTCAGTTCATCCTCATTGATTCCTGGGAGTTTCCATTGCTCTAGGTTTCTAGCTGATCCCAGAGATGCCCCCCATTCCAGTTGTCTCTCCTAGTACTCTCTTCCTCCATCCTCTCTTCACCTGGTCCCTCCTATTCCCATCCCCATTCCCTCTTCCAGACCCCTCCCCCTTCCACTGACAATATCCGTTCTATTTCCTTATTTGTTTCTTTTTGGTTGTGAGCCTAGCCTATAATGTTTGAAGCATTTCTCCAGCACCCTTACTTGTCTTTTAATGAGACCAACTTCCTATTCCTCTGGTCCAATCAAAAGGGAGGACTACCCTGCTCCCAAACCACTGCTAACTACAAAACAGAGAACGTGGGCAGAGCCTTAAAAGCTCACCAGATAACCACTATATGATTTCCACTAGGGCACTCAGCTGCAGTGGCAATGGTTAAAATGAGCATGTCCATGGCCTGGAAGATCTGTGTAGTGCATATGACCACTTCCCTCCTGGGAACAGAATTGCATAACTCAAATGTCACCACCTAAGTGCAGATAGTTTTAATGTGTCCAATCCTCCTTCGCACCCAAGTGGTTCAGGTTACCTGTGTAGCTTCCTCTCCTAAATAAAACTTTAACTTGCTGGTTTGCTGTGCCCATCTACAAATTCTTCCATCTAGGATACCAAGAATTTGGACAAAAGGATGTCTGACCTCCCTGGTCTTCCTCTACGTCTACTCTAGAGTCCCTTACTCACCAAATGATAGGAGGTGATAGGGTGCTTCAAGGACTCACATGTTTTCTGTCCTTTCTTTTGATTGCTGTTTTTATTTCAGTCTATAGCATGCTGTCTCTTGCCCATTTAGCCATCTGACTGCTTTTCTCTGAACTGGAATGCAGCATCCATTAGAAGGTTTCTCTCATCCCCACACTTCTGCTTTCAGAAAAGGACACCTCTTACATAGTTACTAAATGGTCCCACTCACCTCTCTCTCTCTTGAATACTTCATGCCACACTTGGCACATAATAAACATTCAAATATTTTTTAAGCAGTTGGAAATCTTCCCATTTTTTAAGATTTCTGGTTGTAGAGCTAATTGACTCCAATTAAATGAGACAAAAGCCCTTCAAACTCAGCATTTTGCAAACTGACATCATCACTGCCTGTTCCCTACTTCTCTTTGTTCCCATCTAGAGGTATCATAGCTAAAATGCATTCAGGTGCAATGCATATCCATATTTTATCTGCCTATTCATCTGTTTCCAGGTGAGCCACAGCAGCAGTCCCTTAATCTTGCATCGTGGACCACCAAAATGCCTATCTAAATATGCCTTCTTCCTAGGTATCGATCCTCTGCTAAAATGTCACTGTTTTAGTCCTAGGAATACAAGTCTGATAGTGGAGTGACCTCTTACAGGTACTAGTCATGTCTCATAGGCCACAGGAGAAGATCCTGGTGTTTTAGTGAGGCTGATGTTATCTAGCTGGAGGACAGTCTCATCCCTCTTGGCACTGGGAGTTCCAGCATGCTGCTTTCTTCATGGTTTTCATGCCTTTCATGCTGTGCCCTGATCCTCAGACACCTCTGCTAACCTGTCACTGTGGACTCTACATTTCTCTAGACATCATCTCAATGCACCATTCTCCCTGAGAGATCCTTCTCTTGGCAGCCCCTTACTAAACACGTATGACAGATACTTTCTCCAGTGCATTCACAGCCCTTTGATGACAGGGACAAAGAAATTTAATACTTTTTGCCCTCATGTGTCTCCTTTGGCTAGATTGCCTACTCCTCATGATCATGTACTTCAGTTTTTTCCCCTTTTTGGGTGCACAGGACATTACTTGGCACTTAGTAAATGCTGTCAAATAGTAAACCTTAGACATACAAATGCAGAGATTGGCTATTGAGACTTCAGCTAAAGAGGAGAGCCAGTTTCCTGCACTTGACTCTGTGTGGGGACTAGTGGAAGCATGGTAGTGGCCCTGGAAAGTCTCAGTGTTGAGTGAGGATGGTAAGTAATTGACAGTCTCAGCTACAGGACTTAGAGGCCCATGACTACTCTTGTCCCAAGTAACCCTTCCAATGGCTGCTCCCAGCCTATGAGAGAGTGGAGCATATAAACCAAGACAAGGCTGTCTTTAGAGGATGCCTTACTCCTCAGACATGTGACTTTGACTCAAGGTCATCTTGTTTGCCATGTTGCATTCTCTTAGGACTGCAAAATAGTCTGTACCTTTCCTTCCCTTCTGTTAGCTTTCTTCTCAAGGATCTGATCTTCATCCAGGTATGATACCTCTCCAGCACTTCCCTTCCCTCTCTGTCTTCCTTCACAACCTGTGTCTGTGAACTTTATGACTTCCTCTTGGGGAACCCAAGTTGATACAAGTGATATTAAGAATAGGTTTCATACAATTATTAAGCTTATCTATATTAAGCATTTTTTTTTAGGGTTGGGGGAAGTAACTTTTTGGTGAATCTGTGGGCCCACTGTGGTCCTCCACAAACACAGTTTTATCTACGACTCCAGCTGTTAGTTGGCTCTACACATTTCCACCCTGATGAGCATGCTCATGTTTTGAGTCTCTGAATTTCAGAATCAACTTGGACCGTGTGACCATCAGTCCTCAAAATATGTGGGCATTTCTCTTTCATGAGTGTATAGATCCTTTGGGAAAGGATTTGGAGATCATTATGTCTTGATAATACTGCAGTCAATTCATCACTCAGTGGGCTTGGGGCTGAAACTGGCCCAGGATGGACAGCTGAGCAGGATCTTGTGACTTGGTGTGCTCACACTCTGCACCTGCTCCTCCTTTCTTGCCTGGTTGCAAGTCCCTGAATGTTAAGTAGCATCCTGTTGTGGTTCATCAATTTTGTCCCTGGGCCTGCTATAATCCCTTAACCATCTTCATGATCCCCTGTGAGTCCAGGTTCCTTGGCTGGCTCTCTGACCTTTGAAGTCTTAATGAATTGTGGCAATTAAGCAGGACCACCTGGCCTGTGTAGTCTGAGCTCCACTATCCAATGGAAACTATCCAGCTCAGGTCTGTCACCAGGCCTCCTACCCTTGGCTTTGACCTGTTAAGGAAAGCATCTCTGAATTTTTCGGTGATGTGGATCCAGTGTCTTTCCAATGACCTTAGGAACATGTGTCCTCAGAGCCTCCTCTGGGTCTCCTGGCCTCCCTTAATGAAAACGTTTGCAATTTAGTAGGCTCACTTCTTTAAGCTTTTTTATTTCTTCTTTTATCAACTTTTAGTATCAAGTTGGGCATTTCCAGTGTGGACAGAGCAGTGTGCTGAGAATCAAGTTGGGTGTTCCCAGTGTAGAGAGAGCAGTGTAGTGTGCATAGAACCAAGCTGGGTGTTCCCAGGGTAGAGAAGGCAGTGTGCTGAGAACCAGCTTGGGTATTTCCAGTGTAGAGAGAGCAGTATGCTGAGAACCAGGTTGGGCATTTCCAGTGTAGAGAAAACAGTGTGCTGAGAACCAGGTTGGACATTCCTAATGTAGAGAGAGCAGTGTATTGAGAACCAGATTGGGTGTTTCCAGCATAGAGAGCATGTGCTGAGAACCAGGCTGGGTGTTTCTAGTGTAAAGAGAGCAGTATGCTGAGAACCAGGTTGGGTGTTTTCAGTATAGAGAGAGCTGTGTGCTGAAAACCAAGTTAGGTATTTCCAGTGTAGAGAGAGCAGTATACTGAGAACCAGGTTGAGTGTTTCCAGTGTACAGAGGGCAGTGTGCTGAGAACCAGGTTGGGTATTCCCAGTGTAGAGGGCAGGCTTCTATTTAAGGTACTTCTGAGCAGTACCTCTCAGATACATGTTTCATTTCCTTTTTGGCCTGAGCACCTTCCCCAAGCCCATGAATTGTCACTACCAGACACTTTGGAGTGTCACTGGCTTCCTGACAGCCCTGGGCTGCTTCCATGTTATCTAAGTCTCCCTTCACTCCTTCCCCTGCCAGAGGGTCTCCACAGGATCCTTGGTTTTCCTCATGGGTGTTTCCTCCAATAATCTCTTTCATATCTAATTCCATCTTGGCATCTTTCCCCCCTGATTTGGGGACTTAAATTGTACAGATTTCTGCTATCTCACTGAACTTGTTCAATGATTTTTTTCTTATATTTAGATTTTTTAAGCCTGTCTTTTTAAAAGCTTTATTATTAAAACCCTTGCAAATAAATAAAAATATCACACAACTAAACTAACCAGACCCACGTCTACCTAAAGGATGTCCAGAGATTTCCCCATACTCCAATATTTAGGGAGTGAGAACAGGATTGGAATCTTGACATCTTACTGCCATGAAGTTATCAGAGAAGGTTGTCTGGGGAGGGGTATTTGGAAGAGAACAGTGGGAAAGTGGAACAGAGGAGTAGAGACTGAAGCTGAAAGAGAGAGAGCGAGAGCGAGAGCGAGAGCGAGAGCGAGAGAGAGAGAGCGAGAGAGCGAGAGAGAGAGAGAGAGAGAGAGAGAGAGAGAGAGAGAGAGAGAGAGAGAGTTTGCTTCTGAACATAGGTGAGAACTTCCTGTGGGTATGCATGTGCAAGTGTGCATATCGGTGTCAGGATGACGTAATTAATGCAGACCCAGACTGTGTGTAGGCCATATGCAAAACAGGGACACCAAAATGGATGGATAATTCAGCTTTGATAACCTCCAAAAACTGCAATTTACAAAAGCTAGAAAGAAAGCTATTTTAATTTTAATGTGCTTTCATTTTTTTCTTTTGTGGCTCAATATTATGCTTTTGTTCAATCTTAATTGGTGATAGGGCCATCTTATTTAGTTAATTATTTATAATTTAGTCCTTGAGCCCTTTGCAAGTCTCCGTCCTATCCTAAGAGGAGGAGAGAGAAGGATACCGGCCACTTAGTATTTTCCCTGTCAGCAAAGTCCGCTTTCAAACAACCATTAAGCCAAAGGAAGGAAACAGACCTAACAACTAGGGGCCCTGAGCCCAGTGAAAATCTTCCAGTGCTGAGACCTCCTTCCCGCTCCTGCTGGCTAGGGGCTGTGTCCCTGGAGGATTCTAGGTGGAAGCAGAGATCACTGAGCAGTGAAAACGAAATAATGAGGCCCCTTGTCTGTGACTGTTCCCTTCACATCCGACAGCGACCCTGCATGCTCTGGCGCCGAGCGAGCATCTCCCCCTGCTTGGCTCTGGCTCCTTCTCCGAGCGCTCTTGGTGTCCTCCCCTGCAAGGCTCTGATGCCTTGGCTGCACAGGCTCTTGTGCGAGAGGGAGCTGGGGATGCTGGCAGCTCCAGGAGCACGTGAGGGCTGGGAGTCGGGCTGAGCGAGGGGGAAGGTGTCTTCATTCCATATGCAAGTCACTTAATGAGAAAGCTGCATCTGTTATGCAGCCCCCACCCTGGGGAAGGCTGCCAGCTCTCCTTGTGGGTGGCCTGGCCTGCACATAAACTCCTCCAGCTATCCAAGCCGGCAGAGGCTTTGCAAGCGATTCCTGGGGGCCAGAAGTACGTCCGTGGGCATGGGGGTGCTTCTCAAGCCTGCGCATACTCTGTGGGCCAAGATGTGATTCCACTCGAACCTGAGCGTCGTCCTAGGGAGATCTGTTCCTCTGGGTCCCTTTCTTTCAAACACTGATAATGCTTTGTTCAGTCTTTGCCCCAGGTGTCCTATTTGCTTTTTGCGGCTGAGACAAATCACTGACCCAGACCAAATTTGGGAGGAAATGGTTTATTTACTTACAGGAAAGAGGAAAGTCAAGGTAGGAGCTCAAGGTGGGACTCTGAAGGTAGGAATGGAAGCAGAGACCATGAAGAAAGCTGCTTACTGCCTGCTCCCGCTGGTTTGCTCGGTTACCTTTCTTAGATAGCTCTGGACCACCTGCCTAGTGATGATGCCGACCACAGTGCCCTGGGTACTCCTGTATCGATCAGCAATTTGAAACATGCCTCATGGGCCGGGAGGTAGTGGTGCACGCCTTTAATCCCAGCACTCGGGAGGCAGAGCCCGGAGGATCTCTGAGTTCGAGGCCAGCCTGGTCGACAGAGTGAGATCCTGGACAGGCACCAAAACTACACAGAGAAACCCTGTCTCAAAACAAACAAACAAACAAACAAACAAACAAACAAACATGCCTCATGGACATGGCCACAGGGCAGGCAGATCTAGGCAATTCTTCAGTTGGGGTTTCCTCTTTCCAGGTGACTCTAGGGTTGTGTCAAATTGACAGCTGAAGCTAACTGTGACACTTGGGTTCCAGCAAACAGGGGTTTGGAGATCTTCAACCAATGGCTCCTATCTTCCCCAGTAAGAAACTCTGGGCTCTTGGTAGGACAAGAAGGGGTGGACAGAATGTCTACTGCGGTGAAGAGAGCCCTGGTGTTGAGTCCTCCAGGTGCCCTGGTGACTTCCCCCTTAAGTGTACTGTGGGAAAACCCAGTTCTTTGTCTTCTTTTTAGTGCTTTTCTTCCATTTTCCTCTCCTTCATGAAATACGTTAGATGACACCCAGAACTCTAGGAACACTTTAAAAATTTTTCAATTTTAAAAACACAGAACATTACCAAGAACAATACAACTCAAATGCATACCCTCCCTGCCCCCCCAATCAACAATTATTAGCATCTTGTCATCTTTGTAGTATTCGCTTTTCTTTTGAAAGATGAAAAGTTACAGAAAAAAGTTCCCTTCAACCCACATCCTCTTTACTGTTGCCTCCTTTGTGTCCCACAAGATAGACATTACAGTCATTGTCTGTGATTCTAAGTGTGCTTGTGTCTACGAGTGACACACAAACCTTACAAGTCACACACAGACCTCACAAGGGACACACAGACCTCACAAGTGACGCATAGACCTCACAAGTCACACCTAGACCTCACAAGTCACACACAGACCTCACAAATCACACACAGACCTCACAAGTGAACCAACCACAGACCTCACAAGTGAACCACAGACCTCACAAGTGACACACTGACCTCACAAGTCACACACAGACCTCACATCATCCCCAGGGGTCATCTCTGGCCATACTTAGATCGCCTTAATTGTTAAACATTGGTGTATTGTTAATATATTATTAAATTTGTTAAGTTGTCTTTGTGATATGTTCACTTACTTATACATATTTTCATTTTTATCAATGTGTTACTAGTAATAACAATGAAATGTAGCCAGAGATGGCTCAGTAGTTAAGAGCACTTGCTGCTTGTTTAGAGGACCAGAGTTGAATTCTATTGCCAGCACCCACGCTAGTGGCCTACAACTACTTGTAAATCCAGCTTCGGGGGATCCAGTGGCCTTTTCTGGTCTTCAATGATACTCGTGCATGTGTGGCATACACATGCATACATTATATATATTATGTAGATATGGCTATATATTACATATATTTTAATAGATAATTATTTTTAATATCATTACATGAGTTTTCTTGTACACATATGCAGGAGTTTTCTCTGAGGTACACAGAGGTAAAGCCGCTGGGCCATAAACTACGCTACTTTCAATTTTGTAAGATACATCACTCTTTCCCAAAGTGGATATACCGATTTACATATCATTGATAATTTTTTTATAAGATTACCATTCCACCAAAATTCTTGTCAACACTTGATATAGTCATGCTTTAAATTTTCTGACAGTCTGTGAGTGAGAAATTATGTCTCATTGTTGCTTCCATTTGTTTTCCTGTTATTAATAATAGCCCAAGATTATGCAGCTCTTCCTCAGTGCCATCTACACTCTGAGCAGTGTACATAGATGGACTCATTCACCCCCACTACAGTCTTTTCATGGCACCTCTGGTGCCGTTATTTCCACTTTATGTATCATGGAAATGAGCTTAAATGACCAGGAACCAGATCTCACAGGACCTTGCCAGGAGTGGCCCCCAAATATACACCATGACAGTATCCTGGACCCCAGTCTAGGAGAGGCGCAGTATTCCTGCATGTGTTTATGAGTCATGCATATTTTCTTCTGTGACATTATTTATAGTCTTAGATAGTCTTTGAGTTGATAGTTTGTCTGTTTTCATTCTTTAAAAAATTATAGAGCTTTAGCATCAATTCTGTTGCAATGATTTTACCCATGCATCACTGGCCACCCATCCTTACTTAATGGATTTTCTTGCTTTACTGGGTATCTCTCTGTCTATCTGTCTATCTATCTATCTATCTATCTATCTATCTATCTATCTATCTATCTATCTATCTATCTGAGATATAGTCTACCTATGTTGCCTAGGCTGACTTTGAATTCCTATGGTCAAGAAATCTCCCTGTCACAGCCTCCTGAGTGATTGGGACTATAGTTTGCTTTATGTTTTTGCTGAATCCTTATTTTAATTGTTTCCCATTCCTGGATGGTTCTGCCACCACATTTCATTGTGCCCTTGTCCTAGTGACTTCTCCCAGATGATGTCCATCTATCAACTTCTTTTTTTAAAAAAAATATTTTATTTAATTAGCACTTTTCATTTACTTTACATACCAACCACAGTTTCCCCTCCTTCTTCTCCTCCTGTCTAACCTCCCCCACCAATTCCCATCTATCCCTCCTCCCAATCCATTCCTCCTCCATCTCTATTCAGAAAGGGGCAGGCCTGCCATGGGCTTGAACAAAGCATGGCATATCAAGTTGAGGGAGGACCAAGCTCCTCCTCCTGCATCAAGGCTGGGCAACATAATCCAGCATGGGGAACATGTTTCCAGCAGCCAGCTAAGCACCAGGGACAGTCCTGATCTCACTGCTAGGAGCCTAACAAACAGACCAAGCTATACAACTGTAACACACATGCAGAGGGCCTAGGGCAGTCCCATGCAGGCTCCCTAACTGTCGGTTCACAGTCCATGTGTTCACAAGATCTCAGGTCAGCTGTCTCTGTGGGTTCCTCCCATCATGACCTTGACCCCCCTAGTTCATGCAATCCCTCCTCCCTTTCTTTAGGAGGATTCCTGGAGCTTAGCCAAGTGCTGGGCTGGGGATCTCTGCATCTGCTTCCATCAGTTACTGGATAAGGGGTCTAATGACAATTAGGGTAGTCACAAATATGATTACAGGAGAAGGCCAGTTCAGGCATCCTTTCCACTATTCTAGGAATCTTAGCTGGGGTCATCCTTATGGATTCCTGGGAGATTCCCTGGCACCAGGTTTCTCCCTAACCCTGAAATTCTGTGCCCCCCTGTATCAAGACATCTCTTTCATTACACTCCCCCTCTGTCCTGCCCCAACCCACCTTCTGCATCTAGCCTCCCCACTCAAGTACCCATGTCACCATCCCTGCCACCTCCACTTTCATTTCTCCTTGGGCCCTCTTTGTTATCTGGGGCTGTGGACTGTAGGTTGGTTATCCTGTACTTTACTCCTAATATCCACTTATGAATGAGTACATACTATGTTTGTCTTTCTGGGTCTGGGTTACCTCACTCAGAATGACTTTTTCTAGTTCTATCAATTTTCCTGCAAATTTCATGAGGTCGTTGTTTTTTTTTTTTTTACAGTTGATTAATACTTCATTGTATAAAAGTTCATCATTTTTCTTATCTATTCTTTGGGTAAGAGGCATCTGGGTTGTTTCCAGGTTCTGGCTATTATGAACAGTGCTGCTATGAATGTAGGTGAACAAAAGTCTTTGTGGTATATGCCCAAGATTGGTATAGCTGGTTCTTGAGGTAGATTGATTTCCATTTTTCCCCTAAGAAACTGCTATATTTATTTCCAAAATGGCTGTACAAGTTTGCACTCCCACCTGCAGTGGAGAAGTGTTCCCCTTACTCCATATCTTCTCCAACATAAGCTGTCATCAGTGTTGTTGATCTTAGCCATTCTGACAGGTGTAAGATGCCATCTCACAGTCATTTTGATTTACTTTTCCCTGATGACTAAGGATGTTGAACAATTCTTTAAGTGTATTTCAAACATTTGAGATTCTTCTGTTGAAAATTCCCTATTTAGATATGAATCCCATTTTAAAATTGATTTATTTGGTATTTTGATGTCTAGTTTCTTGAGTTCTTTATCTATTTTGGAGATCAGTCCACTGTCAGATGTGGGGTTGGTGAAGATCTTTCCCATTCTATAGGCTGCTATTTTGTCTTGTTGACCATGTTCTTTGCCTTACAGAAGCTTTTCAGTTTCAAGAGGTCCCATTTATTAACAGTCAATCTCAGTATCTGTGCTACTGGTGTTATATTCAGGAAGTAGTTTCCTGTGTCAATGAATTCAAAGCTACTTCCCACTTTCTCTTCTATCAAGTTCAGTGTAACTGTATTTATGTTAAGGTCTTTGATCTATTTGGACTTGAGTTTTGTGCAGGGTGATAGACATGGATCTATTTGCATTCTTCTACATGCCAACATCCACTTGTGCCAACACCATTTGTTGAAGATGCTTTCTTTTCCCCATTGTATAATTTTGGCTTCTTTATCAAAAATCAGGTGTTCATAGGTGTGTGGATTTATGTCAGGGTCTTTGTTTTGATTCCACTGATAAAGAAGAGCTAATACCAATACTCTTCAAATTGTTCCACACAATAGAAACAGAAGGAACATTGCCAACTTTTTTTAAATGAGGCTACAGTTACCCTGATACCCAAACCACACAAAAATGCAACAAAGAAAAAGAATTACAGACCAATCTCCCTCATAAACATTGATGCAAGAAAACTCAATTAAATACTGACAAACTGAATCCAAGAACACATTAAAAAAATTATCCACCATGATCAAGCAGGTTTTATCCCAGAGATGCAGGGATGGTTTAACATAGGAAAATCTGTCAATGTAATCTACCATATTGACAAACTGAAAGAAAAAAACCCACATGATCATCTCATTAGATACTGAAAAAGCCTTTGACAAAATCCAACACCCCTTCATGATGAAGGTCTTGGAGAGATCATGGATACAAGGAACATACCTAAACATAATAAAAGCAATATACATCAATCAACAGCCAACATCAAATTAAATGAAGAGAAACTCAAAGTGATTCCACTAAAATCAGGAACAAGACAAGGCTGTCCAATCTTTCCATATCTATTTAGTATAATACTGGAAGTTCTAGCTAGAACAATAAGACACCAAAAGGAGATTAAGGGGATATAAACTGGAAAGGAGGAAAGCAAACTTTTCTTGTTTGCAGATGATATGGTAGTATACATAAATGACCCCCCAAATTCTACCACGTAACTCCTACAGCTGATAAACAACTTCAGTAACATGGTGGGATACAAGATTAACTAAAAAAAAATCAGTAGCCTTCTTATATACAAATGATAAACAGGCTGAGGAAAAAACAGAGAAATAACACCCTTTTCAAAAGCACAAATAATATAAAATATCTTGGGGTAACTCTAACCAAACAAGTGAAAGATCTGTATGATAAGAACTTGAAGTCTTTGAAGAAAGAAATTGAAGAAGATACAAGAAAATAGAAAGATCTCCCATGTTCATGGATAGATAGGATTACATAGTAAAAATGCCAATCTTCTCAAATGCAATCCCCATAAAAATTTCAATGGAATTCTTCACAGACCTTGAAAGAAGAATATTCATCTTCATATGAAACAACAACAACAAACCAGGATAGCTAAAACAATCCTGTACAATTAAGGAACTTCTGGAGGCATCGCCATCCCTGACTTCAAGCTCTTCTATAGAGCTAGTAATAAAAACAGCTTAGTATTGGCATAAAAAATCTATTAACTTCTTGTACCAGCTCAAAACCTGCATCAGCACCTGCTTCCAAGGTACTTCCCCATCTACATATTTTACAGGGCTCTTAAGCCTTGGGCAGCTTACAGAACTCAGAACTTCATCATCCTTCTCAAGGATCTCTCCCAGCAATTTTTAAATCATGTAGGCCTCTTCTGCTTTTCTTCCCTATATTCTACCAGGAACCAAACTATACAAAGGCCTTCAGTATATAGCCACTGTTCCTATAGATGCTATTCTAACCTTGATTGCTCAGGTCTGTGTCCTTGTAGTAAATTCCAATTGCCTCTGGAAAAAAGTCAGTCCCCTTGGTGAGAGTACCCATTTTCTCCTGGTACATTTTTTAAAGCTCCCTTGCTCTGACAGGGGTCCACTATCAACTTGCCTTTGCATGTGTTTAAAAACAAAACACAGCTTCCCTTTGCCAGCTTCTCCCTTTGTCAGCTTCAGCCTCTCCTTGACAAAGGGAGTTGTTTGCAATTCCCTTCAAGCTTGGTCTTAGGGCACTACAGCCTCTGCCCAGCTTTCTTTGTCTCCTCTTCTACATTAGCATCCACCTATCTCACCATTCCCCTTCTGAGGTGTTTTGTTCCACTTTCTACAATTGTGCTATTTTCCTGTATGTATTGTGGAGACCACTCATACAGAACTTAATCAAATGTCGCCTCGAGTTGTTACCCAGTGGTTTCATTAAGCTCCATTGTCAGGTCCAGTAGGAAAGGGACCACATTTTGCATTTTCTGGATACGACTCAGAACCCCTTGCAGAGTACAACACACACACACACACACACACACACACACACACACACACACACACACATTAGTAGCTTCTGTGTGAGAGAAGGCAAGCACCCAGGCACCTTTTAATCATAGGAAAATTGGCCCACCTCCTCTCCAACAAATGTGTTCTCCACTCTCAGCTCTCTACTTTAGTAGGAGTGGTTCCCAAGGCTATGTGTGGGTGGACATATCTACTCCTCCTTTTGAAAGTATAGAGTTTAGCATCGTGTTCTTTAGCTGCTTTGCTCAGGGAAACAAAAGGCTGTATTTTCAATTGCATCAATAGGATTGCTCTGATGCTCATTCTCCACCACCCAGACCTTCCCTCAATTATTGAATGAACCCATGTCTGAGATACTAGGAGAGAAGAGTGGAAGAGAAGCTGGGAAATCCTGATGAGGTGAGAGTCATCTTATAATACAGAATGAAAATGTAGTAGGGACTCTTTCAGTAGTTCACAAAAATAAAGATCTCTACTCCAAGCAGGGCTTTGTTAACACCTGTTGAGTAGGTGAAGATCACCCCCAGCCGGCCCTTAGTTAACATTTGCTGAGTGGATGAAGACCACCCCCCTTCAGCAGGCCTTTGTTAACACCTGCTGAGTGGGTGAAGACCACCTCCCCAGCAGGCCTTTGTTAGCACCTGCTGAGTGGGTGAAGACCATCCCCAGTAGGCTTTAGTTAACACCTGCTGAGTGGGTGAAGACCACCCCCAGTAGGCTTTAGTTAACACCTGTTGAGTGGGTGAAGACCACACTACCCTCAGCAGGCTTCAGTTAACACCTGCTGAGTGGGTGAAGACAACCACCAGCAGGCTTTTGTTAACATCTGTTGAGTTGGTGAAGACCACCCCCAGGAGGCTTTAGTTAACACCTGCTGAGTGGGTAAAGACCACCCCCAGGAGGCTTTTGTTAACACCTATTGAGTGGGTGAAGACCACACTACCCCCAGAAGGCTTCAGTTAACACCTGCTGAGTGGGTGAAGACCACACCACCCCCAGGAGGCTTCAGTTAACACCTGCTGAGTGGGTGAAGACCACACCACCCCTAGCAAGCTTTTGTTAACACCTGCTGAGTGGGTGAAGACCACACCACCCCCAGGAGGCTTCAGTTAACACCTGCTGAGTAGGTGAAGACCACACCACCCCCAGGAGGCTTCAGTTAACACCTGCTGAGTGGGTGAAGACCACACCACCCCCAGGAGGCTTCAGTTAACACCTGCTGAGTAGGTGAAGACCACCCTCCTCCAGCAGGCCTTTGTTAACACCTGCTGAGTGGGTGAAGACCACACCACCCCCAGGAGGCTTCAGTTAACACCTGCTGAGTGGGCAGGTGAGTGTGGCTCCCGCAGAGGCCATGTCACTTTACTTTCTCCATATAGAAAAAAGAAAAACAAACAAAAACCTAAATCTCTGCCCCTTTCTTGACTCCGAAAGTAAATCTTATAGATAAACTTTTATTTATTTTCTTCTATTATTTTTTGTTGTCCTGAGTCTTGAACCCAGGAAACTGCACAGACTAAGCAAGTTGTCCTACCACTAAATTATAACCCATGTACCTGAAAGTTTCGAAAGAAAAAATTTTCTCGCCTTTCTAAATGGTTTGTGATGTTCCTACCCTTCCCATCCACTGGTTAAAGGGGCCCAAGTCCTCTACTGAGTCTACCCAGAATTGATATGAACTCTGCCTCCTGCTAGGCCTAGGCTGTATGCCACACCCCAGTGTTAGTTTCCTTCCTGAATGTTCCTCTGCCCATCCCTGGGTTCAGCCTCTTTTATGTGTCGTTTGCATGGCCAAACGTTGGGATCTCTTTTAAATATGGCAATCTGTGACTTGTTCTGATGGTAGCATTTATTCTGAGAACCTCATTGTTAGATGAGTTCCTCTTGTGTGAACATCATGGAGCTGTACAAACACGTGGTCTGGATGTCAGCCCCTCAATGTGGTTTCCTGAGGTTCCAAGACACACAGGAAAGACCAGCTGTGGAAAGCCACTGTTTGCTTTATCTCTATGCAGTCCTTTAACTATGGAATCTGCCTTGTAAAAGAGACTGGCTTTGGATTTAGATATCCACCTGCCTCTGCCTCCACGAAGTCTCGAGACTTCACTCCAGTATCATGCAAGGGCCCACCCTCATATGAGTGACCTGTCTTCTACCACATGTACTTATACACATGCTACTACATCTTCAAGATTGTTTCTGCCATTTATTCTTCATGTGCCAGCATTGTTCTAGCATCTAAGACCAGAATGCCTAGGGTGTAAATTCAAACAAGAATATCATGTATCACTTCACTTTGCATCCCCTCCAAATATGTACATATTTTTGCAGCCTTACAAATCCAGAAATGGGGCTCCTTTGGTATCTAACAGATAAGATACTGAAGCAATTGCCGTTTTATGCCTCTGTTCCTTGGTTCCAATGAAATCCACCAGCTCACCACTCCTTGAGGAATCCCAGTGAGTCCTGACTACAAAGGCAATGAATGAGTAGGTTTATTCCTTCAAACATCTCTCCTCTTCTGTCCTGCATTTTCTATAGATGCTCACTAGCACTTTATGAGCTCAGAGATGGATAGCCAACAGTTCTGGAGGGGAAGGAGAAGAGGTCAGTAACTGAGGAGTGGCTGGTGACAGAGCAGTTGATCTGATGGCTGTGCATGGAATGCAGGTCCGGACTCCTAAAGCCGGGCCCAACCTTGAGCTGTGGAGCAGAGATGGGCTGTGGGTCAGGAGAGGGGTCTTTGCTCTGCTCTGTTGTCCTTTCTTAGAGGAGAAACTCTTATCCTCACAGGTTCTTGTTCTCAAACTCTTCATTATCTTTTGGTATGTGTGTGACATGCACAGGGTGTTGTGTTTCAGTGGCTTATAGACATGGCAAGTTTATTCACATTGGCTAAAACTTTATAACAGAGAATTAGATAACCAAAGTGTAAACGGGCAGATTCCTATAACACAGGAAATAATATAGAGTTGGGAAGAAGCCAGAGGTGGCTCAACATGGACTTTGAGGTTGGGAGTGGGTATCGTTGCTTAGGGAACTCCTTTCCCTTGGTTGAGGCCCTATTCTCAACCCGAGGTGAGTCAGACGTAGCATGCCAGCTATGACAAGGTATGACTTGAGCACAGCCCACCTGACAGATCATCCCCTTTCCTAGGAAGAGGGAATGTTTGTCTCTTTCTTTCTCCCCAGAACACTGCTGTCTACCCCACAGCAGTTGAATAAATATTTAATGTTTTGATGAATGCGCAAATGAATAAAACCATAGGGGAACTTTTGTTGTTGGCATATCAAAGATAGGTACTGGGAGCGATTCTAATTCTGCCTACCCAGTTTGCTCAACTGGGAAATTATTAAACCCCGGGAGGGTTATTCCGAGGTAGTGTAACATTTTTAGATGACAAATAAGTGGGAAGAGCTGAATTAAATTCAGATTTCATCATTGTGAGGTAGAAGTGTCCTCCCTACCCCCTTGACCATCTGAGAAATAAAGGAAGGCAGACGTGGTGACAGGCTCTGGGGCTGTTGGTATCTTTCCAGGTAATGCCATTTCTTTCCTTTCCTTTCAGCTGGGGCCAGATGGGTAGCTCTGTTCTGGGGAACTGAGTGTGGGGAACTTCTGCCACGTTCAGGTCACCTTCATTAATAAAATTGCACCTTTACGCCCATGCATTTGTTCTCTGTCTTGAACCAGATGAGGATGGTGACTTAGGAGTCATGGATAGGGACAGGAAGGAGCCATGCCGATGAGAACCTAGTTGTGCCCCTGCCTGAGCACTTCAGGAACAATCTTCTTGACCTGGACCATATGCTTGCTGCTTCAGGTGGGTGAGCTAAAAGCTCTGTGTGCGACCAGGGCTTGCAATGGAGCTGGTGCTGTTAGAATGGATGTGGGGTGTAACGGTGCCACACGATGGGGAGAGGTCTCTCCCTGCTACTGCAGGGCAAATTAAATGAAATTGCTCTCTGAATGCTCTAGGCCTAATGACTTCATTATTGAAACTTTCAAAGTTGATTACTCAGAGGGTTTTTGTTTCTTTGTTTTTCCCTTCCTACTAAGCAAGTGTTGAAGGTTGAAGAAAGAGAACGAAGGATTGATGGGAACTTTATTCTCACGGGGCTCTCATCTACTTTGGTTTCTTCTGACTTTATTTGGTGGCCTGCCTCTAATACCTTGGGTATCTGAGTTCTCCTTGAAAACCAGACTCAGGGTTCTCCAGAACTTAGCTTGTTTTGGCTTAAGCCATTTCCTTCCCTTTGCTAGTCTATATTGTTTTCAGTCATACCTTGTTATCCTACTACAAGCTGGTATTTAGTTGAGTTCATTGTGAAGGCCCTGAATGTGGAATTGCCTTGATCCAGATTGGACCAGCCACAGTGATTACCCAGCAGAAGTCAGTTCTTTGGCAGTGAAACTTGGATTTGTCCCGGTTCCCTGAATAATGACAAGAAACCACCTACAGTGACGGAGACAGATGAGATGGTAAAGTCATAGCAAGCGTAGACTCCATCTCCCATCCCATCACGAGTTACGCAGGACAGACGTCCCCAGTCACATTACAGTTGTGACAGCATCTCCATTGCTAATGGGCTCCAGGTGCTTCTTCCATGCCTCATTAATAGGACATGCTTCACCATCTCAACGCCATAGTCCCAGGAGGAACCGAATCAGAGGAATCAGCCGCATGTCGACATCTGGATGGGATTGAAATGTTTACACTTGAATAATGTAGCGCACACACAGAGCCACTTATAGATATATCTCCTTAAGGACAAGAAATAGCACAGAGGAGGCTAGCTTAGGCTATTAAGCACCTATCAAAAACACCAACTTTGTGCGGAGCACTGAGTTATATGTGTCTGGAGAGCATGTGGAGAGAGTTAATAAGGCGGAGCGAGGCTTTGTCTATACTTTCAAGGGTCTCAATGTCTAGTGAGCAAAATGGTGTAGATACTTATAAGGTGGGAAGGAAAGACACCAGAGGCAGCTGGAGGTGGAAGCTTATGGGCTTTGAAGGATGAGTAGAAGCTTGCTTGCCCGTCAAAGGCTGAAGATTGGTTTGGCAGGGGACACATTACACAGCTTTGGAACACATGATTTACAGTCAGCAACGATGATACCATTTATTAACTGTGTACATACACATATGTATTTCAGATGCTGCATATTTATGGCCAATGATATTTTCAAAATCATTGTGGGGTTATGTGTGCAACCTAATTTTTGAAATTATATTCTTATAAAGTGATTAAATAAAGTAAATTTTATTGTGTTTTTCTATGATTTTACATGTTTATAGTGTTAATTAGAGAAAAAGAACAATGTTATGTCAGTATACACAGCTTAATTTGAATACAGATAATATTCGCACCACTATAACATCGCTTCGGGAACATTTTTAATGTACCAGATACCCCACATTTCATTATCACAGTAAGCTAATTAATAACATATTGTTATAGCCATTTTAGGGATTAGGACTCTGGGGCTGGAACAGGTTAAGTGGATTGCAAGTAGTCATATAGTTTAGAGATTAAAGGAAAAAAATGAAATGTCCTCTAATAGATCTACACACACATGGTAGTCATTTAATGAAGTCTTCACAGTCATGTGGTGGGGGAGAGGGTAGGTTTCAAAACAAATGGTGTGGTTCTATTAGAATGCCTGAGGGAGGAACATTCAGCTCAAATCATGTGATGTGGAAACACAGTAATTGGGGCTTCTGACAGTTATTGCTTCTGTATGAGGCCTTGTCTGTGCAGAAGCCTTGGAGAAGTTAGACCTACCTTGGCTGTCTGTGGTAGTTCATGATAACTAAATCTGGAGTCTGTCTTCCTGCTAGAGAGTGTCTGTGTACCTAGGAAACGTCTAGGCAAAACTGGAACATAGAATGGAGACAACTCCTGACTGGAATGCCTCCCTTTGTGCAACAGATGCCCGTGTGACATGCATCTCCCAGAATGCGCCTCCACAAATGCTGGGATGACATAGACATCTGGAGGAGGGGGCACAAGATGCCACCAGAGACCATATTAACCACAACACATTGCTTGTATTATACTGTATATCTCTTGGTATTATCTCAAGTCTGGTTTATATCTAATGTAATAGTTTATACAATTTGGTTTAAATAGATTGGCTTTTTTTTTTCTGCTTGTGTTTTTATTTGTCCATTCTGTTTTTGATGCTGCTATTCTGCCTTCTTTTGGGTAACTCAAATGTTGAGTGTTATCTTAATTTATTTCCTCAATAAACTCATTAAAATAATACTTTTTATTCTTTTTAGTATTTTTTCAAGAATAACAATATGCCTTCTTAACTTCTAAGTTCCACATAAATAAAAACTTATGCTCACATAAAAATCTGGGCACAAATGTTCATAGTGGGTTTGTTTATTATATTCTCAAACTGAAAACAGCCAATATATATTTAAATGGATGAATTCTTAAATTGTGGTATATCTATGCCATGGAATACTACTTGGCAAAGAAAAGGGAGCAGATTATTGACATATGCAATCATGTGATTCTTCAGTGGATATTCTGAGTAGAAAAGCCAACCTCAAAAGGTTACATACTGTCTATTTGTGTTTACATAAACATTTAACAGCAGCATTTTAGAAGTAGAGACCCAACAGATGGTCACTGAAGATTAGAGAACAGGAAGAGAGTGTTAAGTGTGGCTTTAAATGGGCAGCACACACCATCCTAGTGGTTCTATATCTTGACAGTGGTTAATAGAAGCACACAGTTACATGTGTGATAAAGTTGTATAGACCTATACATACAAGTAAGAGAACCTGAGTAAAAATATCTGATTATAAGAATGTCAGTATCCTGCTTCTGATATAAAGTTCTATAATTCATTACATGGGAAACTAATAAGTAAGGGAATCTATGAGATCTCTCTGTACTGTTCCTCACTATGTGTAGAGACATGTTTTAGCTCAATGTTTCAAGATGTTCTGGTCTGTGCTTTGATTGCCTTGTGGCATTCAGGCCTGTGGGACATTTTGCAAGCTGAGGTAGGAAAAACACCTCATGGCTGGGTGTTGAGAGGGAGAGGAAAAAGGCCACTTTCCCATAATCCCCTTTAAGGACATGCCATCAATGAACCAAAGATGCCCCATCCAGCACCACCTTTTCAAGTTTCTGTCACCTTCCAAGAGCACTGAGTTGTTACCAAGCCTTTGGATACCTGGGCCTTTGGAGGACATTTGGATCTGAAATGCAGCATTCATTTTTCAACAGTGTGATGTAGTATCTCTGTTACTGTTGGCAAGCAGCTGGCTGAAGAGTCTCTTTTTCTACCCGTGTAGACATCTGGGTTGGCAAGCAGCTCTTCACGTCCCTTAGTGTTGGACAGCAGCCGAGGCAGCTGGAGGCAGGTGGACGCAATGGCAAGTGGCGCCCTCTAGTGCTGCAATTCTGTGGCGGCCTGCATTGTGAGGAACATTGACTTGAAGACTCATAGCTCTCAGGAGTGTCTTGAACCTGCAGTCTCTTGTCTGTATTCCTTACAGCCTCGATCTGTCCTTCCACTCTCTTGTCTCCACTTCCCCAAACATCTCAGCTCCTCAGCTCCAGCTGCTTCTTGAGCCGTGAAACAGTTGGCTCTCTCAACTCCGTGGCTGCTGCCGGGCTGACTCTGACTCGGGAATTCCTGCTTCTGCTGGGACAGCACCTGGGAGCCAGGGTTGTGAACCTAAGCACCCACTGCTGCTCTGGAGCCGGAGAACACGGTAGGTCACTCAGGAACTGGGCCCCAGGCACAGCTGGCATCACTCAGGTGTGGGTAGGGAGCAGGTGGGACTGCTAGAGGATTGGCCTCAGCCTTGTGTCTGTAGTTGTCAAGCAGCCGTGGCAGTTGCTAACACTACCAGGGCTCACTCAGGGGCTGGGGTCTGCAGCTTGGAAACTGGGTGACAGGTGCAAGGAGAACATGGACAGGAACCGTCACCTTTTTGCCACCTCCCCATTACTGCTCCCTGCTGTCTCTGCAAGGCCTCTCTCTTCCTGGTGCCAGCTCACCTTTCATTACTGACAGGAAGCAAGAAAAAAAAACCCACTCCAGCAAGACCTTTTGTTGGACTTAACTGCTGTGGTGCTGGGCAGGAGGATGGGGAGGAGGCATTGGAGGATGCCTCCAAGGAGCTGCAGCCTGCTTATGTAGCCCAAGAAGGGATGTTTAGATCCATCACAGCCATTTGTTTGGATCACCCACAGATGGCCTCTGATCACCAGTCACTGTCACTGAGACCTGTTTTGGAAGATCATGGCCCTGTCTCTCAGAGACAGAAACAGTGATCCCTCTACCAGGGCCAGTGCTCTCCCTCTGGCCAAGGTGGAAACAGTTGCAGCGTCATTTAGAGTTCCTTAAGACTCACAATAGTAAAATGACTATCACAATCTGGTTCAAACAGGCCTGGCTGAGGCGGCAACCTTCAGGAACCCAGGCAATCCCGGCCAGTCTTGGCCTAGCTTTCTCCTCACATCTGTAGCGTGTTCCAGAAGGCTGGTGCTGATACAAGGGCTTCCTGGCTGACATTAGACAAATAGTCCTTTTACTCAAGGCAGTCAGGGCAGCAAAGACAAGCAAAATAGCTGCTGTTTAGGGAGTCAAACTGCCCCACCCCCAATATCTCTTCTTATTTACAGCAAAATTAACAGCAGAAGTGCTTACAATACAAACTGAAATAACTCATCACTAACACTAAATAGTGATTACTAAACAGATTTGAAGAGTGTTTTAACGGTGCTTAACACATGCCCAGGGCCCTAGGGAGAGGTGGGCCTGCTCATCTGCCTCATTCCTACAGAGTATTTATCCATGGTGAGTAACTGTACAAGATACAAAGTTTCTGGTCATTTGTCCACAGATTACAACATAAAGGACACATGCAGCACATCCCAACCTGTGGCAATCATGCTGCCTCCCTTCAAGGTTCATAGTCCTGTGCTTTGCATGTCTTATCTAGTGAATGCACAGACACCAAAATTGTTGTTACCTCCTTGTTTTCTATGGACAAATTCACATTTCACCCTTTACAAAAATAGTTCATGACAAAAGGGAAGTAAGAAAGGAAAAAGACATAATGGTGGAAGGAAGAACCTCAGTGGAACTACAGAAGGAACACCACTGAAAGAAGGTTGTGGAACATTATTTTAACTAGATAAAGATGTGTTACATTTGTTTCTGCTGCACTTGTTTAATTATGTAAAGATGTGTTGCATTTGTTTCACCTTGCCTGCCTGATTGGTCTACTAAAAAGCTGAACAGCCAATAGCTAGGCAGGAGAGGGATAGGCAGGACTGGTGAGCAGAGACAGTAAGTAGGAGGAGAAATCTTGGCTCGAGAGAGAGAAGAAGGAAGAGAGAACAAGGGAGAAAGAGAGGGAGATTTCAGGGGCCAGCCAGTCAGGCAGCAACCAGCCAGCTAGACACAAGCAGGAAAATGGACATACAGATGCAAAGAAAGGTAAAAAGTCCCGAGGCAAAATGTCAATGAAGAGAAACAGGTTAAATTAAATTATAAGTGTGGTGATATTGTGTTCCCCAAAATATTGTGCACCCTAATAAACTTATTTGGGGTCAGAGAACAGAACAGCAACTAGATAGACATAAAGGCCAGAAAATGGTGGCACATGTGCCTTTAATCCTATCACTTGGGAGACAGAGATCCATCTGGATCTCTGTGAGTTTAAAGTCACACCAGAAATAGTCAGGCATGGTTACTCATGCCTTTAATCCCAGGAAGTAAGCCTTTAATCCCAGGAATTGATGGCAGAAGCAGAAAGGTATTTAAGGCATGAGGACGAGGAACTAGGCCTGGATAAGCTTTTAGGCTTTCAGCAGCAGCAGTTCAGCTGAGATTCATTCTGGATGAGGATTCAGAAGCTTCCAGTCTGAGGAAACAGGATCAGCTGAGGAATTGGTGAGGTGAGGAAGCTGTGACTTGTTCTGCTTCTCTGATCTTCCAGCATTCACCCCAATACCTGACTCCAGGTTTATTTTCATTAATAAGACCTTCTAAAATTCATGCTACATATAAGACCTAGTGGGACAAGCATAAGATAAGGTCAAACATTCATAACTAATAAGTCTCTGTGTCATGATTTGGGAGCTGGTCGGCAGCCCAAAAGAAAGCCTGGAACATGGGAATGTTGACATTACTATCTTAGATACCTTCCCACATGACAAAAGAACTTTCAAGTAGTTCTTGACATTGAACACACAGAGGATCAGATACAAAAACCAGCCAGTGCTTAGGAAAGAGAATATACATTTTTCTAAGGACAGATAATATGCCTTAGAATGTGTGTCAAAAACCATGAAGAGAAGGCAAGCACCTGTAAAGTTATGCCCAATAATTTGACTTTCATAATAGAACTTGCATTCCCAACATTTCCAACACCTTAAATTAAAGTAAATCAAATCATTCATTTTCTTATATATTCATGTAATCAATAAGAAGAGTCGACATTTAGAGAAAAAGGTTAGAGAACAGAACAGTCACCATTTGACACGGAATATTTAGTTCCCTCTGTGGCTTCACGAGTCCAGTTTCCTGATCTCACATAACGGTTGCAGTGAGGACTACAAACAGTCTGAAAGATTTATTCTTTTAGAGAGGGGAGAAAGCCAATACATTTCTTTGGTGGTTTGACTGAGCTAGCCCCTCTACTCTCTCATATTTGAACACTTGGTCCTCAGTTGATGCCTATTTGGTTATGCCAGAGGAAGTATGTCTCCAGGGTGGGGAGGTGTGTAGGGGGGAGGCAGGCATTTGTGTCATTTCTGGCTCACTCTCTCTGTATCCTGTTCACAGTTCCAGATGTGAGCACTCAGCTGATCTTGCTGCCATGCTTGGTGTCTGCTGCCATACTCTCCAACATGACGATGATGGACTCCAACCCTCTGGAACTGTTAGTCCCAAATAAACCCTTCCTTCTATAAGCTGCCTTGGTCACGGTGTGATATCACATGGGTAGAAGAGTGTCCCTCTACAGTTTGCAGTCAGTCATCAGCACCATGGACTTAAACATCTACTGATGAAAATCTCATTCCAGTTTAGTTCTTCCAAATGCACCTTGTTTCTGAAGGATATGTATATATACATATAGCACTCTAGATTGAGAGCTATTTTTTTTTCTAGCATCTTTAAAGATGCTACATTGTTTTCTGGCCTCCCTTATTTCTGACAAATCTGAAATAAATTCAATAATCCTCCTTGCTGTGTCCCTGTATGTGACATGTCCCTTCCCTCCTCCACTGCCCAGAGCTGTGTCAGGATGTTGTCTTTGACTTTGGTTTCTAGCAGTTTCCATCTAACTGCTCACTTAGGCCTTTGTTCTATTTGTCTTGCTTGGGCTTAGGAAACTTTGCTTCTGAAAGCATTTTTTTTCCCCCATCAAATTCTGCAAGCCTTCAGCTACTGCATTTCTATGCATGGGCTATTCTCCATGCCCCTGCCCCCTCCTTTCTCTTCTTCTTCTTTTTTTTTTTTTTTTTTTTTTTTTGGTTTTTCGAGACAGGGTTTCTCTGTGTAGCTTTGCGCCTTTCCTGGGACTCACTTGGTAGCCCAGGCTGGCCTTGAACTCACAAAGATCCGCCTGGCTCTGCCTCCCGAGTGCTGGAATTAAAGGCGTGCGCCACCACCTCCCGGCCCTCCTTTCTCTTCTAATACCTGTTCTATGTATGTTAGAAGGTTTGACATTGTCCCAAGAGTCCCTGTGGGTTTGCTTATCTCCTTTCCTTCATTTTTTTTTTTTTTTTTGGTTTTTCGAGACAGGGTTTCTCTGTGTAGCTTTGTGCCTTTCCTGGAACTCACTTGGTAGCCCAGGCTGGCCTCGAACTCACAGAGATCTGCCTGGCTCTGCCTCCCGAGTGCTGGGATTAAAGGCGTGTGCCACCACCACCCGGCTCCTTCATTTTTTGCTCTGTTTTAAATGCATGCTTCTATTTATGTAACGTTTTGAGATGATAAGATTTTAGGAATGAATTTAGGAATTTGGTCACTGCCAGTGTCTAGGAACATGCCTGGGGAAAGGGAGAAGTGGGGGAAAAGCAATGTACCATGGTGATGTGAGAGATTGTTTAGAGGGGTGGAAGGAATCTGAATCCTGACTGTGGTGATAGAGCCAAGAACCTACCAAGCTGGTGAAATTTTACAGACAAGTTGTTTATATTTTTCTGGTTTAATCTTGGCAGATCACATGGATCTGAAGACGTAGCCATTGTTTCTAGATTTTCCAGTTTTGTGGAATGTAAGTCTCTAAATTACTCCCTTAGTGATTCTCTGTATTTCATTGGAATCTATGGTAACCTTCTATTCATTTTGAATTTTCTTGATTTTGGTTTCCTTTTTCTTTTGATTGGTTTTCATAGGGGATTGTCAATCTTATTTTTCTAAAGAACCAACTTTTTGATCAATTCTGTGCATTGCTCTTTTAATCTTCATTTTATTAATCTCTCTCCTGACATTTATCATTTCTTATTGTCTACCATTTCAGGTTTGGGTTGTTCCTGTTTGTCTAGGATGCTGAGATTCTTTATTATACTATTTATTTGAAATATTTCTGAGTTTTTAATGGAAGCACTTATATCTATAAAATCCCCTCTTAGGATTACTTTAACTGTATCCTAAAGGTTGTGGGAAGTTTTTGTTTCATCTTCATTTATTCTAAGAACTTCTACATTTCTTCCTAATTTTCTTTTTTCAATAACCCACTGTCATTCAAGAGTATGCTGTTCATTCTATATGTTTGTGTAGATACTGATTTTATTACATAATGATCTGATAAGATACAAGAGGTTATCTCAATTCTTTTGTATTTTGTAAGACTTTATTTGTGGTCTAGAAAATGAATTATTTTAGAGATGGTTCCATAGGCTGCTGAGATGAATGTATAAGTCCATATTAGTTAGAAGGTATGTTCTGGGTATATCTGTGGAGTGCATTTGATATAGGATGTAGTTTAAGTCTGAGGTTTCTTTGTTGACTTTTAGTTTGTGTGACCTATCTAAACATGAGTGAGGGTATTGAATCACCCATTATTGTTGTATCAAGACCCATATGATGTTTATGTTGATTAATATCATATTTTTATAAAATTGGGACCTCAGCTTTGTTACTTGTATATTTATTTACAAATTGGGACATAGACTTTGTTACCTGTGTATTTACAGTCATTTCTAGGTGATTTTTTCTTTATTCATGCATTTAGTGGCCCTCTTCTCTCTTTGGACTAATTTTGGCTTGAAGTCTCCTTTATATGGTATTAGAATAGCTATACCAGGTTGCTTTTTGTTTCCATTCACTTTCTAACTGTCTGTGAGTTTCTTTACCTGTGAGGTGTGTTTTTTTTGTGATGATAGATAGTTGCATCTAGTTTTTTTAATCTAGTAAGTCAGTCTGCTCTCCTATTGGAAGTTGAAGCTATTTCTAATGTAGATTATTATTGAGAGCTATTTCCTTATTCCTATAATTTTTATGATCATCTTCACACTTGGCTGGGTTATTATTCTTATTCCTCTATTGTTATTAAAGACTTGCCTGTTTACTTTTTGGACATAATAGATTTCTTCCTAGTTATCCTTTGTTCAGCTAGTCCTCTCAAGGAATGTATTCTTTACCATATCACCATGATTAAGACTGTATTTTTCTTCCTCTGTATATACTATTCCTTTAAAAATCTTCCAGCTTCATGGCTTACTCTATGTCCTTATTTCTCTGTCACTTTTATAAGATAAATTTGCTAGATATAGCAGTCTTGGTTCACAGTTATTTTTGGTATTTGGACTATTATATGTTGTGGAAAGGGTCTTCTCTGGTCATGTTGATTTGGAGTCCTGAATGTCTCTTGTATTTGTATGTCTGTTTCTTTCTCTGGACCTGGGTAGGTTTCTGCTGTAATTTTCTTGACAGTTTCCTTCAGCTTCTTTTTTAGCTCATGGATTCATAAGTCTCTCTTCATTGTGTGCTTCAGGAGGCTGTGGTCATACTCATTTATCTGATTTTCCTGTGTTTGTGTTTGATGTAAATTCCTCAACATTTCCCTGATGTTCTTCTCTCTGCTTCTTATGTCTGTTGGTGATGCTTTCTTCTGACTTTTTATTGGATTGAGGTTTTTTTTTTTTGAGACAGGTTTTCTTTGTAGTTTTGTGCCTTTCCTGGATCTCGCTCTGTAGACCAGGCTGGCCTCGAACGCACAAAGATCCGCCTGCCTTTGCCTCCCGAGTGCTGGGATTAAAGGTGTGCGCCACCACCGCCCGGCTGGATTGAGTTTTAATTCTCAACATTTCTGAAATTCCCTATTCCAAATTTCAATTTTCTTGCTGATCTTTCCTTCCATATCATTGACTTTCTAATTCATATTGCTGATTTTCTCATTGATTTGTTGATTTCCCTCTCCAGTCCTGGATTCAAATCATCTGCTCGTTTATATTATCAGGTCATTGATAATTTTTACTAGACAACTTCTGAAGCCTTCATCTGGCATGCTACCTCTTTCAATGTCTTTGGGTTCAGTAGTTGAGGAACGACGGTCATCTGGAACAGCTGTACTGTCTTACTTTCTCCTGGTTCTTCTTACGTTTCTCTGCTGTCACTGTGCATCCATTATTTGTATTTTTTTCTCATTTTTGGGGATAGGTGTTCTTATTGAGTAACCTATGCTTAAAGGCTTGATCTCTAATATCACATAGTGAGGAGAAAACAAAAATAACATTCCACAATAGAAAAGTTCCAGCATAGAAACATATAGAAACATTCCAGCATAGAAAAATACTTAAAAATCAGTTAGTAGCCCAGTAGTGCATCATCAGTGACACCACGGAAAATGGCAAAGCTAACATTGGTTATGAGAAGAAGTTGACAGTTATTTAGGGTAAGTGTAGAAAGAGTGAGTAAGTGAGATAAATTAAGGAGATGAGGAGAGGGAGAAACAGGAGAATAAATGTTCAATAAAAGAAAGAATAAGAATGTTATGGAAAGGAGAGAGAGAGAGAGAGAGAGAGAGAGAGAGAGAGAGAGAGAGAGAGAGATTAGGGAAAAAGTCAAAACCAAAATTTCCAAATGATGTAAAAGCTCAAAACCAAAAATTAAATAAACTTAAGAAGAGGGACAAGCCGGGCGGTGGTGGTGCACGCCTTTAATTCCAGCACTCGGGAGGCAGAGCCAGGCGGATCTCTGTGAGTTCGAGGCCAGCCTGGACTACCAAGTGAGCTCCAGGAAAGGCGCAAAGCTACACAGAGAAACCCTGTCTTGAAAAACCAAAAAAAAAAAAAAAAAAAAAAAAGAGGGACAAAAAAGAAAAGAATAAAAGTATTCAGAACTAAGGAATGCTGAGAGTGGGAGAAATGGTCCTCCCCAGGGAAGAGCATACCAATCGGTTATCCAATGACAAATGGTCAGTCCTGAACACACACATGTCAGTAACATTGTTTAGATCAGGCTGGTTGCATTTAATTATCTAGGAAAACACACACACACACACACACACACACACACACACACACACCAGCAATTTCAAAAAAAAGTTGGTCATGAATTTAAAAGAGAGAAAGAGGGGTTGGAGAAAGAAAAAGAAAGGAGAAAAAGTTGTAATTTATTAAAATCTCCAAAAAGTTTTAAAGATTAGAAAAGAAATAAGGTAAAATTAAAAATACCTGATGTAGAGAAGAGGGAAGAAGGAGATAATGGTTAAAAGAGAAAGAAAGCATTAAGAGAAAGAAAAGTTCCCCTAAGTGAAAGAAAAGTGTAAATAAAAACCCACAAACACAGAGAAACCCTGTCTTGAAAAACCAAAAAACAAACAAACAAACAAACAAACAAACAAAACAAACCCACAAACATATGACAAGCACTGACAAGGAAGAGCACAGGGCGTTTTGGAAGGACAACAAAGCACATCCCGCTTCTTGGAAACAACTTGCATTCCCGATGCAAACCACTGCGCATTCCGCTTTGAACTGATCAGTGTCTAGAAGTCAGAGGCCTAGTGCCAGCAAAGGAGAGCTAATTTGATATAATTTTCGCCCCTGGCAAGGCCTCTACCATAGAGCTCCTGAGATCTGGCCATTTTTTTTGCTTACTCTAAACTTTTCTTTTTCCATAAAAGACAAAGACTGACAGCATCTTTTGATAAATGAAATGCAAGTACTGAAGGAATGAACATGGTTTTCATATACTGTATTGTCATGGCACAGATGGTTTCATGACACTATTAGCATGACAACACAATGAAGTGAACATAAATAAAACTATGTTTTCTTGGTTCTATGATCAGCATCCTCGTTTTTGTTTCCTGTTGCTGTGATTAAATACCCTGACAAAAGCAAGGGAGGAAAGGGTCTGTTCAGCTTACAATTCCAGGTTGCCGTCTATCATTGTGGTGAAAGGCAAGGCAGGTGTCTGATGCAGTTAACCACATCCACCGTTGAGGACCGAGAGAGAATGGATGCACCATTCTTACTTCTCAGCTTGCTTCCTCTACCTTTCTCCAGTTCAGAATCCAAACCCAGGGAATGGTACTGCCCATCCCAGGGCTGGGTCTTCCTGCATCAGCTAACATAATCAAGATAGCCCCTAACAGGTATTCCCACAGGCCAGTGGGACCATCCTTCATCCAGTATAGCCCATCCTTCATTGAGACTCTCTTCCTGGGGAATTCTAGATTGTGTCAAGTTGACAGTTACAACTAACCACCGGAGTGGGTGGAAAAAGTGCTCCCAACCTTCCAAAAAAAGCTGTTTTTTACTTGGGCTAATCTGAGTTAATCCAGGAGATATCTGGCAATAAGATCATAAATTTGGGAGTAGAACTAGAATTTTGAAATAAGTGCTGAGGTCTTCACATCTCTAGAGTCTCCAAATTAATTCACTGAGTCTCAGGCACCTGTTACCATCTTCCTATCTTCATTTTAAGAGCCATGAAAGGCAAATATGTAAAAAACTGCAGCTTAAATTTTCATCTGCCTCCATAAAAACTTGATGTAATATAAACCCAATATAGTATTGATAAATTGTGTTAAAGCCAATAGAGTTTATCAAGAAAATTGCAAGCATCCAGTAATTTTCTTCTCTCTCTCTCTCTCTCTCTCTCTCTCTCTCTCTCTCTCTCTCTCTCTCTCTCTCTCTCCCCCCCCTCTCTCTCTCTCTCAGACACACACACAAACACACACACACACACACTCACACCATTTTAGTATATAACTCAAGCTAATCTCAATCTTGCAATTCTACCGACCCAACTCCAGAGTGCTGAGATTATAGTTATGTGCCACCAGTTTCTTTTCTTCTGTTTTCAAATAATTTCCACTGTAATACCATTATAAAATGCCCCATTTATTCACAGAACATAAAACAATAAGGAGTTGAATTTTTTTAACCTTTTGACAGTAGTAATAACTTAAAGGAAGCCATCAGGAGAAATAGCTTGATGTCAAACTCTCTCTGAGATATTAAAATTCATCTCTATTTAAAACCTGAGATGATCTTTCCTAAACCTCATCAAGTGTAGGATAAAACAAAATGGTAAAGATGATGCCAACACATGGTGGTAGGATAAGGAACATCTTTGCTAAGACTCAAGAGTACTCATCTATAAACCCTTAAGGCCTGAAGAACCAAACATTTATTTTAAAAGTCAGAATTGCACTTACAAATTCATGAGTCTATCAGAGGTATCTCTCGGGCCAATGTATATGAGCTCAAATTAAGAGACAGTTTATTCTGGAATATTGATTATGGCTGTGCTGTTCATCCACCATGGAAGAACAAGTCCCATCACGTTGCCATTCTTCTTAAAGGAAAGAAGTGTTTCTCCTATTCTATCTTGATGTGTTTGTCATTGTATGACTGAGATGACTATTTCTGAGCTCCATGCAGCTTCTCAAATGGATAGGTTATTATAATGTCCTCCAGAAAACATGCATGCCATATGTGTGCAGCCTTGTGCTATGAGAAAAACATTGTTTGCAGTCTTCATCTGCATTTAGCTACTTCAGTGCATGACAGCATGTGTTCATATTACATGTACAATGGTCATACATATATGTATAATTATTTGTAACATATTTATATTGAGCTTGTTTTACACACACACACACACACACACACACACACACACACAATACACTTGAGCTTGCTATTTATGTAGCCTATGGTTGCTGATGATTTCATCAACTTGATCTCTTAGCTTCGATTTAAGATGTTCTATTTCTCATCTGTTTATCTCTAATTTTTTTCTGTGTCAGCTTCAAAATTTAATAACTCTTGTCTCCTTCTGTCTGTGTCTTCTGATCTAAACCCTTAAGGCATCTTAGCAGCTAACTGGAGAGATAAGCAGCATTCTTCCTGTAATTGGCAAAGTTAGGCACTCCATTTTTATTACAACTTTAAATCTGCCCAAACTGCCCTGCTGGCACAGAAATGCGGGACAAAACCTTATCTGGTAGGATTTCATCTGAGTTGTTGGCTTCGTCCTGACTAGCCATTCAGAGCCAGGGCAAGAGCTCTCAGCTGGAAAGTGAAAGGTCTGGCAGGGGGACTCACCTTTCCCACAGATACTCCTGGGTCCCCAGGTCCTCTGGGTCTCACTTCTTTTTATTTGTCCTCAAGAATTATGGGGAGAGCTGGCTTCAGAGAGCTGGTGGATGACTGACAGTAGTTTAAGGTTGGTGTGTAAGGACAGAAGGAACGGGGGACAAAACATGTGGTAAATGACTGTACTGAATACGACTTCAGCTCACTGCTCTTAAAAGTGCTACCACACACCCCCAAATGTAAAGTGCTCAATTTTTTTAATGCTATGCGATCTTTGTGGTATAAGAAGGATTGCTTGAATAAAGAAGGAGGCTACACAGGAGGCCTGAGAGACTGACTTCAACCCAGTCCTAATATTCTGTTGCTTAGATTCCAAGTCCTGTGTATGATATTTTTCAGTCAGAGAGACCTTTAAATCCCCATGGTTCCTACTCAGTTATAAGCAGTGTGTTCTCTTAATTCCCATGGCAGACATTTTCTCACAAATTTGTAGGTTAAAAAGAAAGGGAGAGAAAAAAAAAAAAGCCTTTCCAAAATATAAACCCCACACTAAAAAACAAAAGCAGGAAATGTTGAAGCTGGGAGCCTGGTTACCGTGACAACTAGGGTTTACCAAACTCCCATCTCAGAGATCTGGACCTTTGCTTGAAATGGTTGCTTCTCAGATGGGCTTTGACCACCAGATTTGTGGCTCCAGCCAGATGTTTTGAAAGGAAAAAGTGGATTTGGCAATGTCCCACCTCCTGGGAGCATCATCTACATGACAGCTCCCAGTTCCTTTGTGTGACTCCCATCTCCTACCCACAAATGTTCTGTGAGGAAGGCAGAGAAAACCAGAGCCTCTTGGCGATGGCCACAGAGAAGAGCATGAGGGACAGAGGAAGAACTATTTGACTGCTACTAGGGAAAGGTGCTACGTCTGTGTATGGGAGTTTCCTGCCCTTTCTTCTCAACAAACACTCCTGCTATTTCCTCCCTCCGGGAACAGTTAACCATACTATATGTATTTATTTCTTAGTTGAAATAAAACTAAAAAGAAGGTAGGTTTTTGTCTTTAAGGTTCTTATTGTCTCATTCAGACACCAGAGATTAGATCACTTGATCATCAGGCATCACTGGAGGATAACAGGCAATATATTATGAGCTTCTAGGAAATGCTGAAGATGGGTGGCTGGAGCAGGTACCACTAAAGCTGAAGAACTGGGGCTGGTGTGCAAGGCAGATGACATAGAGCTACAGCTGCTCTCTCAGGTGAGCTATAAATAAAGGTTGGAAGTGGTAAGACCTAAGGGTTGAAGATTTGTGTGGGGCCATAAATAAGCGAGAGGCATCTGTTGGGTCCAATGCTAGGTGTTTTTAAAGTAAGGCTGAAAACTCCATGGGCCATTGAAGGGGTGTGAGCAACGACAAGGACACACAGTAGGTTGTAGGAAATTTAATCCAGATGGCAGAGCACTGCAAAAAGAGGTATCAGTAGGCAGACCCAAACATAAAGCTCACATGATGCTGTACTCCTTTGATGTATTTACTGTCTTGGAAGGCTGATGATTACAAGATGCTTAATGGAGCAGAGGCATTGCAGAGCCTCAGTTTCCCCACATTTTTGCAAGAATCTGATGTTTTGTGGTTCGAACTGTGGTCCACCAGATGCACTTTTGGTTTGCATGTCCCAAGAGCCATTTTCTCGTTAAGTCTAATATGTACACATCCATGTGCATCACTTGCTTCAGGAAACGGAGGTTTGGCATTTTCCCTAGCAGGGGATAAGTCTTTTGGGCTGTCCATCCTCAGTGACTACATTGAGGCCCACCTCTCACCAGGTGGCAGAATCCTGTGCTTTCCACTGGAGAGATCCCCTTGGAACAGAGGACAGCTGGTGCCTGCTTTCAGCATTCACCACAGACAATCTGAGTTCTCTAACAAAAGCCTGTCACAGATTTTATGCAAAAAGTATAGTATCATTCTTTTTAAAAGCACCTGTTACTACTAGTGCACATCTTCAATTTTACAGTTTTTTTTAATTTCCTGAGTACTTCTAAATAAATAATAGAACTCCCTAAATATCTTGCAACTGTGGTAAAGATCACTGAATTCCAGTGTGAATTAATGGATCATGTAAAGTCTCTATTATATCAAAAACAAAACCAGAAATTTCAGAGCTGGAGAGATGGCTCAGTGGTTAAGAACACTTGTTGCTCTTACAGAAGACCTGGGTTTGGTTCTTAGACATATATCTTGGCTAACAACTACCTTTCTTCCAGTTCCAGGGACCTATTGTTCTCTTCTGACCTGTAGGCACTAGACGTACATGTAATGTGCATAAATACATGCATGGGAAATATTCATATACATGAAATAATAAACAAAAAGAAATCCAGAAATGACATTAAAAAATTGAAGCAATATTTTTTTGAGGGGAATTCTACCTGCTGTTACAAAAGAAGCAATATTTTTAATTTTCACCATTACCATTGGCAGGGCCAGCTAAGCCCATTCCAGTGGTGGACTAACCACCCTGTGACACATTGCCATTGAGCAATGTCAGGGAGACCACTGGGGCCATCTCACTTGCTTTCTCCCTCAACAGTTTCATCTATCTAATGACTGCCATTCTGCATGGTGTGAATCTGTGTTAGATGTTATAATGAAAGGGAAACAGACTTATGAAGGGTTGGAATATCCTAATAGAGGCCAAGCAGTCTTTCATTGTTCAGCCAGGAATCCACACTCCTGTCTCTTTTCTTTTTCTCCATGTTGGTTGTTTTCATGTATGTATGGGCTACATCTCTCTTTGTAAGAATCTTTAGGAGACCAAAGGTACCAAAGGGATATAATTTAAATATCTCCTGTTTTAGTTAATCGTATGACCCCATTGCAGTTTCTAGCATTATTTCCCAATATCCCATATGAAGGAATGGATTCTCAAAGATGCAAAGTAATTTTTTGAGCTCATGCAGCTATGGGGATGAAAAGAAGGTTTAAAATGCATATCTGACTGAATGAGTGTGGCTGCCTGTTCATTGATCGTGTCCCTAAGGAAGAATTCGTAATTAACATGTAAAATGCTCTGAACCTAATGCTTCTAAAGGGCCTGGTGAGGCAGGGATGTGTTACATTTTTCTAAGAAGTAAAACACAGTCTAGGAGACCCCTTATATGAGGAATTGCAAATTCAAATTCCACAGTATCCAGCATTGGGAAGGTTTTTTGGCTTTTATTTTATTTTGTGTTTCCAACTGGAGTTACCTGGGAAGAAGGAGCCTCAGTTGAGGATTTGCTTCCATCGGATTGGTCTTTGGGCAAATCATCAATGCAGAAGGGCACAGTCCACTGAAGGTAGCCCATCTCTGGGCAGGTGATCCTAGGAAGTATTAGAACACAAACTGAGTGAGCCACGGGAAGCAAGATAGTATGCAGCATTCTTCCATGATCTGTTTCATTTCCTGTCCTGCTTGAGTTCCTGCCTTGACTTTCCTTGCTGTGGATATCGTTCTGTATAAATAAAACACTGATTGGCCAGTGGCCAGGCAGGAAGTATAGGCGGGACAAAGAGAGAGGAGAATTTTGGGAAGTGGAAGGCTGAGTGGAAGAGAGACTGCCAGCCGCCACCATGACAAGCCGCATGTGAAGATGCTGGTAAGCCACGAGCCACGTGGCAAAGTATAGATTTATAGAAATGGGTTAATTTAAGATATAAGAACAGTTAGCAAGTTAGCCTGCCACGGCCATACAGTTTGTAAGCAATATAAGTCTCTGTGTTTACTTGGTTGGGTCTGAGCGGTTGTGGGACTAGCGGGTGAGAGAGATTTGTCTTGACTGTAGGCCAGGCAGGAAAACTCTAGCTACAAATGGTGCCCAATGTGTTGGCAAGAGTTTCTACCTAAAACCTGAGTAAAAAGGTTCTAAAACAGAGCTAAAAACAGTTTTTAGTTTCTCTTTCAAGTTAACAGCAGCCTGCGGGTTTGACCTACTATCTACTATGGCAGGTTCCTGGCCTACGCGCTGGACCTACAGTATGGCGCGAATGAGGCCTCTGCAAGTGGCACATTAAGCTGCGTGGTGGATTTAGCCTTTGCTAGTACAAAACAAAAAAAGAGGTTTCTGGGCTACACGCTGCTTTGATAGAAGCATAGACCCACTATTTCTGAGAGTTGATGGCTCCCAGAGCTGGTGGAAAATGTACCACCGCCATGTTGGGAAGCTGAAGTGAGTGGAGCCAGCAGCCACAGCACTGTTTCAGTCTTGGAATGCTGCAGTTTAAAGCAATAGGCTCAAGGTAATGTAAAAAATAAGCCACGTAAAGATGGCTACCACACAGAGAATCTGGATTATGTTCTCTTTGATATTCGTAACTGAAGAAAAACATTTGATTGCAAAAGCTGTTGAGTTATGCCAAAATGTATATTTTAAAGGTACCTTGACTTCAAAGTTTGGATGTAAGGATATGTTGCTTTGGAAAAGAGTCTCTTTTGTTTCCACAGAAAGCCAGAGGCTATGGATTTGTTCCAGATTAAGATACATCAGGTTTGACCAGCCAAGACCTCCTGAAAGGTCTCTGATGACACCATGGCCCAGATGATCCAACATCCAGAACGGTTTCAAGGCAACTGGCTCAGATGATACAGCCCCATGGACTACTCCATAATCCTAAAATTTTCTTTGTGTCCCCATAAGATACAGTGCCCTCCTCCAGCAGGAAGTAGTAAGAGAAGCTACGGCCAAATTCTCAAATTATATGTAATTTTACTATGTTAAGGTTAAAACCTTCATTTTTGAAAAAAAAAAAAAAAGAAAAGGGGAAATACTGTGGATATCGTTCTGTATAAATAAAACACTGATTGGCCAGTGGCCAGGCAGGAAGTATAGGCGGGACAAGGAGAGAGGAGAATTCTGGGAAGTGAAAGGCTGAGTGGGAGAGAAACTGCCAGCCACCGCCATGACAAGCAGCATGTAAAGATGCTGGTAAGCCATGAGCCACGTGGCAAGGTATAGATTTATAGAAATGGATTAATTTAAGATATAAGAACAGTTAGCAAGAAGCCTGCCACAGCCATACAGTTTGTAAGCAATATATTCTCTGTAGTTACTTGGTTGGGTCTGAGCGGTTGTGGGACTGGCGGGTGAGAGAGATTTGTCCTGACTGTGGGCCAGGCAGGAAAACTCCAGCTACATTTCCTCAATGTTGTTGAGGGTCATGACATAAAGGCAAATAGGTCCTTTTCTCCCAAGCTGCTTTTGATCATGGTCTTTATCACAGCAATGGAAAACCAGGAACTTTAAGATGTGAATTGAGCAGAGTGAATGGTAATGGAGAACTGTAGGGCCTAGAGAGAACTAGAGCAGCCTGTCCTATTAGATACTGCAGAATCAATGCCTTTAATGCCACTTTATGGCCCTTTGAAACATGTCTGTAAGCAATGTTCTCTTATTATTAAAAACCCTAACTTTCCCAGTAAGGAATGTGTAAATTGCCATATGCATCTTATCCAGCATATATGGTAAAAGTTAAACTACAAACCAGAGTCTTAGATATGGATGAACTAGTTGAGACCAAATTAGAGACGCCATTTCTTCTTTTATTGTAACCCAGAAGAGTGACATTAGTTAGGTATGATAGCAATGGGCTGTGAGAGTCCCAGTATGGTGTTGGCTGGCTTAGAGAAGAGGCACATCATACCAGGGTGCGTATTGAGTCATGGAGTATGCAGCAAAACTCAGAGTGGAAAGAATGAGATTGGACAAAGTAGCTCCCAATATTCATACAACCAGAGTCAAAATGTTTGTCTCAGTGTAAAGATGCCAGCTGCATGAGCAGCAAAATAGTCACACAAGACTAGTTACATTAGTGTAGCAATGTATATAGTTTCCTGGAAAATGAAAAAAATCCAAAAAGAGACTCAAATCCTTGCAAGTGCAAGGAAATGCTCACATCTTTACAGGATCAAAGAGACATTAGCCTTGTGGAATTGTAACCTGTGCCACCTCTATGGAAAACGGTCTAGTGGTTGCTCAAAAGTTAGATGTAGAGTGCCCATAAGACCTGGAAATTCTACTCTTAGGTTTGCACTTAAAAGGAGTAAAAAATGTGTTTGAACAGAAGCTTGTACACAAAAGTCCATAACATTGTTATTCATAATATCAAAATGGTATGGACAGGTGTGTTCATCACATGTGTACTCATATAGTGGGCATCATGGAAAGGGACATCATTTGGCCCCCTCAAAGATACAAAGCACCAGCTGTATGCTGACATATGCCTGTCATACTGCAACAGGAGGTTCAGGAGTCCAAGCCAGCCTCCCTTACATTGTGAGACCCTGTCTCGGAATATTAATGACAAAAAGACAGGAAAAGGCTATGCACACCTGTGTTCCCTGCAACAGGAGTCAACCTGGCAAATGTTAGCTAAGTGAACAGAGCACAGGAGGCAAGATAACATCCTGTCCTAGTTCTGCTTCCTGTTGCTGTGGTAAACACTGTAGTCAAAAGCAACTTGAGAAGGACAGGGTTTATTTGGCTTCCATGACTGGTTGGTCCATCCTCAGTGGAAGTCAGGGAAAGGAATTCAAGCAGGAGAGAGATGGGAACCAACAGAGAGAGCTGCCTTGTACCTTTGGTCTGTGCTTAAACACCTTTCTCATATCTCTCAGGGCCACCTGCCCGGGGTGAAACCATGCACAGTGAGCTGGGCCCTCCTACATCAATCAATCATGAAAATGCCCCACAGACTTGCCCACAGGTCAATGTAATGGAGGCTGTTCCTTAATTGATGTTCCCTCTTCCCAAGTAACCCCAGTTTATGTCAAATGGATTTAAAAAAAAAACCAGCAAATGTATGATCTCATTATCTGAACAACCTAGACTTGCTCCCAACCTAGGAAGATGGGAAGTAGAAAGTGTTTAAGCTGGGAAGACAGAGGACAGAGAGGGCGATAGTGGGAAAGGTATGCATTCTTTTCAAGGTGATAAAAATGCTCTAAAATTGACTATAGCAATGGCCACACGCACTTGTGTATATACCAAGCCTCATTGGACTTGTACATTTTAAATGAGTATATTGATGGCCATTGAATTCTGTCTCAATAAATCTGTCCCTTGGGCCTCTTCACAGTCCATTCCATCTTGAGTGTCTCTGTCTGTCTTCCTTGTTGCAGGCCTGTGTGCCACCAGCTGATTATGATAATGGCCTGTGCTTGGGTAGCACCTTTCTTTCAAGGATGTCAAGTAGTTTGCAAACACTAATTAAGCCTGTGCTGCCAGCAGAGGGGTAAACATTGTTTTACCGTTCACAAACATTCAAGCAATCTTTTTTAACTGCAGACTGACTCAACCCATTTCCTCTGGCTGGTTGGCTCTCCAACAGTTTTTTAACAGTTCAGGAATTCAAACATATAGCAGTTTGTTATGTGTCTCCCCCAATTGCTGAAGGGCCTCATCTGAATACTTCACGTCACTTAACTCTCCACCACCTCAGGAGGTCGAATTATTGATTCTGACTGTGCTGAGAAGTTGAGATCCAGAAAGATTGCGTGTCATGCAAGCTAACTCTGGGAACTCCCACCGAGACACGTGCGGCACAGTGTCAATAGGAAGGTGAACACACAAAGTAGACACTAAGGGGATGAATAAGGATGGTGGGACCACTTTAGGCTATAGCACGGGGACTCCCCAGTCCCACCACAGAGCAACTGTGCACATTGGGATTTGTCGTAACTGGACTGTTGTTCTGTTCCTGTGTGGCTAATATCTGTCTCTGTATATTATTTCACTTTGTAAGGTCTGAGGCTCAAACTCAGGGCTTTGCCTGTCCTAGGCAGGCATTCTCCACTGAGTTATAACCTCAGCTTTGCTTCCCTCCTTTAATGGTTAAATTTCCAAGCGTATGCATCCAATTATCCAGTCATGTGTGTGTGTGTGTGTGTGTGTGTGTGTGTGTGTGTGTGTGTACACATGGCATGCACAGAGGCTACGGAAAGATACTGAGTGTCCTCTATTGCTCTTTCACTTGTTCTTTAGGGGAAGTCTCCAGTAAACCTGGAGTTTGCAGTTTTTATAGCCATCAAGCCCGTTACCTTCCTGTCTCCTGGCTCGCACACCCTTCATCCAGTGTTGGGATAACAGGTTCTTGACTATACACAGCTTTTTATATGGGTGCCAAGGATCCAAATTCAGGCTCTTATGCCTGTACAGCAAGCATTCTTACCCACTGAGCCATTTCCCTAGGCCTGAGTTTGCCAGCCTGAAGTCATGCCATCACACCTGGAAGTAAAGGTACAGGAATAGGAAATGCACTCTAATTTACCTTATCAGAGAGGGAAGACCTCCCAGCATTCCCTGGAGCAAGTGGAGCAAGCTGGAAGATTGAGCATAAATCTGTTCAGCTGGATATTCTTTCTATTGCATCAACTTTAACTCAAGCTTCAGAGTTTTCCAATTCAGTGCATTTCTCAGTCACCAACAGCTGGCTAGCAATGAAAAGGAAAGAGCCATCCCCTCTACCCAATTGGGAATGGTGAAGGAAGGACATGGAGGAAATACCACATTCTATAGAGACATTTCCATGAGGCTGTGCAGGCTTCCAGAAGGAATTCATAATCCAGGCCAAAAGGACTGATGAGAGACTTCTGAATGGGGGTGTGTATCATTTGTGTGTAGGCTGAGGATCAAAGCTTGGCTTTTTATTGTCATTTTGATTTTTTTTTTCTGAGACATGGCTCCAGTCTGTAGCCCAGGCTGGCCTGAAACTCACTGCCATTCATGTCATCTTCAAACTCATGATAATTCTCTTGCTTCAGTCTCTTAGGTACTAGGATTATGAGTGTGAACCATTATGCCTTGTTCAGTGAACTGACTCTCTCCTCTGCAGATCATGAGGCTTTCTCTTTCCTGTTAAATATTTACAGAAAGTACAAATAACCATCCCAACCACATATCATTTAAATTAGTTAAGTGGAAGATGTATTATTTTTAATGAAAAGGAGTCTTTTTATAGTAAGAATACCATACACACTGGCAGAGATGATTTCTGTAGAATACCTCCATCAAATTGTCAGTGCCTCACCTTGTGCTCATGTCAACTGATTAATTCAGCAACGGTGCTTGGGTATCTTCTATGGATAGAAGATGCTCCATGTAGAAGGGAAATTGTCCTGGTGGGGAAGCCACACAGTCAGAAGGAAAACATATTATGTGAGATACTAATAAACACCATGAAGAAAAGTAAAACCTAATGAAGGGCTGGAGAGTAATAAAGCTGCAATGCCTACTGTTTTAAATAGCTTGGTCAGCACTAAAAGACACAAGCTTAGAAGGTACTGTTCAGCTGAGCCAGGAGGTAAAGTCTATTCCTTGGATGGGTGTGAAGACAGGCATTACAGTTCTATGGATTGGATTAGGTCAAAGTTTCTGAAAAAAAAAAGTGGAAAGCTGTCTCTAAAAAGAGAAATTATAGGGGCTGGAGAAATGGCTCAATGGTTAAAAGCACTTGCTGGGTTTTTTTGCAGTGGACCTGAGTTTAGTTGCAGCACCTTTATGGTGTCTTACAACTGTCTGCAACTTGAGTTTTAGGGACTCTTATGCCCTCTTCTGGACTCAATGGGCACTACATGCATGCAGTGCTCCGACACACATGCAGGCAAACACCACGTTCTCTAAAGGTATATAAAATACACATAAAATAAAAGTACATAAGTCTTTTTAAAAAGAAAGATATTACACATTGGTTACTCCAAGTCTGGGAAGCAACTGTGATGCCCATTCTAAGCAAACACAACAGGACAGTTAGGGACTGACTTGAGAACAGGTGCAAAAAAAGTTCAAGATTGGTTGACATCATCTATCACATATGAGACCAAAAGGTTATAAGCAGGATGAAAAACAAAAACAAAAACAATAACAAAAGATAATTGGGTTGAAGACCAGTGTAATTTTCTTGTCTCCAATTCAGGATGAGTACAATGTACTAGGCATTTGGAAGAACCTAAGAAAAGTGACATACTTGTCCTTTTTTGAGCAGGTGACTCTGTGTGTACATGAAAATTTTAAACCCAGTCTCTAAGATTAAGAAGTGTGAATGTGGTAGAGAAAGATGCCAGGCAGACATATTTCAGGTAAAGTAACAGCATGTGTAGAGGCTCAAGGGCAGCAGATGATTTGTGAGAGTGTAAGTAGTTTGGCTTGACAGGAATGCATAAAGCAATGTAGGTAAGAATTGGGAGGTCACATAGAAGAGACAGGCAAGGGCCAAAGATCCTAAACTAAAGAATGTGGGCATTTGCTCTTAATGTCTAGCATGCACTAGGTGTAAATGTTTGTTGGTTCTATGAATGTCAGGCTCTGGGCAACAGTGAATATTTATTTATTTATTTTTACTCTTTTATTTAATTTTTTTCTTTTCTTTTACATAACAACCCCTGTTCCACCTCCCTCCCCTTTTCCTGCTCCCCCTACCTAACCCCATCCCACTCCCATCCCCTCCTCATAGAGTTTAAGGCCTCCCTTGGATAGTCAACATAGGCTGGCATACCAAGTCGGGGCTGGAACTAACCCCTCCTCCTTGCATCAAAGATGAGTAAGGCATCCCACCATAGGGAATGGGCTCTAAAAAGCCAGTTCATGAACCTGAGATAAGTCCTGGTCCCATTGCTAGGGGATCCACAAACACATCAAGCCATGCAACTTTCACCCACATTCAGAGGGCCTAGGTCAGTCCCATGCAGGCTCCCCAGCTGTCAGTTCAGGGTCCAGGAGCTCTCACTAGCTTGAGTCAGCTCTCTCTGTGGTTTTTCCCATCATGATTCTGACCCCTCCTTGCTCTTATAATTCTTCCTCCCTCTCTTCAACTGAACTCCAGGATCTTGGCCAAGTGCTTGGCTGTGGGTCTCTGCATCTGCTTCCATCAGTCACTGGATGTAGGTTCTATGATGACAATTAGGGTAGACACCAATCTGAGTGCAGGGGAAGGCTAGTGATGGGTGGTGGAAACATGAGGGTTTGAGATGGCTAAGTTGGGAGAGATATGGGGAGGGAGAGCAATTGAAGAGATATCTTGACAGAGTGTACCATTAAGGGGGATGGGGAAAAATCTGCAGAAAAGGAAAACCCCAGGAACTCACAAGATTGTCCCCAGCTAAGACTCATAGCAATGGTAGAAAGGGTGCTTGAACAGTGAATAGTTTTAAGTGGGAAGGTAAAAATATAATCAGACTGATGTCTTATGGATGTTTAATCTAATGGTAAGATGAAGACCTTGTTTACAGTGGCACAATATTGGAAACAAGAATAGAAGTCAGGCTGCAGGCTCCAGAAATCCAACTGAGAAGCTTAAGCTGGAGCAGGTAGGATCCATGGGGGCAAGTTTCTTCTTTCTCCTCAATGTTACTCTTGGGTTTGTACAAAAATAATACGTCGAGAGTATGGTCAAGTTTACCCTATTTATCAAAACTCTTATAGGAGAATATTTTTATTCTTTAAAAATTTTAGATTTATTTATTTTATGTGCGTGAGTGGTGGTTTGCCTTCACGTATGCATGTGTACCTCATGTGCAAGTATAGTGCCCTTGGAAGTCATAAGAAGACATGGAATCCCCTGGAACTGGAATTATGGATGGTTGTAAGTCACCATGTGGGAACCAAATCCAGGTCCTCTGCAAGAGCAGCAAGTGCTTTTCAAGCCATCTCCCCTGTCTGTCTTCATTTTTATTCTTGATACAGTTTGTGAAGACTTAAATGTATCCGTACACTGAATAACCGGATGCTTTAAAATATGTATTAATAGATTACATTTAGTGTCTCCCCCAGGCTATAAGAGTCAAGGGTGTGAAGACTCTCAGTTTATTCTCTCACTGCTTGCTAGATTCCCATGGGAGATCAGTGGGAGTTCAGGGACTTTCCAAGAACATTTTTGTTCTTGCCTCCTGGGGCTACTTCATGGCATCAGCATGGAGTATCCAGTCACCTCTCTCAACCCATGTCATCCTCAGGGTTCATGTACTCAGGGTTATTTCACTCAAAGCTGTTTCTTTCTTACTGAGACCAAGTCAGAATCTGACAGGTGGTGATTAGTAGAGAAGCTGCTGTCTACACATCAAACCATAGGCTGGAGTTTGCTGCCAGGTAGGCATTTGTCTGCCTTCCATGGTTGTCATTAAGGATCAGCCAAGCTTATTGGTGAGAGAGAGAGTCTTGTCTCAATTGTGGGGCAACAGGGTATGTACTGCCCTGTGTTGGAGAGCTTAGAGAATCAGGAGAACCCAGACTGTGGGTGTGGAAGCTTCAGATATCCCATGTCCCTTAGAACCACTGACTTTGATGACTCTTCTTTCCCTTCTTCCAGAGAGCATAGTCTACTGGGTACCAACATTGTCATCTACACTGGTGTGCAAAGAGAAATGAACGCGTCTCCTGCTACAAAATACCAACAGCTTGTTGGTAAAGAGTGATAAGTAAACAGAGGAGTAAAGCATGGTAAAATAAAGGCGTGTAAATTTCACTTTAATTTCCTAAAATTAAAGCATTTCTAGGTATATTGTAATACTTTACCAAACCTGTATCAAGAAAAAGTTGTTTTCATTTCTTTTCCTATGCTTCTCCATAAGAGTTAATTGCTTATTTTAGGAAGTCACAAATACAAGAGCCTATGGGCTGGGCGGCTGAAATGAGTGAGTGGGGGGCATGTAGGAGGGGTGGAGAGTGGGTAAACGGAGGAACGCTGTGTTCCAAAGGGGGCAGCTGCTACTCAGAGCAGGCAGATTGCTGCTGGGCATAAATACACAGCCCGTGATGCCAGCTCTCACGGTTTTTCAAGAGAAACTGGGTTTTATGTGAAATCTCTGATTTTTAAATTCTTACAACTAACTTAAATAATTAAAAAAAATGCAGTGCCGGTGAAACTCTTACTGGCCAGATTGTCTGGGTAGTAGAAGGGTGCTCTAAGAGGTAGATCTGTGCGAGTCCTAAGGAAGAGTGTAAAGGCAGGAGCGGAAGTACCTGGAGTTACCCAACAGCTCCCATCACTGAATAATGCCTTTGTTTTGCAGAGACAGAAAGGGAATCTCAAATACTTGTCATTTGCTTTCTTCTCTTTGCTATTGCAAAGCACTTTGCAGCATTTTGAAGAAAACAACACTCAAGTAAACAACACTATTTTCTTTGAAGATGAAATCAATCCCAGAACACACCCTTTGAGGCTCTGAGTACATCTGACCATTTTCTCCACACCCCTTGACACACAAACTAAATGAGCCATTATGCTGTAAATTTGTCTTCAAAGAAACAAGGAGAGAGTCCAAGGACTTGGGCATGATGGTTCCTTGGACAGGGATTGCTTCCATCCAGCCTGCTGGTCCTTATGTATGAAGTCCCTGCCATCATTCTACTGTGTTTCTCTTCCAGAGCACTGCAGGGATACATGCCTTCTGTGCCTGTTTCTGGACTCAGTGTCATCGACTACGTCTGTGTCCAGTAACTACAGCCTAAGGGAGAAAGACATATTTGACCTTGCAGCATTTGAAGTATGGCGTATTTGGCTTTGCTTGGGAAGTACATATGGGCCTGGGCCGTGTGAGCATCAGAGAGTCCCTAAGGGATGTGGTATAGAGAGGTGAACTTCCCAGGCCCAGCCCTACTCCTTTGGCAGGCTATGTTCTCCAGAATCTTCATGGTGCCAGCTGCCCTTTGCTTCCCACCAGCCAATGGCTATAAATACAGTCACATTTCCCACATACTGTACTTATGTTTCAGAAAATGTCTGCGTTGCATACGTAATAGAGGAGATATAATTATAATATTTCAAAACTGGCCAAATTTCATGAAATATAAAATAACAGATGGCACCACACAATATTGGTGCGGTGTGCTTCGTTTAAATCATAACTGGGGCCTGAAAATGTTCCCATTTGGTGCAGGCTGGTGATGAGAGTGTAAGTGTTAAGGGATAGGGTTGGAGTGTCTCTGTTTCTTTATCCTCTTGAAGCTTATTTTGGGGAAAATGGAGCTGAGAAGCTGCCCATGCCTTAGGAGCCTCAAGTCCAGCCTTGCTGATTCACTGATTGCATGCACCCCAGTGTCTCCATTAGCTGGATAGTAGAGATGTGACCTATGTACCCATGTTATGGCTTAGACATTGCCTGCCTGTCCGATATCAATCCTGTTTGCATGTACATTTATCTCCCACGTGATCATCTGTTCACTGAGAGCTCAGCTAAGTTTTTAAGCCTTCAGATAGAGCACAACAGTTATGCTGGATGTTTCTAGACAGATGTGAGTTATGTTTTGACCCCACATTTGACTGCTGTTTTCTTTCCTTCATCCAAAGCCAACGCGATTTGTGATATCACTGGCCCTCAGCAGTTCCTTGGGAGCTGGAGTTTAATGTGAAATCAGACCAGGTGACTCACATGCTACTCTAGAGCTCAACTCCTTTCACACTGAGCAAAATGATTCACTAATTTGGACAGGCCACATTTGCGTAAGTGCTCACACAACCCACATTCTACAAGTGGCTGTATTCTCCTCACTCCAGTTGCCCTTTCCATATTCCTGAAGATGCTATAATATTCAGCAATACGTTTTCAGACCCTCTATATATGTAGAACAATATAGGCACAAGGAGCCACACATGCCTGTTGGAGACTCTCTTTGCCTGAAGGTGAAGTCTTTCATGATTCAGCCTTTCCTGAGTCAAATGCCTGAAGAAGCAGCCCCAGCTGGTGGAAATAACTGGTGAGTGTTTGTATTTAACCTTCTGATAAGAAATTATTTCCCTAACTCCTGTCCATCACACAGATACTTGAGAATTTGACTATAAGGAAACCATTGATCTTTGGGCAGAACAATTTTAATGGGAGGAGATAATACCTTTGCTTGGTATGAGGAGGATATTCTAGTGATAGAAATAGTTCAGAGAATGAAAAGCTCCCTCAAGAAATAGTAGTGCCCATGAGTGGAGGAACCCATGGGGCTATGTCCAAGTGTGCTACACTTGGTGACAGTAGAAGGACACTAGGGACTTGCTTTGCCAAGTGCAGCCAACCAGCTGCAGTAGAAGCCCTTGGAGGCTTGTTAGAAATGTGATTCTCGGGCTCCACTGAGATCTAAGGAATCAGTTTGAATTTGGGCAAGATCTCCAAGTGCAGTGTGTACTTTAGAATCTGGGAATCCCCGTTCTCCAGGACTCCCTCTAGTGGGCATGTCTGTCTGAGTGTATTGGGGTTACTAAGTGCATATGACTACTTACGGCCCTCAACTCTCTCAACTCTGAGGTAGAGAAACTGCATACAAGTAGGGTGAGAGGAGTCTTCCAGGCTCCTCTACTTAGACGTGTTCATAACACAACAGGACTGGAATGCTTTTGTCTTCTGTCCCACTGATGCCCACTCTCTTGTAATCTAGAAAGCGTGCTGAAAACCACACAAAGTTGTTTCTTTGAACTTTACCACTGAATGGCTCCGTGAAAATGATAACATCGTAACTAGATGGGGTAAAGCTTTAAGCCATCATTAGCAATTAAGCTATTAATGTTAATTAGTACATCAATTTACTATAAGAGAGCAAGGCTTATCATCTTTGTATCCCCACTATTTAGCATGTTGCCTGACAAATATGATTATATAATTTTTTTGCTATGTCTGTATAGCTTTTTTGCAAATAAGGATTTGGTGTGACATTACTAGTCAAGTAAGTTTTTCTGGAAGTAGAATGCCTCAGATTCGGGATAATTCAAGAAACATGTGGGTAGCAAGACTCTACCCAGAAGAATTTTTGAGGATTCTGGAGGCCCAGGGATCTGGATTTGGTCAGGAAGGGAGGTGGGGTGTGATGGAGCGGCATTGAGCATTCACACTGGTATAGGTTGCCACCTCCTCCACAACACGCATATGGTGAGCTAAGTGAACCACACAGAGGGTGTCTTAGTTACTGTTCTTCTGTTTCCATTAGACACCCTGACCAAGGCAACTTACAGAAGAAAGTTTATTGGGGGTTTCAGAGGGTGAGTCCATGACCATTATGGCTAGGAATGTGGTGTTAGCAGGCAGGCAGGCATGGTGCTGGAGTGGTAGCTGAGAGCTTGCTTACATCTTGATCCATAAGTGCAAGGCAGAGAAAACTAACAGGGAGTGGCATGAACTTTTGAAACCCCAAAGTCCACTTCCAGTAATATACCTCCTCCAAGAAGTCCATATCTCCAAATCCATGCCAAACAATTCAAGCAACTAGGGGCCAAGTATTCACACATATGAGGCTATGCACCATTCTAGTTCAGATCACCACAAAGGGTGACTCCTGCTGTGTGGCTACTCCTTGTACTCTCCAAAACTTGTATTGGTGAAATTATTAAGGCCACTCCACATAGTTAAAAGGGAGGTTTATTAGTGGCATAACTTACAAATGAAGAGATAGGTAGGTCACAGGGTCTGGGGAAGATGTAGAACAGTCCGGCAGTGTTCTCTGGAGAACTCTGCTCAGTCTACCTCTAGCGTCCAGGGTCTAGGAACGAAGAGAGGGTGGTGTATCCGGATCTCAGGTCTTCAGGGTCCTTTCTTGGCCCCGCCTTGTAGGCGTGATAGTTACCGAAGCCTCAATGGGGGTTGGAACTTCCAGACCAAAGCTGGAATGACTACCCACTACAAATTTGGATTATGCACCTGGCTGGCTTTACAATCTTAGGTGTAATATGACAAAATGCCCAAGATTGTGCATTCTAGCCAGATTGGTATTCAAATCTAAGCATGTTTCTTCTTAGCCTCTCTTGAACAAATTACTCAATCCTTTTAATCCTCTTTGTCCTAACCTTTAAAATGATGATAACACCAGCACCAACCCACAGGGCCACAGTTAGGTTGCAATGATAGAACACAGTATGTTTTACTCAGTATCTAGTGCATATCAAATGATGAGCAAATACTGTGCATTAAAATTGCCACTGCCATTGTGTTCCTATTGCGAGCTTTGTAAGCTACTGAAACCTGCACTTGGACATGAGCATATATTTAGTATCAGAATTTAACAGGATCTTCTATGACTTTCTAGCACCACCTAAGGATGTCTTCTGCTGCCGCTTCTCTCTCTGCCATGTGTGTGTGTTCTTGCTGCGGGATTCACCTGCACCCTCCTTTCATCCCTGCAAATAGTTTCCTGGGAGACTTTCATTTGTACACAGGCATGGTAGATACATGTGCTTATAACAAAGGTTATTTCACTGAAGGTATTTCACGTAACCTTCTCTGCCATACTGATGAATAAATTCTTCACAACAACACTGAGAAATGAGAAGAAAATTTTAAACAGGAGACCAAGCTCAAACCTTCTCATGTTTAAATAACCTCCTATGAAGGAAAACTAGGTAGGAATCCTAGAGATGAGGGGGATTCCTCCTAAGTGTTATTTTTTCAAGTGATTGGCTTGTTTCACTGGGAGATAGTAAAGGAGTAGTCTCCTTTCATGCTGTTGTCCTGGAGTGCCTTGAAGGAGAGGATTGTAGATCTTGACCTTTCCTAGAAAATAAGAGCTCAGACTCATACAAGCAGAAGTCAGCACTTCTGGGTGGGTCACCTGAATGCATTCATCACTTTTCTCCGAGTCTCTCCTGGTCCAGGCAACCACCATGGATATCATGGGAATTTCATTAACACACTTCCATAGTGTTCCCTGGACTGGGTCTCAAGCAGAAGTACAGTTCTGTAAACAAGCATCATCACCATGAACATGAGTGAGGACGCTGTCCTGTTAGTCACTATTGTCAATCATTTACTGAGTCCCTACTGTCAGATAAGTACAAATGACTAAATGTCCTGCTCTGGAGAAGTTTACGAGCTGAGAGTGTACACAGAAACATAAAGAAATACAATACAGCAGGTGAAGGAACATCCCACATCCAGGAAAAGAAGTAGACAACTCTTAATGATCCTTACCAGAAAAACACAACAGCCCAATTCACATTGTATGGTAGAAGTTCAATGGGATGGGCCCCGTGGTCAAATGTGTCCATTGAATTGGGATGTCCGATTATGTAGGAGGTTGTGTTTCAACAGTTCCGTGAGTACCATTCCTAGGAATCAGTGATTAGAAGGGAGTGTGGGGGTAGGAGAATGACATTCTCAGGACCCAGCTTTTCCAAGCCAGCTGTAATGAAGGCATGGAGGCTCCCAGAGACAGAGATCTGGCTTGTTGTCTGGAGAGAATAGGTACCACCCTGTCTCTTCATAGGTGAGTCTCTTTCTGTACTTCCTCTTTCTTCACTTTACGTTTATGTCCCAAGACACAGAAATCTGGCTTTGACACCCTGATTTTGACTATAGCCTGTAATGCTCTCCCACTGACAGTCATCTCCTGGAAAAATGTTAATATATGTTTTCCTTGATTTTTGGTGGCTGCCTGTGTTGTCATCCTCTTGGGGACCTTTTCCATATCGATTTGGTGACAAAGCAGTGCCTTTATCACCCTCCCTCCATCCTTGGTTTCTTCAGAGAGTTCTTTCAGGTTCACTTCTCCATTCTCTTATTCCTGGGTTCACTTTTTGGGAACTTGTTTCATGAACATTAGTGATAGCTCCCATGACCATTTGATTTAATGGGCGTGATTGCAGTTTCTCTCCCCACCAAGTCCTGAAGCAGTTGAGAAAAACCAAGTCAAATGGATGTATAACTATGAAGTTTATGAAGGGGAACAGTGGTTCATGTCCAGTGTACCCACCAAGAATGTTTTATTTCATGTCTTTCTTTCTCCCAAATGGCCATCTTCACTCAGCCACAGGCCAGCTGACCTGTCAGCTGTAAGCGTTGTCTTCCTCAAGAGACTGGACCGTCCAGGGAAGAGATCACACATGGACCACTGGCAGTTTTTTTTACAAGGTGACATGACAGAGAAGAAGAGGGAAGGAAAAAGGGAACAAAAGAGGGAGGGAGAAAACAAATGAATAAATACATATGACTATAGATAATGAAAAACTGCATGAATTCTGCCTAATAGAGAAACAAGAGCTTAGGCATACCAGACTTTTATCATTTCTCCAGTCAAATGAATCTGTCTTCTTCCTCTCTCTGGAGAGAGTAGGTACCACCTTTTCTTTTCATGACATCTATTATACAGCGTCATTCCCTTTCTTTTCCCCTTTCCATCCCCATCCCCCCTTTATCTCTGTGTTTTGGTGGTGCTTAGGATAGTGAGGCAAGCAGGACAAAGTTTTTATTTCAGAACGTTTTCTGAGAAGGGACAGATGTTATTACACAAAGGTAGAGAAATCTGGAGCGAGGTGAAGGCAACTCCCCCAGTTACTACCTACACTGACAACGGTATCCTTAGTTAAAACTCTTTTCTGAGCCATAGTTTTATAGATGGAACTTCTTGATTGGATGTCTCAAGTGTAATCACAAGCCAGCTGGTCCTGAAGGCACAGCCTAGCACTGAGTTTGTCCTGTGTGTCAGGGACTGTACAGCAGCCCCACCTGAGCTCTACCATCAGACCTTCCTGTTGGCTTTTTGAGGTCGATGATGAGGGTCATGGGTGAAATCAAGTGGTAAAATGAGGATATGTGGCTAGCCAGCAGCCTGACTCCACAACTGTTAGCTGCAATACGGTGCTGACTTCTCAGCCTAGACCACAGCTGTTCTCTCCAGCTGGGTCGGAACTGAGTGCATTCTTCCTCAGTCACTAACATCATTAGCATCCAGGAATATAACAAGCACTCATGGTGTCAGTTTTTCAAACCCTTCATTGCCACTGAATCCTGAAGACGGTATTAACCGAACCTCTCCAAGCCCATCACCATCATTGACATCTATAGACTGAGCTCCTCTCTTTTACCTGGATGGCTACAGTGTTCTTTCAGATCCAGGTCAGCTACCTTCCACAGTATACTGCATCCAGTATCTAGAGTGGTCCTGTGTACCCACAGAGCATCCCAGAGAGAGATGAGCTAATCAGCAGAACCTGCAGTGTCTGAAGATCAGGTACCCTTCAACTCCTCTACTGTGTCTGCTGGGCTGGCATGGTTTGTCTCTGGACTGGGTGACCTTACTTCACTTCCTGAAATGGATCATGATCATTTTCTACCAGTGCCATGACCCTTCAGCACTGGCTCATTCTTTGGCTCTCAGATGGAATCATTCCTTCCCAGAGACGCCTTCTTTATCCCATCAAACCAGGCCAAGCCTCCCATTTCTCCTTTCTTATCACAATGCATCTTTATATCCAGGCAGTTGTTACCTTTATGTCTTTGGTTGTTTGTTTGAATGGTTACTTAATAGTTCTTTACCTTCCCTAAGACCATAAATTCTGGAAGCCAGAGGCCTCATCTGGTGCTAATCTCTGTTTTATCTCAAGGGCCAAGTTTAGTTCTAGAGAGGTTTAGTAGATGCTAATTGGACATTTAGGAAGGAGGACAATTCCTCTTTCCCCCTCCATGACCCCTGACCCCCCCCCACACACACACACACACTGTGTGTATTCATGACATAGGATCAGGGTGAGGTTGGGAACAACTTGCCATAGGTTTCCACTCCCACCATGTGGCTCCTTGTAGGCTGAGCTCAGGTCAATGGGTTTGATGGAACACACCTTTACCTATTGACAGAGCCATCTTCTCAGCCCTGGATACTATTCCAATGATGGTAGAGGCTCACACCAGTTGGGCCTTTCTAGGCAGCAGATACTGTTCAGTAGTAAACACGAATTGTCATTGCATTCTAACAACCACAGGAGATAATGACCTTGCTTATCCCAGCCATACAGTGAAGCAACTGAAAAGGAGAGAAGCAAGAACCATACCCGGAGGGGCTAAATATCAGAGCTTGATTTTAGATCCAGTCCTGTTTGGGTGTCTCTGATGAGACCCTACCGCTTCTGCAGCACCAACAGCCAGCCTATTTGTCCAAAATGGCCTAACTTCTGTGGTGGCATTTGGAATGTAATTCTCACTTATTAACATAAACGTTTATCTCTGACTGCAGTAGATGCATGTTGTCATACTTACTTTTTTTTTTTTGCTTTGTTTTGTTTTGTTTTCATGCATGGGAGAAGACAAAGAGACAATCCAGATAACATGGGGTCAACAATCCAGAGCCCTGTTTGAACAATAAGGACCACGATGCAGATCTGGAGCTCAGAAAAAGAAAGAAAGAAAGAAAGAAAGAAAGAAAGAAAGAAAGAAAGAAAGAAAGAAAGAAAGAAAGAAAGAAAGAAAAAACCATCTGAAGTTAGATGGGAGGGCGAGGGGAGCCCTTCTTGTTCCTTCCTCCAAGCCTGTGAGGTAGATGGGAAGCTTCTCCTGGACATCAGAAGCTAGAGAAAGGTGGTAGTTCCTGGAAATGAAACCCAAAGAAGCAATCTTGAGGTTAACATGGTTACATAGAGGTATTGTTTCCATCTGAAATGTGGACCTGGAAATTCCATGGTGAGTATTTGTGGGGTCAGCTCAAGACTGACTTGTTGGAAAGCAATCAACCAGGCTGTCACTGGACCAGTCTTGAGACACCTTCAAGCTCTTGGTTAAATGATTCCTAGATTTTCACTCACTCCTTGTGGCTGCTCAGTGGGATGAATACTCTGCATAATTCACCAAGTAGGAAAACAGAGACCTAGAGAGGAGAGGATTTCTACCTAAGACCATAAGAGCATATTGTATTCTGGATTTTCTTTCTAGAAAGTCAAATTATCATCTACACTTGGCCACTGTGAAGATCATTTGTGACCTCAGGTTGTAGGAAGACGGGGATGTTTGGCTTAATAATACATGTTGTAAAAACAAAGTCTGAGAATTCAGACACCATGGAGACTACCTAAGTGAATGGCAGCCTGAAAACCAAATGCAGGTGGACCAAATACAGTCTGCCATCTACCATCTATGGAGAAGTGGACCTACAACATTCTAGGCACCAAGACCAATATGGAAGACTTGCTTGAGCAAAGACTGAATCTGACCTTTGATTCATCTGCTCTAACACTGAGTGGTGGAGATGGGGGTGGGGGAATGATGCTAAAATCAAGACAGAATACAAGAGAGAGAACATATCTGGTTGTAACATGGACCTTTACAGCTCTGGGCTCTCTGTCTGGTGCTAGACTATGATAGCTGGTCGGCTGGCTACCAGATGGGTTTTGAGACCAGAATTACCCAGAGCAACAACATTGCAGTTGACTACAGATGAATGGCAGAATAGAGTTTGGTGGCTCCATTTACCAGCAGTAAAAACAAAGCTGGACACTGTTGTCAGCCTCACCTGGATAACATGAAAAAAAAAAAATAACACTCCTTTGGAATAGCAACCAACTGACCTTGTGTCTGCCTTTCAGGCCAAGTGAATGACTCCACCCTGATTGACTGAGGTCACATCCAGACCCTAAAGCCAAGAATCAAAGTGACACTGCCAACTCGGCTGGACAGCAAGAGCCGCACTCCAGAGGACCACAAACTTGTTCTAGACTAGAATTTCAAGCATAAGTGAATATAGCACAATAGCTAATTTTAAGCTATTTTGCCTCACACCTACCTTCAGAATTTAGTGTACCTTTTAATGTTGTATTTCAAGGATGGAGGAATTGCTAAGCAATGTTAGGCCTCCAGGTTAAGGATAACTTAGCTCTAAGGCATTAAATTTTCAAAGGTACAGAAGAAATCCAATTCCCAAAATTGTCTTCTCACCTATACAGCTGGTGGGGGAGGGGAGTGCTTCAAGAGATGCCAGGTATCTTTCATTCTTTTTTATTGGTTGTTTTTTCAAATGGCTTCAAGAGGAAGCTAATAGTGTATAAGCCCTTCTTAAATCTGCACTGTGTCCACGTGAATGAAACTGTGAGCATCAAACATTGGTGACCTAACTCTAATTGCTAAGAAGCTCCAAGCTTAGTAGTTTGTACCACCCATCTGAAAGGGATGTTTTAGAATAATTGCCATGCTGTATTTCTCTCTGACCTCATTAGCACCAGTTTTACACCAAAAATTGTCTGGAGAGCGTGGTTAGCTGTTTCTGTCGCACCATTTTGGCGTGGGAGTGGATGGTGTGACGATGCCAATAGTTTAGGACTTAGTTCCTCTTCATGATGTAATGGGTATTTTCCTTCTTTCCTTTTCTTCCTGCCGTTGTTGCATCGGAGTGTAAGACAGCTTCCAGGGTCTATGGCTCCAAGCTGGTATCCATGTGGTGGCAGCACTAGGGATCGGAACGGGACTTCCGTTATTTTCTTGCCACTGATTGTTAGCAATCCAATGGGTACATTTTAGAGCCCTCCATTTTGTGTGGAATTAGGTCTCCCCTTTAAATGCTGTAATTAACATAGTTTAAAAGAAGACTTGAATAGAATATTGAAAACTAAAAAAACCCTGAAACAAAACGTTTAAGCCTGGCTCCTGAATCAGTCCAGCCCCCAGACTCACCGATGATCCCTCAGTTTCCCACATTTGCCTGCCACAATGCTGTACACCATGTTGCAACCCAGTTAATAGATCCAGTTCTTCCTAGAGGTGCAACATATGGGACTACCTGATTTGGATTTTCAGCCCCCCATACTGTCAACTAACTAAACTTCTTGTCTTTACAAGGCCCCCGGTCTCAGGTACTAACTAAACCTCTTGTCTTTACAAGGCCCCCCGTCTCAGGTATTTTGGTATAGCAACTGAAAACAGACAAACACAAATACTCCAGTAGTGTTTTCTTGGATCAAGAAGGCAGAGCCAATGGCAGGTCCAGGGAAGGACAACTATGTATATGAATGAATGTATATGAATGAAGTGGGTCTGATGGGGCTACAAGTAGAGATCACGTGGTTTTTATTCACATAGAGGGAAGAACCAGCTGAAACAGATCTTCTGCTTTTTTCTATTTTTTTTTTAAGAGAAACTAAAAATCTGGATGAGCAGATGTTTAAATACCGGCAGGATACTCCATCTACAAAATGCTTGTGGACAAAAACCACATGGCACAGGGGCAAATCCATCACTCAGGCTGCCTATTGGCAGCCCCTGGTGCACATGCTATAGAAAGACAGGCCCCAGAAGCTGTAGACCTTGACTGAAGGCCTCTTAAAAGGGAGGTGGCTGAAAAGGTTACTCAAGGTGCCTGTGGAGACTCCAGTGGTTAAAAAAAAAAAATCATGTTACTGCTGCTGTAAGACCTCAGAATGTAGGCACCATGTGGCACTCATATTCCAAATTATGGGTCAAAAGTTGCAGTCAGGGAGAGGCAGGGGCATGGGGACCCCAAAGCACAGCTATACCCTCTGCTCTAATGTGTCTGTCTCTGTATTCCTCATTGCTGACACCATGGGTCCTGACAAAATACTTTATTATCTGAGATCCATCTTGACATGATGCTATGTTGGTGGTGGGAAAGGGTAGTAGGGAGGAAGCAGGCCACAAGAGTCCTAATTCCTGACTAGTGTTGTTAGGGGGTTCGGATTGGACTGTGACAGCTAATAATTATCAAGGGCCATGCAGCAGTGACATCTTGAGGTGTTCTGGGTGTGTTGGTGGCAAGGGATGCTTGCAGAGGCTGTTTGTGTGCATATGTGAGTGTGTGTGTGTATGTGTGTGTGTTTGTGTGTATACTTAGCTACAAGCTCCCCCTGACTGCCTATTTTGGTATTGTGCCACAGTATTAACCATGCTGTTTTCTCCACCCACACATCTCAGTAAGAATATATGCAGTTTGGAATTATTGGTGCCAGGCAACAAGAGCTTCATCTGGAAAGGGTATGAGGGTCAATAAACTGATTGGCTTAATAATCTTCCTTGTTCCACAGTTGCCAGGGCCTCAGGCCCAACATTCTTGGCCCATTTGAAACCTTTGTTGGTAGTAGAAATAGGGAGCTCCTCAGATTTCATGTTGAAGACTTAAAGAAATGAGCAGAAGTCCACTCAAAGCTGCTCTGAGATCTACCGGCTCAAAGTGCAGGCAACCTACTTGAACTATTCTTTTTCATTTTGCATCAGTATCTGTGTTCTTGGGGAGACCCTTTCATTCCCAGGAGCACATAGCATAACCCCCAAATTTAAAAAAAAAATCAAGAGAGAGGAATTAAGTCCTGAAGAAAAAGCAAACAGTCACTTTACTTTTGAGATTTCAGTTTAATGGTTGGAGTCTTTGGGTTAACAGCCCTGCTTGTGAGTCTTTAGTTGAACTGGACTTTGGAGGCCTTCGAGGCTCTTACATCCTTCAAGGAAACATCAAACGCAAAAGCGAGTGTGTCAAACACGGGTACCTAGTGAAGCTTGAAGAATCTAATTTTGCAGGAGGGCATCTTCATGTAAGTGCAGCCTCCACAGTGTAGCAAGGCAACCCTCTCTTCGCTGAGGAGGGAAATCAGATTCATTTCAATCTGCAGCTTCCCACGATTTCAGTCCAAATAGATACAGCTTGAGTTTGTTTTTCCCCCATCATTACTGCCCGATCTAGTGTTTCCATTTTAAAGAATGTGCATGTGGACTGAACCAGAGCATGGATTATTTAAAAGACAGTCCTGGTTGATTTCATTTAAATGGCCCCAATATCTTTGCCTAATAGTCAGTGTATTCTCAATAAATACTCAGATATGATTGGGCTGGAGGTTTTCTTTGCAGCTCTCACAACAGAGAAGTGGGGATTTGCATGGCCATTTGCACTGACCCAAGAGCTCTTGGCTTTCTCATTCCTTTCTCTGACAACCTGGACACAGTATCCGGACCACTGTCTACCTTCTTAAGCTTTCATTCTGTCTACTCGCACTGAATGAAATGTTATTCTGAGCATAACGGGTACTCAGGAACAGATACACTGCTCAGCAAACATTGCTTGAAAATAAGGTAAGTGGCCCAAGGACAGGTGCTGACTTAATTTTCCATGTACAAAGATACATACTGAGTTGGAGTGAGATCCTCTAAAACTACTCAGCCCCTTTCAATAACACTGAAGATTACTCTAGTCCCAGCAATGCTAGGGACCAGGTAGAGTCCCTCCTGCTTCTGTGGAGCTTGGGGACAGATGCTGATATAATTATTTAAGGAATATGTGACTCCCTGCTGCTCTTGGCAATGGGGCTAGAGAATAGCAGAACTTAAACAAAAACATGGGTGTGTGGTCCTCACTGCAGGTTTCTTGAATCATTTAAGCTTTCTTTTAAAATTGGCAAAAGCAGTCAGTATACTAAAGTCATTGTCACTCAGCCTCTAGGGATAGCTCTTGCCAACAGCAAGGTCTCCTGCATCTCCTGTCATTCTGCTCTGCTATAGTGGTCCAGTGCCTTGCACAAAGGGTCACTGTCCATGGGGATGTGCCAGCCACGAAGACAGAGAGGGGTAAGCGAGCGGTAGGCAAAGCGCTTTGGTTCTATGGAGGACTTGGGCCTGGGTTGATAAAGCCCTGGCAGCAGCTGGTATCCTGCAGGGGCGGAATGGGATTGGGAAGAAAGGAAGGGACTCAGTTGAAATTTTCTGCTACTGATTGAACATGCCCCCTGGGGAGACATGAAGTCAGGCAGTGAGTGACTGTGTAGGCTTCTTTTTCTTCTCCCCTCCCCCTCCCTTTCCTTTTTCTGCAGCCTAATGCAAATCAATAGACATGTATTCACTGTCTAACAAGACAGTCAAGGAGAGAAGAGTAGCCTTTTCATTCCAGAAGGGGGAGAAGGGGAGAGAGAGGCAGCTCCACACAGGGAGGGGAGGAGGGCAGGAAACATGAGGGCAGTTTAAGAGGCTGAGAAGAAGTGGGAGGAGCAAGCCAATCAGGAAGCTTCAGAAGCACCAGGGGCAGGAGCTTGGGCTGGGCCTTGCCTGCTCCCTCACTGCCAGCTGTGTGTGTTCCTTCATCTCCCCTCCCGCCGCGCCCCCGTCCCACCCCCTTCACCATGGGAAATGGGGAGTGGCCATCTCTCTACTTAATAAAATATTTTAAATTTTCTTAAGAACTATTGGCAGTGGGGATTCACACAAAGATGAAAATCTAGTGTGATTTTTTTAAAATTCAGTTGCCCCTTAGTATCCACTGGGCTGGGTTCCAGGACCCCAGTGGATGTTAAGATCCCAGATACTCAGGTCCCTGATATAGAATGGAAGAGCATTTGCATATGTTATCTACCTAGTGTAGATTTCAAATCATCTCTAGATTACTTAAAACACTTAATACAATGTAAATGTTATGCAAATAGTTGTTATGCTGTGCTGCTTAGGGAATAAGAACAAGAAAAAAGAAAGTCTGCACGTGTTCACATAGTCGTAGTTTTTTTTTTTTTTTTTTCTCCTGAAGTTTTCCGTTCTGGGGAAGTGAAGCCTTGGATCTGGAGGGCTGATTGTATTTAGCTAAACTTGCGTAAGGCACACATATCAAGTGAAAAGTTGTATGAAGGTGTAAGCTTAGTTATAATGTTTGCTAGAGCAAGTCTACCTGGTTTCTGGACCATCCATGAACTGGGATACTACTAATGTGGTCAGTAACCTCTGTAGCAATAATGGGGTAGTGAGTAGAGGAGGCTGTTGGAATTCAGGCTTTGGTCCTCACTTCAATCTTTGACTTGTTGGCTTTTGGGGTGTACTTTTCTCTTTGCTTTGTTTTCTTTGCTTTGCCTTTCAGGAAGGGGGGGTCATTAACTCTTCCTCTGTGTTGCTTCATGTGGGGGAAGCAAATAGATGAGACTCTTGCCGTTCACATCTTTGCTGCACACCTCAGCAGCTACAGCTCGCTCATGTGCCGGTGACACCTGTTGGTTGGACTATCACTGTACACCTGGAACCCTGGTGTTCCAGGTGTTCAGACAGTTGTGTTTGCCATCTGTTCTCCTTAATGACAACTAGGAATGTGACCAATATGCAGTTCACATGGAGGCCTGACCTCTAGTGTCTTCAGAAACCTCTTAGGAAGGACAGCAAAGGGTTGGAAAGACATAAGCTTCAAGGATTTGAAATCTATTAAGAGGAAATAGAAGTGGGCAGGAGGTGGGCCTTTCTTTGGAAAAGGAGCAAGAGCAGGTGACAGTTTAGTAAAGGTTGCTGTGGTTAAGTGTCTGCAGAAGGACATGACAGCCAGAGCTGAATAGATTTATCTTCACAACACTTACCATAGTTGTGTTACCATAGGGTGGTCCCAGGAAAGAGAGGTACAGGGTATCTTGGAGGACAGAAATCAGGAGTGCTGAAAGTGATGGATTGGGGGTAATTCTCTGTTAGACATTTCTGACCCCAGAACCCTCCAGTTCTGCCACTTTGGCATGAAGGAGAGATTCAGTATTTGAAAGAATTGAAAAGAGGCTCCCAGGATCCACCAAAGGAGAGAGTTGACATAGTGATTGAAAACAGAAAGGTGAAGCCCAAAGGTGATGCTCGCTGGGCCTTCTCCAGAACTGTGGCAGCCAAGATTGGAGCCTCCTGGCAAGAGAAGGAAGGACTCCTGCCTGGAGAAACTTGCCTGGCTCAAGATAAAAAGACCTCTAGCAACAGCCCTTGGTCATTCAGGCAAAGAGCCGAAGGGCAGCTCCTTGCCTGCTCATCTTTCAAGGGCCCAGCAGTAGATGGGCTCCAAGGAAGAACAGAGATTCCAGTCAGCCTTTCACTGCCTTTCTTGAAATATAACCGGAAGGCCAAAGATCTCGAGAGAGTTGAGGCAGCCTTCCTGCATAAAACACAAAGACTAACACAGATGAGCTGAAAAAGGGGGCCTGAGAGAGGCGGGGACTGTGCTGGCAGCCAAAGGAAACTTAGAAAGCCTAATTAACATCTTCAGAAAGATAGGAGAAGATACTCTAGCCAGGAACAAGAATAGGACACTATGACGATCAGGCAACAGGGAAGACTGTTTGGAATTAATAATCTGAAAGTATAATTTTTAAGTCAGTAAGAAGTGTAAGTCAAGGAAATCTTGATGGAAAGGAAAGCAGAAAATGTATGAAAATCAAACCACATGACTGCCTCCATTTTAACAGGAATACCACAAAGAACCAGTAAATATAGAAAGGAGAAAAATTCAAAGACGATACAGAAATTGAATAAAAATCCCCAGAGTTGAAGGACATAAATGTTGCATGTTCAAAAGTTTATTGAGAGCTCAGTGGCCAAACATTAGCCTGGTGGTGAGAAGTCCTGGGTTCTATCCATAGACTCACAGAAAAAGAAATAAAGGAAAAGGGTTTATTGAGTGTCCAACATAATAAAAGAAATAGTGTCCATGTTTAGAAATATATCTAAATTTAAGGAACTCATGTATAAAGCAAATACCCTAAATGTGTGCCGAGAGAAAATGATATCATTTTCATATAAAAGAAGAGTAGCATTCATCAAGTGTTGATTAAATTTAGACAAAAATTAAAGAATTGGGTTCAAAATTTGGAAGAAGGTGGCCCATGAGATGATCCAGCCAATAAAAGTCCTTGCTGTCCATGGAAGACTGGTAATCTGGGTTTGGTCTCTGGAACCCATGATAGAAGGATAGAATCCATTCCCAAATGTTGTCTTCTGAGCTCCACCCATGCCTTATGGCATTCATGTACCTGTACTACCTGTACAAACACACACACACACACACACACACACACACAGAGAGAGAGAGAGAGAGAGAGAGAGAGAGAGAGAGAGAGAGAGAAACAAAAATAAAGCTTGAATCTCTTTACAAATATTTCAAAGAGATATTCATTGTCAATCCATTATTCTATTTGTAGCAGAGCCAACTATGTCTCAATTAAGTTAGGTAAGAGTATGACCATATTCAAACATGCAAAGTCCCCTCAAAGGCTATCTGAACTATGCCTTCTCAGAATCTATAGAGTGGTGCCTTGTATTAAAACAAATAACAGCATGAAGCTAGGAAGAAAAAAATCAAAAACAAAAAACCTTGATCCACAAAGGTTGGGAGAAACACAATGCATTCAGAAAAAGGAAAACTCAGGCCATAGCTGCCTCTGAGGGCAATGGGAGGCTCCGGAGAAAGCCTTTAAAATGTTGTTCATAGAAGTTACTCATTTAGTCCGTTACTGAGATATACTTTAGAGTTCTGCAGGGTGCTTGGGAAGATTTAATGGTAAGTTGTGGTAGTACTGTGTTCCCCAAAACATTGTGTACCCTAATAAACTTATCTGGGGTCAGAGAACAGAAAAACCACTAGATACTTAGGATAGGCAGTGATAGCACACACCTTTAATCCTAGCATTTCAGATGCAGAAATCCATGTGTTCAAAGATACAGCCAAGCATGGTGACTCACGCCTTTAATCCCAGAAAGCGAGCCTTTAATCCCAGGGAGTGGTGGTAGAAAGCAGAAAGGTATATAAGGCGTGAGAACCAGAAACTAGAAGTTTTTAGCTGGTTAAGCTTCAGGCTTTCGAGCAGCAGTTCAGCTGAGAGCCATTGGGGTGAGGACACAGAAGCTTCCAGTCTGAGGGAAAAAAAAGATCAGCTGAGAAGTTGGCCAGGTGAGGTTAGCTGTGGCTTGTTCTGCTTCACTGACCTTCCAGCATTCACTCCAATAACTGGCCACAGGTTTGATTTTATTAATAAGACTCTTTAAGATTCCTGCTACAGTAAGTTCATTAAAAAATTGAGCAAAGGAAACAAAAAGGTATGTAAGTTATCAACTCCAGAAAAAGCAAAATAGTTTATTAGAAGGACAATGGTTGATACTCATTACACTGTCAATCAAAGATTGACTCATTCAAACTTTTTGACAGATTTATCTTGGGTTAATGGGGGAGGAGAGCAGCGGGGCTAGCGGTGGGCTCAGTATGGGCTAAACCCACATCTTCTGTGGTAGGGGACCAGCAGATCATTTTCAAATCATTACATTAAGCAATGAGTGAGGAGCTAAGAATGGTGATACATAGTGGAAAGAAATAAGGAAACCAATCTGAGCAGAAACACACAACTAAAAGGCATAGAACTAATGACTTCTGGCCAGGCGGTGGTGGCGCACGCCTTCAATTCCAACACTCGGGAGGCAGAGCCAGGCTGATCTCTGTTGAGTTCCAGGCCAGCCTGGTCTACAAAGCGAGATCCAGGACAGGCTCAAAAACTGTCTCAAAACAAACAAACAAACAAACAAACAAACAAACACTAGTGGCTTCTGAGTGGTGGTGTTTGGGATACTGTTTTCATTCACTCTGAGTATTAAGCCCTGGAAACCAGCTAAAACAAGCATAAATTACTTTAATTAAAGTATTTTCTATTTTAAAAATGTGTGGTGCTGACATCCATGTCATGGCTCCATGTATTAAAGATTCTAGAGTTCACATGGAAAGAATTTGGTCTTTGCAGTCAGACAGCTCTGAATTATCTCAGCTTGGTTGTTGGCCTTGGGGATCTCTTACCTCATATGTTCATAACGTTTGTGTTGTAACATTCATTTGGTGGGAGAGAAGGGTAAAGCTAATGCATGCTAGCCTGCTCTCAGACAAACTGGCATGTTGTGGATCTGTCCTACGTGATATTTATTGTTGAGATTATCTTCACTGACAACAAGATATTTTGTGAACATATTAACAGTTTTGGGAAGCATCATAAAGAGATTAAGACCCGATTCACAAAGACACGGATTGTAAGCAAGCCCCAGGGACAGTGGAAGACAGGCTTGCTATTCCAGTCCTAAAGCAGTCATTTAATAAATTATTGTTTCTGTGAATGAAGTGGGACCTTTGTAATTTAAAAGAGCTAATGCACATTCTGGAGTCAGTAAGATGTTCTCTGGGAATCACTTACAGTCTGGGAGACCCCAGTGCGTTTTGGAATGCGTAGAACTGAGATAGCAGGGTCAGCTTTAAATCAGCAGTGGTTGTTTTCCATCCTCTTCTTATTTCCTACAAACAAAACCAAACCAAGATCCCAAGTGTTACCGTGTCCGCAATCCATCCTCCCTAGCATGTATCAGATTCCACGTGTACTGTCCATTGCCTAACACTGCTCAGAGCAGTGCTGGTCTCAGAGCAGAGGTTGCATGAAAGTGCACAGCACTGAGAGCTTTAGTGTTATCCAAGTTCGGGCCCTGACTAGGGATTTTGAATGAGCTGTTCTTGCTGCAGTGGACAGTTTTGTCTGTCTGGCCCCCATGGCAACTCCTGTCAGGATCCCAGGGATGTTACTTCAGCTGGGCAGCTTTCTCATACCGGCGGCCACATCTCCTTCTCCTGAGCTGAACTGCTTTCTGCTTTTCTAGGAGCCAATGTTTGTACAAGCACTTGTCACAAATATAATCAATGGTTTAATTGGTGGTTTGATGTTTGTCTTCACACTACTGTGCGGATTTTGGATAAAGGAGAAGAGTTTCAGAAATTTATTTTATTTCGTACACATCACACATATACCCAGGCCATAGTAGGCTTATATTATGTATTTCATGAGTGAATGAGTGAACAATTGCATGAAGCACCAAAAGGGAGTTTCTTCATTCATATTGTTCTTTGTATAAAAAATAGATGCTGGACTACCTGGTTCACAGTTATTCTAGCATGAGTATGCTGAGACAGGAGCATCTAGGGGTCTACGGCAGACTGGGTTGCATAGTAAGTTCAAGGCAAGGCTGGAATATGTAAGAATACTCTCAAAAAAACTTCCTTGATAAAATGACATAAAAGGGAAAAACGGATCAGAAGAAGGCTAGTGAGCTTTCAAAGAGGTGGGGCAAATAGGAAACTCATTAGCGAAAGGGTGAAGGCCCCACCCCTACCCATTTGCCTTTCCTCTGAAGCTCTCAAAGCCAGCCTTGCATATGAGCAAGTCTACTTGTCCTCTTCACTGGTTCAAAGGGCAGAAGCCTCCCAAGGGATGACTCTTGTCTTCCCACACAAACTTCCCACTTCCAGTTGGCTTGTTGCTATACTTTATTGTTATTTAAACACAATTTTGATGATTCTGTTTGCTTTGGAAGAAGAAAAAAAATCACAGAAGGTATAAAATTGCTTATTATTTACCCCAGAGAAGAGAACAGTTCCCCTAGTAAATATGCACTGAAGCATTTTTATTTTTTATTTGTACTTTTTAAGAATGCTTAAATGGACCCAGTAGACCATAATATCTCTTTTCAGAGTTAGTGCCATCTATTGATTAAATATGCATTTATACATTTCTACTTTAAAAAAAATAAAGGAGACATATGTTTTAGTCATATAATAGACCTAGAAGAATTGATCAGTAAAAATACATATTTATGTGGTCTTTACAAAAGACTTTGTCAAGCACGGAAATTAAAAAAAACATAAATTATTTCCTGATCTTCACTGATGTTTGTTAAGTGTGAATTTAATTAAGAAGTAACTCTCACAGATTAGGAGGGAGATTGTTAGAATATGCAGATGCTCTTGTTTTCTTTCAGTTTTGTGGTGCTGAGGACTGAAGTCAGGGTATTGTGCATACTAGGTAAAAAGCTCTACCGCTGAGCCATATCTGCTTTTACAAGTAAAAATATTCTGGCCAGGCATGGTAGCTTACCCCTGTGTGTTCTTTAATTCCCCACCAACATCCATGTGTTGAAAGCACGGTCCTCTGTGCTTGCTGTTGGAAAGTGCTAGACCCTTAGAGGTAGACTTGATGGGAGGTCATCTATCACTGGAGTGTACCCTTAAAGGAGACAGTGGACCTCTAGCCTCTTCCTCCTCCTGGTTTTCAATTCTTCGGCATGACCAGGGCGTTAGTACTCTATCACAGCTACTACTTAGCTTTGATGTTTTAAGCACCAGATCTAAAAGCTTTGTATGTACTCAGTCATGGATACAGCATCCCAAGATGTGAGCCTAAAAAACAGCACTTACTAAGGCTATGCTCTCAGGAATTTGTACGGTGATGGAAAGCAGAGGAATACAGCCTATACTCTGATTGCTGTCAGGAGGGAGGCTGTGTTGAGTGCTCCTCACAGTTCTAATGTGCTTAAGGAGAAGGTGTTGCAGTCCCTGTGAGAATCAGGAAGGGCTTGTGCCCAGTGCTCCTCAGAGTCCTCAGGTGCTCAGTGCACAGTTGAGGTTACAGGGACTGTTGATCATTGCAGAAATTACTCAGTGCTGTGAAGGAGCTCAGTGGTACCTAGGTTATTGAGCCTTTCCTCTTTTCTCCCCCTTTCTACCACCAGCCATTGTAAGAGGTGAAAGCTGGCTGGCCTCCAACCCCAGATGAGTAGTCCACAAACTTCAGGATGCTGTTAAAACCTTTTGAGCTCTATCATCTATGCTGTAAGGACAGTACACCTCTATCACTATCTTTTGAGAAGATTAAAAAAAGGGACATATAAGGCCAATAACAGAGTTCCTTATACATAGATGACCAATGCCGTGATAATGCTCAATACTATAATTTCTTTGATTAGAGAAAACAGAAGAACACAGGTTTGAATTTGAGCTGTGTTACTTACTAGCTCTGTGGCCTTGGATAAATTACTTGATCTCTATAAATTTCAGTTGCTTCATCTTTCAAATTGGCTAAGAATTAAATGTGATGCCATATCTGAAGTCCTTAGTCAACAGGCGGTTAATGAGTCGCCCCAAAAGACTAATCCTTCAGCACCGTATCCGGACCACCTCTTCTCTCTTCCAATGCCACCAGAGTCTATCATCAGATCTGTTCTATGTCTACTAAGATGAAGACAGTTTATATTTTCCCCAGCACATTTCCACAAGTGAATGGCCCTCATTCATAGTCTTCCTTTTCTCAAAAGGAAAACTCTTTCCTAGCATAATAGGGAATCTCTAAATTATAAGTCTCTCTCACTGTTTCTCATGAGCTCCCCCAGTGCTTCCCTTGGTTTTCCTAAAGACCTCTTGTGTGTGTCTGCCAGCCCCCCTCCTTGTGCTGTCTGCTTCCTTTCTGTGGTCTGTCTGATCCCTTCCTGCCCTTCAGGCTTCTGTGTGCATCAGAGGACTCAGCAACTGGCACTGATTCCTTAGAACTTCAGTCTGATACTGTCCTTATTCAGAGGATCCATAGATAGGTCTGCTTAGGTGTGACATCTTTTCCAACTGCTGACTCAATAGGAAGCAACTTTACTATAGAAAGTATATGTATTCTATTATCTTCTATATATGTCACTAATACACTATTCCTTTTTTCCTAGAGGAATCTTCTGATGTATTATATGGCTTTTGCAGATAAGAACAAATAACATTCTTCCTAGATCCAGCCTTGGAAAGTGAGAACTTCCTAAGTGTTGCTGATGGTGCTATTAATTATTGTGTTTGTAAGGAAGGAAATGATCAATTGTTCTATTTGTTTAAAGACTAACATCTTATTTTCTAGAAAAAGTGAAGTTCTGTTAGACGCAAATGAGTTGTGTTCATCCTCCTATTTCACTGAAACTGGTTTTATGTAGTATAGACCCGGGTTTGAATCTGAACTCATTAGCTATAGAATGTTTCCCAAGTCACTTGCTGAACTGAAATCCTAGGGTAATGGTGTCTATAAGGCAGGACCTTGGTGGGGAAATAACACTTGTACATCCCTGTCTCATCACAGCAGCAGCCAGGAAGGAAGAAAGGAAGGAGGGAAGGAAGGAAGGAAGGAAGGAAGGAAGGAAGGAAGGAAGAGAGGGAGGGAGGAAAGAAGGAAGGAAGGAAAGGAAGGAAGGAAGGAAGGAAGGAAGGAAGGAAGGAAGGAAGGAAGGAAGGGGGATTGTCACCCAGAAAGCCACTCACACATCAGAAGTGGAGCATGTGCACAAAGCTGGGGAAGAATCCCAGCAGACATGGCAATCTTTGGAGAGCACCTAGTAACAAAAGTACTCTTCCCAGAACCTCTGTAATAATCCAGTTCTGTTCTCATTGCCCATCCTCAAAGTGCAGGCAGCATGCCAGCAGTGCGCCATTCACACTCCGGGGAGTGTGGATGGAGCAAGTGTTTTGCCTGTATTCTGAGGTGCAGAATTATGGTTCCTATAAACTGTCATTGCATGGAGGCAAACTGGACCATGGTAAAGGAAAAAAAAAAAAAAGAGGAAGGCCAAAGCCATAGGCATCACTGTGAGCCTTCCCCTTCTGAGGACTTCTGCAAGTTTCTTCTTCCTTGAGATTTAATCTGGATATGTCTCTGACTAAGGATGCTAGGATCAAGACAATTGTTTTGGGGTTTTTGTCTTGGTAGAATTCCCGAATGCTCTAATTATGGGGATCTGGCCAATTCCCTGTTATCTTTGGTGAGAAAAAAAAAAAAACCCAAACATGCCCATTTTCCAGTTGGGGAGCCGGGTTGCTTTCCAAGCGCTCATGCTGGTAGGGTGGGGACATGGTGCGTTTGAACAACATCTGGGCTCTCTGTGGCTTGCAGTTCTGGGTGTATCCTGGCCTGGAGACCTGGAAGGGGGGAACGAGAAGGCCTTGGCATGGGCATTAGTCAATTTTTGCCAGAAAGCAGTCTTTTCCTCTTCCTTGTGTCCTGAGCCCCGCTGGGGTAAGATCTAGGAAGGGAAAGGGTATCAGATCCCTCCCGTTGCCCACCCAGGAGCGGATGTGCCCATGCGAGGCACACTGGCATACTCACACAGATCCCAGCAGTACTGCTGCGCGGTGAGAGGGTGCGCAAGGGGCAGGCTTCAACTCCCCTGGGAGTGGAGCCTTCCCAAAAGGAAAGTCTCCCATTGTCGCTCAGGAGAGTGGAGCCAATGCGTGCCTTGGAGGTGGTCTGCTGTGTGCCCAGTGAAGATTGGTGCTGATGATTCTTACCAGTTGTGTGTATGTGCAAGAAAAAAAAAATCAGAGACGCTGTCTGCCTGCTCCCATCTCGCGCGCTCTCTCTCTCTTCTGCTCTCTCCCTCCCTTTGCAAACATTGGATTTAAACCTGCTCAGAATTCAGCACAGAGGAAGCAGCCTCGGTAGCAGCAGCAGCAGCAGCAACAGCGGGAGCTAGCCGGGCCACCGCGCGCCACAGCCTCGAGATGTACCATCCCGCCTACTGGATCGTCTTCTCGGCCACCACTGCCCTGCTCTTCATCCCAGGTACCCGGGAAAGAAGGGTGTTTTCTCTCTCCCAGCGATGGTGCGGTGCACGCTGCTAGGGCAGAAGGGGAAGGGGGAAGAGGGAGAGGCAAGGAGGAAAAGAGGGAGTGCGAGAGGCATGTGAGTGAAGGTAGGCTTGCGGCGTGCACGCACCCAAGCACACACACACATACACTGGCTAGCTGGCTCACACGCACACAGATGCCCACAGCACGCGATTTGCTCTCTTCCCGAGAGCTGGGTTCGAGATCTGCACCGTGCTGCAAGGCATTGCTGGTTCTGTGAAAGGCACAACTGGCATTGGCTAGTTGTGGTCCCAGGGGTGATAGAAGAGGTGCTTAAACTCCAGGGTGCAAAAGCCTTCTTGCGCTTCTGTTGGGACCTGCAACACGGACTGGCATCCCGTACTGGTCTCCGTTTTTTCGAATCTCTGCGTCTCTGTTTCCTGTGCTTTTTTCTTCCCCCCTTTCTGTCTTTTCTCTCTTCCCAAATGCTCTCTTCTCTCCTCCTTTCCTCCCTTCCGAACCCTCTCCTCTGTTCCCTCTTCAGTCTCTACCTCTCTGCATCCCTTCTCACCCTTTTATGAATTCGCTACTGTATTTTTTGGTTGTTGTTTTAACATAATCTTTCCACCACCTCTTGCCCTTTCTTTATCCTTCCACCAAATGGGCAGGTTGCGCCTTTGAAATACACAAATCTCCCACTTTCTCCTTCCTACTTCTGACATCACAGCAGAGACATGAATTTTCCCTAACAGATTTGATCGGTCCAAGCCCAGAAAAGGTTGGGGAATCTAGTGGAGTCTAGGACTGTGACAGTCTCTACCTTGGGAAGGGATGTTAATGCTGTGCTCTTTTGCAAGCACTTGCTTGTTTGGGGAAAACAAATCTGCAGTGACCAGGTAAGATGCCGCAACCCTCCCCAGTCAGCCTGCTAGACTCCGTGCAGAATCCAGCACGTCTTAATAGGGTTGGTAATTGCATTGGAGTCCTCTGCAAGCAGAGGACCATGCCTGCAGGCATCTTTCACACAATGCTGAAGGGACTGGGAAGGCTCGCCAACATTTTAGGCAGTATCAAAGGGTCTCTGAGTCTTCAGCACTAAACCTCATCTGTAGGGGCATTTCTTTCTTTTTCTAAAATCTTTTTCTCTTGTTGCAAATTGAGATACATGTTTTTCGTTAAACATTAGCTTAAATCTAAATTCCCTTACATATGTACAGACATACTGGCTACGATTCTTAATTCTCATATATCTAGTCTTAGGTAAAACATATAATTTTTCATTTTATATTCAGAATCCCTTAGTCTGGGTCTCCCCCCTTTTCTTTTAAACATAATTTTCTAAAGTACTTCTAAGCTACCAGAGAAAATTAGAAAATAAATTAAAGCTTATAGGGAAGAAAGAAGAGAAGATTGAATTTAAAAATGAAAGATATCCAATACATAATGTTGTGTCACTTTAAATATTAAATAACAATTTTAACTAATTTGAAAATTTTATGCAACCCTCCTAAGTTTTGAATTGCATTTTTCTGAGAAGAGATGGGTTCTGAAAACCAAGTTCCCAGATGTCATTTGGGTCTGGCAAGTCCAGAATTGGGAAGGTGTCCTTTTCCTCTTCTGAGGTCTCCAGTATACCAGGGGGAGTAGGGAAGGCCACAGGCAGAGCCCAGTGCTCAGTACCTGCTTGAGCCTGGTAGAGGGAGCCAGGTGGGTGCCTCTGATCCTCTGAAAAATGTTAAACTTTCCGAGAGTCCAGGAAGATCTCCATAGACTGATTACTCCTTCCACCTTGCTTCTGGAGGCTGTATTAAAATTTTCTCGAGGAAGGAGTTGGGGGGAATGGGTGAAGGACGTACTCTGGGTTGGAGTTAGCAATATTTCTGCATCCCTCATAGTTTCCCCAAGGACAGGGAAGGAGTGAACCCAGTGGGCTGAGGCTACAACACAGGGCACCTCAAAGGAACCCGGGAACTGGGGTAAAACTTTCCTCTATGAATAGCCTAGCACCGTAAAGTACAACTCTCCTGCACTTGTAGGGAGCAGGCAGTCCTGGCTTACAGAAACATCTTCCCTAAAACTGGCTCCATGGAAGGGGTCTGCACCTTAGTTCTTGAACCCTGAGAGTGAGGGTGAGGGTGACAGACAAGCTGCAGCTATTTGGGAGAGCAGGACAGACATCAGCCCACAGTTGCCTTTGCACCAGTAGGCGGGGTCTGCTCCCTACCCTGAGGGATGCTCTTACCTGAAAGATCCAGAGTAAGAATGAAGAGAAGCTTAAGTGGAATGAAGGGAGTATACCCAAGGCCTCCAGCAGGATCCGGACCTGGAACCCATCTGCATCCAGAATTCCTGGGGCTCCTCATTTCTCACTTCTTTTACTCACTTCAATGTCTGAAGACTTCTTTTTTTTTTTCTTTATTTGAAATCCTGCTTTTCTTCCCATGAGGTTAACACAAGCTCCTTAGCCATGTACTCTCCCAGAATGTAAAAACAGGCTAATGTCATCACAAAACCTTGACCTGGTTAGGCGTCCATACCATTGCATTCTGTAGCTTTTCATTTCTTCACAAAAGCACCTTTTCAACTCACAATTATTTTCAGGTTAATGCTGTTGTTGCCTGGTATCTCTCAGGAGGAGACAGATGCTCATAAATTGTTTTGCTAGGCAGAATCTCTAGAGTGGGAAGACAATTTTAAGGGCAGACTATTGAGCTCACACTCAAGGCAGGACAGGTGGGATGTAATTGACAATGTGTCATGCTAAGAAGCACTGTCCTGAGACCCTGGGTGTCCAGGGTGGGAATGATGGGGCTGAGTTTGGTGTGTGTGTGTGTGTGTGTGTGTGTGTGTGTGTGTGTGTGTGTGTGTGCATTGTTGAAACATAGGCCCTTGGTAGGCAAATGTTTTCCCACTGAGGCACATCCTCCGTCCTAGGAACCTTTTATGACCTTGAATCTGGGGGTTGGTAGAAAGATAAGTAGGTTGGGGAAGCAGGAAGTTAAGACTGCTGTATAGTTGCATCAGAACCATCTGGAGAGAGAAGCTTAGATAGACATGTGAAGTCCATCTTAGACGGGAATATTGATAAATACGGAGCACCTCAGGTCCTTCTGATGACTTCTGGACCATTTGTAGTTCAAACCCAATGTCCATGGAATGCAGCGCTTGGGTGAAAACTCATCTTCCACCCACCTATCTTAGCTCTGAGAAGGGCACCATGGCTACGAGGCAGGGTGGGGTAGGCTCTAAAAACTGAAGTGTCTTGGGGAGTGGAAAGACTGGATTTTATAGCTGGAAGCCTACTTTTCTACTCTGTAGAACTTTACTATTGTGTGTCCTTTTACCACTACCTCATGGGTCTTCTCTCCCATGTAGTGAACAGGGGCTTGCTGTAAGGATGGCAGTGTGCACAGATCTGTGAACTTGGGTTTGTGACTTGGCCATGTCTTAAACACCTTTCCCATCTTTGACTGTCAGAAGACCTTGGGCTTGGCTGGAAAATTCCCCTAGGCTTAAGATGTCTTCCTCTTCTCAGGCCCTTTTACCCTTTGTGTAGCTTACTTCGGGAAGGCACTTGAGTCTGAGATGAGGGCATAAGGAACTTTGAGCCAATTTTGATGACTTCTGTCCCCACTCCCTACTAGTGTTGAGAATTTTGGCAGGCTGGCCTCCTGTGCAAGAGGAATCAAGCAAGAGACTGTAAGCCCCAGATCCTCTAAGAGTTAAGAACAAGGTCTCGGCATCTGGTTATTGAAAGGCTTCATCACCCCTTTGCCAATACCTCCTTTCCCACTCTAGCTATCATGTGGCTCTCAATTGCTTTAAATGATTGGCATATTAATAAGGCCAGACCATATCCTGTTGGCATTCAACACCATCCAGTGACACTAGCAGGCATAGTGAGATCAATCAGTGGTCCCAGGTGGAATGAGACTCTCGTGTGTTGCTCCAGTCTTGTCTGCCTCTCTGTGTTCCTCACATGGCTCCCTCGGTCATAGCACCGAAGACTGGGACATTCAGGAGATGCCTTAAGTAGTCCTCATCTACCTGTGTTTGTTGTCTAGTAGTTCTAGTGCCCATATGTCTTGTGTCAACCACTGAAATAGCACCTGTGCTCACAGCTCCTAAGCTTCACAGGGCAGAGTTTCAGTGGGCAGTTTCCCACCCAATGGGTCTCCACACCAGCCCCTGTGCATGCTGAAAGCCGAGAAGTGGCAAGCTTTGTTTCAGAGCTATTTGGAGTATCCTTCAGGTCTCAATTTGCCAGTCTGTAGAATGGGTTCCAGCTATGTATACCTTCTTGTTTTTTATTGGACAAAACAGCCAGAAACCTAGGTTAGATAATAACAAGAGAGAACTTAAGAATTATTGTCATAATAGAACTCATCCCCTCTCTAGCAGCACAGCAAATGGAGAATGATGCTCATATGTAGGTAACCAGGAAAGGATGGTCTTCACTGTTGAAGAAAGAGGAAGACAAAATGGAACTGTACTGACTCATATATGTCTTTTCCAGGGTGATAAAAACTATCAGGATACAATCCACTAATTCCTTTATTCAATAGGACTTTATATGAGTTCTGACAAATCAAGATATCCTCCTGCTTCAAAACCATAAGTACGATTTGCCTTTTTCCTTCCTTTTGACCCCACTGAGGATGTATGTTGACTTGGACTTTGGGTTTTCTGTTGTGGAAAACTAGTGGTATATGTAAGTCATTTTGCTTTTCTAAGATACTGCTTTGTACTGTTTTTGGTGTGGTATCTGGTACGTAGACTTGTCCAGCAGCCTAAAAGAGGTGTGGGGACTTTAGTAGCATGATCTCATAGCTCCATGTTCTTGTGACTCTTTTCAGACTGTGGGCTAGGCTTTCTTCACCTTGGTTCCATGGTTTGGGGCCCACAGTCTGCTACCCTGTCTGCTTGTGGATGGCTGCCATCTGTTTGCAGCTGTCTGCAGCTGGCGGGGGTGGGGGGTGGTGAAAGCAAATCCACTCTTCCTGTCACTGAACTCAAGTGTCAGCCCACAGATGGCCTGTGGCTGCTGACAAGCTGAGCTGTCAGGAATAGTGGATATTAGCACCTTTGGTTGTCCACGGAAACTTTCAGGCATGGGGGCTGAGCAGGCTGGTGTCACCTTGTCGGGGGGGGGGGGTGGCCTTGCTCTGTTCTCCCACTCCTGATAATCTCGAAGTGTAATTCTAGGTCCCAAGGACATCTGTGCTTGCCATTTATGCCATGGTCAGGAGCCCAAGACTTAGAATATGTGGCTTATTTCTAAAGCCTTAGTTTCCAGAGCCTTTCTGTGGGCGGGGTGATATAATAGGTACAGATACAGTTCCAGTAGCTGGATTTCTGATCCTTCACTCAGAAGCATATACAGGTAACTCTGAGAATGGAGCAGAAAGAAAGAACACAAAGACAAAAACATACTTGTGATTATTTCCCTATAGGTGTTCAAACACAGACACCACTGTTGGAGTATCCTCATCCCTTGGCAATCAAAAATTACTTCCTTCCTCTGCACGCATACATACATATACACATATGCACACACACACACACACACACACACACACACACACACACACAAACATACACACACACAGGCACACAAACACAGCTTCAGTTTAGCTACTTTCAAAAAACTACTATCAGCTTCTCACAGATAGCAAGCCCTTCTTCCTCTTGCCTCATGGTTCTGTCCTTCTAGAACACCAACTGGAACCTTGAGACTTAGTTCTCTTCCTATTGGCACACGGCAGGAGCCTGTGCCATACATGCCCATTCATGTGTGAATGCTTCCATGGCAATGTAGAAACTCCCTGTACAGCCCCCCCACTCTCTTCTGTACCCCAAAGCCAGTGGGCACAGGAGGCAAAACTTTCACTTATCTCTCAAGATTCCCTTCCTATCCAGAACCCTTGGTGCCCAGAGGCTGGGACTCCCCTGCAGCCACTAAACTAACTTAATTAAGTGTTTGCAAAATGCTAGGAGACACCCCTGGGCAATGTGCTGGCTAAGTGTAAAGCATGATCATTATGAGGCAGCACATTGCCTTTAACCAGCAGGGACAGTATGCTGAGAGACCCCTGGAAAGGCCAAAATGAATCGATGCATCAGGGCACAGGCCATTGATTGGAATGGCTGTTTGCATGTTCCTAGGAAATGGTAAGTGACACTTGGATTGAACACTGAAGTCCAAGGTCTAGAAAAACAGAACATTGGGCATTTCAAGGGACAGATACTCTGGAATGGTCTGAGTGGCCATTTTTGAACTCATGGTTTGTTTTGTTGTTTTTGGTTTTGTTTTTTTCAAATTTATAATGCTGTTTTACTGCACCTGGGAGTTTGTTAATGGATTCGGTAAGGAGAACAATTGTCATATGCTTTATGACTTATCTTTACTCTCATTTGTTGCTTAGCAAAAGACTGTGTGTAATATCACCAGATTGTGCGGACTTCCCATTGACTTTAAAAACAACTCAAAATTGGACAAAGTCCACAAGGCTGCGATCTGGCCCTGTACCCTCCTCCTCCTCCAGCCCTTGGCTTTGGTCACTCTGGTCAATCTTAGTTCTTCAGAAAAGGCTTCTTTTTTTTTTTTTTCCTCCTTTCTCAAAGGCTTCACTCAACCATAAAAATTCTGGTCTTCCTGTATTTTTTTCCATGAAGCATCTTTTTTTCCTTCAGAACTTCGTAAAAACATTACCTGCTCTGTAGAACCTTCTTCATGCTTTAAGGTAGACTAGACCTTATTTACTATGCAAGTCTTTAGTGCCAGGTTTCTTTCTGCAACACCGTGAGTTTATGTATTGATTTTATGCCCGTTTTTCTTCCATATACTGCAGTCCATGAAGCTGTGCCATTCTGTTCTCCAGCATATCCTCAGTCCTTACATTCTGTTTTCTGGCATATCCTCAGTACCTACCATAGTGGCAGAGAATAAGTACTCAGAGTATTCATTGAGTGGGTGAGTGAGCAAGTGAATAAATGGACAGTGAATGAGTCTACAGTCAAATTTATACCAGTATTATGTGTCAGCCTAGTCTGCATATCCTTTTGATCTATCCCCCTGAATTCTCAAAAATGTCTGTGGCCCTGGGTTGTACTGGTCAACAGCTCACTCATTTTGAGAGTGAGCATACAACTTGAGAATGGTTTTGCTAGTAGGAGATGGCAATGCATAGAGAATGCTTAGGTATAAGTTTCATTCTAGGGTTCACAAACATCAGTCAACACTAGCTGTGATCTGCCAACCAGACATAATCATGGCTCAGCACTGGAACTGCAAATTTGTAAAACTCACATCCCAGTAGACACACCTGAGAGTATGAGACATTCTGTAAACACGGATGTGGCCCTAAAGTGGCTATTGGCCTCATACAAACTGAAATGACTCAGCATGTTCAAACAGAGTGTCTGTTTGAAATTTAGAGTCATGCCCCTCTGCCAATAACTGAGAACTATTGTGACACAAGAAGGACTTTTATCACTCACAAGAAGTAAAATGTCGTACTAAGGATAGGAACATGCAGATGGCACAGGGGTGAGCTAAACTTGACCAAGTGACACTTGAACAGGTTGTCATTCCCATGGGAAAAATAAACTGGGCTCAGCCAGATAGAAGAGTTATAAGGTGACATCACTTTTGTACCTAGCCATTTCCATAGTGTAGTCTGTCCCAGTGCTGTTATGTCATGGCTGTTGGGCTATGGATGACAGAGAACTTGTCTTATTAATCTGCAAATGCTTCACAGTGCCCAGCACATTCATTTCTCAACTATGTTATTTAAGGGGTGATTACTATGGGAGAAATGTTTAAACTAAAACAGTTATGATTGGTCTGGCCTGGGTGTGCAGCTGAGTGGTTACAGTGCTTGGAAAGCATGCATGGAGCAAGAGACACACATGCATCAAACCAACACTTATATGATTGTGAAAGCACAACTCAGAACAAGATAAGGATGGATGATGTGCTTCCAGGACTGCCTATAAGGAGGGCTGATCTTGCCAGCAAGCTTTGTGACAGTGACAACTGAGGAAACACCTGGAAGGGTGAGGAGCAGAAATGTTCTAAGGCACAGGGAAGGGGAGGGGCAGTGTGGTGGTTTGAATGAGAATGGCTCTCATAGGCTCATATTTGAATGTTTGGATCCCAATTAGTAAGTAGACTGCTTAAGAAGGATTAGGAGGTGTGGCCTCACTGGAGGAGGCATGTCACTGAGGGTGGGCTTTAAGGCTTCAAAAGTCAATGCCAGGTCCAATCTTGCTCTCGTTCTATTGTATGCGTGTGGATCAAATGTTAGCTCTCAGCTACTGCTCGAGTGCCTGCTTGGCTGCCGTGATTCCTATTGTGATGGTCACTGACTAACCATCTGAAACTGTAAGCAAGCCCAGTTAAATACTGTGTCTTATATGCTACCTTGGTCATGGTGTATCTTCATGGAAATATAATGGTAATTAAGACAGGCAGCATAGATAGCATAAATAGGGTACCTGTGAGGTCCAAGCTCTGATGCCAGGAGAGGAGGCAGGCCAAGGGAGGCCAAGACGTTGAAGAGATTTTTGAGGAGTCGTGGGAAGAAAAGACTTTCTTTATTCATCAATGCACAGGCTTTGAGGCGGGTATATGCTGGCACACAAGGGCTACACACAGGCTGGCATAGGCACATGGGCAGACCAACACACAGGCTGCAAGGAAGTAGACACTCAGATCTATACGCAGATACAAACAGAAAGACTGGTGAAGACAGAGGCAAAGGCCAAAACTTCTCATCTCGGAGCCACACTTATATAAAACCCACATACAGGCGGCGTCTTGCCAGAAATAGTTACATAACAGATTACATCACTGTTTACTTCTAGATTCCCTGGACAATCAATGTCAGCCATTTTGTTGCTGATACATTACTCCCCCCAGATGTCCAACCTTAGCCATATTGGATGCTGGATATCTGTACGGCACCATGTTTTCTAAACACAAAGTGGCCTGTTTAGTCTTCTGTTCCTTACAGGACCTCAGCAAGAAACCTAAGGTCTCATTCCCCTACTTGAGTAGAGCATAGACGAAGAAAGTGTGGCACAAGATGAGGCTGCCAGACTTGGTGTATAGGGGTCAGTAAACAAAAATAGCCTCGGAAAGGCATTTTGGTTATTATTCTAAAATTGATGGACCACGATTGACATGATTCATGAGATGGCGTATGGACCATGATTTATATCTTTGAGTCTCATTCTTGTAGAAGCTTGTAGAACGGATTGAAGATGAACATTGCAGTTGGGAGGTTATTGACACAGCTCAGATGGAAGAAACCATGTCTTAGTCCTCTGGAAGAGATGATTAGAAAATAGAGGCAGAAATGAACCTGCCAGTCTTTAAAGGAATCTTGTGGGTGACTTATAGAGGCTGCGGAGTCTGATTCTACCAAGAAACACAGAGTCAGCACCATAGCCCTTGGAACCTGTAAGGTCTACTGTTAGCACCCTGCTATGAACTCTCTCTCTCTCTCTCTCTCTCTCTCTCTCTCTCTCTGTGTATATATATATATATATATATATATATATATATACATTCTAGCCATGGAACAGGAATAGGTGGCTTTTAGTATTCAGCCCTTAACACATGCCCACCAAGTCCAGTGGCACACTGAACTGAATATATTTAAGAGATGGCAGAATTCTAGTTGTTTTATCTGCTATATTCTACATGAGCTTTTCCTCTGGAAAAATCCAGGCTGTGATTAGAGGAGCTTTGATTCTTTGACTGTGGACACTCTAACTATATGTCATCAATATGATGATATCAGAATATGTATAACCTTCTTCCTAAGCTACCCATGCCAAGGACCTTTAGAGCAGAGCTTGGTATCTATGGCTTCCTATAAACATGTTTTAAGGATCATAGGTCCTTGCAAAGGGACACTGGAGACTGTTTAGTCTATCCCCCAATGAGGCAAAAGTGGTCTGGGAATCTTCTGTCAAGTCACATTCAGATAGGGACTGAAGTCCCTCTGGAACACAGGCCTGGAGTAATTCCTCTGTGATCATAAAGAAGGTAGCTAAGATTTACCTCTGAATCAGATGTTTTGTTGAAAAACAGTCCGGTAACCACAGCTACTATTCTGTTCCTCACTCTCACTCACATTAGTGCACAGAAGAAACATTGTGGGACAAGGTAACTCAATGGAAAAAACCTAAGGATTAGAGTCTGGGGGCACAAAGCAAAAACAGAAGCCGTGTAGAATAATGACCTTTGCAACTGAACTGGGAGACTTTTAGAGATACGTGGTTCTTCAATATAAGGAAGGACATGCTTAGGGTAGTATAATGAAAAAAAAAAAGTCAGATTTGTGTCAAGCTGACACAAATCACAACCTCTTTGGTCTACACACTGTGACAGGTGCTAGATTTTATCATTACTATGCCATCAAAACATCTCTTTTTCAAATATCTGTTTGGCCTCAGAACTGTAATAAGCCAAGAGAAAATCCATACTGGGAATCTTGTGGCCTCCATACTGATTCATGGTGGACTTACATGTATGTACCCATCACATGCACATGTATCATACCTGTTCTATAGCTGAGCAAGTGAAAAGAGCCAGTCTTCTCCCTTTACACTCCCATCACCTCTGCTTAACAATCAGCAAAGCAGAAACGGGCACAGTGAAGACAATAGCTGCAAGGAGTTGTCAATAAATTCAGAAAGAGAAACAAGAGTTCAAACTCAGAAGCATGCCAGAAAGGATCAGATGGTAAGAGGAGACATGGCAGTGGTGAGTCAAACCACCTGGGGGCATTCCCATTTCTACAATGACAGGCTTAAGGAAGCCTGAGGCTACTCAGAACAAGCCAACTCAGTTCTTCTGAACAGACCAGTGCCAAGGGATTTCCTGTATTCTTCAATGAGAGGAGGGGAATGCTGGAAGAGAGAGCATGGCAGATGGAAATAGCCCATTAGCTTGCAGGCTCCAAGAGAAGCTGGGGTTTCCTTAGGAGTCCCTGGCTTTATCCCATGGAGAGGATAGTTCCCAGTCTTACTTGGCACTGAGATTGGATGCCTCTTTGGGTGAAGTCCAGACGGAAAAGGATGATGAAAACTACTACTGGGCTATTGAGATTCTGCATCTTTTCCTGATGGCCCCATGGAATCTTGGAAGAACATGGGCACTGACAACTGATATCAGCTTAAACTCATGCTATTTGAAGGATGTGGCCAATTGCTTCTGGTGACCCAGACAACTGTTTCTTTCCGTCTTTCACATACATAGTCTATATTTAAAGCAGATGGTTGGTTAGCCCTTCTGTGGCCATCTCATGGGATCACTGATTCAGTGAGTGCTGGCTTGGCCTTTGACTTTACTTATAAAGCCAGTGGCCATAGGTAAGGGCTTTAACTTCTCCAAGATGCTGATCCCTCTGCATAAAATAACTGGGTGATCTCAGAGGTACCCAGAGAAGTCCCAGCTCTCTGAGTTACTTGTAGCCAAGTCTTGTGTGTCTTGGATAGGTCAACATTGCCTGGGGATCCTTTTCTCTTTCCATGATTTTCTCTGGCTGTGGTGAGTGTGGTTGTCAGGGTGGCACATATTCTGGCTCTGAAGCAGGCAGCATGGTGAGGGAGCTCTGCAGGCCTGAGATTGGTTCTGTTTGCTTCTGTTCCCATGGAGACCACTGTAAAGTATTTTCTGTTTTCCCAGGTGAACTATGTGGACCTTGCCAAAGCCCAGGGACTTCTCCATGTGTGTTGTAATGAGAGAGGCCTGGCTTGGGTAGAAAGGGGCTCTGACTCACAGCCTAATGTCAAGCTAGACCTGCCCTGCAGCTGTCTAAGTTCCCGGCCCTGCTCATTATCCTTACTGAAAGAAGAATTCCAAAGAGGGGACCATGGAGGCATAGGAGTCTTTTCGAAAGTTTGAAACATTTTGGCTGTCCTGAACATATGCTATGGTGCTGATCCATTCCACCTCATACAAGCTGATTGGTGAATCCTAGGGTTTGTTCAAGCCACAGAAAACCATAAAGCATCTCGGGGCTTCATGACCTCTTCTATCCTATGAATGGTCCATAATGAGAATAACTCATGTATGAACAGAAAAAGGGTAATTTATGGGCCTGTGCATCTGCCTTGCACCCTGCCCCAATCTAACATGTTGATTGGTAGTTTTGGCTGGCCTACAGTTCTCAAAAGGATCCTTGAGATTCCCTGACATACTGCACTAAGTAATTCTCTATGTCATAGCACTGTCTGGTGGGCATCAGTGTTCTGCAGGCCTTGGCCACAGTCTGGATAGTTGGAGAAGAGCTCATGTGCCTTAACCACAAACTTAACCTAGTACTGTCTACAATCAGATGTGCACCTGTTGTACCTCCTCTTTGGAATGGAAATGTCTCCTGGCCTGGCTTTTCTGAGAGAAAATCAACTATCAGCTATACTTTCCAGCTTGGTTTCCAACTGCTCAGTCTCCAGCATACAGTCCCCATATCATGCATTACAAACTGTGGATGTGGTCAAGCCTTATCGACTCAGTGGTTGTTTTAGAGCCCCATCATACATTGTTGAGCTTGGTTGATTGAAGTTATGTTTTCTGGAAGATACGTCTGCTTGCAGATTAGGGTTATAGAGAAAGAGCTGACATTTCCACCCCATTAGTCTTCTAGAAGCACCACTGAGGTCTATGTGTCTGAGAAAGCAAGAACATTTCAGTAACATAGTCCTATCTTATGTTTTCCTTCAAGTGTAGAAGCAATGGAGGAGAGTTTGGAAGAAGGAAGGCTGGAAAAATCGAAGGCAGCACGTTATAACCTCCCCTGTCTTCCATAAAAACATCTTATATGCTCTGTTGCTCTATTCATCTTTTTTTGTGTATGTGTGTGGTGAGAAGTAGGAAGAGATGGGCCATGCTCGTTTTTTCCAGTGCAGAGAAAGCACTTCCTGTTACCCTGCCTTCTTATTGGTATTCCCAGGTGCCAGTTCAGGGCGCGCTTCGCCAGCAGTAGACCTCTCGTTGAGGCCTGCAATTGACTTTATTTTGTTCAAGTAAGTTAATACATAAGAAATACCTCGATTACATTTTCAGATTCCCCACAGACTCCTTTGTAGTGCACTGAATATTTAGCGGTTGTCTGAAGAGTCAGCGTGAAGGCAGAGGCTGTTCTGAGAGCACAAAGATGGCAGGAGTGAGAGACGTCTTAAAGCCAAAGACTGGTTCAGGATTCCTTACCCTACTTTATTTGTGGTACTTTATTTGTGCTAAAATGTGATTTTATTTGTATGTTAATAAAGTTGCCTGGAGATCAGACCTCACAGCGAGCCATAAGCGGGAGTCAGGTGGTGGTAGCACACGCCCTTAATCCGATCACATGGCAGGCAGAGTCTCTGTGGTCAAGGACACATCCAAAGCAAGGTGACCTGAACTTTTAATCCCAGTAGCAACCATAGAGACCTGGAGGTCTGTATAGACAGGCAGTGATGAGGAAATCATGTGGCTGGGTTTAGAGCCAATGAGAAGGCAGAACAGAAAGGCAATAAAAAGACAGGACACAGGAAGAAGGTCTCTCTCTCAGGGGAAGGACGGCAGGGTGTGGTAAGATAAGGTGGTCTTAGCTCTTGGCTACTGCTCTGATCTCTGGGCTTTTAACTCTGCATGTGGCTCTGTGTTTCTTATTTAATAAGACTGTTTAGAATTACATCTACATTATCCAACATGCTTTCTTTGGACCAGAAATGTTTCAGATTTTGATTTTGAAATATTTGCATGCATGTTATAAGATCATGAAGGTAGAAAAAAAACCTAAACATGCATGGTTTATGTTTCAATACATAGTTTGCAGGTAGCTTTATGCAACATGTTGAGTGCACCTGAATTTTGACCGAGGCCTGTCATATGAGGCTAGGTGTGGGATGTCACTTGAAGTGCCATGTTGGCACTCAAAAAGTTTTGGAATTTGGAGCATTTCAGATTTTGGGTTTGGGGATTAAGTATATTTAACCTGTACTAGGAAGGATCAAGGCCACCCAGCAGGAGGGCTGCAGGGAGTGAGATGGAACTGGAGAATCAGCCACCTAGAATTGAGCCCTAACAGCACCAGAAACCAGAGTCCGCCTATCTTGAGGTGGAATGACAGGTTCCTATTGACATCACTTTCAGGGCCATATTCCTGTGCAAGCCTCCCACCTGCATGCCTCCTCCCACCCACCTGTGCACACATGCCCATGCACCTACTACCTATCAACCCACATATCTGTTACACCTGATCTGACACCACCCACCCATTCTCCTTTTACAACCATTCACATACCACCTACCCAACTACACACTTGTGCACACTCACAAACACATTATCTACCCTTATATGTATACATACACATTTATGCATTACCCATCTATTCATACACACACGTGCACTCATACAAATACCATATACCTTACTATCCACCCAGCCAACCCATTCACACCATCTACTCATCCTGCCCTCCCATCCATACACACATACCCTACCACACACCCATACACATGTGCATGCGTACATTTATATGTTTTACTCACCCACACATTCCATATACTTAGACATGTATGCTCTCCACATATAAATATACCTTTGTGTATGACTCACACACAGTCATGACTCCACCCAGCTACATATACATACCACCTATCCATGAATAGGCACAGACTCCACTCTCCCACACACCCATGTATATCCAAATGCCACATATGCCACACCCATATCAAACACACATACCATCCCCAACCTCTTTCTCATGTTCAAAAAGAGTTTTGTTATAGGTCAAAGGGTTAACAATGGCTCAAACCTGACTGTGTTCCTCTGGGACCGACTGTAGAGATCATTCTCTGGCTACAAATCACTCTGTGTATTGGGACACTATGGTTGCTGTGGCAGGCCCCATTTTGTAGCAGCTGTACTGTTCTTCAACAATACTATCTTTGTGGTAAGAATGGGTAACCCATCAGTGAATGCAGACCAGCGTCCAGAATAATATCTCAGTCATCACAGTGACCATCGAAGGGAAACAAATGTCAAATAGTCTCTGTAAGAATTAAAAGCTAAAGACAGGGGTCATTTATTTCAACTGCTCGTGGTTCTGCATCTCCAGCATCCCTACTCTCTTTCCCTCTGTCTTGTCTGGGTCCCAGTACCAGCTAGCCTAGACACACTGGGCCTTACCTTACTGCGCTAGGCTGGAAACAACCCTTATCCTGTCAAAAAGTCACACTGAGGTGAAGTTAGAATTGCTTTCTTTTAAAACTTTGTGTGTGTGTGTGTGTGTGTGTGTGTGTGTGTGTGTGTGTGTGTGTGTGTGTGTTTATACACACGTACAGGTATGTGCACCTGTGAGTGCACATGAGGAGGCCAGAGGTCCATGCTGGGTATCTTTCTTTATCTCTCTTTTCATTTTTGAGGCAGGGTCTCTTCCTGAACCTGAAGCCCACACATGTGTAGACTTGCTGTCCAGCGAGCCCTTGGGACTCTCCCACCCCCAGCCCCTAGCACTGGGGCTGCCAGCAGGCACTGCCAAGCCTGGCTTTTTACATGCTTCTGGGGACTCAAGCTCAGGTTCTCCTGCTTGTGCATGGCGCCTTGTGATGAACCATCTCCCGCCTCATAGTTAGAATTTATTGAAGGAAATGTTATTAAAAGATGCTAATGGAAAGACGTGGAAAAGAGTGAAGGAAAGCTGGAGAAGGTTGTCTTTCCTGAGCATAGTTTTTCTCCTGAGGTACCACAAGTCCAGCTCCAGAACTGGGTGTTAGGAGAATTCTTCTCAGTTCCCTGCTTTTGAGGTGTAGTTGACCAAGAGCTATAGGCAGCCCTCTGTAGTCCATTGCTATTTTTAGCTCTGATACCATTTCCTTTGGATACCCCCAGCCGTGGTTGAGTATGGCAGAGATACCACTTCAGGTCCTTGTAGGGATATGGTCTTCTCTGGGGGATGGCTTTGACTTGAAGGCACCTGAGATGGCTCTTTAAGCTTGCCTCAGAACTTCACTGTTGTGTCTGCTTCCTCCCACTCACCTTCCCAGCAGCCTTCCCCTCACCTTCACCAGGCTGGCACGGCTGGCCCTCTGCTGGCCCTCCTGGCTCCTTCACTTTCCTTCACAGTTTCTTTCCCAAACAAACGTCTTGCACATCCAAACCTGTTTTGATGTCTGGTTCTCAGAGGACCCAGACTGACACAGTGTTTCTGGGCTGACCGAGATAAGTAGGCGTGTGAACCAATGTTGTACTCCATATGTCAACCTTCTCTGGTTTGACGGCTGCCACCCACTCTGCAAAGTTGAGCCACGGAAGCCCTTCAGGGACTGAAGTTTTTAAGGCTGAGAAGCCATTTTTAATTTTATACTCCAAAGCAAAATCCTGGCCTCTGGAAGCCTTTCTCTGGACTCACACTGATTAAATGAAGCATGTTTTTAATGTGTCTCTTAAGATTTCTCAAGTGGACTCCCTCTAAACTGATCATAAAGGTGGTTCCTGTTCCCCTTGTTGCACTGTTAGTTTATGTAGAAATGCAACCCACACTTCCAAGCTGTTTCTCATTTTCTGGAGCCTATTGACTCTCTGGCTTATGTCCAAAGCTGGTTCTGTCCTTCAGGAACATTCTGTTCTAGTTGTTATGATTTTTGTATCTTGCCCTTTATTCTCCTTACATCTCTGTGCTACAGTTCTTTTACCTTGTACACTTACCTCCTTCCACAGGATTCTTGTTTGTGGCTACGCTTGTTCTGTGGCTTGTAGGATATTTAGCAGCAACCTTGGCCTCTACCCACCAGATGCCAGTAGCACCTCTTACATTGTGAGAGCCCAAAAATGTCTCTAGACAGAGAGAGCCAAATGTCCCCTGGGGGACAGAAATCACTCTGCTGAGAGCCGCAGCTCTGATTTTAAACAGACAGCATGGTATCTTAGCAACCCTTCTAACTGATGTGAGCTGTCTTCTCCCAGCCAGTCAAAGGTGGACTTCTCTCAAGGTATCATCAAACTTGAACTTCTGATGTGTATGGGTTCCAAGAAGCTTCTGGTTCTCTCATTTGTTCCACAGGAAAATTATTTTATCTAGAACCTGGAAGCCAATCATTGACTTCTTCACCTTTCCAGATGTTCTGTGTTGAATACTGTATAGAAATGGGGACATACTTCATAATGCAACTAGGCAGAATAGCAGGGCTTTTCTCTGTGCTAGTGTGCCTGGAGTAGAGCAGACAGCAATTCTTGCACTGTGATAACAGGAGAATTTTTGCTAAACTGGCTTTCTCATTGAGTGTGGGGTCATCATGAGCCAACCTGTTCCAGTAACTGTTCTTCAGTCAGACTCGGAGTCTGTTCTAGTAACTTGAGCATAATCAGGTGTGAGATGGACAGTTCCGATAAGGTTCCTATTGGGAGATATCTAAAGTCAAACCGAAAGATTTGGAAAAAAGTTGCAAAGTTATAGATAGCTATATAGATCTATGCTCAGTTCTGACAGTACAATTTTGACACCAATTAAGTAATGAGCCTTAATTATCAATTATGTAATGGTCTCCTATAACCAAGAAGTTGGAATGGTCCTAGGAATTGTAGAGGAACGAAGACTCTCTCGACTGGTGTCTTTGGGTTGTTTTCAGTGGAAAGCAAGCAGTTTTGGCCGACAGTGAGACTGTCTCCTGTGTACCAGTGTGATTTGGTGAGAGGTGATGCCAGACACTCTACGTGAGACTAAACAACCAGACACAGGTGAGCTGCAGCACAGTGAGCCAGAAGGAACCAGGATTGGTGAAGGAGGGTGGACCCTTTGGAATTCAGAATTATATTTTGTCTTTTGTTCAGCTGACTGCTGTCCTGATTTCTTTGCTGCTGTGTTCTTGACAACAATAACTTAAAAAGCTGAACTGATAATCTCTGTGATATAGCTCACTGATTAGAATCTTTTCGTGACCCATTATAAATGTCACATTTGGTTTAGGTAAAAGCTGCTTCCTTGGGCAACAACATAGACAATGACTCATTTCACAAGGTCATAATGTGACTTGAATGGGCTATGCATTTACTGTCTGCCCAATCCTGGAGGTCTAGGACAGAGAGATGGCTAGGAAAAGCCATCTTCTGGGTCCTTCTTGGAAAACTGGTCCTGTAAGCATGTTAACAGCCCAGGGTGTGGTCTCCCCACCTCTCATAAGCAGTCTTATGAGAGTGTGGGGGAAGGAGAAACAGCTCGGCTAGGCTTCCTCGGGAGGTGTCTCAGAGAGGGCCTTTAGAGCCGGCTTTTAAAGGCATACCAGAAGACTACCTTGTGAAGGAGCCCACTGAGCCCCATTGACGCCATGCTTCTTTTTCTGAGATAAGACTGAGAGAAGGGAAATGAGAGTGGAACTATGAGAGACAAGATGGAGGCCCAGGCTGTTTTCCAAGGGGCGGTGTTGAGAGGAGGGTAGGACTCCACAGTCCACATGGCAATGTTCTCATCCACTGGGGATTTGGTTTGTGTAATTTAAACGTCAGAAACATGATGGATGGTGCTGGGGAAATTTGAACTTCGAATGGCCTTGCAAGTTACTAAATGTCCACGTTATGAATGGAGTCAAAGCAGGAGAAACTTTGTTTTTCTGAATTCAGAATTTTTTTTTCACTGAACTTCACACATTATCAGAACACATGGTATATGTCTGATCAGCTCTTCTATAGATGAACTTGCCCACTTATGGAATTGTATGTTTATGAATTCCAGACAGCAGGACCAATAAAATTAAATTCTTCTTTATGTCTTTAAGGATTTGTTTTAATTGGACAGCATGCTCAAATTTTGGGATAAATCTATTTTTAATTGCTTATTGAGTTCTTGAAAACAGATTTACCTGGTACAATACTGTGAAATTGTAAGATACATATGTTGGTCTCTGCCCTGGATTTCTGAGGCAGGACTCATAATACTTTTGTAGATGGGGTTCTAGAAGAATCTTCTGTTCCAATATTTGATCCTTGCTCTGGTTGCTGACTTGGAAATCCTGAGACATCTGTGATTTCCAGAGTTATAGGAGTGCAGAGCATTGAGCTCCTAAGCCCCTGACATTTCCCAGGCTATGAGAGCATCTTTTGTTCTAATGAGGTGATTCTTGGTGGGATCCTGGTTGGGCTCAAGATAAGGACTGGTTGCCAGGGGAACCAACTGTGTGATTAGATGAATGAAACTTTTATCTCCAACACTGTGACCTCTGGGGGAAGGGAGAGGACCTGAATGTTGAACATCATGATCACTGATGGCCAGCTAATCAATCAATTGTGACTACAAACAAGTCCTAAAGGACAGGGTCAGAAAGCTGCATCATGGTTAAGCAGTGAGAGGTTCCTGAAGGGTAGTCAGAGAAGACACACACGAAAGTGGCACACCCCTTCCAACATACATTGCCTTGTGCATATCTTCTATTTGGTTGTGTACGAGAAGCCCTTTAGAATATCCCTTACAATAGGTGAATTAACACAGTTAAAGTGCTCCCTTGAGTTCTGTGATCAACTCTTAGCAGTTAATTAAACCTGAAGAGGGAGTCCTGAGAATCATGTTTTATTGCTGGTCAGTCAAAGCATAGGTCATAACTGGAGGCTTGCAATTAACCCCAGTCCTGTGGGCCTGTTCTGAGTCTTGTGGGATTTGGCATTATTTCCAGGCAGAGAGTGTTGGGAGCAACTTGAATCAGGATATCAAGTTTGCTATCCATTGACAAATTGTTTAGTGTCTGTATAGAAAACCTTAGCCATACATAATAGGCATTGGGAGTGCTGTGTGTTAAGTGCCTATGTAAGAGTAAGAGCATTTTTCTCCTATCCAGTTACACTTAACCATTGGTCATTAACTTCATTCAATCAGCTGTAAGCACCTAGCTTAGATCAGGCACCATTGTAGGACTTTGGGATCTATAGTGAATAAAAGACAGTTTCCTGCCCTTAGGAATCTGATTCACTAGTGAAGGGAATATTATAATAAATAATAAAACAATAGATATATACATGTCATGGTATTTTATAACATATTGAGAGTAATAGAGATTAAAGGAAAAATATATTAGGATATGGAGCCTGCCGATACTGGGCAAGAAAGCCAGGCCAGTCTGGATAAGTCTTATTTTGAAAATCACCACTGAACAGAGGCTTGGAGGAGGAGAAGTATTGACTGGTGCAGAAACACCAAGGCATGAGTATAATCTGTGTGGCCTAGTCAAGGAGCCAGAAAGGTGGTGAAGTCATTCCAACAGAGCAAGCAAATACAAAGAGCAGAAAGAGATGAAAAGAGAGAATAGGGACCTGGTCCCATGAGCTCTGTTGTCTTCTGCTATGATTTGGATAAATGGCTTCCAGGAGCCCATGGACTTGATCCACAGCTTGGCAGTACTTGGAGACAGTGAACCCTAACGTGGGTGCTAGTGAGAAACTTTAGGTCTTGGGGAGGGGGGTGTCCTCAAAAAGGAGATTGTGACATAGTGGTAGTTCTCTTTGACTTTCCTGCCATGAAGTCAACAGGCTTCCTCTGTTATATGGTCCTTTATGATGTACCGTGCAGCCACAAGCCCAAAGCAGTAGGGTCAACTGGCTATGGACTGAAGCTCTAGAGACTGCAAGCTATGATCAACTTTTCCTCCAAAAGCTGGTTACACCTCGGGTGTTTGTTGAAGTGATGGAGAGCTGATGAGTGTCCTCTATAGGAAGTTTGGCTTTTACTCTGGAATAGATGAGGAGCTCTTGCAGACAGTAAACAAGCAATATGATCTCACTTATTCAAGGGAATGTTCTGGCTAAGGAGGGGTAGAATTTAGAACATCTAGGAGGTCATCCTCCAAACAAAAGCGGTGGTAGTTTGATGTAGGGTGATGGTTAAGGAAATAATAATAGTGGTAGATCATAGCTAGACATTGTAAGCAGAGCTACTAGGCTGGCTGAAATTTCCATTTTTCCAAAGTTCATCGATGAGGAGACAGGGTTTGAGACATTTGGTTCCCATGTGAAGGTGCCAGAGAGTTTATTTCGGATATGTTGTACTTGATACACCTTTTAGATATGTTAAGTAGTCACTTGTATGTATGTATGTGTGTGTGTGTGTGTGTGTGTGTGTGTGTGTGTGTGTGTGTATTGTGTGTATGTGTATGTGTGTGTGTGTGTGTGTGGAGAGAGACAGAGACAGAGAGACAGAGAGAGACAAAGACAGAGATAAAGACACACAGAGAGACAGAGATCTGAACCCAACACTCACATATGGAGATGATAAATTCTGCAGAACAGCAATTCGGAGAGAGGCCAGGGAGATGACTGCACAGATGCATTTGGTCTATGAGAACATGTTGATGAGCTGGTCAGTAGATCAGAACAACAACCAGCGAGTGGCATGCACACCTCAGATTATTAGTGTGTGACCACAAGTCACCAAATCACTGCAGTATAAACGATAGGAACTAACAGATTAAAGCATAGTCTCTTCAGCATTTACTACTGGGGCATGAAGAGAAGGCCAAGCCCAATGCCACAGATGATTATATGATAAGGGGCCAAAGCCTCCGTTATAAGTGAGGAGACACAGGGCTTAAAAGTGGACTGACTGGATCAGGTTCACACAGTAACTCATAAAGAACTAGGCATAGAAGGGAGGTCTCATCCTCCCAGGCTAGACCATTTCCTCAGGCCACCGCTCTGCTGGCTAGGATTTTGATTAATAACATTCTGACAATCTGACAGTCTCCCTCTCAGTCTGCCATGACCTGACTTGAACCTCAAGTTCAGAACAAGACTCCCAGTGACCTGCAGAGCTGGACAAGGCTCTTGCGCTATGGAGACTTGCCTTTCAGAAGCCTCCTTCCTGCTCAGTGCCTAGGTCAGAGCTGCCTGAATGACTGCAGATATGCATTTCACATTGGAGGGGTGTGAAATCGTAAGCAGACCTTTATTTATTTATCTATTTATTTATTTATCTATCTATCTATCTATCTATCTATCTATCTATCTATCTATCTATCTATTTATTTATTTGGAATTCTCCATTTTAAGAGCTTGTCTACATGACTGTCCCCACTGCTCATCCTCTTTCCCAGCTGGCCAGCGAGATTTCCCAGGGAATGTGCTCGTGAGAGGAGTGAATGTGGGTGAGAGAGAAGTTCCAGCAGCTACCAAAAGGCAGTGTTGAGAGAAACCGCGTGCTCAGAAAATGTTCATTGGATAAATATCTGAATGGGTATTATGATTAATTGTAATGTTAACTTGCCACAAGTTAGAGTCACTTGAGTAGTGAGCCTCACCTGAGGAAGAGACCTGACTGCCTTAACAAATGTTGGAAGACCCACCCTGGATCTGAGGGGGCCTTCTGGTAGCTGTCCAGATAAAATGGGTGTGACAGAAGGAAGATTGCTCATCCTTGCCTCACTTGGCTTCCTTCTCGCTGCCCAGGATTCTTTCTTGATATAAGAGCATGCTTCCAGGCCTTTGGGTGGACAAAGGACCAGGAGCTCTCTAGGAACCTTCCAGGTTTTGGGTACCAGTTTGGGCCTGTTGTGACACCCAGCCTTGTGGAGTGAGGTATGGCAGGATTGCCAGCCTCCCCAGGAAGAGACAGTCACTGTGGGACTGCTCCAACTCCTAAGGCCTCCAGCTTCAAAGACTGAGTAACTGTGGGCTTCTCAGCCTCTTAATTGTAATTCAGCCATTATTACTATTTTAACACAAGCTGACCTAATAAATTCTTCAGTGTATGTTGTTTATATATTTAATGTTATATATTTTGAGAATATATGTTACATGTAATTATTAATATACAGCGTTATGTAATTTGTAAAAATAAAATATTACAGAATAATATATGCATAAAATATTTACTTTATTATTCACAGATACATACATATATATCCATCCTATTAGTTCTGTTCCTTTAGAGAACCCTGACTAATACAAGGTGTCATTTACTAATAGCAATATATTAGTAAGCAGATTAGCAAGATAGGAAGCCGTTGAGTAGCTGAGGACCACCATCAGCTGGCAGCTTTGCTAGCCTCTTTGTGACTTAGTGTTCAGCCGGAATGAGATCGGAGCTTCCGACCTATGGGAGAAGGTTAATTGAGAGCAGCCATAGGAGCATTAGAGGATTTTCAGGACAAGCTCAGTGTAAACACGGAACAGTCTTGATATCACTGCCAAGCTGCAGAACGGAGCCTTGGGGATGCCAGGTGGGGAGCGTGGGGAAGCACCGCTTCCCTCTGTCTGTCTATCCCCCTTGTTGGGTGGGACACACAGCAGGGCTCCACTCCTCACAGGAGTGGCCTTCAGTGCTTTGCTGCTTGCTGGGTGTATACCCAGCTGCATCTGGCTGGGTGGATGAGGCTGCTGACATAGGAAGATGAGATGTGTGGTGAAAAGCCAAGGGAGAGATGACATTTGAAAGATCTCTTTACAATTATTTCTCTTCTTCCCACTCCTCTGAGTGATTAGGCGCCTGGGGCCAATTCCTTATTAAGCTAGGGAAACTATCACCTACATCATCCTCAGACACCCCCAGATCGCTGCGGGCTGATCTTGCAGTATGGAGGCAGGTCAGCTGGAGTCAGGACTGCTGAGCACGCAGACACCTTGTTCCAAGGGCCCTAAGCCCTTTAAAGACTGCCTCACCTGCTCCATTTAGGAAAGTGGGGGAAGGAAGTACCAGGATCGTTATGTGCTCAATGCAAAGAAGGGCTTGGGAAAGAAGACACCAGTGGCTTTTCTTTAACATCGCTAGAGAAAGCACAGTACCTGAGCCAGGACCTCAGCAGTGAAGCATCGTGAGTCCTGTCTTAGGCTTACCTTACTCAAAACCAAGCCTGAGTGGATTCCTTTCTAAACCCCTTCATCCAATGGTAGAGCATTTTTGCTCTCACTTTCCAGAGTAATGATTCTCAACCTTGGCTCCATTATCAGAACCCCTGGGGAGCTTTACTATAACCCTGACAGGCAGCCCTACTTTCCAAGCTTCTGATGCAATTGGCCAGGATACAAGAGCTGATAAGGCACATTTTGAAAGGTTTCTTCGTGATTCCTATATTCGATGCTGGGAAAAACTATCTGAATTAGTGGCCTGAATCGAATCACATGTTATTACAGTGGTCTACTCTTCTGATGATTATTTTTGCAGGTTTTTTTCCCCTTCTATTGTGGTCTCTACAATCAGAGTAAAACACTTGTGAACAGTTGTTTCTATTTGCCAATGGAGAGCTATGACACAGTAGAAGAAGGCGTCCGTTCCCTAACTCAGCAGAGTGACCTTTGGAGGCATGGACAAAGTGCACGCTCTTGCACAACACACCAACATAAAAGTTGCATACCCCAGTTAAACAGCTGTTCTGTTTGGGATTGCAGGATGATGTGTTTCTGTTTATATGGCCACACTGATGCCATCAGCTGTCTCCTCTTGTCCTGGCCCCCGCTGTCGTAAATTTTGTTAGTCGTGGTTGAATCTACCTTGTTTTGCAGCTGGTCAGTGTTCTCTTCCCTTCTCTCTGTTCTCACACACACAACCCTCCCAGGATCCTTATCTCAGATTTATTTGAAATGATAAAGAAAAAAAATGTTACTCCTTCTTCTTACATTTCCTGAGGGATCACATGGTGCAGCAGAGGGAGAATAGAGGCAAAGATAGAAAGACCATCTCCTGCCACAGATTTGCCTGGAAGCCTGGGGGATTAGTGAGCTCATGTTACCAAAGCTTTCTGAGCCCCTTGCTCATCACGACTGAGCATTTTGGATGCTTTACTTATGAGTCAAGCCATTTGCAGAGATTGGGGAATTAACCCACGTACATTTCCAGTGGAGTTCTTTGTTCTCCTCTTTAAAACCAAGGCAAAGCAACTCAACAATTTGGACTGGACTTAAAGTTAAGGCCTGTGGCTTTTAGTCCTTTTCTGCTATGACTGTGGGGCCTTGCAGAAGACATACTCTTTGTGGTAGCCTCCATTTTTCTCGGGTATTAGAAAGGAATAATAATACTTGCTCTTGTAACACTACATAATTTTTGTGTGTACCTAGGGTGCCATTGATAGAGAAAGAATTCAGAAAATAGGATATGCTGTGCTAATATGTTATTTTTCTATCAGGGCTTCTAGTTGAGTGATTCCTATGTGTGAAAGAGACATGTTGTGTATGATAAAAACCACAGTCTGGTAAGTTATTCCTAGCATACAGGCTTTATGAGGCTTCCATGGGAATGAATGGGCAGAGAGGGAGCTGCTAGTTAGATATGTTGTCTTTTAACTAGGGAGATAAGGAAAGGGTTTAGGGTTTTGCTCTCTCCCATTTGGGGATATCCATTCATATTATTGTGGCTAAGGTCCTAAGGATATTGGGCCAATACCTATTAGGAGGACTAAGAAGGGTATGGCTGAGGAAACAGTTAATGGAGGGAAGCAGTGTGGGTTAAGAGGTTTTTGGTAGAATAAGGGGTGGAGGATGACAATCTAATGGGGTTGTAGGGTTTTTCTCTGAAATCATTGAGCTCAGGTCAACTGGCTTGTCCTCAAGACCCTGGTCCATGGATTCCTCACCTGGACTTTCTTTCTGTGGAAAAGTCTGATGGAGGAAACCAAGTGCTGGCCATGTGAAGACACATCTGTCTTTGCCCAAGAAGCTGCCTGTCCCCTTTTCCATAGGTGCCAAAAGGGGATCTACCCCAATAGATTGGTTTGTTCCTTCAGAGCTGCATGAAAAGTATATTTCCTGCCTTTCTGCTTGGGAAAGCTGAGTGCCCTCCCTGAGACCTCACAGCACAGGGCAGTGGAGAGCCTGCCATGCTTTAGTACCCAGGCTCTTCTCTGGTCACAGAAGCCTGTTGCTCAGTCTCTGTGCCTGTTACATTAATCTCTTCTGTCTCCTTAGGGGGTGTCTCGATCTTTCTTAGTCTGTCACATGTTAAGTCCCTGTTGACCATTTTTGCTTCTGTATTTTAATGGTTTGGACTAATTCCCACTTTATTTTTGTATTTATTTTAACACAATCACTTATAATGAGGCTAATGACATTTTGTCTCCATGGTGGCGCATTTTAATTTGGTCTCGGAAATGTCAAAGCGATCAGGCAATTTGGTATCTCGGAAACACAAAACGTGGCAGGGACAATGGTTTGTCTCCATCACTCCATCTCCCTTGTTATCTGCTAGCTCCTGGGACCACCCAGTCCCACTTGGCCGCTCCTCAATGCTGGCATGGGTGGAGATCAGCAGTAAAACATTGCCAAGACAAAAAGGGATGGCTCCGATGGGCTGCCTCTTTCTAGCAACCACAGTTAGCACGATTATCAGAGCTCGGGGCTGGAGCCGAGGGTGTGAGGCATACTTTCCTGATGGCATTTCAACATCACTCTTTGCCCTTCCTTCCATCCCGGGCTTTCTTTGTGCTGTCTGCTTCTTCTTCCAGTTTTCCCATTCTTTCATTTAAGAGAGAGCCAACAATTTTATTTTATTTTAAAATTTTAAAAGATTTATTTATTTTATTTTATGCATATGAATATTTTGCCCTATATATATGCATCTGCCCTACATGCATGCCTGATGCCTGCAAAGATCAGAAGAAGGTTTCAGGTCCCTGGAGGTACAGATGGTTGTAATCTGCCCCGTGAGTGCTGGGAACCGAACCTGGGTCTTCTAAAAGAACATCAAGTGCTCTTACCCTCTAAGCCGTCATTCAAGCTTCATTAATTTTCTTTTAAATGAAGATAGAGGCTTTCTAGACCTCATATAGTTTCTCTCATCTTTTTATAACTCTTAAAACTGTAACTAGTATTCTTGGCTTACAAGCTGTGTGAGCTGCCAAGTAATCTTGGGTTTAGGGTTATTTAGTGAAAGTGTTTTGGGAGATTTAGATCAAGGGCCTTAATCCAGTTTCTTTAAGCGTGGAGTTGACTTTCATCCAGAGCCCCACACCATTGACATAGTGACATGGTGAGTAAGTTCTCTGGCGGTGTAGGTGTACGATACTTGTTGACTACAATCTTATTGTCAGATGGAAGTTTCCTAAGTAGAAAGCACACTTACTAGGCCCCAATACACAGAGCATCATCACTAGCAATACATGGTTCCGGCATCTGCTTCTTTCCGTCCTGATGGACTGGCTGACTGCCAGCTGCATCTCATGCTTGCCACCTTGCATCATGATAGAGGACCATATTGCTAGCATGGTTGAGATCAAAATCCAACATTCTAAGTCTGGCTCTACAGAATGCAGATTGCTTGTGTACCATCAAAAAGTCAGAAAAGCTCCAGTAGAGGACCATCTGCTTGCTAGTCTCCAGAGACACTGTCGAGTTTTAAGTGTGGGGTTGGGATGCTGTGGTCTTCCTAAGGAAGTCAGTGCTGACCTGTGTCTTTCTGAGTGTAGAGCTTTCACCTGTGTCCGTCCTCCTCTTGAAGCTTTCTGCACCCAGTATTTCCTGTTGTCAGACTCCTCCCCATCAGGTTATGGGGAGGAGGGAAATAGATGATATCTCAGAAGGAGTCAGTCCAGGCCATCTTCTCAGCCCTGAGTCGTCACACTGGTTTTCTTTTCAGCACACGAGAACAGCAAAGAGAGAGATATTCTTGGGGAGGCAAAATCTTCAGGCCCAGTGGAGAGGCTTCCAACACAGCCCAGGGTTGATCTTGAGTCCTAGGAATGGCCTGATAGCCTTTTCTGTTTAGAAAGTACCTTGTCAATTTCTTCGCCAGCTTTTCCATGGAGCAGGAACACTTTATCTCTATAAAACGGCAATAAGTGGACAGTATAATATATTTCACTTTTAATAAGGTGTTGCCAGTTGCACAACTCTGCAGAGCAATTAGTGTCAGAAGCCGCTAAGCAATGGGGGGGAACTGTACCAGAGTGTTTACAGACTGAAAGGATTTACAACCGCATTTGGAGGAGCTGTGGCCACAATGTGGAAAGCGGGGGAGGAGAAGTTGACCAGCTGAGTTTAAATCCACTGACCCTGTGTGTTTCCAGAACTTTTCAAAAGGCAGCTTTGCCTTGTATTATGACGCTGGTTTCTAGGGCTGGCTATTGCAATGGAACTTCTGAGTTCCTGGGGCCAGGAAGGAACATGGTTTAGGGATTCCATAGATCTGAGTTTCAAACTGAACTCTACCACTATAGAGAACTCCTGTGCAGACACATTTCTCTAAAACTCTTATTCTCCATCTGTAAAAAGAGATGCAGAAATCATCTGAGAGCTACAATCTAGAGCCTCTTTGCACTCTCAGCCCTCAAATCAGGCCGGGGCTTTTTGAAAAGTAGCATTCCTATCACTCTGATGCTAAAAAAAGGACAGGGAGCTTAAAAATCAACAACAACAATGGAATTGAGGCTGGGTTGTGCAGATCAGTCCTAGATGCCTGGAGGATTTTGAGGAAGAATGCCTTGCATCCTAGGAACACTGTCCCAAGATGGTTGGTCCCCCTAGTTCAGTCCACACCATTAAGTGTTTCTCCTTTCAGTGATTATAGGTACAGGTGTCACCATAGCAGAGAAGGGAGGAATTGCGGCCACTCATATCACTGGATATAAGCCATAGGCAGCAGCAAAACATCTAGGAAGATGCTTTGAAAGGATGGGGTCATCATGGATTGGAGGTCAAATCGGTAGCTCCAAGGTCTGTAGGCTCAGTGCATCTCTAAAGAGGTTGATGGTGGTTTATCAGCTTCAGTCTTGAAAAGGAGAGAATATATCAATTGAGCATCTCTAATCCAAAAATCTGAATTCAGAAATGGATAAAACTCAGATACTTTTTGAGCTTCTCCACAATAGCACAAATGGGAAATGACCACAGTGCCAAACAATACATCTGCTTCTGATGGTTCAATGCAAACAAGCTTTATTGGATGTCCCAGACCATTTCAAGTACTGTATAAAATCTCCTTCAGTTCATGAGTACACCATACATATAAAGCACAGAGGACTTTTGTGTTATGCTTGAGTCCTATATCAAGATATCTCATCCTGGATATGCAAATACTCCAGAGTAAAAGAAATATGAAAACCAAAAATCTTCTTATCCTAAGAATTTTCGGTAAAGGCTATTCAATCTAAATTTGTGCATTTGTTTTCCCTTTGTGCTTATACACTTTAAAGGCTTGCCCATGGTTTGCCATTTTTCTTTGGAATGAGTTCTCAAACTCGTGCTTATGAGTCATCTACTATCTTGCCAAGGGTGAGCGCTGGTCTCTGGTGATCAGTTCCAGGTGGGTACAGAAGAACATCATCTTTTCCCTATCAGGGAACTTAATGCCCAGGGTGAAAGAGAAGCTCGCATACCTCAAACAGCACACAGCATTTCACGTGACCAGAGTAGTTGGAGCTGTTCTATATTTTTCAGTCTCTTTGCAGTGTGAAGAGCAATGGACTCTCTGGTGCTGCTCTGTGATATAGAGATAGGTCATGAAATGGCCAAGAGGTACTCCATAGTAAGCTGTTGACTCAGGCTTCAACCTACATCTTAGTCTTTAAGAGGCAAGGTTTTTTTGTTTGTTTTTCTAGCTTTTTCTTTTATGAACAGGTTTTTTTTTTTTTTTTTTTTTTCCCAAGGCAGCGGTTCTTCCATGGCCAGATGAACACTCTGAGTATGGAAGACTTTTAGGAGGAATGGCTCATGAAGGCAGAATGAATGGCTGGGGTGAGAGGGGTGGAAAGATGGCTGGGTGCAGAGCCCAGTGGCCTTGGTGAAGGGGCTCTGAACAAATGGAGAGCAGAGCTGAGCCATGAATGTACAGACTGGAATTGAGGGAAACAGGGGCAGAGGTGAACCTGGACTAGTAAGGAAGGGACGCTTCCCTCTTGGAAGCCTTGAATGAGGGCCAGAGGAATTGTGTGGCTCACACTAAAGACATTCGTGTGCTTCTAGAAGTGTTTTAGTCTCTCCCAGGCACAAGTTGTTAGAAGATGTGCTCCTGCTCTGTGGAACATATACTTCACTTGCAGTAACTTGGGGACTGAGAGAAGTACAGAGTAATTTAGTAAGTAAACTGGGTAGGAAGGAAACATGTTCTTATTTGATTTTGAATCCCAGGGGAAGGGATCTTTTTCTTGTATAACAAAATCTTTCAGGATATCTTCATATCTTTTAAACGTTATTTCAAGCATTTGCTGCCTGTATTATTTAAGTTTAGTAGACCAATGTACAAAAGATGTGTGATTAATTAGTTTGAATCATCAAAGCATAAACCAGGGTTGTAATTAATTTTGAAAGTGTGGGGCTAGGTGTCTGTTGGTTTGAATTTTACACATGGTGCTGTAGAGAGGGAGGATCCGTGAGAAAATCTGCGACGAGGTTAACCATCTCCCGTAAGTGAGCAGAGAGCTGTTAAACCACAGACAGCTCATGGAAGTCACATTGGTAACGCTGTTACAGGCTTTCCCCTGGCTCTGTTTAGCAGTGCCCTGTGACTGAGACTTACTAGGGTGTTCAGCGAAGAATGTGGACTCACTATGTTGGTATTCGTTCTCCTGCTAGACCACTCAGCTCCGCGAGAACCTGGGCACCTATGTACCCAGGCCTTCTTTGCAGCCTGCTCACTCTAGAACTCCTCACCGGAGGATGGGGTTGTGCTGGCTTCCTAATTGCCCTGGAGTCCTTCTCTCTCACTGCTCAGATGCTTCTCTTTCTTACGCTTTCTCAGTTCAGTTAAGTCTCTGAGTCTGTATGCAGAATTCTACTGGTTCCGTTTTCACACCTCAGTAATTGGCGCTGTCTGTTGAGAGTAGCTCTGGACTTACATCCTACAAGGGTCAGGAAGAGCTGCTGTGTATCAAGGAAGTAAAAATTGTGCCGATGCAGGGGCGCAGGGGGTGGTGGTTACTCAGGTGGGACAGCATTTCTCTTTAAGATGGCCAGCAGGCTCGAGCAGGGGGCTGCTTTGGAGCTGGCCAGTGGGCACCTGGCTTTTTTTTCCCTGCTGCCTGAATGGATCCCTGTGAGGACATGGCAGGAAAGGGAGGAGGTTCCCATCTTGACCCTCTCCACAGCTGGGGTAGTGCTTGGGGGAGCTGGAGACCCAACACACACACAGTGCCAGGAAACGGCTTTATGCCCATGAAATGACACAGGAGTGATTAAAAAATGCAAAGTACCCAATTTTTAAAATAGCATAATAGCTGAGAGAAGCTGAGAGAAGCCAGCAGTCTCAGGTTAGAGTGACTAATCCATGCACACTTCACGCCTGGGTGGCAGGTACAGTCCCTGTGGCCCAGGGCTAAGCGCGGAAGGTCTGGCTCCTGATTCCTGCATACAGATGTTGTGTGCTGATGCCTATATGGGAGGAAATAGATTTTCACCACTTCTCCTTTGACATTAGGAATTGAATTAATTCTTCAAGCCAAAAAAAAAAAAAAGGATTTATTGCTAGTGTTGTTGATCACTTATTTTTGATACCTTGAAAAGTGTCGCAATTATTGTAGAAAAAGAAAACACCCCCCTCGATACCAATCTGCATGGATGTGGCCCTTCTTCCAGATGGCAAGAGATTTGTTTTCACCCATATCCATTAGGGAGGCTTCCTGCAGGGGAAGAATGAACTTTGGGTACAATTCACAAAGAATTTTAGAATTTCAACCTGTGGACTTCCCTGGAGCTGAGGAAAGGTCAGAGCAATGAATTTTCACTGTGGCCCAAGGGGTTAATGTTCCAGTTCCCAGCACACCAAGAAGAGTCACTGGATCATTAAAACATATACCTACAGGTCGGTGTAGCTCTCAGTCCTCATCAAAGCAGTGCCCTTTTGCAGGCTGTGGGGACCATTACAGAAGTCCACCACTGCTCAGAATCCAGGGAAACACAGACTGCAGGATGCTAAACACCCAGCTGAATCATCTATAATCCTATGCCTAAGGCTCAGGGAACATCATGGAAGAGATTGTAAGATTGTAGGAGCCAGAAAGATTGTAAGACCCAGAGGACCAGGATATTTGTGAAGAAATAGTGTCTTTGATATATGACAGGCAAACTGCAATCAATAAATTGCAACAACATGGTCACCTAAATATGACCTGCACAATGACAATGCTAGTTGACATGCTGATGCCAAGTCATTCTCACAGGGTCCCACCCCTAGATGAAGTACTACAGACAATAACGTAGCATGAATCTTAAAAGTTCTTATTAATAAAAACAAACCTGAGGCCAATTATTGGGGTGAACGCTGGAAGATCAGAGAGACAGAACAAGCCACAGCTAACCTCACCTGGCCAACTTCTCAGCTGATCTTGTTTCCTCAGACTGGAAGCCTCTGTGTCCTCATATCTGAATGGCTGTCAGCTGAACTGTGCTGCTCAAAACCTAAATGCTTAACCAGCCAAATGCTTCTAGTTCCTGGTCTTCATGCCTTATATACCATTCTGCTATCTGCCATCACTCCCTGGGATTAAAGGCTCGTTTTTCTGGGATTAAAGGTGTGAGTGCCACTGCCTAACCTTTATGTTTAATATTGTGGCTGTCCTGTTCTCTGACTCCAGATAAGTTTATTAGCATGCACATTTTTGGGGGGAACACAATACTACCATACAATAATGGCTTCCAAGAGAGGGAGAATCACTCTTTTCTAGGGACCAATCCTCTGATAAGCTATCCAATCCTAAGTGGTCAACCTTACACACACACACACACACACACACACACACACACACACACACACACACGCACACACACACACAAAACACTAAATGGACTCAGGAGGTTGTATGTGTATGCATGCATGGGACAATAATACTTGAAGAAGAGGTTATGAATTTGAATGAGTAGGGATGGGTGCTGTGGGACAATGCTTTTGTGCACTGGTTTAATAAAACATTGTTTGGCCAGTAGCCAGGCAGGAAGTATAGGTGGGGTAAGCAGATGAGGAGAATTCTGGAAAGAGGAAGGCTGAGTCAGGAGTCACCAGCCAGACACAGAGAAAGCAAGATGTGAAGGCAGAACTGAGAAAAGGTACCAAGCCATGTGGCTAAACATAGATAAGAATTATGGGTTAATTTAAGTGTAAAAGCTAGTCAGTAATAAGCCTGAGCTAATGGCCAAGCAGTTATAATTAATATAAGCTTCTGAGTGATTATTTTATAAGCAGCCACAGGACTGCAGGGGCTTGGCAGGACCGGAGAAACTCCACACTACAGATGGGGGTTGGAGGAGATGGAGGAGAAAAGAACAGGGTAGAAATGATGTGAATATGGCTCATATCTGAACTTCTCCAAAATTATAAAACACATACACTACATACATGTATGTTTTTGAATTAGAATTATAACCCCTGTCAGGGCTAACATTTTAGGATGATAAAGGAAATGCTTAGGTAGAGAGCACAATTGCTCTTCACTCACATTTAGAATGCCTGAGCAAGATTTCCTAGGAGGATGCTTTCATCCCCAGTGACCTCCCTCCCACCCTCACTCTGCTGTCATCTTCTGGAGACTTTCCCCCTTCCTCTTCACTCTTCATCAGGAAAAGGTCAGCATCGAGTTGTCATCTGCAGGGAGATGGATGACTTCAGCTGTCCTTGGTGGATAGGGAGCATTCGCTCACCATCCTTGCCTGTGATGCTCTTTGTAATCAGACATGGTCCTGTTTTGCTTCTCAGCATGGGATTGGAGGATTTGGACAAGTAATAGAACTCAGTTTACTCACCTTTGAAATGGCAATAATTCTCACACCAATTACTCAGAGTTCAATGACAGTTAAGTAGAGTCGTTTCTCTGTATTTCTGAGGGCTGGTCCAGGGCCTCTCATGGATACCATGCAGTGTTGGCATGGAACCTATGCACATCTGCTGATGTACTCTCAATCATCTCCAGGTAACTTGTTATACCTGATGCACTGTAAATGCTATGTAATATTTATTGGATTGTCTGCTTTGATGAATAACAACAAGGGGGAAATAGTTGAACAATGTGAGGTGCAGACACAAGCATAAAGCTAATTATTCAGTCCAGGAAGGAGACATGGAGAGAGACTGTGGCTCAGTGGGAAGGACAGAACTACAGGGAGGTGTGCCCATGCATCACATATTTGTGAGCTCAGCAGAGTGCTCAGAGCACCACACAGTCAAGGTTTGCACTGATAGAAATGTCTCAGGTTTTCAATTTTCCCAAATGTTTTTGATCCTTGGCTAGTTGTAGATCATTTCAAATGAGAGCTATCCAGACCGTCACCCGCAGAACTATTCCTGTATTTCCAGTGCTCTCATGGCTGTTTCTTGGCCTGCTTGTTTTGTAGGATATACTCCTAATGCATCCATTATGCATTTTTGTTTGGAAACTTACCAGTTCTCATATCTGTCCTAGAGGGTAAGGTATAATGATAGATGGAAGGTGTCATAATGCTTTGGTTCTCATGTGGCTTGAGCCCATGCTCCTGTCCCTGTCTCATGCCTGACACTTCATTTAATCTACCCTGTATATTGTTTAAGTTTTAGCCAGATTTGGATAATAGGCTTGGAGAAGAACTTCATATATTTCCACGTAAGAGGTTTTTAGCTATACCCGGCCGGGATGAACACGGCAGGCTCTGGAGAAGCCTGTGCATTTCATGCCAGGCTTCCCTGTGCCGCTTTACTTCTGATTCTCCCTGGTCGGTCTTCCTCTGAATGCTTTCCACCGCCTTGGTCTCTCTGCTTCCTCTCATGACTCACTCTATCTTTGGCCCCTTCACAATGGACTCCAGTGTTATTTCTGTCTTGCCTAGCAATGACAGTGGAGAGTCGCAGATCTTCCTGGTGGGCTTAGTGGGGGGTGAGACAGAGTGTGCAGGATCCGAGAACGTGGTCCACCTTTGACTTTGCTGGAGACCTTCTTGAGCTCCCGATCTTCTCAGAGAGGTTGCGAGAGAAGAATCGTCTGCATACAAGCACGGCAGCCTGCAGCTGGCTCCGTGTCCTCCTACTGGCTTCTCTAAGCACAGAGATGCTCCTTTGTGTGGGCCTCTGTACAGCCCGGCCTGTAATTTATACAAGTGCAGCTGATGTTCCCTTTTAAATTGACAAAGGCAGAGGATGGAGCCTGGTGAGGCCCCCTGACCTCAGAGCCCTGGTCGCTGAAAATTACAGGCAGTGTACAGTGCACTGCTTCTTGATGCGCTGGCAGTGGGAGATGCTGGTTAATTTGCCAAGACTCAGAGGTGACCCAGGTTTAATAAAGAGGATTAATGGATTTGAGCAAAAGGTCGTGGCTGTTTCAAGTAGATAGCCTCTTCCTTCTAAGAGAGTTTGCGGGCTCTCACTTAGTTTCTTCTCTTTGGGGAAATAGCTCAGCCGCCTTTTTAAAGGGCCCCTGCACTGCCTTTTCCTTTGTGACGCTATCTGTTCCAAGTGTCCTTCAAGGACGTGCAAAGCCAAGGGTGTAAGGCACACCCCCAACCCACAAAAGCAACCCAAATCAGTTCACTTACATGGGGCTGGCAAGAGTTCCCCTCTGTCTAGAGAACATTCTGTAACAACCATCAAAACTCTTAGGAATATTACACATACCTTTTGGTATGGCCATTCCCCTCTCTGTGATTTCATCTTCTGGAGTAACAGAGCACGATTGCTGATGCACCCACCAAAGCAGCGCCAAGAATGGGAACTGTGGTGCATGCCTATAATCCCAGCACTCTGGAAGCTAAGACAGGAGGATTGCCAGGAGTTTGAGGCCTCCCTGGGGGAAATAAGTGAGTACTAAGACAGCCAGGGTTACATGGTCAGATCTGCTTATGAAACATGAAAAAGTAAACAAAAATAAGAAGGAAACAGCAGGAATAGATATTTAATCATATTTAACTGCTTTGAAATATTCTTATAGGCCACCAAACATTATGGCTGACTTTTGGAAGAGACATTTTACGTGTGCACATGTGTAAGGGACATGGACCAATGTGAAGGCCTGGGATGTAGTGCTTTGTCTAATTTATCCTTATGTTCTAATGGTCTCAACATCTGAGTGTCAGTGTGTAAGATTGACATCATGGGTCTGAGCATGGTTTCCTCAAGATTTTGGGCACCTGTGTTCAGGGAAGAGGGGAGTCACCTAATGCCTGTCCTGGCATGGTGGGATCCAGGCTCAGACCCACTCCCTCCTCCTCCTCAGGTTCTGTTCTTTTTTTCCCTCAGGTGGTGGATAGATTGAAGACAGGGATGAGGGAATGGGGCATGGGGATTCAGAAAGGGACAGGAACAAAAGGGGAGTTCAGTGGGTGTCTTTGTTAGGGTTTCTGTTGCTGTGATAAAACACCATGATCCAAAGCAACTCAGGGAGGACAGCATTTACTTCAGTCCACAGTTACACGTTCCAGTCCATCACTGAAGGAAGTAAGGGCAGAAACCTGGAGGCTGGAACCATATTAGAAGCTATGGAGGAACACTGCTTACTGCCTTGCTCCCTGTGGCTTTCTCAGCCTGCTTTCTTATGCAGCTAGGACCACCACCCCAGGGGTGGTGCCACCCACAGTGAGTTGGGCCCTCCCACATCAATCATCAGTCAAGAAAATGTCCCTCATGCTTGCCTATAGGCCAATCTGGTGGGGGTGGATTTTCTCAATTGAAGTTTCCATTTTCCAAATGACTCTAGCTGTGTCAAGTTGACATACACTAGCCTGTAGAATGGGAGTGAGGACCGATGCTGTGGAAGAAGGAGGAATGTTTTACATCAACGTGGGACCTAGGTATTTTGCTGGAGAGAAGAGTCTCTTGAGAGAGAGAGAAGACTTCAATCTCAGTGCGGGATGCTGAACCCAGGGCAGGTGGCCCTGCTACAGGGTGAGGGGTTCTAATGGAACCCTTTTGAGTGCTTATGACAGAGCTCTTTACTTCTCTGAGACTTGCTCTCCAGGGAGCTTTCTTAGCCTGTTGTGTACATCTCCTGTGAGGCAATGCTTACCCTAGGGGACTAGTTCTGCTACCCAGAAGGCCTCACAGTCAAGTTTCCTCCAGCTATGAACTGTTTATACATCTTCCCCTTGACACTGATTCCAAATTTCCAGTGGGCACTGAATTTAGGATCTTTCAACAGCCACTAGCCCCTTCTCTTTGATATTATCATCACCATACTTTTTATCATTTCTCTTTGATAGTTTGATAGAATTTTCTTCAATTTAACTCTTCTGTTCCTGGGGATGGGGTGTAGCCTCTATCAAGTTCTCTCCCCACCCTTCCTGGCCGTGTTGGTTTGCCATTTAAGGAGGAGAAAATGAAGCAACCTTAACAGCAGTTCCTGCCTGAAATGCTGCTGATGTTGGACAGTGCCTCCTTTTGCTTTTAGACACTACCTGTTACCAAAGGTAGAGAAAGAGAAAACTTTTGGCTGGTGGAGGAGCTAATAACATAAAAGGGCTTTGTACCCATGGAAATCCTGCCTTCAGTACACAGATCCATTTGTGAGGTGAATTCCACCCCGGAGGACCAGAGGTCAACACATCCTCAGGTCCCCATGGAGCTCAATTCCCAGCTGGCTCAGCTGCCATCTCAGGTGGCCCCACTCTGCCCACTTCCCTGAGGCCTATGCATCCTACAACATGGGGCAGGCCAGGTTTTCTCTTTGAGTAGGACAGAGAATTTGATGCAGCATCAAGTATCCAGCACAGTCTGCGTTTCTCGTGAGTTCTTTCTGAGGGTCAAGTCCAGTGTGTGATGCTTTCTGAAGAGTGAGTCCAGCCTCCTTTAAATTGTTTGAACTCATTCCTTACCTTGCCACCCTTGGCTATTTTGAGAGAGTTAAGATAAAATTGTTAAGTTAGTGGTGGAATCCTAGGATGGAAAGGCACTCTGAGTAAGAAATCATTCTGTAATTTCTGCTTTGTCTTTTAGTTTGGTCTGATTTATACTCCTGACTTTATATTTTATTCTGGCATATCTGTTACACCAGCATCAAGTTATACATACTTTATGATCCCATCTCCCTCTCTATGGGATTCATTCTGAGTCCCACATACGCCAAAATCCATAGACAATGCTTTATGTAAAAGAGTGTGGTACTAGAACATAGCCTACTACATGTTCCAGCATACTGTAAATTATCCCTTGGTATCTGATAATAGTGTATAAATGCCATGTAAGTAGTTAGTACAGTTTGTTGTTCAACAAAAACCAAACCAAACAAAAAAAAAAACCTAGTCTGTATGTTCAGTGGGGACCCCAAGTAATCTTCTAAGTGTTTTCATCTATGGTTAGTTGAATATATGGATGTAGAACTCATATGGTTTTGTGTGTGTGTGTGTGTGTGTGTGTGTGTGTGTGTGTGTGTGTGTATGCACACTGGTGGGAATGCACACACAGACACACATACAGTTGTGTGCCTTGTTTCTAGATGTATTGCAGGCAACGTCCTCTCTTAGTACCATGGTCAGACTGGATATTGGTCGATAGAAAGGTATCAATGAGAACACTTTGCTGGTGGGTTTGTTTAGGGTGTTGGGACTAAAATCCTGGTATTCACAAATGCCAGGGAAGCATTCTACTCCTGAGGAGCAGCCTAGTCGCATGATAGTGTTTTAAAGCTTGGAGTGCTCAGCACACTTCATCCCACATGGAATTCTGTGGTTTCTATCATAACAATGGGTTTTCTTGCTTGACTTTCGTTTTCCCTGGTGTCCCCTAATGAATGCCCTTTCTGAAAATGAAAGTAGAGGTTCCTCAGACTAGACTTTAAGGTCATGATGGGGCAAACTGAGTTATAAAGCAAGCAAAGGGCTGGAGAGATGGCTCAGCTGTTAAAGGCTAGGCTCACAACCAAAAATATACGGGAGGCAAATTCTAAGCAGACAGTAGACACTTTCTTACTTTTCTCTTCAGGAGGCCCATTGCAGTAAAGGTCTGAAACAAGCATTCCACGCACGGAGTAGGAAGTGCAAAGGCCTTAGTCGGGAACTACCACACCAGTTTCAAGAAATATATTGTGGGAGAGCTTCCTACAAGAATTTTTTTTTTCTATGAACATGGTCATAGATATGGATTGTATCATATGATGCCTTAGGGTCATGGTGAAAGTTTGGATAATATTTTAATGCAGAGAGTGTTCTGAGGGCTTTGAGTAAAGGAGAGTGATCTAATTTATGATTTCCCAACTCACTGTATTTTCTAAAAGAATAGATTATGTACGCTGAGATAGGTAAGAGAGGAGGTAGAAGACTCTGTGGGAAATGGTTGGTGTGATCAGGATGAAAGATGATGGGACTAGACTGCAGCAGGACACTGGAACAGAGGGGAATGCCCTTGGATTCAGAAAATACAGGACAACCATTGAGATTTCTGGTTGTGTTGTTGTGGGGAGAAGAAGGGGAGAGTCTTTAGATTAAACTCACTGAATAGGAGGGGCAGAGGAAGATGGATACACACTTTTGATATCTCTACAGTATCAAGCCTTCCCATAAAAAAGGCTCTCTTACCTTCTCTTTTGTCTCTCTCAGCACACAGTCAATAAATATTTAAGACCTATTGCCAATAGACCCATCTAGATCTATTGTGAACTGTAAAATGCCATCTAGGGAGAGATGCTGGGGAGGAAGTTGGAGATAAATTTCACATGCTGGCCATTCTGCTAGTCACAGCCATTTGAGAGTCATTAGCATATTGGCATCTGCTCAGGCTGTTGGTTTGGACAGGATTCTCAGGGAAGAAACTAGTGAGAGGTTACAAGGAGCTCCCGCCAAAAGGTGAAGAAGACTTGGAAAAGAAGGCTATGAAAAAGTCACAACAAAATCTATAGTGTAGTTCTGAGGAAGACAGAAAAGGAGACGCACTTGAGGTGCAGTGACTTATAGATAAATGTTGGAGGGTGGGAAGTCTGAAGAGGGCAGAGAATGAATTCTGAAGACTCTTGGAACTGGTCATTGGTGACCTTAATCAGAGTCGTGACAATGGGGAGGACCAGGGTTGACTGGAGCCACGGAAATAAGGCAAGAAAAAGCAGTCAATTTCCATCACTTGTGGTTTTCTTTTAAAACGCTGTGAACACTCTAGTAGTGAACTTGGACCCATTGTTCATACAGGAAATATGGGTTAATTCCTATAATCTTCTGGCTATATATATGTGTGTGTGTGTGTGTGTGTGTGTGTGTGTGTGTATGTGTGTGTGTGTTTGAAGACATCTCATTTAACACATTGTTAATTCACTAGCATTTAGCTCACATCTAGCACTGCTGTAACTCTTATCTCTACAGTGCTTCTTTATCTGTTTTCTCTATCAGGCAAAGCTCAGACTATGTGCACTGAGTTATGAGATGAAACCCCAGCACTATGCATGGGGACTGTTTTAAAAATGACATCACCAGCATCAAGCACAAAACTAGGAGAATTGTGGTACTAAATTCACCATGAAAAGGATGCCTGTTTACAGTCCAAGAGCGTGAAGCATGAAGTCCAGTGCCTCCTGGTTGGACTTCAGCTGGGAACATTCATTTCAAGTGACTCAAATGTTTTGCTGTCCTGTGAAAATTTACAAATGACTGGAAAGGGCTTTTGATTGCTTTCGAAGTTACAAAAATTTTAGCAAGTGGGTGGATTGCATTAATGACGTGTGTGAGTGCCCAGCCATAGCCAACTTTTTCAGATGTTTTGTTGCAAGTTTGGTGTGGTGATGATGGACATCTTATTTAGTTTTCTCTAATACTACATGCAATACTTGTGTGTTTTTGTGATGAGAAAGCTGATCTTGTACAGTGAGAAAGTGAATGACTCTCAAAGGTAAACTGTCACGAAGATGAGAAGTGGAGTTCACAGAGCATCAGCTCAAGGGGTCACCTGTGATGAGAGTGGAAAAAGTTAGCTCATTGGATGATTTGCCTGGGACTTCTAAATACTGTCCTCCAGTACGTTTTTGTATTATTCATATTGGTTTAGTGTATTTCCTATTAAATTAATTCCTGGGCATGATATAATTTTAATGTCTGAAATGGATTTTTCCTTATTACTACAGTTTATAAATGCTTATTGCAGGCATTGTGACAGATACTGATTGGGGCATATTTATTTTATACAAAATCACTTTATTGACCTCAGCATGTTTTAATAATGCTTAAAGAAGGTGTTTGCATTTTTAGGAAGGCAATTATGCTTTTAGATTACAACAGATGTACCTCCTTACTGTTTATTTGAATCTCTAGAACAATATTTTATATCTCTTTCTTATTCCTTTGTTTATAGAACTGCATTGTGTTTCAAACTTAATGTGAGATTGTGTTAGTTTTTGCTATAGCATTGATCTCCACGAAGTTCATTTTTCCTATATGCCTGAAGATTCCTTTCCTTTCCTACCCTCTCTCTCTTCCATCCTTTATCTCCCCTCCACTCCCTCCCTTCTTTCCCCTCACTTATCTACCTTCCCCTCCCTTACTTCACCTTCCTTTCCCAACCCTTTCCCTATCTACCTGCCATTATAAATGGCTCTTCATTTTAACAAAGACATGCAGTATTACTGCATTTTTCTTTTCTATATATTAGTTTTAACTGTTCACGTATGTCTGGGGGGTAGGGGTATATGAATGTGAGTGCTTGAGGAGACCAGTGACATCAGATATCCCTAGGACTGGAGTTAATAGGTGGCTGAAAGCTACCTGCTATGAGGGCTGGGAGTTGAATTGGGGTCCTTTACAAGAGAAGTACACTCTCTAACTGCTGAGGCATCTCTTCTGTGGGATGTTCTGAATGTTAAATGTGTTGCTCTGATTGGTTAATAAGTAAAACACTGATTGGCCAGTAGCTAGGCAGGAAGTATTGGCAGGACAAGTAGAGAGGAGAATTCTAAGAAGTGGAAGGCTAAGTCAGAGAGACGCTGCCAGCCACTGCCATGAAAAGATGTTAAGATACTGGTAAGCCACGAGCCATGTGGCAACTTATAGATTAATAAAAATGGGTTAATTTAAGATGTAAGAACTAGATAGTTAGAAGCCTGAGCCATTAGGTCAAGCAGTTTAAATAATATAAGTCTCTGCGTGTTTACTTGGTTGGGTCTGAGCAGCTGCTGGTCTGGCGGGTGAGAGAGATTTGTCCTGACCGTGGGCCAAGCAGGACTGGGGAAAACTCTAACTACACATCTCCCCAGAGCTTCTTTCATATTTTAAAATAATGACCTATCATTATTATATCCTCCATACTTAAAATCTTAAATGATGTATCTGTAAACTCTGCTTGGGAATGGCATAATTTTTAGTACGCTGCTTGATTTTATTACTGCTTTGCACCATACTATTTAGTAAAAAAAAAGTACTGTAAAGTTTTTTTTCTAATTAGATTTCATAGTAAGGGAGCCTTATTAAACAAATTTGAAAAGTTTTCAGTCTCCTTTCCATAAAAGACCATTCCTTTGAATGCATTAAGATTCCTATAAATATATGTCAGTGTATTATTGACTTATGTATGCATTCAATTGTATACTTCCATACATGAACATATATGCATATACATACATCTACCTTGCATATATCTGTCTGTTTTTCTGTCTATCAGCTCCAGCTGCAATCTCATCTGTAGTCATGCCCCTTCTTGCCTTCAACACATGGTTTTTTCAACTCTCTAGTTAATAAATATATATTTATCTTATTTTGTGTGTATGAGTGTTTTGCCTATATGATGTATGTGTCACATGTGTGTGCCTGATGCCCAAGAGGATTATAAAAAAGCATTGGATCCCCTGGAACTAGAGTTATGGATGATTGTGAACCACCAGTGCATGCTGGGAACCAAACTTGGCTTCTCTGGAAGAGCAGCAAGTGCTCTTAACTGCTGAGCTGAGCTATCTTTCCAGCTTCCAACTCTCTAACTTTTGCCAGTCTGTTAGGTATAAACTGATGTCTCAGTTTTGTTTTACTTCAGCTTTTCTTTCCTGGTTAATAATTGATTTATTTTCAAATGCTTAAAAACTTTCAAATTTCTTTTGACTAAGTTCTCCACTTAAACTCTTTGCTCTTGTTTCCTTTTTCTTGGGGTGGAGGGCTGCTGTTTGAGACAAAGTCTAATGTAATTATTTGTCAGTAGTTGGCCTTGAACTTCTGAGCTTCTTGCTTTTGCCTCCCAAGAACTGGGATTATAGGGTATGGGGCACCACTTTTCTTCTGTGCATAAATTTCTCTAATGGTCAAAGTCCCAGTCTTACCTGGGTTTAGATACTTAGAATATTTCTTCAATGTCTGTTAATTCTACCTGTCATCATCTCTGTCAAAGTCAATAGTACTGATACATACAGATTACAATTTTTTGTGCAACATTCTGGACTTTTTGTAGGCAACCTTCCTCTGCCCTTAGATGGTAATGTTTTCCATGCTTTATCCTGTAAGCACTCAGTGTTGCCCTTTTCATTGCGCTACCCAATCCATCATGTCTATCTCTGAAGGTAGAGCTTTAAAGACTCTAAGTTTTCCTTTTCTCCATGAGGGAGTCTTTATAACAACATCCTCTTGCCCTGCTTACCTATGCTGCTGTATCATTGTGTGTTATAGGTCTGGCATCTGATTTCATTGTTGATAGGGTGGGACCATTTTATTCACAGCAGTTTGAGACTATGGACAGGAAGGCCTGGAAACCTTCCAAATCCTACCATCGCCGCTCCACAGCTTCCCCTCCACCCCAAACCCAATGTCTTTCTCCTTCCCAACCCTACAAGCTGAGCTACTATTGTTAAAGGTGGTGCATACACACCAGGGGGTTCTTGTAGGTATTTCTGTTGTTGTGTTGTATGGAAAATCCATGCTTTCTTTTACAGTTGAGTTTTCTTGTGATAGATCTTAGAGGAGGATAGGGTTAGAGCCCAAGTGAGCTTGTCATTCTAAATTGAAACACCTGGCTGGGCACTCTTAGGTGCAGATTGTCTGTCACATCCCTTTGGGATATTTGGATTCAACCATCTCTTCCTACTCTCAGCTGTTCCTCCCTGTCACTGAACCACCACTGACGTCATTTCAAATGTCTGTGCTGCTCTCCTCTATTGGGGAATTTATTAAGGCAACTCCACATAGTTAAAAAGGAGGTTTATTTTGGGGTAACTTACAGCCAGTAAAGGGGTTGGTTACAGGATCCGGGAGAGGTGGAGTGCAGTCCAGCAGTGTTCTCTGGAGAATTCTGCTTGGTCTGCCATCCTGTTCCACATCCGGATCTTGGGTGTTAAGGGCTCTTCCCATCTTGGCCCCGCCCCAGGGACAGGTCATAGGTAGGTGTGGCAGTTACCAGAAGCCTCACTAGGGGCAGTACTTCCAAGTCAAAGCTATCCACTACACTCCTCTTTCTGACTGCATGTCACCCGTCGTGATGTGCTGGCTCAACTTCATGGTACTTGTGCTTTTCCACAAGTACCATATTTGTTTGGAATTCACTGCCCCTCTATGCAGGGCACTTCAGTTTAAACTTATTTGCTTTGTCCCAGTTGAGGTGCCTCTGAACTCTCAATCTTGTTTTATAGACAAGTCTATATACACTTGTCTCTTGTATCAACTCTTGCACATGACCAAGGGGTCTGACCTCAGCCTTCTTCCTTGGAAATCCTATCATTTTTCCTACGGTCCCCTTAGTATGGTGAACCTGTATTAGTCAGAGTTCTCTAGAGGAACAGAACCAAATATTCTGTTCTAGAAGGGGATTCACTGGATTGGCTTGTATGGCAGGAGGCTGGGGAGTTCAACTGTAGCCGCTTGCACTCCAGAGAGGCTGTGAATGCCGTAGCTACTCAGCAGCAGAAGCTGGAAAGCTCAGCGGTTTCCTTCTGATACTGAAGGCTGGATGCTCTCTGGAGAGTTGCTGGCATTGAGTTGACACTGAAAGCCGAAGAAGCTGAAGTCAAATGTCTGACCAATGGCTGCTGTGATACGAGTACTCTCTTTGGAAGCATGCAGCTTGTCTGTGCCGACTAGCTTTCTAGTCTTCTGTCTCGGCCCCCAGCCCATTGCACAGTGCCCACATAACCAAGGCAAGTCATTGCCTTTCAGATACTGTCACTTCTCTGGAAATGCCCCCAGTGGTACACACAGATATATACTTAACTAGTCCTAGGCATCTCAGTGCACCCAAGTTGACAGTCAAGACTGAGCATCACAGAGGCCATCCTGATCCTCTCCCATCTCCTTGGACAAGTAATAATGAACATTTATTTTCCTTAAAGATTAGGTACACTGTTCTGTATAATGCTTCATTTAACCTCCTTTTCTTTTTCTGTGTCCCATGCCAGCTCTTTGAAACTTGAGCTGCTACTGAAAGCTTAATTCAGATACACCACTGCTATAGCAATTATTGTAGTCTCAGCTTCTTTTCCATCTGAAATGGAACTTTTAAACAGGATATTTTGCCATTGACTTAAGGGACATTGCTTTTTACAGGCCTCTACAAAAATAGTTCCTCTGACTGGCCTAAAAGCTTTTGCTTCTCCTTAATTGAGTTTGTAGCCACACTTAATCATTTTTGTTGTTAAATTGTGAGAGGAAGGATTGTGATCTAGAGAAGCAGATTTGGCCTCTGCTCCGGGAGAGCTCAGGCCAGTGATCAGGGGTTGCCCTTCTCTGAGCTCCATCACTAACTCCTCTAAAATGAGGTGAGAACTCCATTCTCCCAAGATTCATTAAGTTCTCAGGCCATATTTGACAAGCTTGGAATCACTTAAGAGGAGGCAGCCTTGGGCACTTTCATATATAGAAACTGCTCAATGTGTGTCTCTAGAATTAAATTGGCTTCATGGTAAGTCCTGGCCTCAAATATGTGCTACAACTTCACGTCCACACATGGTTTATCTCAACAAAGGTGTTCAGCATTGGAGAGCTACTTATCTAAGAAGTGACCTCTGTTCTTGTCACCTGTGCGTTCAGAGGCCTGGCTGGAGCCCCATATATGTGCCGGCATGGACTCTTGGTTCTAAATACTGAGGCAGGTGAAAAACTTCTCAGCAAGGAGAAATGGTTCATACTTTCTATTCACACTCCCAGGCTAAGCAGGTCATGTAGGTCCAAATTATTCTGTCTTGTCATTTATATTATATTAATTACAGGTCAAGCTCTTTGCTAGATGGCAAAGCATTTTTAAAAGGCAAATATAGCCTGATCCTTCAAACAGGAAAGTCAGGCACCAAAGAAGTTGGGACAGATGTAGAATCAAGCAGGAAAGCAAGTTACTTTAAGAAAAGTCTTTAGAGGAAGGACTCACTGGCGGAGGAGAAGCAGCCAGCAAGTGCCTCGTGGATGACATGGACTTGGCAGCCAACCCCTGGGATTTTCTCCCCATGAACTGAGGTGCTACCACAACAGGCAAATCAGTTGAATCCCACCTTACTCCAAGGGCAGTGAGGAGGCAGCAAGCCACAGAAAACACCAGGGCCATGCCAGTCACAGCCACCTGCCAGGATGCCACTCACAGAGCTCAGAGAAGCAGAAGACAGGAGTGCCAGGTGCTGGTTAGGCATTCTGCTGGGGCCAGCCAATCCTGGTTCTTCAGTCCAGGTCACATGAAGCAGAGCAAGTGCCATCACTTGGTCTTCAGTTTCACTTGTGACACGAAGACAGTGATAATAGCCTCCACTTGCTTGGTTGAGAACCGATCGGCAGAGTTAACCCAAGGGCTAAACATAGATAGCACATCACTCAGCAAGCTTCCGCCAGCTGGAAACACAAGTGGTCGGGCCTGAGAGCAAGTGATCAAAGGCAGAGTGGGAAGAGTGGAATGCACTTGCACACCTGCTCTGAAGTGTCCTGGGTCCCACTCTACAGGGTAAGTGTGCAGACATTGCTCAAGTCAGAAAATTCCCCTTTGAAACTTTCCCTCTTGGGTTTGAAGTGAAAGCAGGTGGTACCACGAAGGCAGGATTCAGAATTTGGTATTCTTTGCAGGCCAGGCCACAGCACTGGGAATTAAATGACTGGGGTGACTTTGAACATGTGTGTGACATGATAAGATGTCATTCACAAAACATGCATCAGCCCACAGTTGCATTCATTTAATAGGCATGTGTGATCCGCTGTGTGTGTGTGTGTGTGTGTGTGTGTGTGTGTGTGTGTGTGTGTGCACCAGCGCGCGCCCGGGGCAGGAGGAAGGGGAATTCCCAGGGTGTGATCTCAGTATCTCAGTATGTGGGAATCCGTTGGTGACATACTGAGCAGTCTGGCAGTGTGACCCTGAGTTGCTGCAGAACACTGGAGACAACCACTTTGCCTCTGAGCTTCAGGGAAAGCCCTCCAGGCCCTGTTCTTGGGGGCATGTCTACATACAGCACAGTCTGCACTGTGGAAGTTCTCAGCCGGGCAGTGTTTCTGACCCTCATGCTAACACACATAAGATGGGCTGGCTGAACTGCCCATCTACCCTGTGCATTTGCTCTTACTTGCGCTGTGATGACTCCGGCTGTGGAAGGGGAGTAAAGAGCGTCCCTAGGTTTATTGTCCTGATGCTGCTGCTGTGTGAGAATACCTGGACAGTACTTCGGGACAGAAACACAGAGGCCCTGCCTGCTGATTCAGGGCTCAGAGACAGGACTCAGTTGAATTTCCTGATGTGGTTCCGATGCTGGTAGTTCATGGACCAGCTGAGACACTAATTTGCAGAGCAATTACTGTTGGCTAAGCACCATGCTAAATTCAGTTATTTTGCGTAATTCTATGCACCTTTACAGTGACTACTGCTACTGTTACTGTGTTACAGATTTCTTTAAAAGCCATAAAAACAACCTCCGGCATAGGTAGGGTAAGTGATTTGCCCAAGATAACACTGCTACAAAGTGACAACTTGGGATCAATTAAGATGGGGTGACTTCTTTCCCTTTAACTCTGGTATCTCAGGTGCCATAGCCCCAGGGGGTGTTCGTTAGACAGCAGGCATACACAGTGGAAAAAAAAAAGAAAAAGAAAAAGAAAAACGATCACAACATGTGCTCTCAAGAAATGCAGACTCTCATACTGAAGGCTGGGAGGAAGCAAGTGTTAAATGAGGAAACATGTAATTGAAATGTCAGCATAGTGCATCAAACAGAAACTCGAGGCAAGAAATTATTTTTTGTAGTTTGTCTAGAGTTTTAGTCTGGATGGCCTTTTGAAGGAAGTATATCCTGGACTCCAATTATAGGTCTGTCATTTGTCTTTTGAAACTTCTAGAAGACAGGTAGCTTGAAAGACATAGAAACACTAAGCCTGATGACCTCAGGCCACTAAGGTCTCTCACCCATGGCTAAACTTCTTCACTAGAATAGACCCTGATGGAATCCTGGAGGTAGGGGCTAGCTGTGGGACACTGCATACAAAGGGGTGAACTGCCCATTTCCAATGGTTGTGCTCTCCATTCTTCTGTTCCCTCCAAGTCTTCAAAGCCAGAGTACTCTCCAGGTGAACCAGGGTCCTGCCCCTTGGACCTCTCCACCCTGGTCTAGAAGATTTGCCCCTTTTCAAATGAACGCAAACCAAAATGAAATCTATAATTATCATTTCTAATTCCACTTAATTAGTCACAAGCCAGCAGCCAAATCTGCTTTCTCATAATTATCTGATAAGCAGTAAGCACATCTCATAGATTATAATTAACACTACTTAATTAAAATCTAATATACACACACCCTTTCCTCAAAATACATTTAATTGGGTTCATAACAGTAGTAGATAAAAAATTCCTCTTCGGTTACCCCTCCCTAAGGATTTCAAATTCCTACTGTCTCCTCTTCTGGTCTCCCAGAAAAGCCACAGTGAGTTACAGATATCTCTGCTTAGCTTTTTTCTTTTAGGAAAGTACACATTTTTCTCCCCAGGATACCTAGGAAGTCTCTAGTCTTTCCTCTTTCTTGAAGGACCATCCACAAACTACATGGCCCATAGTTGCCATGTAACTGGTTTATGCTTCATACTAAGGAAGTGCCAGGTCCCAATTTAAATTTCTCTATGCCAGTGGTTCTCAACCATCCCATTGCTGTGACCTTTTAATAGAGTTCTTCATGTTGTGGTAAACCCCAACCATAAAATTATTTTTGTTGCTTCTTTGTAACTGTAATTTTGCTACTGTTATGAATAATAATGTAAATATCTGTGTTTTCTTATGGTCTTAGGTGACTCCTGTGAAAGGGTAGTTTGACCCTCTAAAGGGTAAAGACCCATATGTTGAGAACCACTACTCTGTTCTTCTAGTACTGTGGACAAAGTTAAGAAGATCCTATCTGTCTATTTTCAAATGAGTAAATGGCCAAAAAAGTGCCAAGGGAAATGAAAACCCAGGACTTTGCTCACACCTTGTAGGATGATGAGTACCAAAAACACAAAAATAAATAAACAAATAACATTAAAAAAAAGTGCTAGTGGGGATGCTGAGGAAGAGTGAATTCATTCTGTTGTTGGGAATAGAAAGTGAAAGGTTTCCATATCTCAATGCAGTAAGCCGTATCAAGCCAAATCAAAAATAGAAGACCAGGTTTACTGGGCAATATGTTCCCAGGTGACCTTTCCAGCCAACTAGAGATAAGATGGGGAGAGGAGACCAGAAATATCATGTGGCTGCTCTCAAGTAGGCAGTTTAAATACCCCGTAGGCACTGTCTTGAACAGCTCCAGGGGAGGACCTGCCACTTGGTGGGCTTTCTGAGAGGGGCGGGGTTTGGAATGGGGAGGCATGGGACTGAGGTGGAGCTTCCAACTGAACATTCCAACTTTCTTGGATATATGGGCTCTGGTTCAAGTCTGGCTACTTCCTGCTGACTTGGGACAATGTGGTGAGGGGGAGTCAGAAGTCAGTGAGCTAATGCTCAGTAGGAGTTGTGGGTGAAAAAGCATTCTGTTAACTGCCATCCTGGAGACCTCAGGGATCTGTTTCTTGAAGAACCAGAGAAGGCAAGTTGCTAGGAAAAAAAATAGGTTATTATCACCAGCCCTATAAACAGGACTAGCCACAGGGAGAATGGAGATTGCCAGAAAGAACGGAAGGGAGATGTGCCCTGGTTGTACGGACAAAGATGAATGAGCAAGGCAGAAGATCACATAGGCTCTTCATTGGGACATTTTGGAAAACTGGAGGGCAGAGGGTCCTAGTTGCTGGACAGACCATTTATCCTGGATAGGTGCCCACTTGTGCCTGGAGAGATGGTACCAGCATTGATGTCCCAGGAGCTTTGCAGGTGAAGGGGTGGTAAGGATCACAGTGTAGGTTCCTGTCCATCAGGGCTCTAGAGACTTAGGAGATGGCTATTTGAGGAGTGATTGGTCCCCTGGAGAGAGTGGGGTGGGCTCAGAGGCAGTTGGGTCCATTGGCATGGGAACAGGGAGATAGCTGTTAGCATGTGAATGAAGAAGGGACCTTAGGAGGGAGAGGTAGAGGAGGTACCCGGCCAATGGAGGAGTTTGGGCCAGGAGGTGGTGATTGAGGAAGAAGGACCTTCTGTTTAGGAGCTTAAAGGGGCTTAGGCCTATAGGAGAGTGTGGGGTAGTCCATAGGTGGGTTAGAGCCATGGGGAGGAGGGAAGGCCAATATAACCTGAATTCAATGGAGAGCTTGGTGAATTGTTTGATGAGTCCATTGGCCCTCTCAACATTTCCCAAGGATTCTGGGTGAGAGGGGATATGGAGCTTCCAGGAGTTGTTGAGAGCTTCAGACACAAGCTTCATGACCCTGAAAGTAAGGGCTGGGCTGCTGTCCATTTAGATGGTCTATGGCATGCCAAATTGAGGGATGGTGTGTCCAAGGAGTACCTGAGCCACTACATCTGCTGTTTCCCTGGAGGTTGGGAAATGCTTCAATCTATTCTGTAAAGGTGTCAACAAGAGTTAGGAGATAACAGAGCTTTTTTATGAGTGGGCATGTGGGTGAAATCAACCTGCCAGTCCTCGCCTGGTTGGTGTCCTTGTAACTAGTGCAGGGGCTGGCATATGTGGAAGGTCCTCTGCAGGTTGGTCTTGGCACACATCTGGCAGGAGCAGTGAGCCTGTAAAATATGGGCTTGAAGATGGGTGGGATCAGAGAGGGGCTCGAAGAAATGGAACAAAGCTTTGGGGCCTGTGTGTAAGGTGGTGGATGTCTGAAATGATGGACAGTGCCTGGTCCTGAGGGAGGATGAGGCGGTTGTTTAAGCAGAACCATTCATCCCTTGTCCTGAGTGGCCCCCTTTTTTTAGGAGTTTGTCCCTCTCCTCTGGTTGATAACAGGGCTGATAGAGGGTGTCAAAAACAACATAACTTCTGTTGATCCAGTGAAGCTGGAGGCCAATCCCTGGGCTATTGACTCAGCTCTGGCATTGCCTAAGGCCACTGGGTCTTTGGAGGACCAGTGTCCCCAGCAGTGTATTATGACTACTTCTGTAGGGAGCTGGAGGGCCTCCAAGAGCTTGGCTATAAGGGGTTCTTAAACTATGGCAATGTCTTTGGTAGTGAGGAAGCCCCATTTCCTCCACAGGACAGAATGGGTATGGACTGTTAAAAAGGCATATTTAGAGTCAGTATAGATGTTATCCCATTGACCCTTGGCTATCTGGACTGTTCTAGTTAAGGTGATTAATTTGGCCTTTTGTGAAGAAGGCCCATTGGTAGGCAGTTTGCTTCAACTATTGTAGTGGAAGTGATCACTACGTACTCTGTCTGGTGGTTTCCCGATCTGTCTATAAGACAGCTTCTATCAACAAAGAGGTTGAATTGGGGGTCTGTGAGAGGTTGGTCTAGGAGACCAGGCTGGGGTGAGCATAAGGCCTCCACAGCCTCTGGGTAGGAGTGAGAGGGGGTACCCAAGGGGAAGGAGACAGGAAGGAGGGTTACAGGGTTTAGGGCAGGGCTGGAGGCCAAGGTAATTTGGTTTTTTTCTAGAAACAGTAAATGAAAGACCTGGACCCATGAGGGTCCAAGGAGGGAAAGAGAATGATGCAGAAGATTTGAGAGGCAGTGGATGGAGAATACAGTGATTGGCTGGAACAGGGTCATCTTGAGGGCCTCCCAGGTGAGTTCAGCTGCTGCTGCTAGGGCTTTCAAACACGGCTGCTACCCACACATGGTGGGGTCTAGTTGTTTGGACAGAAAAGCAACTGCCTGATTCAAAGGCCCAGCTGGTTGGGCTAGAACCCTGGCCGAGAGTGGGGGGAACTCCCAAACTTTCATCAGTATATAGGTGATAAGGTCAAGTGGGGTCTGGAAGAGCTAAGATAGGGGCCATTAGGAGGGCGTCCAGTAGTAAAGAGAAATGGTGGCAGATGGTGCCTGGATGGGGAGGGGCCCCGTGTGGGTCTCTTTGACTGCCTGGTATAGGGGCTTGGCCATGATGGCAAAGTTAGGGATCCAGTGATGGAAGAATTCCATCAGGCCCCAAAATGAGAAAATCTGATCTTCAGTGGTTGGGGGCTGTAAATCCTACAGGGTTTGGACTCTGTCAGAAGTGAGGATCTTAGACCCAGGGCTGAGCTGAATGCTCAGATGCACAGCAGTGGGAGAGTGTAGCTGAGCCTTAGATGGGAAAACATGATATCCCAGGGAGCCGAGGTAGTTCAGGAACAAAGAGATGGTCCACTGGGATAAAGGCAGGAAGGACTACCTAGAAGAAGGTTGTCTACATATTGGAGGAGTGTGCTAGGACTGGAGTCAAAAGTAGAAAGATCCTGGACCAAGGCTTGGCCAAAGAAATGAGGGCTTTCCTGGAAACCCTGGTGGATACAGTCCATGTAAGCTATCTGGAAGACCAGGAGTCAGGGGCCTCCCAGATGAAGGCAAAGAGGAAGTAAAAAAATGAGTCTTTTATGTCCAGGACAGTAAAATGGTAGGTTGTAGGAGGGATGTTAGAAAGAAGGGTGTATGGGTTGTTAACTACCGGGTGTGTTGGAATAACTTCCTCATTAATGAGGCGGACGTCTTGAACTAAGTGGTAAGCACCGAGGACTTACGCATAGGAAGAATGGAAGTGTTGCAGGGTATATCAATAGGTATTAACAGTCCCTGAGATAAAAGGCAGGTAGGTAATAATGGGGTTGATGCCTTGGTGAGGAGTTTCAGAAATAGAAAACTGAGGTCTGGAAGGGAAGGAGGAGGGGTCCTTAAGGCAAACTAGGACTGACTGGTGGTGAAAAGCAACCACTGGGGTGGAGATATTCCATACTTGGGCATCTACTGGATTCGGAAGGGTAAGCACAAGACAGTCTAGGGTAGGAATCTGTGAGGCTGTTAAGGGGAGAAGAAGGTGGGAATCAGGAGAGAGTATGTGGACCAAGGTGAGTGTGGCCCCAAAGCAGCTGAGGATGTCACAGCCAAGTACAGGTATAGGATAGAGGTTTGTGACTAGAAAAGAGTGTGAAAATAATTACCCTACAAGAATGCAAGGAAATGTCAGGGTCTTAAGCAGAAAGGAGGGAGGGGGTCCCATCCATCCAGTGACAGAAATTGGCGAGGGAACTGTGGGACCAGAGCGAGAGGTTAAAACAGAATAGGTAGCTCCCATGTTCTCTAGAAAGGCAATGGACTTACCCACTCACTACCTGGAGCATTACCTAGGCTTGGCAAGGGTGAGGGTAGTCACCAAGTCTGGGTGGCATCAGTCCTCTGCTAGGCCGAGGACTTAAAAGTCTGGAAGAGTCTCAGATGCCAGTGTTAGCGAGGCTGGACCTCAGTGATGTGGCATAGAGGATGAGCCCGAGTGAGGGCATTCTGATTTCCAGTGGCCAGGCTGCCGGCAGATGAGGCATGGCCTCATTGGTGGCCAAGGGTCAGGGCAGCACCTGGACCAATGGCGTTCCTGGCCACATTTAAAACGGGCCCCTGGCGGAGTTTACTTGGGCTGAGCTTCAGCAGGATGGAGCCTCGGTGGACTTCACTTGTCCACCTTGTGAAGGTGCTGGTGGCCTCAGGGGAACTGCCAAGGAGGATAGCCTTCTGTTGCAGCCGAGCCTGTTGGGAAGACTCAGCTGCCTCCTCTCAGGCATTAAAAACCTTCAAAGCCATTTTTGCCAATTCCTATATGAGGGTTTGGGGACCCTTCTCAACCTTTACAATTTTTTTTTTTATATTATATGGTGATGAATGAGAAATGAAATGGGTAGCCAGGACTGTGGCTCCCACAGGGGAGGCTGGGTCAAGGCGAGTATATTGAACATGGTTTCTTGTAATCGATTTAGAAAAATGGCTGGATTTTCATCAGCTTGCTGTGTAATCTCTTGGAGCTTATCAATATTAACAACTTTGTCTGAGACCATTTTCATACCCTGAAGGAGGCAGTGGAGCATGACCATGAGGTCCCTCCTCTGGTAGCCGTTTTGACCTGGCTGATAACCCCAGTAGGGTTCTGTAGCTGGCACTGCCACACCACTCACAGGGACCATATTGTTCACTAGGTGGGTTTGGTCTGAGTATTGTCTCCTTGGTGCCTAAACTTGACCTTGCTCCTCAGGAGTGAGGATGGAGGCCTAGATGATATAGAGGTCATGCCAGGTCAGGTCATAGGCTTGGGAAAGATAACAAAACTCCTTGACATAAACAGAAAGATTAGCAGAGAAAGAACCCAACCACTTTTCTATCAGTGAGGTCCTGAAGGGAGAAGTGGGCATGGATTTGAGCAATTCCCTCAGTTAAGGCCACCTCTCAGAGAGGGCAGAGGAGGGCAGGAGTCTGTTGAGACTGGCTATGAGAAGCTGCTGGAGAGGATTCAGGATGGGGACAGGCCAAGTGTGTCAATGGGGATCATGGTATAGGTTGTGCATTGAAGGATAAGGAGGGGATATGGGAGGAGAAGGGGCAGTGGAAGGGAAGGGGAGAGAGGAAGGTTGGTAAGGAGGAGGAAGTTGGCCCCCAACCTTTGTCCTGAAGAGGGAAGAAGAGGGGAAGGATGGATAAAGGGAAGAAGGTTGGCCAGTGAATAGAGTACATGGCAGTGTAGGAGGGGTAGGGATAGGCGGGATTAGGGGGAGGGGCCAGTGTCTCCAGCAGGTGGAATGTTCAGGGTCCCAGTTCCCAGATAAATGGGAGTCTGGAGGCACTGTAACCCTAGCCAACAAGTCCTGGGCTGTGGGACACTGGCTGCAGAAAGAAAGGCAGGAGAACAGAAACCCAGAAGTTTAGACCATTTGTCTCCATGCCAGCAGAAAACTTCAAAACCATGGAGGATGGTAAATTCAAAAGTTCCCTCCAGTGGCCATCTTGACTGGTTATCAACAATGTATTGGGGCCAGGCCTTAGAGCACAAGGAAATCAGGCATTCTGGATTTTATACAGTGTCAGCCCCAATATGAATAGATTTTATAAAAGACACCCTAAGGGTGTTTGAGGATCAGACTTAAACCCACAGCTGCCCATTTCACAAGCCTCTGCCGGAACTGGAAGTCTAAAGCAATGCAGTCGCTGCTATAGGGTTTGGGTAGAGAGAGGGTGGGGGTATGATGCGCCTTTGTGCAGAACGTCTCCTGTACGAAAGGTCCCGCCTGGCAAAGACGATCTTTGCTCTGAAAACAGGTCAGGGCCCTGGTGTGGCCGCATCCTGGCAGGGTACCCTGAAAGTAGGCTGGGGAGAGGTCCTGGACCTCTAGAGGAAATTACTTGCAACAGGTAACATACCGAGCCAAAAGCTGATGCAGTCTGGTGGTGGTGGTGGTGGTGTGGGCAGGGAGAAGACTGGCTTCCCACATGGCCAGGGCCAAAGGGGAAAACTCAGCTCTTCCTGTCTAGTGCATCAAGAGGGAAGGTTTCTGTCCTCCAATATTAAGTGTGTCTGTGGATGAGAGTAAAGCCAAATCACGCCAAATTAAACATAAAAGACCAAATATTCCCGAGTGACACTTCTGGCCCCCAGAGAAGAGATGAAGAGAGAAGTCCAGAAAAAACATGTGGTTGCTCTCAAGTAGGCAGTTTAAATACCCTGCATGCCCAGTCTTGAACAGCTCCAGGGGAGGACCTGCCTCTTGGTGGGCTTTCTGAGAGGGGCGGGGTTTGGAATGGGGAGGCGTGGGACCGAACCGGAGCTTCCAACTGAACATAAATCACTACAGACATTATGGGGAATATTATGGAAATTCCTCTGAAAACTAGACAGAGAAGCATATGATCCAACCATTCATTGTCTGCTAGATTTATAGCCAACAGAAAGGAAATTTGTGTATCAAAGAGATACATATACTTCATGTTTTTTTCAGTGTCAGTCACTATGGTTAAGGAATCAATGTATGTGTTTAATGTTGTATGGATGTAAAAAGAAAATCATATATATATATATATATATGTATACATATACACACACATATGATGGAATATTACTCAGCCATTAAAATTGTGAAATCCTGAATTAAGGGCAATAGGATGACCCTGGAGATCATGAAGCTAAAATTCAGAAGGCAACAAATATTCTACTTATCCCAGCACTTAATTTTTTTTTTTCTGAGACAGGGTTTTTATGTGTAGCCTTGGCTGACCTAGAACTCACTCTGTAGACCAGGCTGGACTTGAACTCATAAGTCTGCCTGCCTTTGCCTCCCAAATCAAATGCTGGGATTAAAGGTATGTGCCACCACTGCTGGGTTTTTTGTTTTGTTTTGTTTTTTTGGTGTGTGTGTGTGTGTGTGTGTGAATGGGATTTAAAGTTCTTTTGAAGTTCAGTTTGGTTGTGTTCTGTACTTTCCATTCATTGCCTTTCTTGCCTGACTGAGGTTCTCACATGTGATGCTCTTTCCTGGGGGTGGGGGCGGTGGGGAACCAGCTGGGATTACAAGCCAGATCAGGGCCCATCTTGAAGATGCAAAGACTCTGCTACAGAGGTGAGGTTGCTAGCTGCCTATTGCTCAGATCTGGGCTCAGAGAACAGGTTGAAGGAACTGAAGACACTGTTTTGTGTCCTTTTAGAGCTGGTACTATGCCAAGCAAATGACATATGCTGGGTCTTCCTGTGCCAAAGACAGAGAGGGGTGAGAGAAATAGCAAGGAAGAATGGCTGTAATCGAGGAGGGATAGAACTCAGTTCAGTGCCCTTGACTGGCACAGCAGCCTGGGTGCTTGTGCCTGACTGGCATTTATCAGAGGCAATGAGAGTTATGCACAGGAATGCTGGTTACTCAGTGAGGATCCTGTTACATAGAGTCAGAGCCTTTGCCAAGTAAGGGTTATTTATCTCTCTCCTTGACATCTAGTCTAGTGCCTGAAGAAGGAAGGAGTCAATACATGCTTTCTCTACTGTAGCTAGGGTTTTCCTGCCTGGCCCACAGTCAGGACAAATCTCTCTCACCCGCCAGTCCCACAGCCAGCCGCTCAGACCCAACCAAGTAAACACAGAGACTTATATTGGTTACAAACTGTATGACCATGGCAGGCTTCTTGCTAACTGTTCTTACAGCTTAAATTAATCCATTTCCATTAATCTATACCTTGCCATGTGGCTCGTGGCTTACCGGCATCTTCACATGCTGTTTGTCATCATGGCATGGCGGCTGGCAGTGTCTCTCTCTCAGCCTTCCACTTTCCAGCTTTATTCTCCTCCTTGTCCCGCCTACACTTCCTGCCTAGCCAATGGCCAATCAGTGTTTTATTTATTGACTAATTAGCAACACATTTGCCATACAGAACATCCCACAGCACTCTACTGATAATATAATGTATGAATTGCTTAGTTCTTTTCAGGCACAATACATTGGGGAATCAGCTTGAGGTGGGGTGATGGCCAGGACATAAGTACTCTCCAGGAGACTTTCAATGCTCACCCTGGATTGCCCTTCTTGATGGCAGCATGTTAAGAATGGTCACCTACTCAGCGTCAGGCTGGTGACCCTGTGTTCACGGCTGTAGATCACCTAACACATGCACAGGGCCTAGGCAAGGTGGTCCTGTTGAGTAAATAAACACAGCAACGTGAAGTCATCACTGATTATTGCTATCCAGAGAGAATATTTGTAATGTATTGTGAGATTGAGTGTTGTGCTTCCATTGTGATATCATATTGGATCAAGAAAATCAAATGCTCAACACCAGTTTGAGTAGAAAAGGTCTCTTTAGTTTTGCCTCCACCTTTCTTCTTTCCCTCAGCCAGTTTCTTCCTTTTGTGTCCCCAGGGTGGCCTTGCTGTAAGTCTATAGAGGGTTTAACAGCCATTGGGATAAGAACCAGACATTGGGTTGTCCATCTCTGCACAGCCCTGTCAAGGGGATATAGTAAAAAATCCCTAAGAAATGACCCTATGTGTTGGGAGTTGCCCTCGTGGATTTTTTTCTCCAAACCCTGTTTTCCTCCTTGTATCTTAGGTTCTTGTTTACTCCACCATTTCAGTCAGGAGGTGACAGCACTGTGGACATCATTTTGCCCGTGTCTTTGGGAATTTTTGAAGTCTTTTGTCTTTCATCCCCTTTCCACTCCTGAGGAGCTTTACAAAGGAGTACAACTTGCTCCCCGCTACCCTGGCCTCCTGGAGGAGGATGGTGGGTGGTGGTGGTGGGGCACTGTGTGTAAATCTTTACCTTTTCCTAACTCAGACTGGGACCTTTGCATTTCCCTGACAGGGCTGCAAAATGATCTCAGAGAAGATGTGTGATTTGTCCTGTTCCTTTCATGGAGGATGCCTTGGTCACCTAATCCTCCCCCCGATACTGGGCTTTTCATAATATGTTGGACTGAATAAATTATATTTTCAAAGGTTAAGACTGGATTTCTGCAGCCAATTCTCCTGCTGTTTTGTCTGTTATTTTCTGAACGTAGGAGAAAAGATGGAAAGCTGAGTTTAAGGGGCCAATGCGACTTCTTCTGCATCTTCAACTCCAGGAAGATGCTAATAATGTTGCCACACAAATTCAGATCCTACCTTCTCCTGTTTCCTCAACTGGTGCTACTTGTCCTGAAGGTTTCTGAGCACAAGGTAGTTATTGTGAGTTTGATTTTCTATCTGTGCCAGTCAAGGCAAGCTGAGGGGAATGGAAGAAAGAAATGGATGGCTGGAGGAGGAGATGGGTGACAGTGAAATCAGCCATTTCTCCTCCTGAGCTCTGCAGGGTCTGTTTGAGAGCCCGCTGCATTCTGTGGCTGCATTCTGTTGCACGAGGTACCAGGAGACAACAACAAAACAAATGCTGGTCAACACCACCACCACCAAAAACCAGATGAACATTTCTGAAACATCCAATCACGCAGCAGTCATATTATTCGAAATACTAGGATGTCTATTAACATATGTGTATCATGGCCAAGGGCAGGCAAAGCCCAGCTTTCTAGGAGGCTGGGGAATGAAGCAGAATGTCCCAGGGAACATCAGAAATGTTGTAAGTAGCCATGTGGCATCGGCTCCTTGTCAGGAGCTTGTACTCCTGCATACCACTGAGACCCAGATGCCTCCTCCAGGCTCTTCTCTGTGATGTGGCCTCAGAAGGAAGCACACACTCGCTGCGCAGCCTCAAATGCCAAGGCTCCAGCACAGTGAAGACCTCCCTCCCTTTATCTCCAGTATTTCCCCACCTGACCTTCCTGCCATCTGGCCTTCCTTGCAGAAAATGAATCTGAAAGAGGTGTCCTCAGGCCACGTCTCAGAGGGCATCTGAAGAGTGTGCCAGGTCCTGGGTGTTTACAACCAATTGGCTTTTGACTTTGATGTCCTGAAAGGAATTCATGGTTGTGTGGATCTGTGACCGACCATGGAGTAGAATTTGCTTGAGAGATAGGAAAAGCTTTAGCTTGGTGTTCCCAAAAGCCACGATGTGAAATTAAGATAGAAAATGAGCCGGAAGATTTTCATCTCATCCACACCCGACCTGTGGACATCTGCCATCAAATTCTATCACCCCTGTCTCCTGAATACTTTCAGAAGCTTGTCCATTTCTCCCACTACTGACAGCCACATGCTCAGCTCAGCTCCTCATCACCTCTTGCCTTGTTTGGGTCTGCAGAGCCCTAAGCAGCATGGCCATCATCATTTAGTGATGGCTTTCCTGGCATGAGACGCTGACCTGCCTCTGCCTTGCTTGTAGTCCTTCAAGACGCAGCTGCACAAAAGAAAAAGCACACACTGCATCTCATGGCTCTTGAGATCTGGCCGCTGGCCTACACACAGCACTATTTATCACCAGCCCCCACCCACCTCACAAACACTCCAGCAAATTGAGCTCAGCACTACATGGCACATACTTTTCTCTCTCTTTTCTTCCATCCCCACTGTTTCCCTCATCTGTCTTGTTCAGAGTTCCACCTCTTGGGGATGCTCTCTACCTTGTCCCGAGCTTCTTTCTAGCCTCAGCCAAGCAGAGACACTATCTCTGTGCTTTTCCCTGTCCTGAAATGCATACACAACCTTGCCACCATGTGTTTCTGGTGCCTCCTTTATATTAGCCAGTATTCTCTTGGAAGAAAACTATGTTCACCTTGACCAGTTAGTGTAAAAGTGATTATTAATAATAACTAGATGAATAAATAGGTTGCATTTTTAGGTGATTATTTCAGTCACAGGTGGATCTGATAAAAGGAGAGAAATACCTAGGGCCTGGGGTGTTACAGCCCATGCAGACTCCATTCACTTTGCTGTCTATTCCTGATCACCTTGGCCAGAGCCACATACAAGGTATCCTTAGTACAGGCAGAGACTTGAAAAATGAATAACTAATCAATGTTTATACGAAGAATGTAGCTGTTCACCATGACAAGACATAGGCAAATTTATTTATTAAACAAAAATGGATTAAATAAAAGCAAGTAGAGTAAAGAAAAGAGAAGGTGAAGGTGAACGTTAGTGTGGAGGAGGGCTCCTCTGCACTGTTCTTAGTGTGCGGGGAGAGCTTAGACGTAACTTGTGCTAGCTCAGCCCCTTGTCAGGTTTCATTCATTCATTCCAAACACCACACCCTTCATAAAGTGTTACTCTCATTTATTGTGCTATGCATGCAGACATTGGCCTTGTGAATCTGCAGAGCATCTCCTGCTTATTCCTTCTCTATGCTATTCAGGTAGACCCCCCCAAATGATGGATCCCCTCTCTGACTCCGCTGAAATAACCTTGTTCACCAGCCACCTCCTACTTCCTTGTCAATCTTTAAGTACTAGACTCAGCAACCCAACTTTTTAAAGGAGTTGAAATTATTTAAAACCACAGGCAACTCTAAAGTCAGCAAACCTATTTAGCATCCCAATTTAAAAATGAGATTGAACATCAGTTTTTTTTTTCAAGGACTTGGATTCTGCGGTAGAGAGCTAGCATCTTTTCATCAGATTCACACCATGTGTTTGTTTCCAGTGGAAGCATTCTCTAATCCGAAGCCCTCTATATCTGGGTTTATTTAAAATGTGAGACTGAGTTAGGTTCCTGTGCTGCTGCCTTGTGCTCTCCCCACTCAAGAGCTTCATCTTCTGCCCTAGATGAGTTAAAGTCGAGTTCTAGCTGTGCCCCAGGTAAGACTCATCTTCCTCAAAAAGTGAAGTCCCAGCCTCATTGGTATACTCCCAGAGCTTGCAGCAGAGGGAGACTCTGGGGCACAGGGAACACACCACCATGTAGCTCTTTGTGCCTTGGGTTAGCCATGTGTGTGTGGGCAGAGGTGGTGGTGAGAGGTTGGGTCTCCTCAGGGCAGGGCAGGTTGCAGAAGTCTGGCTGCTGGCAGTGCTCTTGGCTCAATCTGACAAGATGGTACCCAGAGGAGAATTCTGCTGATTGCTATAGGGTCAGTTCATAGATATTTTCAGCCTCTTTTGGATTTTCATTTGCCAGAAACACTGGAAGATTAGTCCCCACAGATGAGGAAAACAAAAGGATTCCTTAAGGGAGGAAGAGGAAACTTAATTGCCAAGGACTATTTCCGGATGTGGGAACTATTTGAGGCTTTGCTGGTTGTCTCAGCTTACAAACTCAGCAAGACACTATGCCGAGAAAGTTTGATGTGTCCCAGAGACCTCCCATGACTTTTCAAAGCAACACTCAGCAGAACTGAGTGGCAGCCTGGGACTAGAGGTCATCCATCTGAGCCACATCATTATGGAAGCAGGAGTGATTCAGTTCATGCTCCTGGATTCCTCTGCCCAGGTGCCCACAGCTCTCTGAGATGCACTGTGCATGTTGTCAGGGCTTCGGGGCTTGGCCTGGACCATGTCAGCAGTGTCTCTTCCTCCAAGGCACATGGCCTCTTTATAATCATAAGAAGATAATGCAGAGAAATGTGTTCTTGTTGAAAAGGCCACCTCATGCCACTCAGAGTTTCAGCGAACAAAGGTTTGCCTTGGTGTCTGGCTTTGTAGAGATTTTTTGAGGATTAGTAAAAGAGTTGCATATAGAAAAGGAGAACAACACAGAGATCCCCATCTCTGAAAAAAAAAACACATCTGGGAGCCATGTTTGTTCTCCTGCTGTGGCCTTCTTAGCCTTCCTTCTGTCCCTGTATTCCCAATGTTTCCTGGCACCAGTCTCCCCCTGTACCCATGCCCACACTCTGATTGCAGTACCCTTGAAGGGAAAATGTGATCTTGTGAAAACATTTCCCTATTCTATTTAATAACTCTTCCCCGCTCTTTCTGGAATAATCCTTTTGTTTCAGCTTCTGTGGTTTATAAAATATGCTGTGAGCATTCTAATACTCATTCCACTCCATTTCTCTGTGTCTATTTTTTTATTCACATTTCAAAATTCAAAAGACACAGAAGGAAATAGTGTGAAATACTTGTGAAATGTCTTTCTTCTAGCCTTGTGCCCCAGAAGACCACCCCCTCTCTCCCAGGACAAATCAATGTCATCAGTAGCCTTCCATATGCACATGGAAGAAAACGTTCTCTTTTTTCCCACACCAGGACTGGCATACAGTATACACTGTGTTGGTTAGCTTTTGTGTCACTCAACACTATTAGAATCACCTGTGAAGAGGAAACCCAATTGAAGAATATCCTTCATCAGACTGTGTAGCTAAAGTTTTCCTTCCTGGCCCACAGTCAGGACAAATCTCTCTCACCTGCCAGTCCCACAGCCCCTCAGACCCAATCAAGTAAACACAGAGACTTATATTGGTTACAAACTGTATGGCCATGGCAGGCTTCTTACTAACTGTTCTTACAGCTTAAATTAATCCATTTCCATTAATCTATACCTTGCCATTTGGCTCGTGGCTTACCGGCATCTTCACATGCTGTTTCCCATCGTGGCGGCTGGCAGTGTCTCTCCCACTCAGCCTTCCACTTCCCAGCTTTATTCTCCTCCTTGTCCCGCCTATACTTCCTGCCTAGCCACTGGCCAATCAGTGATTTATTTATTGACCAATCAGCAACACACTTGACATATAGACCATCCCACAGCAAGACTGGACTGTGGTCATGTCTGTGGGGCCTTTTCTTGCTTAATGATTGATGGAGAAGACCCCAGTTCATTGTGGGCAGTGGCACAATGTAGTGGGTAGCCATTCCAACCTTGAACTGGAAGTTCCAACCCCCATTGAGGCTTCCAGTAACTGCCACACCTACAAGGTGGGGCCAAGAGAGGACCCTGAAGACCCGAGATCCGAATGCGCCATCTCTCTTAGTTCCTGTACCCTGGATGCTGGAGGTAGACTGAGCAGAGTTCTCCAGAGAACACCGCCAGACTGCACTGCGTCTTTTCCAGACCCTGCAACCTACCTATCCCTTCATTTGTAAGTTATGCCACTAAATAAACCTCCCTTTTAACTATGTGGAGTGGCCTTAATAATTTCACCAATAGCATGCCTAGGCTCATGGTTCTCCATTGCATAAGAAAGCAAGCTGAGCGAGCCATGGAAAAGCAAGCCAGTAAGCAGCTTTCCTCCATGGTTCCTGCCTCTGCCTTGGATAACGGACCATAACATGTAAACCAAATAAATCCTTTCCCTCAAAGTTGCTTTTAGTCGTGGTGTTTATCACAGCAATAGAAAGCAAACTAATACATATAGCCAGTTCTGCATCCTGTCCTTTTATGTAGCAAAGTTCTTGGAGATTCTTCTATGTCTGTGTACAAGAAGCTTCTTTGTTATGCAGTTTTGTATATCCCTCAATTGCTTTTTCACACTACTCTTCCACTTATCTGAGCTTTCTAGTTCTGACTTCAGTGTTACTTCTCCTGGGAAACCTTCCTTCGTCACTTCAACCTCCAATGAATGATCTTCCCCAGAGCTAAGCTATAGATGTTTTTATTCACAGAGCTGGTCACCATGATAGGCTGTGCTGTCTTCAATGGTAGGAACCTCGCCTTACCCCGCTTTGGGCTACTCACAGTAATGCAGAGGTTAGCAGATGACGTTGTTTGTGGTAGGGGTGAATTAGTTTGTTGAAGGACAGCTTTGGGGATAGAATATGCAGACTCTGCCTTCTCAGAGTCTGTACCAAGCACCAGGTTTGTTTGCAATGACCCTGGATGATCTTTCCAGCCACAAAAAGCCTTCTCCCGTATCTCTTGGGATGCAAATATGTACTTGTCCTGATCAAAGCATAAAGGGCAGAATTTCCATGGCTGTTTCCCTCCAACAAACAGTTGCTGTTTTGCATTTTCCCCATCAAAAGTCAGCCAATATGTAGGCATTGCCAAGTCACAGAGAGTAGAGCAGAAAGATGGGTTCTCTGGGTCCAGTGTATTCCAGGTCACACCCACTTCAAGATAACTGACAGAATCACAGTGCTCCTTTCACAGGTGAGGGCTACAGAGGGAAGGGAGAAAGAACACCCTATTCAATGATCTCATTTCAGGTAACATTGTCTAGATTGTTTGGTACTTGTCCTGTGAGCCCAGACACATCCTAGGAAGAAAAGCAGCTGGGCAGTGTCTCTCTGTAGCAGCCAGTCCCTCCCTGGGGATCTTCTCTACTTTGAGATCATCTCTAGATTAGTAAATAATTTTACATTAGGCTAATTAATTCTAATAGACTCATTAGTTGAGTCCTAGAGCTCATTCTCAAGGGAATGAGCCAAAAGCTGTGAACATATTTTGTGAGAAAATTGTGTCGTTTTCGTCCAAGTTAATTATAGCCCCAGACCCCAAAAAATGTATCCTCCAGTTCTTGGAGTTTGATTTGCCTCAGGTCTGCAGAGCCACTAATACCCCAATGAAGCTTTCTCCTTGGAAAGTGTGGAACTGTGGTCTCTCTCTCTCTCTCTCTCTCTCTCTCTCTCTCTCTCTCTCTCTCTCTTTCCTGTATTGGGCTTCCTAGAAGAGTAGAGTTAACCAGTGTACAACTTCAGATAGCTCTCTATGATGCAATTTAGGGAGAATGAGCATATACAAAAAAGAGAACTCATAAGATATTACTAAATGACATGGATAGGAAGTACTTACATTGTTTGGAGAAACAAGAAATTACTGTGGTTTGAAGTAGTAGAGGAAGTTTATAGTCCCAAGTCCTTAGAAATTTTGTGCATGTAATTCCAGCACTTGGGAAGCTGAGGAAGGAAGATTGTGAGTTCCAAATCAGCCTGGGCTACCTATTGAATTCCAAGCCAATCTGGGTTACATAGTTAGAACCTGTCCGGAGAATAAAAAAGAAAGGAAGAAATGCTAATTACCTTGTTTCATTCCATATATGCTATGTACTTGTGCAGCTAGCACACTGTACTTCCAAACTAAGTAAAATTATTAAGAGCCCATCAAAAAGCTTTAAAATGCTTAAGGAGTTGTAAATGTTAAGTACTCTGATTTGGTCACCATACATGTGGAGATGTATCAAATCATTATACTGATTTTTATAAATTACACTATTAAAACTTGAGAAAAGTGGTCAGGATCAACATAAGGAAGGCAATGTTAAGTTTGGAACTGTGGATTTTTCACAGAATCAATGAAACTCCTGAAGGCTTTCCTATGGAGAGAGGTAAGAACTAAGCAACTGTTCCATAAAAGCTAACAGCAGCCAATCTGTGGCAATAACTGAAGTGGATGAGACTGGAGTAGGTTGATGCTGTAGACGCTGTAAATAGGAAGTGAGCTAAGAGGCATTGTAAAAATATTTCCAAGAGAAATCATGCTTAGTAATTTATACCTTAGTGGGGATGAAATGCCTCCATTCCTTCCTGGGAGAGGCTAGCAGGTCTCCATCAGAGGCAGCTTTGGTTTTGAGCTGCTTGGAGGCCTCCCTCTGCTTTTTCCCTGTGGGATGATGCTCCTTGAACGGCACTTTCCTGGTGGCCAAATTGACTGCTTTCCCACAGTGTGCTCTGCCTTCACCTGCAGAGCGGAACTACTGGGCATCCTCTCCAGCCCAACTGTTGCTCTTCAGCTCAACCCCAGAGGAACAATAACAGATGACCACCTGTGGCAGAGGAGGGCTGAGAGACAATGGACAAAGCATGTGTGAAGTGTTCTTGTGAGTGCTTGTCAAGGCCCTGCTTTTCTCTCTTGGGCATCTCAGTGGAGGACATTGTCTCTGGGACCAAGGTGCTTAGGACTCTAGGACAAATGTGACTTTGGTTCCAACCCCATTTGTTATGGCTATTTTCCTAAGGACTTCACTGCCACTTTTATGTATGGCTCTGAGGGCCCACTGGAGCCTGATTTCTGCACTTGACCAGCCCCTTCCTGCAGAAGCTCCCCTGTGCTAAATCCTTGGAGAGGTAGGAGGCTCTGCTCACAACTTACAGTAATATCTAAGGCCAAGGGCTTCCTGAGCTGGCCCAGAAGGTTTGAGTATGGGTGTGAAGAGAGAATTGTTCTGATACCCTTTTCCATGCTTATTATCTTTGAGGACAGAGATCTGTCAGCCATGGGCATTGAGCCCATGTGCCATGCTCAGCAAACACAATGCTATGTTTCGATGCTCCCTCCAGACCATGGAGAAGGTAGTGACAAAGATTATGCCAAGTCATATATTGTGAGAGAGGCAAAGGACCTCCTCTGAAGTAATTTTTTTCCCCCACAGAAAATCTACTTTTATATTTTCACTCTAGAGCAATTTTCATTAAATATTACATGTAGTATGGTACAGTATGGTATATTGTTCATAAACCTACTTGTTTTTAATGATAAGTGACAGAAAACAAAGATGTAGAGAGGAAAAGACTTGGTGAGTCATAATCATGACAGAGGACACATTATTCTCATTCCTTGTTACACCACACTGTTAAAATAGTGGTAAACATGGTTTAATATGTTTGCTTAAGTATATACATTTGTATTATGAGAAATGGTAATTTTATGAGTTCTATTTAATACATTCTTTGAATTCTATGCTTACTACAGACAGTCAAAGTGAAGGGACAAAACCCCTATAGTTTTATACTGAGATGTGTTGCATTATTGTGAAAGAATTTAAAACAATAGCTATAAAAGATGTCCTAAATTTAGTAACAAAAAGGCTGGAGGATGAAAGGGGCAAGGAAAGGATAATTAGTAACAAGCTCCTGGCTTAAAATACCGAAAGATTTGGTGGCTGGGTAGTGGCTCAGTGGTTAAGAGTATGTATTGCTCTTGCAGTAGATGGGAGTTTGGTTCCCAGCACCCACCTACGCCAGGTGGCTCACAGCTTTCTGAGCCCCTCCTCCAGTGCATCCAATGCATTTGGGTTTCCTGGTTCTCTTCACTCCCTTGCAGATGCCCATACATGGGCACAGACACATACATATGCACAACTAAACAAATAAAGATTTTTTTTAATTCCAAAGATTATTTTGATTCTAGAGAGTATGTAGACAACTCAAGTCATATCAGATCTAGTCAGCAGGACCACTTAACCTTGTTATGTAGAAACATTCTGGACTCCTAGGCTTTGTCTTTGGTTACGAAACTTTTACTTCATTAAAACTACATTCTTGGCATTTGTGGGCTGCACTGTCACCTTAAGGTATTCTTTTATGGAGAATATATGCCCTGAGTCATGTGTTAGGAGCCTTCAGGAGGCGTTGCCACTGTCCTGTGGAAACAAGAAAACTGAAGCACTGCCTGGTCCAATTGCTAAGGTCTGAGAGGAAGCATGTGGTAGGAGACGGAACATCTAGCCCTGTTACTAGAAAACAATGGGCTATGTATGTTAAGAAGCGCCCCCTCCTTCACCATCCTGCTTCTGGAGAGATTCATACACAGTGTTGGTTTAATGCATCTAGCTTCATGATCTTGTTTCAGCTTGAAGAATGATGAGGAGGCACTCTGAAAAGTTAACCAGTGAGATTGTGCAGCATGCATTGGTAGTACCACAGAAAAGGACACAAAAAGCAAAGACCTTGGCCTATTTACCAATATTGCCATATAAGGTACATGAGAGTTTTGACCACATCCTGAACTCCTTGACACCTTCTCTGGCCTTTTTTTTTTTTTTTTTTTTTTTTTGCTGTCTGTCTGTCTGTCTCTGGAAGAAGTTTCATTTTCACTATTTAAAATTATTATTCATCCAATTCTTGGACTACCATGGAAGTTCAGTGTATAACTACTACAATAATGAGAAGCTATAAATACTCAAACCATGCAATCCACCCTTTTGTGTTTGTGTTTGTTGTTGAGAGGAGGTCTCACTAGGTAGCCCAGGTTATTATTAAACCATTATGTTGACCATGCTGATCTCAAAGTTGCAGCCTTCTGGGTGATGAGATTATATACCACCATGGCTGGCTCCATTTCTTTTGTTCAGCTTGCTTAGTGACTTTTTAAAACCAAGCAATCTGCAATCTCTCTCTCTCTCTCTCTCTCTCTCTCTCTCTCTCTCTCTCTCTCTCTCTCTCTTTGTGTGTGTGTATGTGTATATGTGTGTGGTATATGTGCATGTATATGTTTGTGTGTGAATGTGTATATAAGCACGTGTACGTGTGTGCATGTTTGTGAAGGTCAGAACTCTATGTTGAATGCCTTCTTCTACTTATAGACACCCTACTTTTAGAGAAAGGGTCTCTCACCGAACCTGCAGCTCTTCACCTCACTGACTGAGTAGACTAGCTGGCCCCACAGCTCTGGAGATGTACCTGTCTCTGCCCTGTCAGTGCTGGAGTCAAAGAGCACACTGCCCTGCCCAGCTTCTACATCAGATCTAGGGGTATGAACTCAGGTCCTCAGACTTGTTCTACAACCTATTATCCCACAGAAGCATACTGCTGCCTCTTCCTCCTCCTCCTCCTCCTCCTCCTCCTCCTCCTCCTCCTCCTCCTCCTTTTCTCTTCCTCTTTCTCTTCCTCCTCTCTTCCTAAGGTTTTGTGACATGCTCATGAGCACTAGGAATGCAAGGGAAGGATCAGCCCAAATGTCACCTAGAAAATCCATGGGCCCATCTATCCTCATTATGAATTCAGTCATGTTGTACCCTTGAAGAAAAGGGCAAGGAGGAAAGGAGTCAGATCCTCCAGGTGGAGGTCTGTGCATTCTGTCCAATGTTAGGCTTGCAGTGCAGTGACAGGAAGTCATGGTCTTGAGTCCACGGAGCGTGGCCTTTGATTATTCCTCCCTGGTGCCCTCGGCCTTCATTGAAAGCAATATGGTGGTAACTGAGAGTTCACAAACAAAGATACACAGCAGTCTCAGAAAAGCAAGGGCTATCTTGAATGGAGGTTTGGGGACAGAGGAAACCAGAAATAGTTAACTCTTTTTAAACATCAAAATAAATGTAAATACACGACTTTAAAAATTATAACAGGGAATCTTTAAAGCAGAGCATCCCCGTTTTGTCCCTTGGGCTATCAGGGATCAGGTTCCTGTTTGGAAGACCTTTTTCACCAGGTGGGGTGCACTCTCTGCTTTCCCATTATCCCCCCCCTGTCCTCTTGACACCTAAATCACTGACTCTGAGACAAAAGAGCACAGTGGTTGACATCAGTCAAAGCTTACTGTTGCATGGGAAAAGGTGTTGTTTTTGTATCTTCTTTGAGCTCAAAGAAAAATGTGGGTAGCATTTTCACAATGAGGAATTAAAACTCCCTGGTCTGGTGGTGTTGACTATTTCCATTTTTTAACCTCTAACTCTCTGGCTCATTTTATGTTCCAGTATTCTATAAAATAACTTTTTATGTCAAAAAAAATTTGTGCCTTATCTCCATATCTTGGGTCACCCTGGGAAAAAAGCTTGTATTTTTACTCTCTTGATAGTGTCTTTTGATGGAAAAAAGCCTAAATAATTATGAATTCAAATTTTTCTCTTTCTGTTTTGGTTGCTTGTGCTTTTGATGTTGTTGCAAAAGAAATCATGGCCAAATCTAATATCAGGAAGAATTTTCTCTTATTTCTTCTAAATTTTTTGATTAAAAAATTTTAAATTAATCTGTATGTACATGTTCAATAGAACAATAGAGGAAGATATCTTACTATGTGGTATATAATAAAGGTCCAGTTTCAATCCCTCTTTTTCCTAAGACTTCATTGAAAAGGCCATATTTATCCTATTAAATTGTCTGGACATATTTGTCAAAGTCATTTGATATTATATAAGATTGTTTCTTTCTGTTTTTTTTTCTGGTTTATTCCATCAGTCTGTATGTCTATCTCTACGCTCCTGCATTTCTGTTTAGCTTTGTAGTAATTCAGATATCAGCAAGTGTGTAGGATTTCTGCCTTTGTCAGTTTTGGCGGGAAGATTTTTATCTGTCTTGGTCACTTGAACTTCTTTATAAATTCTAGGGTGAATTTTTTAATTTTGATAAGAGACAGGTATATCTCTGTGAGTTCGAATCCAGTGTGGTCTACAGAGTGAGTTCCAGGACAGCTGGGGATACACAGAGAAACTCTGTCTCAAAAACCAAAAAAAAAAAAAAAAAAAAAAAAAAAAAAAAAAAAAAGGAAAGAAAGAAAGGAAGGAAGAATGTCATTGGGAGTTTAGTGTGTTTAATGTTTAGTGGGAATATGGGAATATATTGAATCTCTAAATGGCTTTGGGTAATATTAACCATTTTAGTAATTTTATATATTATAATTCAAGAACAGGAGAGTTTTTTTTCTTCTCTCCTCCTCCTTATTCTCCTCTTTCTGTTTGTTTTCACCTTCCTCTTGTTACTGAGGATCTCTCTGTGTATTCCATGCTGGGCTTTAGCTTAGCTTTGCAGCCCAGGCTACCCTCAACCTCGTGATCTTCTTGCTTCTGCCTCTCAAATACTGGGGTTGCAGGCACATGTGACCCTGTATGGGTTAGTTATGTCTTAATTTCTTTAAGAAACATTTTGTAGTTTCCACTCTATAATTTTTTGCATCATGGGGTGCATTTGTTTTTGAATGTTACATTCTTGTAGAAAGCTATTATTAATGGGCCTATTTCTTTAATTTTCCTTGGGGTTAATCATTTTCAGTGGCTAGAACGGCAATCAATTTTTGCGTGGTGATTTTGTACTATACATTTTTTAAAACTTTGCTGATTTTAAAAATTGATGCCAACAGTGTTGGGTGTGATTATTTGCGTGATCTCTTTGGTTTTCTACTTACATGAGCATGTCATCTGCAAACAAAGATAATTTCACTTCTTCCACTAGACTGTGAACGTCTTTTATTTTTTCTCTTTTTATTACTATTTTGAATAGAAGTGGTAGAAGCAGGGTGTATTGTTCCTGATCTGAGAGAAGTTAGCAATGTGTCAACACTGAATATTGTTTAGGCCCTTGGTTTCTTATTTTTGGCCTTTATTGTGTTTAGGTAGTTCCTGTGAACTTCCTTGAGTGTTTTCATTGTGCAACACTGTTAATTTTGTCACACGCTTTCCTGACTTAATTGACATATTGATTTTTTTCCACTCTGTCTGTTGATGTTTTGTTTAGTTTATGAGACATTGTCTCTTGTAGTCCACATGATCCTTTAATTCACTATATAAATAAGGATGCTCTTGAACTCTTGATTTACAAGCCTTCACTTCCCAAGTTCTCAGATTACAGGTACATGAGTCCTCCACTAACATTCCCTTAGTGGTGGAATGGCCGAGTGAGAGTCATACATGAAACTGCCATTGCATTCCTGAAATAGACGTCACCTCGTCATGGTGCAAACTGTTTTCAAGATGTTATTGTGTTCTGTTTGCTAATGTTCTCTGCATTCACAAGAGACTAGCATTCGTCACAGATACTGCCCTTTAACGTTCTTTCTTAAGTTGTTGTATGTGGTGTCAGAATGATGGTGGCCTCATGGAATAGGCTAGGAAGTCTTCCCTTCCTTATTTATTTATTTATTTATTTTTATTTTGGAGGTGGAGAGAGAAAGTTTGAGGAAACCAAGCATTAACACTTTGCATATTTGGTAGACACACCAGTCAAGCCATCTTTTCCTAGACTTTTCCTTGCTGGGAGTTTTACATTTACTGGTTCAAATCTCCTGACTACATGTGCGTCTAGTCTAGTTTTCTATTTCTCTATGAGTAGGCCTCAGTAGAGTGTGTGTTTTGAAGAATGAACTCATTTCATTTATACTGTTTCATTTAATGGAATACAGTCACTCATGGTATGCCCAAAATCTTTTTTGTTCATTGGTTTCTATAAAATTGTGTGCTGTATCTCCCCATTTATTCCTATTTTCATCACTCATCATTTCTTCTTTTTAAAAATGAATGTTTCATTTATCTTTTTAAAGGACTACCTCTTTGACTGAAAAAAACCACCATATTTTTTTTCTCTATTTTTAATTTTTTTTGCTAACTTCCATTTTCTTCATTCTGATAGCTTTCTGTGTTGTTGATTTAGATTTTTTTTTGAGTTGTTAGCCTAGTCCTTAATGGCTGAGTCATCTCTTCAGCCTGAGATTTTTTTTAATGTAAGTTTTTACAACTATAAATTTACTTGATAGCATTGTTTGCCTGTCATCCTATGCCCTGTATAATTTTTCTTCTAATTTCTTGTTTGTTTTTTTAAACAGTGTATTATTTAATTTTAACATACTGTAAAATTTCTAATGTTCTTTCAGCTACTGATTTCTTATTTCCATTCCCTGTGACAATAAGTAGCATTTTGCATGGTTTCTGTCCTTTCTAAATTTATTGACTTACTTTGTGATCTAACATATAGTTTATGATAGAGAATGTTTCAAGTGCACTAAAAATGTATATTCTGTTATTGCCTCCTGACGTGTTCTAATTGTCTGCACTGGATCCAGTTAGTCTACAAGATTTTTTAAAAATTTCTCCATTTTATTATCTTCTGATTGGTTTTTCTATACACTACTATAAGTAGAGTATTAAAATTTTATGCTATGTTGTGGTAGAGTGACCTATTTTTCCTGTCAGTCCTTCCATGTCTACTTATTTTTAACCTCTGATATTTGACATTGTGTCTTCTTGGAGAATTGACTCTTATTTTTACATAAAATCATTCTTTGTTTCAAGTAACAAGTTTTCTTTAAAATCCTTTTTGTCTGAATCAGATGCACTTGCTCACTCTGCTCTGACTGGGGGTAATGTTGGCCTGGACTACCTCTGTTCCATCCTGTGACTTACAGTCTAAAGTGAGTCTCCTATAGCTAGCATATAATCTAATGCTGTCTTTAGTCCATTCCAACGATCAGTGTCCTTTGACTTTGGAGTGTGATGATTAACTTAAGTATTCACAGGACTGGCTTAAGGAATACCCAGAGCCCCAGTAAAGCATTCCCTCAGGATGTATCTTCATTGTGTTTATGAGGAAGGGGGTCTGAGTGTAAGCAGGGAAGATTTTCCCTCAATTTGGGTAGGCTTCATCTCATTGGCTGGGGACCCAGTTTGAACAACAACACAAAAGGGCAAGGAAAATCCTTCCTCTCCTCTCTTTATCATGATCCTGCTTCTGGTGTTCTGTTTCTGTCTTTAGACATGACAACTTTAGGTTCTTGATATGGGAATGGGAATGCATGCCTGCAATTATAGCAATAGGAAGGCAGACAGGAGGGTCAGGAGTTCAAGGCCAGCCTGGGCTCCATAAAACTCTGTCCCCAAAATACAAACAAACAGGTACTGAGAATATGGCTGAGTCAGTAAAATACTAACCACACAAACTTAGGGGCCTGGGTTTTAATCCTTAATACTTGTGTAAAAAGCTGTGTGGAGCAGCATGTCTGTAATCTTAGTGTTGGGGAAGCAGAGATATGAGGATCCCAGGAAGTCACTGACCAGCCAGCCTAGCCAAATCAGTGAGTGCCAGGCTCAGTGGGACCTTGTCTCCAAAAGCAAGGTGCAGTGTGACTGAGGAAGACACCTGACATCATCTCTGGCCTCCAGCTGCATACAAACAGCTGCATGCCTAGGAATGAACACACACACACACACACACACACACACACACACACACACTCACATACACACACAACACATGCATATACAAACCCATACACTCACACATATACACACATGCATACACACACACACACTCACACCCACATACACACACCTACACACTCACCCAAAATACACACACACACACACACACACACACACACACACACACACACCTTTCAAACAAATAGTACAAATGAAAAAATAAACAAATAGAACTTCAGGTTCTCCAGGACATAGAATCCAAGACTTACAACCAACTTTCATCTTTGGATAAGAAATTAGGAAATGCATCATCAGATTCCCTAGCTCTGAAGCTTTAGAAATAAAACCAAGTTATAGATCTTGCCTCTCAGGATCTCGAGCCTTCACATGGCCTGTCATGAGACTTCTGAGCTTTCATAATAATAAGAGCCCGTTTCCCCCAACAAATCCCCTCATCTGTCTACCTATCTGTCCATCTATCCTGTTTCATTTGTACCTACCCTGAGGGAGATACATATATTAACCTAAATTACAGCAATACGTTAAATTAATATCTAATCACATTAAAAAATACTCTACATTGTGTATCTCTCCATCACTCTGTTACTGAGGTCACAGATTATATGTGTGTGTGTGTGTGCACTTGGGCATTTTAAATCTTATATCAAAATTACAAGTAGAATTATATGCTAAAATTAGAATGACGCATTTCACAAATGTTGTCTATGTATTTATCTTTACTTGAAAATTTACAATTTCATAAGGTTTCAAGTTACTCCCAGCTTCTTTTCATTTAGTCCAAGGACACTAATTAACATTTCTTTGCTGACAGGTCAAAGATAATGAACTACCTTTGATTTTGTTTATCTAGAATGTCATAATTTCTTTCTCAGTTTAAGTGACAATTTTGCTGGTTATAAAATTATCGTGGTTTCTTCTCCTTCAGTCCTTTCAACACATCATCTCATTGCCACTGACTCGTAAGATGTGTGTGGAGAAACACACAGATTTGTATAGAAGTTACTTTTCTTTCTGTTTTTCTCTTCTCTATATTTTCTTTGTGTCCCTCTATTTCTATAGTTGTCTCCAAACTCACTGACATATAAAAGCATAATTATTGCACATATGTATGCAATAGGTGATGTTTACATCAATGCACTATATAATATTTAATCAAGGTGAAAGTGACTATATCTTTATCTTTATTTTTGTGATAAAAAACTTCACAATCCTTTCTTCTAGCTTAAAATGCAGTAGATAATCATTATCTCCAGTAATTTACTGTGCAGCAATCATTCTTAGGTTTCCTATTTCTGGCTAAGGGTGTTTTGTACTTTGGTTATACGGCATCTTGATTGTCTTTCTCTTCCTTAGCTTTGTCTTGTGTTCTCATGTCCATATTGGTACTGAGTTCGCAAAGTTCCAGCTATCATTTCTTTGATAGCCTCTCTGCCTGTCTCTCCTCTTGTTTTGGAACCTGATAATGACCCAAGAACTCCCTTAGGTCCTGCTAGATTTTCTTCATTCTTTTGTCCATTAAGTTTAGAATATGAATTGTGAATATGGCTAGTTTTCAAGTTACTGATTCTTTCCTCCATCTAATCAAGTATGCTATTGAAATCCTGTACTGAATTTTACTTTCTTTCTTTTATGTTAAGCTCCAGAGTTTCTGTTCATTGATTGTTAGATGCAATTTCTGGATCTCTGTTGACATTCTAATTTTGTTTCAATTTCATCTTCTTGATTTCCCTTTGTTCTTTGTCTATATTTCCTTTAGTTCTTTCAGTATATGTAAGACCACTGCTTAAATGTTATTGCCTGGGAAATGTTGACAGCTGAAATTTCTTCGGTGGCGGTTTCTAGACATGATTTTGTTTTTTTGATTGCGCTAGGATTTCCTGTGTTTTTGGTATGTTTTGCAAGTGGTTTTAGGCATTGAAAACTCTTACACCTTTCCATCTTTGCAAGTTGGCCTTGATGATTTTTCCTTACTAGTGCCCCACTCCCAGGCTTAGGATCATCTAGATTTGAGATGTTCCCAGGGCCTGTGTCTGGACCAGGCATGTGTTATTTGTTTGTTTTTAGACCTCCCCACTATACTACTTAGGTACTTTTAGGCACCTTAATAGTTTTCCAAGGACTTTCAATCTACTTTTTCTTGGAGCTTTGGATGTCCTACCATATTCTGCTCTTAATAATCCTATACCCATATCTCCAGTACCTATGGGTCTATAGTTCCCTATAGCATCCTAACACATGCATTTCCTTTCAAGTCTTTATCAGTCTTAGATTCAAATTTGTTACCATTTCTTGTGTGAGCTGTAAATCAAGACAGACTGAAACTGAAGATTTAGATAGCTAACAGACAAGTTATAGCACCAAGAATATGTTCTTGTTTGTTTCTTCCAAGCAGTTGGAATTGGCTGCTTGCTTACAGCTATGACACACTAGGAAGTAGCCAGGTAAAGTCCAAGTTGCTATAAACACCACAGGATTCCTATCCACCATCTGACTGTGCCTTTTTTTTTTTCTACCAGTTAGTGGAGCAATCACTTGGTGCTCTAGATGTTTTTTTCTGGGTCCTTTGTGTGTGTGTGTGTGTGTGTGTGTGTGTGTGTGTGTGTGTGTGTGTGTGTTTTAACTAACCTTCTAGTGGGAGGAAAGAGGGTATGAAACTTCCTTGCCTCGCATTCTTGTCTACATAGACCCTATGAGGTACTTATACATAAAACCTGGGACACAGAGTGTGATTTATCTTTGTTGTTTTGTCAATTTTGTGTACATCTTTAACTGTTTTCTGAATGTAACTAGAAGGAGAAAGTATTGGGAAAAACAGGGAATTGTTGTGAGAGACTGCACCAAGAGGAGATGGAATTGAGTGATAATCCTTAAATTGTTCTCTACATATGATTGCCTAAAACTTGTTTGAAGTGAACCCCTAAAATGTTCCTAATATGTGTCTCAGAAGTGGAGTATGCAGGGACCAAAAGAAGTTTGCAGTTTGCAGCAACCAGCTCACCTACCCCCAAGGAAAGCTAGTTTAGCTGCAAGATACTGGAGTTTCCTGTTCCGTGTTTTGGTGGTCTGAAAGCAATTTGAGACACCGAATTTTAAGGTCTGCATAGTTCTAAACTATCAAAACCCATAGTTGATTTTTTTTTTTACTTTTCATAAGCTAGCAGAAGAGATTTCAGGTTTAAGATTGTGTGTATTGACCCATGTGAAAACTCGTTGTTAGCATTGCAGACTTCCAAAGGTGAAAGTAAATATTTTAAGTTAAAAAAAAAAGTGGCTTAAGCATTTTTATTTCTCTTTAAATGGTGAGAACTGGGATTTTAAGGGGTCACTCTTTCACCCACTTTGGAACCCTCTGGTCTCTTCATGATCTCATGTAAGGAGGTGTTATCAAATGATACTTCTTTCCCAACATGATCCACTTCCCTCCATGACAAATGAATGAATGATAGTTTTTGTTCCTCAAGGATCTCACCAATTACCTGTGCCAAAGTAACCTCTTCCGCGATTGACAAAGTGAGGAAACTAACATTTTGTTTTATTTCCATTCTATGTGTTTTATCTTTTATTCTGCCCTCTAGAATTAAATTCATAATGGTTGATCAGCATTTTATTTAGAGCAATTATTATAGATTAGAAAATAGGCTTCTATTTCTCCCAGAGAAATAGCTCCAAACCCTTTATTATTTTACAGTCAATACTCTGTAAATATTGACTCCATTTGACAAAATTCTGAGTGCTTTTGACTGGGAACCTCAGAGCATGTGTGTGTGCACTGTATGCATTCTATTGCTAATCTTAAATTCTGAACATTCTTAGGGAAGAAACCATGCATGGGGTGGGATCAACCAGCCCTTAACAATCTGTCCTCATGTACCTGAGGACAGGTACCTCATGGACACCTCATTTATTGTAACTCAGATTTGAAACTTAGAATGTCAACAAAGAGATTAAAGGTGAATTAAAGTTATATTTCACATATATCAAAAACAAAAATGAAAGTGACTTCACAAAATTCTACAACCTGGAATACCCTGAATGTTGGTGAGACTTAATTTGGCACTTCTGGTATGAATTCCTAATAAAATTCTAAGGAGAATTGGTAATCATCAAGATTTCTTCCTGGGAAATATGATTGAATTTGATGGCCCACAAGGTTTCTTCCAAACCAAAGATTGTGTGGTTCTATGAAAGTACAGTGGGAAGAATTTCTATATCTCTTGCACAAAATTCCTATGTATGTATGTCCTTTCATCTATATCCAAAGACCTCTTTAATGTCATCACTTCAAACAACCCACATGTCTGAATTCATATATAGACTCTGTCTTCAAGCATCCATATTTACTTTGGCTTTCCTTCATTTCCATCTGTAAGATACATCACTGTGTTAGTTATGGACATGTGCCCCTTATCTGTGACAAAGATTATGAAGTTGCAGCTATCACAAGGACATTCTGAGGGCACAGAGCTGGTGAGTGGTGCCCTGGACAGAAGGGAGAAGCTATGCTGAGCTGTTGGGAAAACTGATGTACCTGACAGAAGCCTATAGACTCCCCGGGGTGGCCATGACTGTCAGCTCCACACAGTGAGATGAAAAACAGCGAGCATTTAAAATACACATCCATTTTTAAGCAATCTGTATGTTTGGCTTGTCTTCATTTTGGTACTTGTTTGTCAGAGGGGAAAAAATATTCTCCTAGGGAAATTAAATAAATAAAATATTCCCTATGAAAAGGCGAAGCAGAGAAATAAATAACAAACATCGTTCTCCCCCCAAACAGAGTTTAACATCTCAGCATCTGATCAAAAGTTTTAAAGTCCTTTTTCTAGGCTTCCAGGACATTAGGTATGAGGCTTTGGAAATGCACACACTTAGAGCAGACTCTCATTCTGATTAAATTTTCTATTCGGTACCACCTACTTTATTTTTGATGGGCTTCACGGGAGAAACTTGCTTATTTATTTATTCATTCATTTATTTATTTTTGATGCTCCCAGCGTTGCTGGAACTTGTAATATGAATTACTTTGATTTTTCAAATGCAATTCTGTTAAATCCAGGCTGGGAGAAGAAATGCCTCTGTTTACTGATAACTGTAGCACCCAGGCCCGTGCGTTTCTAGAATTTTATGGATTACACGAAGAGGCATTTGTTGGGAAAACTGAGAGCTGGGGTGGGGTTACTACGTTGTGTTAATCCTTATATAGAAACTGCCAGTGGTGATATCTGCTTGGCCATGGTTTTCCTGGCTACTTTTAGTTCTCACGTTTAGTGCAGGCAGAGCGTCTGTGTAGTGGTCTTAACTTTTATGCTGGTAGTGGAGGTGTTAGCAAATCTCATGTAGGGTTGCTTTCTATTTGTCTCTTGGCAAAAGAGTTTATATAGCTCCACACTGTCTCATTTTGTGGAGAAACATAACATGGTCTATTGTGGTTAGATGTCCCAGTGTCACAGAGAGTTTGGGAGTTAAAATTTGGTTTTCATAATGAAATTTGCAGGAAAATGAGTGAATCCTGAAGTATTATTAAGTGAAATGACCTGGGCTCTGAATGACAAAATAGTCCCATCTCCTCACATATGTGGGTCCTAACTTGTAGCATTTGTATAAATGTATAAAGTGGGTATGGAGGTGTACAGGCAATGGAACTGTATAGAAGACCATAAGGTGACAGCAGAGGGTGCTGAAGAAGGGCAGGGTAAGGAGGATACATGTGACATGAAAATTGAAGGCTACTGGGAGTGGAGGGTTGGGTGGGAGGCAGGGGACGCGGAGGCTGGAGAAGAAGGACCAGAAAACCAACCACACATTTTGTTTGAAACGTCATAACGTGACCTAGTATTCTGTATGTTAAAAACAATATTTTGTTTTCTTGACTTAATGGGAAATTCTATGTTTTACTAGATTATCTGTGGTCACAATACACAAGGTGCTTGGGACACAGGAGGGCACCAGAGTGACCAACTTTACGTGATTTTCTTAATTAAGAAAATGTGGAATTTTTAACAAATATGTAAAACCAGTTGTTAAACGGCTGTCGTTATCTGTGCACTTCTCAGAAGTCTGAAGCATTTCCTTGCTTGGATTGCTCCTTAATCTTTGTCTACTCACTTGAGCGCCCCGACTTTTCCCCTGATTCTGGCTCACATTTCCCATTCTTAGCAGTCTATTAGCATTGACCATGTTGTGGACAGTGTGCTGGGTTCTGTTCTTCTCCCCGAGTGTGCTGATTGGTGTTGGGTTGTGTCTTTGGCCAGCAGCTAGCTTAGCAATACTCTCACTTGAAGCTGTCTCGATGTGGAAGATGTGCCTTTCAGTCCTTCCAGCCTTTGCCTTGTTGTCTAACCATGCTTCCGGAGAAGGATGATTAGTGATTTCTAATGGCAAATCTCTCTTCTCTAGATCCCTCTCCTCATTTTGCAGCTGCTGAGAGAACACTCACAAAAACTAGAGCAAAGCCAGTCTGCATGCTGTGTGTTAGATGCCGTGTTTGTCTCCTAGACTGGGATTCCAGGCCTCTGATCTGAGTGCTACCTTGACCTGCCAGCATCCTCGGCACTGGACTGCATTACAGCTATCTAGGACAGCTGCATGAGCTTCAGCTGGACCACTCCCCACCCCATGTGCCTCCCCTGCTTCCTCGGAAAGCTGTGCTCTCATTTTCTTCAAGTTTCAAGATGTGTAGCAATTGTTACCTGCCCAAGCTTGTCAGAGAGGGAAAATCTCTCTCTCTCTCTCTCTCTCTCTCTCTCTCTCTCTCTCTCTCTCTCTCTCTCTCTCATAATTCTCATTTTATATTTTATTTCATTTTCTTTTGTTCTCCTCTGGATAGTCCCATTTTTTTTTTCCTCCTCCGAGAATTGTTTTCATTCCAACAAAGTACTCTGAATCTCTTTCTAGCTGGTCTCCTCCACATTACATCCCAGAATTAAATCTGAAAGTCAGCTGCAGCCTTTTTGCTCAGTGAATCAGTGTCACAGTGAGAAAATTTGAAAAGAAAATGGGTTTGCGCTGGCGTGTCTTCTCTAGCTAGAGGGTGGATCAGCATCGTCCTCAGCCACTCTGGCCTCCGCCGTATTCTTCTGAGACGACTTGGAAAGGAATGCTCAGAGAGCAGCAGGGATTATTTTGATTGTAGCCCATAGTAAAACTGAATTCAGGGATGTAATCAAGAGAAGTTTATTATCAATCATTGTAAGAAGCCAGAGCTAAGAAATTACAGAGTTGGTTAACTCAGTCTCTCAGCATCGGGGGAGGACTTTGCCTCTGCTTCTCTGCAGTTCTTATGGCTTTCCTGTGCTCACAAGGCGGCTGCCTCTGCTTTTAGCGCTTTGTCTTCTTCATGGGACAAAGTCCGGAGGCACTCACTGACACACATGACCTGTATCTGGATTTACTTTAAATCAAATAGGACCATATTTTCTCTGGATCACAGAGCAGGCAGCCTGGTGAACCTTTTGGCCAGAAGTGGTTATGTGTTGTTTGCTAGATCATTTATGGCAGAGGAAAGTAAAATTATGACTGGCCTAGACCAAGTGCTGTGGTTTAGATATTACCCCTTCCTAGAACATGTGCACCTGGACCCTCAAGAATGAGGACTTACATAGAAATAGGATCATTACAGAGAGCATTTTTAAAGATCTCTCTGTAAAAAGTGGTGAGCCTTAAATCCAACAAGATTTTCCATAGCAAGAGCGGTGGAGATAGAGACAGTATAGAGACTTGTATGAAGTTAGAAGCAGAGACTGACTGGATCAGCTCAGGCTATAGAACACTCAGAATGTTTTTAGCCAGGGGAGATAAGGAGTGGTGGCTAGAGCCACCAGAGAGAGAGGCCTGGCCAGCAGTGAATCTCAGGGAGCAATGATCAGCTACTGCCTCAGAGAGGCTCAGGAGAAGGATTTGCCCTGGATATTTTTACTAAAACATACTAAATCCAACATTAAAATACCATACCTACTTAAAAAATAAAACGATTCAGAATATTCTATAAAAGAGTTTAAAGCATTTTTTCCAAGTCAAGGGTATCACACATATTTGGCCAAATACAGTTTTAGCCAGAATTCTAGTAATAGCAGTAGCTGCTCTATAGACCATGAATAAAAGATGAACTCAGGCTTCAAGGACATGTTGGGGTTTTGAAAATGATTTTGTGTTTTAAAAAGAGAACTAGTGTAGTAGTCAGTTATGGAGAATACAGTTTTTTGAATAGTCATCTTGGCCTTGGTATCACAGTGTTCACTGCAGGGAGTTCAGCAGACATAAGGAACCCAAGAGCCTCAGAGAGCCAATGCACTGCTCTAAGAAGGCCATATGTAGTAGGTCTGGAGTCTTGAAAATAATAGACAACAGTATATCTTAAATCAATTGTCTCTCCATTGGAGGAAAGAAAATGGGAATATATATATATATATAATTTGAATTTTAACTATGGAGCTTGGACTAGATTAATGAGTGTGATCCACTGAGACAAAGTATGTGACTGAAGACTTTGATTAATAGAAATTGAATTTATCCAGTTGATCTGCTATCGTATTTCTCACATTCAGAGACATAGGGTATGAACTTGAATTTTTTGTTTGTTTGTTTGAGACAGGGTCCTGACAGCCCAAGCTGTTGCTCTCACAGAACTCACTGTGCAGCCAAGACTAACCTTGAACTCACAACTGCCTTCTGTCCTCAGCTTCTTGAGTGTTGGGTTACAGGCATGAGCCACCGTGTCTGGCTAAAATTCCATTTGTCTCCATTAGGGCTTCTATTGTTGTGAAAAGGCACCATGACCATGGCAACTCACAAATGAAAACATTTAATTAGGGTGGCTTGCTTACAGTTCAGAGGTTCAGTCCATTATCATCATGGTGGAACGTGGTAACATGCAGGCAGACATGGTGCTGGAGAGGTAGCTGAGAGTCCTACATCTTGCAGGCAACAGGAAGTGGTCTATCTGTCACACTGAGTGAAGGATGAGCAAAAGAGATCTCAAAGCCTGACTGTAATTGGATTTTTTTTCACTCTTTGGTGGCCTGCCACCCAGCTCCCAAATAAATATTATTCTTACTTATGAATGCCCAGTCTTAGCTTGGCTTATTTCTATCCAGCTTTTCTAACTTAAATTTTCCTTTTTCTCTTTAACTACATTTTGCTTCTTTATTCTTTGGGTTTTTTGTCTTTCTTTATTCTACATATCTTTCTTTCTTTCTTACTCCATGGCTAACTGTGTGACTGGGTGGCTGGCCCCTGGTGTCCTCCTCTGTAGTAGGACAGGCCCATAGGTTCTCGGAAATTGGCTCATACCAGTTGCCAAGGCATGCACATAATGTACTCCTTATGAGCCAACCTGGAGTCTGCCTGAGGGCGTAGCCACAGGCACTGTCGTAGTTCCTGGTTGCTGTCAGAGTTCCTGATAGTGCCCAGCCAGTGAGGGATAACCATGCAATGCCACTAGATTGTGACACAGAGTGGGTGCTGGGAGGAGGGTATACAAGGCCTTCCCCATTATTAAATAAACAAATTCATTATTTGCCTTCAACTGACTCCCGGTGTCTGTGTCCTTGATGTTGTGCCTTTTCACCCACTCCCCCAAGGGAGCCTTTAGAATCCAGCAACACTCCTCTCCTTCTCCTTTTCTCACTCCTCCCCTTTCCTCTAGAGCCTAGATTTCTTCTTCTATTTATTCTCTCTGCCTGGCAGCCCTGCCTATCCCTCTCTCCTGCCTAGCTATTAGCTGTTCAGTTCTTTATCAGACCAATTGAGTGTTTTAGATAGGCAAAGCAAAACAGCTTTACAGAGTTAAACAAATGCAACATAAAAGAATGTAACATATCTTTGCCTTATTAAACTAATATTCCACAACACCTGCCCCCACAGTGACGCACTTCCTTCAACAAGACAATACTACTCCAACAAAGCCACACATCCCAATAGTGCTACTCCCTTTAGGGGCCATTTTCTTTTAAACCACCATGTATTAAGACCCAGCTCCATTTGTGGTGCTTCCTCAGAGCAGTCTTAGGGGACTAATGAATGTACCTGAGAGCTACAAAGCAAGGGGCAAGTCAGAGCCTGCCTGTTAGCTGCAGAGGTGAACATTTTTTTTTTTTTTTGAACACAGCCCCCGATGGTTTCTGTATCATCTAGGACTGCTTTCCTCCTATTATCTTAGAGGCCAGTGGTTGCTTCAGAGACTGGATATTAACTGTCCTTTCTCAAATATATTTGTAGTCTTGGCCTAGACCAATAAGGGTCCAGCTCCTAGGGCTACAGAGAAGCCTACCTTCTGTAAGAACATTACTTCTCAATGCCAAGAGAAAGGGAGGCTCCAACCTAGAGCCCAGGGAAGGCTCGACAATGTGCAACCAAAAACATCATTACATGTGGTAGCTTAAAAAAACATCAGTGGGCCAAAGTAAGTGAATGGAATTCTTGCTAATTACCCACACCTGCACTAAGTTTTAGGGCTTGCAGCTGGTCTTTGTCGTTAGTACAAATTGTCAGTGGTCCTATATTTTTTGTTTGTTTTAATAGACACAATTTTGTCAGTGGATGTGAACCATAATACTCACTATGATCATGTTTGTAAATTGTGTGTACAAGCAAGACACAGTCCTCTTTGGATTCCTGAATCTTAGTAGGTGATACATTCTAAAAATGTTGATTTAAAAACACTAGAAATTTCCATAGTGATAGTGAGGAGGGTGGTACAAAGTTCATGGGCTAGAACTGAGAATCCAGAAAAAAATTATACATACAGTTAATTGAGTTTTGATTTAATGAATGAAGGGTAATCTTTTCAACAAATGGACTGGGAAAACAATTGGATAATCACATAAAAAAGATTAATTTTGACCTTTCATACCATATCCCCAAATTAATTAAGAGTAGATTATAGACTTAAATATGAGTGTAAAACTTGTAGAATAAAATATAAAAGAAAAATTTCATGATCTTGGTTATGCAAAGAATTCTTTGGTTTGGCACCAAAGGCACAATTCCTGAAAAAATATTAATTGACTTTTTTTTTGAAACTTAAAACTTTTAAGTCTGTAAAGGCACCAGGATATAGATGACAAAAACTTGTGCACAAACTAAATGAGTACTCACATTCAACAATAATGAGATATATAAGTCCATGTAAAATTAGACAAAGTCTTCAAATACTCACTTGACCAAATAAAATATTTAACTAAGAATTCTGGGCAAAGGTGTTTAGCCTCCACAGGCAGGGAAATGCAGGTTCATATGAGTGGAATCACTTCCACTCATAAAGCCAAAGACCGAGGCTATAGCTAGGTATAACACATGATTAGCATGGACAAGGCCCTGTCTTCAGCCCAGAGCTGCAACACCAAAAACTGAGACAAAGACAAAACAGAAACAAAGAACAAAAGAGCAGACTGCTCTAGTTTGCTGTCTGTTTCTGTGATAAAGCATCAAATCTGCCTGGGGAGGAAAGGGCTTATTTTATCTTTGTGATATAACCTTGGTTGTTAACGTGACTGCATCTGGAACCAACTGAAACCCAAGCAGCTGGGCACACCTGTGAGGGGTTGTTTTTTAAATTGGATCATTTGAGGTGTGAAGTCCCATCCTAAATCTGGGTCACACCTGGTGGCAGCCCACTTACAAGGACATAGAAGAAGGAAGCTTTTGTTTTTTGCCTGCTTGCTCTCAACCCCCTTGGCAAGTTCACCTATCCTGTTGCTGCGGCATCCCTTCATTGATATTAGAACCTACTTCTTTGGGATTCCAATGTACACTGAGGACCAGCAGCTATCTAGGAATCCTCTGGGACTACAGTACCAGGTTGGGACTGCTGAGACATCCAGCCTTGTGGAATAACAGCTATGAGATTCTTGACCTTTCTGTCAGGAGATAGCTATTATTGGGGTACTGGGGACCACAGTCTCTGGACCACTCTAGTAAATCCCCATCAGTTCTATTCCTTTACAAAACCCTAACTAATACAGTCTTACACTTCATAGTTCATTACCGAGGGAAGCCAAGGCAGGAATCTGGAAACAGGAACTAAAACAGAGACCATGGAGGAATGCTGCTTACTGCCTTGCCTCCTGCTTCTCCTGAAGCATAGCCAGCTTCCTGATACAATCTAGGGCTATTTGCCCAAGAATGACACCTCTCATAGTGGGTTAGGCCCTCCTCTGCTAAGAGCAATTAAGAAAATGTTCCACAGACTTGTCCACAGGCCAATCTGATGGAGGCAATTCCATAACTGAGATACCTCTTTCCCAGTTGTGTCAAGTTGACATTAAGAATAGTCATCATAGCCAGGCTGTGGTGGCGCACACCTTTCATATCAGCACTCGGGAGCTAGAGGCAGGCAGATCTCTTAGTTTGAGGGTAGCCTAGTATACAGAGTGAGCTCCAGGACAACCAGGGCTATGCAGAGAAACCCTTAAGAGAGCTTAGGGGAGTGGGAGATCCCAGCTGGATCAAGAACAGAGAGGGAAAACAAGAAATAAGAGACCATGATAAATGAAGACCATATGAGAACAGAAAGAAGCAAAGTGCTAGAGAGGTCCACAGAAATCCACAAAGATACCTCCACAATAGACTACTGGCAATGGGTGAGAAAAAGCCCGAACTGACCTACTCTGGTGATAGGATGGCCAAACACCCTAATTGTCATGCTAGAAATCTCATCCAATGACTGAGGGAACCAGATGCAGAAATCCACGGCCAGTCCCCAGGTGGAGTTCCAGGAGTCCAATTGGAAAGAAAGAGGAGGGTTTGTATGAACGAGAATTGTTGAGACCAAGGTTGGAAAAAGCACAGGGTCAAATAGCCAAACGAATGGAAACACATGAACTATGAACCAATAGCTAAGGAGCCCCCAACTGGATCAGGCCCTCTGGATAAGTGAGACAGTTGATTAGCTTGAACTGTTTGGGAGGCATCCAGGCAGTAGGACCAGGACCTGTCCTCAGTGCATGAGCTGGCTGTTTGGAACCTGGAGCTTATGCAGGGACACTTGGCTCAGCCTGGGAGAAGGGGACTGGACCTGTCTGAACTGAATCTACCAGGTTGAACTCAATCCCCAGGGGAGTCTTTGCCTTGGAGGAGATGGGAATGGGGGGTGGGTTGGGGAGAAGGCGGGGGGGGGGGCCCGGGAGCGGGGAGGACAAGGGAATTAGTGGCTGATATGTAAAATTAAATTAAATTATAAGATAAAATAAAAAATGAAATTGTAAAAAAAAAGAAAAATATAAACAAGCAAACAAACAAATAGAATAGCCACCATCTAGATAATTATAAGAGTTGGTAAAGGTGTGGGGAGACTGGGGCTTTGTAGTTGCTGGGGAGGTAAAATAGCATGGAGACTTAGAAGAAAAGCATGCTTTTCATATAATTCCATGTAATCAAACTTTACTTTTGACTGAGCAACTCTATTACTTGGCATCTATCCATGGGAAATGCAAATGTCTATAAAAAGGGCCTGGTAGGTTAGAGTTCATAGTGTATCAGTCATACAGGACAATGGGAGGCAATGCCAGTGAACTTCACACTGTGAACAGATGCAGCATGCTGTTCCATACACTGCCCTGTCTAGTAGGCAACAGTGCACACTACTGAAGCATGCTCCTGAAGGAGGCATGCTGTGGAGATGCTAGGCATAAAGTATAGAACATGTCATAATTTCATTTTTATGAATATTCAAAACAGACAAATTAGTGTAGAAAATGAAGTTATGGTTTCCTGAGAGTGGGGGGACGATGACATTAGGGGTAACAACACAAAAGGCTGTTTGTTTTTGTTTGTTTGTTTTGTTGTTGTTGTTTTTTGTTTTTTGAGACAGTGTTTTTCTGTATAGCAGCCCTGGATGTCCTGGAATTCGCTTCATAGAACAGGCTGGCCTTGAACTCAGAGATCCACCTGCCTCTGCCTCCCAAGTGCTTGGATTAATGGCATTCACCACCACACCTGACTGAGATTGGGGAATTTTATAGTTGTTGGAATATTGTAAAAGTGGGTGGTGGTAATATTTTTATAGCTCTGTAAGTTTATAGAAAGTCATTCATTAGACATTAAGTGCATAGCCCTATGTAATGTAAATTAAACTCCAATAAAATTATTTAAACATACAATGGGAAAGATGTAAAAATGCCCCATGAAGGGTAACTTTGTCTAGCAGAAAACTTGGACATAGACTCAAAAGCTTGTAAATGCAGTTCATGGCTGGCTCAGCCCACAAAGGGATTGTGCAAAGGCGGGCGGGAAAACAGGGTTATGCTTTTGGCAAAGAGATGTTCAAATCCCATCATTACTGTGTATCTTAGATGCAGATCTCTGAGTTTTCTGACCTCCTAGCAACGAGGGAAAGAAGATAAGAACCCTATTAGTGAAATGAGTTGAGCATATGCTGAAGCTCCCCAGACTTCACTTCTTTTATCCTCATACTACTTGATACTATGTAGATATTTTTGTTCCCCTTGAGGTCATAAAATCACATCTGACATTTTCAGCAGACTTTGGGGGCATCTCAGTTTTCCTGGTCAAACCCATCTCCCTCTCTATTCTCCTTAATCTCGCAGCACCAATGTTGTGTTAAGTGTCTGTGTTCTTTCTCCTTTTCATGTTTGCTGAGCAAGAACAGCAAGGCTGCAATCCTAGAGCCATTTTTTGCTGGTCTCTACCACATGCATAGCAATCCATCCAGGGCAATCATTCCAGGTGAGAGAGAAAGTGCACTCTTTGAGATTGTACTTATTTATTTATCTTATTGGGGTTCCCCCTCCTTTTAACCATGTTGAATCTCACTTAAGTCCCATTTGACCACATTCTTGAGACCATGAATGATGATGAGATTTAGTTGCTAATAAGAGCTATTTTGCTCAGCTGCTAGTAAGTAGCATTCAGGTTAGTGGAGGTTGTAGTTGGGCTTTCTCATTCTGTCCTGTGGGGTAGGTGCTATTATTATCTTCACTTAGCAGATGATAAAGTTGTTCTGAGGCTGTGTTTAGTTAAAAGTGGCACTCAAATGCTCCCTACAGCACTGGCACAATAGCTAAGACATGGAAGCAACTTATGTCCATCAACTGATAAAGGAATAAAGAAAATGTGCTACATGTTCACAATGGGATACCATTTAGCCATAGAAAACTGTCATTCACAACAACACAGATAGACCTGGCCATCATTATCTCAAGTGAAGTAAGCCAAATAGACAAGCACCACATGATCTCATATGCAATGTTGATCCCATAAAGGTTGGGAATGGATGGCTGTCTGGGGAGAGAGGGATAGGGAGAGGCTGATCAACAGCTATTGCACAGTGGAGCAATTGTAGACAATAAGGCACTGCCCACCTAAAAAGTTGGCCTGCCTGAATTCTAAGTTCATACATTCCCCATTTCTGTTAGCATTTATTATACAGGTAATGTTTCATTATGACATTCCACACATGTATATACTATACTGTAGTCATCTTCAATCCTATTATCATATTCTGCCCCCATTATATTCCCCTTTCTCAGCCTCCAAATCTTCCTTCTACTTTCCTGTTTCATCTCTATTCTTTTCTTTATTTATTGTTACATGCATATATAAATACAACCTGATGATTCCATTTAGTGTTACTCACACGTATATGATTTTATGGCCAACTAATTGTAGTTGGATAACTAATTAGGGTTTCTATTGCTGTAATCAAATACCATGATCAAAACCAGATTAGGGAGGAAAGGGTTTATTTCATCTGACAATTTGTAGTCCATCATCAAGGGAAGTCAAGGCAGGAACTCAAAGCATGAACCTGGAGGCAGGAAATATTACACAGGTCTGTGGAGGAGAGCTGCTTACTGGCTTGCTCTCCATGGCTTGCTCAGCTTGCTTTTTTATAGCACCTAGGACCACCAACCCTGGGGTGGCACTGACTAAAGTGAACTGAGCATCCTCTCATTAATTGTCAATCAAGAAAATGCTTTACCATTTATCTACAGGCCAGTCTGGTGACAGCATTTTCTCAGTTGAGGTTCCATCTTTCAAAATGACTCTAGTTTATATCAAATTCCAAAATCATCTCTTCAACTGTGGGGTCTTATAAAATCAAAATAAGTTAAATACATTCTTATTCCAAGTGGAAATAACCAGGGCCCACTCACAATCTTAACAAAGTAAAATAAAAGTCAGACAGTGTAAAATTCAGTTTTAGACTTAGGGGAGTCAGGATCTTACATGCTCCAAAGGCTTGGTAGCATCATTTGCCCAGCTCTGGCATCCACAGTATATGTAACTTGTCACCAAGACTCCAACAAGCTCCACTCCACAATTGATGCTGACCTTGGTGGTCCTGCTGTGGCACTGGCATATTCAAAGTGCTTTGGTATTCTGCTGCAACTTCTTGCTCCAGTATCCTATCTGTGGCTTTCTTCAAGGGCTCTGACCCTGCCACATGATGCCATGCCTCAATGTCTCTCCATGACCCCTTCAATCCTAGAACTGAGACTGCACTTTCACTGATGGCCTTTCCTGGCCTCTCTTCCCAATGACTCCAGCCCTGAAACATGGTGCCAAGCCTCAATTGTTCTCCATGACCTCTTCATGCCTTCAAAACTAGTCAAAACCTGTGTGACTATTACACATTGTTAAGTTTCCCTGGAGCAAAAGGTATGGCCTTGGCTCCCTATGACCCATAGCTTCTAAATGCTGACTCTGAAAGCACACTTCCCAGAAGATTCTGCCTCTATGCTAGTCTCTTTTTAATCACAGCTGATTCTTTAGCCCCAATTTATCAGTATAGATTATGCTAGCAAAGCCAAGGTTTCACCTCAGTGGTGCTGCTCTCTTGTTAATCATGGCTGACTCTTCAGCCCCAGATGAGCAGAACCATGGATTATTAAGTAAAAACATCAACTGGTTCTGATAAAGAATTTAAGGAACTCTCAAACTTCCTTCTGAGCCTTTACAAGCCAGGCCTCCATCATCTGCACTGTTCTTAGCATCTTCCTCTAAGTTCCCACAAGAGCTCACCAAACTTCAAAGCCTCAATAGCTTCTCTAGCCTGAAGTTCCAAAGACCTTCTACAATCCTCCTCAAAATTCAAGGTCATACCTGTCATAGCAACACTCTACTCCTGGTCCCGATTTTTGTCTTAGTTATGGTTTCTATTGCTGTAAAGTAACACCATGACCAAAAATAACTTGGGAAGGAAAGCATTTATTTCAGCTTATAACATGTAGGCCTTCCTCCATGGAAGTCAGGGCAGAAACTGAAGGCAGGAATTGACGGCAGAGGTCAGGGAGAAATGCTACTTACTTGCTTGCTCCTCCTAGCTTGATCAGCCTATATTCTCATAGCATCTAGGACCATCCACCTAGAATGCCACTACCCACCATTAGTTGGGTCCTCCCACATCAATCATCAATCAAGAAAATGTACCATAGGCATGTCTACAGGCCAAAATGATGGGAGTATTTTCTCAGCTGAGGTTCTCTCTTCCAAGATAACTCTAGCTGTGTCAAGTTAATATAAAACTAATTAGCAGAAGGGCACATCTCTGAGGAAGACTGGTTCTCCCTCTCTTGGAAGTCATTAATTGCCTATAGCTCTTTATTAGGGATAGGAACTTATGAGATTTCCCCAGTCCATGTTGGAATGTCAACTGGTATTATCATTGTTCTGATCTTGTTTAGAGTACCATATTGTTGAGATTTCTCAAGTATAGCTTCCCTGTCCCATATAGATGTCTCAGTTAATTTTCTGTTGCTGCAACAAAGCACCATGACCAAAGCAACAATTTATTTATAGAATGTCTTGGGGCTGACAGTTCCAGAGGTGAGTCTATGACCATAATGGCCAGGAAAATGACAGTAGGCAAGCAGGCATGGCACTGGATCAGTAGCTGAAATCTTATATCAGACCCACAGGCATGATGCAGAGTGAGAGAGAGAGCTAACTGGGAATAGTATGGGTTTTTGAAACCTCAAAGCCCACCCCCAGTGACATCTCCTTCAATAAGGTAAAACCTCTTCATTTTTCCCAGTTTCACCAACTGGGGACCAAGCATTCAAATATACGAGCCCATTTCCATTCAAACCACTGTAATGGAAGGGAAAACCTCACAGTAAATGTCCTGACCTTTGGCTCTTGAATCTTTGTCCCTTCTTGTGCAATCTTTTCTGAGTCTTATGTGTAGGTTTGCAGTATATATGTATCAATTGGGGCTGGGAACCCCATGTTCTCTGCCTTTTGACCAGCTGTGGCATTTCAGAAAGCCACAACTAAGTTCATACTTGTAACTGCATGCCATGCTGACTTTTGTTCATACCCTGTACCTTATGGAAGGAGAGACCTGAACATGAGTTTCTTTGTGCTTCGTTGGACTCTGTAACTCTACTAATAGGGGAGATGATAAACTCATTTTCAACATGATAGTAAACCTCTATTGCTTCTTGTAGATGGTACTGTCTGATGCTATGATAACACAGCCCCTCGTGGGAGGCTCAGCAAGTGGTCTCGAAGCAAGCAGTTCTGACTCTTTCCTGACCCTTATGCAACAATGTCTTGTGCTCATTTTGGAGCTGAAAGCAGGACTGAGGAATTGAGCTGGGGGTGCTGTTAACTGCACTGAAGAACAGCATTGCTACCTGACCTCTATTGTGTGATGGGGCCTGCTTTGTCCCAGAGTGAAATGTTAGAAGTCAAGTTTGAGGAGCTGTGGTGAGCAGTGCTAGGCATGCCTCCAAGCAAAGCGAAGGGTTGTGAAATTTACCCTTCCCACTTTGTCTGTATCTGCCTTGAATTTGCTCTAGCATCAGTCTGGGTTAGGGTTACAGGTTGATGGTAAAATGAGAGCAATCTGGAAACTGTTCTTGTAGAATCTGTGACTCATTATCAGATTCTACAAGAACAGTTTGGTGGGGCAGAGAAAAACCCACCCTGAGTAGACTCAACTCTGCTGAAACAAATAGGTGCTGTGACGTTGCCAAAGGTGGGACTCTTGGAAGTGCTCAGGACCATGAGACTCCCCTGTCACATTCATGTATGTCACATTGTTTTTCCCTGCCACGTTCAAATTGATGTGAGACACCCAGCTACGATAACATGCCATCTCCAGTTTTTATTCTGTGGTCTATAGAGCCACTTTAGATTTCATCCCTTTCATTACTTTCCCTTTTCTTTATGTTATTGTTTTCATTTCACTCATGCACACAGACACACAGACACAAACACACAGACACACACACACACAGACCCACAGATACACACACACAGACCCACAGACACACACACACATGCACATAGACACACTCCAAGGAATAGCTATTGATATTAACACAATGCACAGAACATTTTTTCTCTTCTCATTGTTTTACATCTCAACCTTCTTTTATTTCTCTTTCCTACAGGAAAACCATTGGTAATAGGAAGCCTGTGTGTTTGTCTGCCAGTCTCTTTTCTAAACACATAGGCAAGGAATCCATAAGTCCAATCCTTCTTCCCTCTATCCTTCCTTTTTCCCGTTTTTGAAATATTAATGTACTTGCTTCTGTGATTTTTTTTTTCATTAAACAGTAAAACAGTGAGTTTTGCAGTTGTTCCATATCAGTTCATAACCATTTGTTGGGGATGAACCTGTGTCTTTTTATTAAGCTGCAATTGCTGTTTTATTGTATGGATTTCCTTCAAAGTGTTTCACTAGGATCCTGCTTACTGACTGCAGGTTGACTCTGAAATTCCACTCTTGCAAATGAGACTGTTATTATGTCTTTAAGAAATACCTTTTGTGTATGTCAACATTTCTTGATAGGATTTTCCTGGAAGCAGAATTCCTAGGTCAAATGATATGCTTTAAATGTTTAAAAAAAGAATCAACCGTATTGCTCTCATAAGTATTTTTATCAATTTATATGTCTATCAATAATTATTTCATATAAAAAGTTTTACTTACTCTAATAGTGGATGTTGACAATGTTTCTTAAGTTGGGCCAAGTTGATAAATGGAGGAAAGAGATGGCAACTTGGTTTAAACACAAACTACATCATAGCTGGGGGTGTTTTGGTGGGCAAGTTATTTTCTTTGTCTATGGTATCTTTTTTTTTCTTTATAGGGAAAAAGGAAGCTTACTACACAGATGTGTAGTTAAGTGTCAACAATTAGCACAAGATAAAACCTGGACATACCAGCCAGTAGCAAGATTCAGTGTGTATCAATACTATGGTGATTAGAACACTCACTTTTTTATTGGAGCAGCCCATATTTCATATATTATTGGCCTGTTGAAAGTTTTCCATGTAGGTGTGCACTCTATGTGGAGGTCAAAGCAGGGCACTGGTGGTCTTCTACTGTTTTGTACCTTATTGCTTTGACACAGAGTCTTTCATTGAACCTGAAGCTTGACTTTGGGCTAGTCTGGCTGTGGAGCTCTTGATCCATGTGTCTCCACCTGCCAACACATGTGTTGCAGACATGTGCAGCCATGCTTAGCATCTTACGTGGGTTCTCATACTTGCAGAGCAAACATTACTATCCACTGAGTCATCTCTTTAACATCTTCTAGTCACTTGGAAGTACTTTATTACACTTGTAATGCCTCAGATGTTAGACCTCTGTCTGAATTATATATTGGAAATGTTTTTCAAAGATACTCATGTCCTCTAATGCTGCATAGACTGTTTGTAAAATTAGAGAATTTTAAAATACTTTCTTCATCAAATCTGTTGCCCTTTCCAGGAACATTTTTGTTTGTTTATTGAGACAAGGTTTTTACCATGTACCCCTAGTAGGCCTTGAACTTATGATTCTCCTGCCTCAGCTTCCTGTGTGTGGGGATTATAGGTATTCACCACATACCTGGCTTATGACTAATGAGTTTAAAGCCCACTCAAAAAATTCCACACATAATGTATTATAAACAAAAAAAAGAGCAATAAACACAAACTATAACAACCATACGTTTGTCTATTTACTAGTGAGCTCCTTAATCCTTTTGAAATTCTATAGTTGGTGGCTTACTGATGGCACAAGATGGAAGACCTGGCTTCTCTATTTTCTAGGAAACCTGATTAGTACTTCTTTACTCACTTTTGAAATAGCATCTGAATACCCAGGAATAAATCCTACGTGTCCATGGAACTGTCTCTCATTCTCAAATTTGTTCATGTATTAGTATTTTGCATCAGTATTCCAACAGTCTTTTTAAAATTTTTCTATTAATTACATTTTTATTTAATTTATCCCCCCAACCTCAGTTTCCCTCCGTCCTTTCCTCCTGTTCCTTCCCCTCTATGTCCACTCTATCCCTCCCCCATCCACTCCTCCTCCACCTCTGTTCAGAAAGGGGCAGGGCTCTCATGGGCCTCAACAAAGAATGGTGCATCAAGTTGAAGCAGGACCAAGCTCCTCTCCCTGCATTAAGGCTGGGCAAGGCAAGCCAGCATGGGGAACAGGTTACCAAAAGCCAGCTCAAGCACCAAGGACAGGTCCTTATCCCACTGCTAGGAGTCCCACAAAGAGACCAAGCTACACAATTGTCTCACACATGCAGAGGCCCTAGGTGGGGTCCCATGCAGGCTCCCTAGGTGTCGGTCCAGAGTCTGTGAGCTCCCACCAACCCAGGTCAGCTGTCTCTGTGGGTTCCCTTGTGATGACCTTGAGCCCCTGGCTCATATAAATCCCTCCTCCCTCTCTTCAACAGGACTCCTGGAGCTCAGCCCAGTGCTTGCCTGTGAATCTTCGCATCTGCTTCCATTAGTTACTGAATGAAAGCTCTTGGATGGCAATTAGAGCAGTCACCAATCTGATTACAGGAATGGTCAGTTCAGGCACCTTCTCCACTATTGCTAGGAATCTTAGCTGGGGTCATCCTATGGATTCCTGGGAGTTTCCCTGGCACCAGGTTTCTCCCTAACCCCTAAATGCCCCCCATTAAGACATCTCTTTCATAACTCTACCCCTCCATCCCCTCCTCCAACCCACACAACCTGATTCCTAAGCCACCCTCCCAGTTTATCCAGGATATCTCTTCTATTTCCCCTTCCCAGGGAAATGCATGTGTCCCTCTTTGGGCCTTTCTTGTTACCTAGCCTCTCTGGGGTTGTGAATTGTAGCCTGATTATCCTTTACTTCACACCTAATGTCCGCTTATGAGTGAGTACATACCATGGTTGTCTTTCTGGGTCTGATTTACCTCACTCAGGATGATTTTTTTTCTAGTTCCATCCATTTGCCAGCAAATTTCATGATGTAATTGTTTTTGATAGATGTCTATATGTGCCATATTTTCTTTATCCATTCTTTGGTTGAGGGGCATCTAGGTTGTTTCCAGGTTCTGGCTATTACAAATAATGCTGCTATAAACATAGTTGAGCAAGTAAGTGTTCTTGTATGATTGAGCATCCTTTGAGTATATGTTCAAGCTTGGTATAGCTGGGTTTTGAGGTACATTGATTCCCGACTTTCTGAAAAACCACCATATTGATTTCCAAAGTGGCTACATAAGGTTGCACTCCCACTAGCAGTGGAGGAGTGTTCCCTTTATTCTATATCCTTTCCAACATAGGCTGTCATTAGTGTTTTGATCTTAGCTATTCTGTCAAGTATAAGATGGTGTCTCAGAGTCATTTTAATTTGCATTTTCCTGATGGCTAAGGAAGTTGAACATTTCCTTAACTGTTTCTCAACTATTTGAAATTCTTGAGAATTCTTTGTTTAGATCTGTACCCCATTTTTTATTCAGATTATTTGGCATTTTGATGTCTAGTTTCTTGAGTTCTTCATATATTTTGGAGATCAGCCCTCTGTCAGATGTGGGTTTGGTGAAGATCTTACAGAAACTTTTTAGTTTCATGAGGTCCCATTAATTTATTGTCAATCTCAGTGTCTGTGCTACTGGTATTCTATTTAGGAAGTTGTCTCTTGTGCCAATGCACTCAAGGTTACTTCCCACTTTCTCTTCTATCAGGTTCAGTGGAACTGGATTTATGTTGAGGTCTTTGATCCACTTGGACTTGAGTTTTGTGCAGGACAATAAATATGAATCTATTTGCAGTCTTCTACATGCCAACATCCAGTCATGCCAGAACCATTTGTGGAAGATGCTTTCTTTTTTCCATTGTATAATTTTGGCTTTTTTTTTTTGTCAAAAATCAGGTGTTCATAGATGTGTGGATTTATGTTAGGGTCTTCAATTAGATTCCATTGATCCATCTGTCTGTTCATATGCCAATACCATGCTATTTTTATTATTGTAGCTCTATAGGAGAACTTGAAGTCAGGGATGGTGATACTTCTACAATAAAGGAAGTTCCTTTATTATACAGGATTGTTTTAACTATCCTAGGTTTTTTTTGTTTTTCCATATGAAGTTGAGTATTGTTTTTTCAAGGTCTGTGAAGAATCCTGTTAGAATTTAATGGGGATTGCATTGAATCTGTAGATTGCTTTTGGTAAGATTGCCATTTTTACTATGTTAATCCTACCTATCCATGAGCATAGAAGATCTTTTCATTTTCTGATATCTTCTCCAATTTCTTTCTTCAAAGACTTAAAGTTCTTGTACAAGTCTTTCACTTGTTTGGTTAGAGTTACCTTAAGTTATTTTATATTATTTGTAGCTTTTGTAAGGGTGTTGTTTCCCTGACTTATTTCTTAGTCCATTTATAATGTGTATATAGGGGGGCTACTGATTTTTTTGAGTTAATCTTGTATCCAGCCACATCATTGAAGGTATTCGTCAATTGTAGGAGCTCCTTGGTAGAATTTTGGGGGTCACTTACATGTACTATTATATCGTCTGCAAACAGCAAAAGTTTGAGTTCTTACTTTCCAATTTGTATCCCCTTGATCTTCTTTTGGTGTCTTAGTGTTCTAGCTAGAACTTTGAGTACTATATTGAATAGATATGGAGAGTGGAAAGCCTTGTCTTATTCCTGATTTTAGTGGAATCGCTTTGAGTTTCTCTCCATTTAATTTGATGTTGGATATTGGCTTGCTGTAAATTGCTTTTATTATGTTTAGGTATGTTCCTTGTATCCCTAATCTCTCCAAGACCTTTATCATGAAGGGGTGTTGGATTTTGTCAGAGGCTTTTCAGCATCTAATGAGATGATCATGTGTTTTTTTTTTCTTTCAGTTTGTTTATATGGTAGATTAAACTGACAGATTTTCATATGTTTAAACATTTCTGCATCTCTGGGATGACTTTTTTGATATGTTCTTGGGTTGAGTTTGCCAATATTTTATTGAGAATTCTTGCATCAATTTTATGATTTTTAACATGATAATAATAACAAAAACTGTAATCTTAAGTTTATGTATCAATTGCTTTCTAAATTTTCTTTAAAAAAATTTTCAAGTTATTATTGGACATTCATCTTTCAAAGTACATTTTATTGCTGTGTGTATGTGTATGTGTGTGTGTGTGTGTGTGTGTGAGAGAGAGAGAGAGAGAGAGAGAGAGAGAGAGAGAGAATATTTTTATTACCTCTTCTAGCTTATACACATAATATAAGTTAATTACTAATTTTGTGGGATATGTGTCTATCATATTGATGATCCAGAGTTTGCACTGTCTACAGCTTCTTTCAGAGCTGGTGGCTGTGCTGTAGCCATCCTCTAGCTTTGAAGAGATCTCTGCAATGTTTGTATTATTCATAAATATATTTTTTGAGCATTTCCATTTACTAGACCTACAAAATAGTCTTTAGACTTCCCGAACTCCCTGCTTTAACACAGAGCAGGGGTAGGTTTCTCTGAAATACATTTTTAAGGTTGAGGATTTTGGAACTATTTCCAGAGGGACAAAAGACTATTACCCTGGGCATGTCTATTTTCCTACTTCTCTCAGTCTTCATTAAAATGATTCTCTTTCAATTTCCTATACCAGCTAGTTATTTTCCAAACTGTCCTAAGGTCTAACCATTCTGGCTTTCCAAGCCATGCATGTTTTATCACACCAGTCTTTTAATTCATAACTGGATTTTATTTGTTTTATCATCTTGGAAAATTAAATTACCCTTTTGTTATCTTTGTAGGTTTTCTTTTGTTTGTATGTATATGTATTCATGTGCATGTGCACTTACGTGTATGTGTAGAGACCAGAAGTTGGTGTCAAGTGGCTTCCTCAGTGGCTCTCCACTTCATTTTTTGAGACAGTGCTCACTAATCACCTAGACTGGTTGGGCAGTGAACTCCAGGAATGGACCTGTCTCTTCCAGCATTGGAGTTCAAGACACACACATCGCCATGCCTGGCTTTTAATATGAGTGCTGGAGATGCAAACACTGTCCTCACTCTTGCACAGTGAACACCTTACCAACTGAGCTCTCTACCCATTCCCTTGTTTGTTTTTTGGACATCAAAGTTGGGCCAGTTTTATGTAAAGGTCCTGTTCTTTGAAAATGAGGGAACTTTTCTCATAAATTCAACTGTGTATGGAATAGCAAAGCGGCTTTTGTTTGTTCTGTTTTTATTTTTGTTGTTAGAAAATGGCTTTTATTATTTTTGGAAGAAAATAACAGCTTTTGAGAAATCATGAAAATCTTTCTGTTGTTATTTCAGTTTTCAAATTCTTAAGTGACTTGAATAAGTTACTTTATTCAACACAATATATGATACAAAACTGTAGAATATTCTCTGTGTGTGTATCTTCCATCTCCCTCCCTCCCTTCTTTCCCTCCCTTCCTTCTCCCCTCCCTCCTTCTTTCCCTCCCTCCCTCCCTCCCTCCCTCCCTCCCTCCCTCCCTTCCTCCCTCCCTTCCTCTATGTCTCCCACATTTCTTGTACCTCTGACTGCCTAACCAATTGTGGAAACCCCCTCCTCGTATGCTTCTGGTTCTTTAGTTTCCCTTTCGTTTTCATCAGGTTTGGCTGCACACACACACACACACACACACACACACACACACACACACACACTTGAATATCTGTATATGCAGATGTGAGTAACTTTGTAGTTATATTCATAAAACCTACCACAATTGTGCCTCCCTATTGGATTCTATGCTTTATTCTGCTTATCTTACTTCATTCTTTACATCTTAATGATCCTGCTTTCTGCTTTTCATGTCTTTCTTGTCTAGACTCTGACTCAGAGCACTCTCCATGTGAGCTATGTTGTTTGCTTTACCAATAACTAGCTGCCTGACTCTTTGACACCCATTGGGAATCTGACAATTGAATGAGATTGTGGTATGACCTGGCATTAGTGCAGATCCCAAAGGTTAAATGTTCATTCCCTGAAACTCCTCACATCTCAGAGGCTAATCTCAGGTCCAGGCTATCACTGGGGGATCAGGACTGCTTTCTTAGGTTTCACAGAATGAAGGGACTAGGTTACCATTCCCAGCTTATTGTAAAGGGCACAGTCAGGAACAGGCAAATGAACAGAGCTAGGACATAGTCTTGGGTGTAATGGGTTAGGCTGCAGAACTCTCCTTATCATCCTGGACCCTTGCCTGGTGTCTTGGTTACTGCTATTGCTGTGAAAATATATCATGACCAAGGCAGCTTACAAAGGAAGCATTTAATTGGTGCTTGCTTACAATTTCAGGGGGGAGTCCATGATCATCAAGACAGGAGCTGCAGCTGGATTAAGAACAGATCCAGCTCACCAGGGGTCAAAGCTAAAGGTGATCCCAGGCCACACAAGTCCCCAGAGTCTTGAAGAACAGCAGAATTAAAACACCATTAACTGTGCTCATTCAGGAAACACAATGATTTCCAAGTGTTGTAAAACTTTCTAGCCAGGAATAAGTCCCTAGATTCAACCATGAAATGGAGCTATGTTTCAGGTCGGTCACTTGGCTGTTTAATAAGAGTTAAATAAGACCTCCATGTCTGAGAACTTAGAAATACTCTTTAGGATGTCTATGTACTACCTATAAACCTAGTGGCCTGGGAGATTAGAAGAGGGCACCAGATCCCATGGAACTGATTTCCTGGAACTAGTGTGATGGAGAAATGTGAGCTACCATATGGATGTTGGGAATCAAACCCAGGTCCTCTGCAAGAACAAATGCTTTTAACCACTGAGCCATCTCTCCTGCCCATTTAGAGTTTTTGATGGAGGTTTCATTACATAGTTGCAATTGGCCATGGTGTTGGCTACTAGTGATCAACTCAATCTCCAGCCCACCATTCTTCCCTAGAGATGGTGTGGACGGAAACTTTCATCTTTCTAATCATGATTGTGTCTTTTGGGAGACGAGTTATCTTTCTCAAGCTACCTGACTTTTTAAAAAAAAAAAAAATTTATTAAGAAAACTTTTTCACTCATTTTACACACCGATCAAAGATCCCTGACTTTTTCCAACTGCTTCATTATTTTACCTGACACTCATCATTTGCTCTATGTCAGAAAGAGGCAACAATGATCTAATGTACATTTTTTTTCGTTGGATTGCCGTGTATCACATTCTACATGTTTTTCCATTTTTGTTGTCCACATTGGATCTTTTAATTTCATTGGGGGTTGTGTATTCTACAGGAAGCTGTATTTTTATTTTCAGTTGAAAATGGGCATCTGGGGGAGGGTTATTATGTTATTTCTCTTCCTCTTCTTCCTTCTTCCCACAGATATATTTATATACCAGTCATTGTATATTCATTATATTTTTCCTCTAGTAGCATGTAATTTTTGTATCCATTTTTACTCTCCAGTGGTTATTTATTTATTTTCATAATTCTAGCATTTCAGTCCGCAGTGATGGTATCTATATCTTCCTCTTACATAATGACAGAAAGTGTAGTGTTCTTACACTTCCCATTGCCCTTTCTGGCAGGCTCTCTGCTGCCGAGAACATCTGTTTCCAGACGGTTGTTTTACACATTTTTAAAACACTAAGCATCAGCAGTTATTTCAACTCAACTAGAACTGTCAGTGTTTTAATTGATCACTACTCCTTCTTGTATGGTTTTGTTTTGAATTCTTTTGCATTTTCCTGACCTTTTTTTTTTCTGAAATATTTGTAGGTAGCACAATTAACAAGTCCTCACAAATCCAAAAATATCTTTCTTTCCTCATACTTAAATACAAATTACAAATCAGACAGGGTGTGACTCTGGATTTAAACAACAATATTGGTCATTTTCTTGTAAATGAACTTTTTGTTGAGACAGGAGGCTTACACACACGTATGCATACAGGCACACACACGCAGCCCTACCCTTGAAGAGAACTCATCACTTTCCCTTTTTACACTTTTTCAGAAATACCTTTTTGTACAGCATTCTGATATTTCACTGTGATGTTTAAAGCTGTGGATCCTTTCAAACTCATCATTTTGGCACAAGGCAGAAGATTTATGTGGTTTTCAGCCCTTAGCACATTTTTTCTATATTTTAAAATCTACCACATGCTTCCTATCTGTTTTTCTCATGTTCAATTTTGTCAGAGAATCCTTAGCTTGATCTTGTAGCTCTCCAAATTACCTCACCAACTTCATTATGATATTTCAATATTTGTTTTACTTTGAAGATCATATGTTTCAGTGAAAAATCTAGATGTTTCTTTTAAAGAGAGGTCTGTCGTTTTTCTTTCTTTCTCCTCCTTTGGCAAGTGTTTGTTTTGTTCTATTTATTTATTCTTCTTTTCATTTGGCTGTGTGTGTGTGTGTGTGTGTGTGTGTGTGTGTGTGTGTGTGTGCATGCTTATATGTGTGGGCACACGTGAGTGTGTGCATGTGGAGACTTAAGGTTGATGTTGGGAATCATCCTGGAATGTTCTTAAGCCTTACTCATTAAGGCAAGGTCTTTCAATCAAATCTAGACTAGATAATCTCATCTTGCTAGCTGGCTTGCTCTGAAGATCCAGTTCCCTCCTGCTGAGGATAGAATTATGGGTGGACTGCCACACTCACTCAGCATTTAAATGGGCTCCAGGGAGCTGAATTCCTGTTCTCACACTTGCTTTGCAAGAGCTTTAACCACTGAGCCATCTCCCGCCAGCCCTTATTTTTGTTTTAAAGAATATAGTTTTCTTTCAAGTAGTGAAAATCTTGATATTTCCCTCTTGTTGCTCTTTCCCTCTCTTAAATGCCTCTTCCTACTGTGGGATGGTCTATATATAAAATGTGTTGCTCTGATTGGTTAATAAATAAAACACTGATTGGCCAGTAGCCAGGCAGGAGGAAGTATAAGTGGGACAAGGAGGAAAAGAATTCTGGGAAGTGGAAGGCTGAGTCAGAGACACTGCCAGCCGCCACCATGACAAGCAGCATGTGAAGATGCCAGTAAGCCACGAGCCACGTGGCAAGGTATAGATTTATAGAAATGGATTAATTTAAGATATAAGAACAGTTAGTAAGAAGCCTGGCACAGCCATACAGTTTGTAAGCAATATAAATCTCTGTGTTTACTTGGTTGGTTCTGAGCAGCTGTGGGACTGGCGGGTGACAGAGATTTGTCCTGACTGTGGGCCAGGCAGGAAAACTCTAGCTACATCTTCCTTTGTGATAATTGTCCTGTTTCTCAACACTGTTGAAGAGGGCTTATATTGTTGGGGCAGGGGGTAGATCTGCTGAATGGGATTGACTTTTGACATACTGGCTCTCATGGATTATGTATCCCTTAGTGTCAATTTCTTAGTTCCTCTTTGATCCACTTCCCACACAAACTGCTTTTAAGTGGTACAGATATCACACTGCCCTGATGGCTTGGTGGACAAGCGGGACAGAGGTAGAGGAAATAGCAGCCTTAGAGACTCCAGCACACAGTTCAAATGCCTGCATATTTTTCTTTTGTAAAAATCATGTAATTGGAAGTTCTTGGATTTCTCATTTCATAGACCACCTCTTGCACAAATTAGGCTCTTGTTTGGTATGGTGACTCCCTATTTCAAAATATACACAACTAATACTGTTTTCTTTCCTTCAGAGAATGACCAACACTTCTTGTTCATTGTAAAACTCATACCTGGCGTTGCTCTTACATGCTTTCTCTTCCACATAGCTCATAGCTTTCCTCTTCCCTTTCCCCTTCCTTTCTGATTCTTTCCCCCAGTGTAGGGATCAAACTCAGGGCCTTGCACATACTTGGCAAATGCTCCATCACTGAGCGTTGTCACCAGCCCTCCTACATGGCTTTCTCCCCACTTCGTGGGATTTGAGTTGGGTTAAAGGGTAAATCCATTGGGGTTAGGGATGACCTTCTCAAGTCTTAGCTTCTTCTAAGATGGTACTCTTCTGAGAAGTAAAGGACTTAGATTTTCCAGCTCTCTGGGGACAAAGGGTCTTTTATTTATCATTTCACTGACATTCACTGACCCTCTCCTGGCAATTCTCTGAGAGTAAGGATGTACAATTTAGATCCTTTCACATATAGAGTCAGGCTTAGTTGTATATTTTGAAATGTATCTCATAATTTAAAAAAGGGTTATGGTTCAAAATGTGATAGTGTGACTAAATTTCCCCTTAATGGAAGCACAGGGAATAATTTTATAGCTAAGTTGACTTTTGAATGGGTCAATCAAGAAGTAGAATGTGCAGTCAGAGAATTTGGGTGGGTGTCAAGAATATGGAGCAGAAGATGACATTCAAGTCAAGAAGGTGTAGGTATGCAGCGTTGCAGAGATACTGAATTGCATATTATATTTTACAGTGTTCTCTAATATTTCTGATAGTCCTGAATGCTTGAAGGAGGAGGAAGGAGCCACATGGTAGAGGTGTGCTAGGACTCTGACAGAAGTATATACTGATGGAGTGCTAGCTGTCTTCTATGAGGTTTTACAGATTCACACTTTCACAAATGTACAACATCTTTTGACTCCTCAGAGAGGAAAAGAGAGTGTATAGAAGAGATAGCTTGTGAATTCCATCTCATCACGGCTTCTGCAAACATTGATCATGATTCCTATCTGTGGCAGATAGAACTTCTTTCTTTTTTTCCATTAATGAGTCAATACTCAGGTTGCCTGACATATAACATGCTGTATTCTGGGCTCTGACCATCCAGTAACATGCAAATAACATCATCCACTAATTGCAAATAAATGTTGATTCGATATCAGAATACTGTGACATCATAGAGATCAGATCCAAGTACTAAAAAGCTAAACAATCAGAATGTAAAAATGAACCACATTCCAGAAGGATGTTGAGAACTGGAAGTGCTTAGGGGTATTTATACAAGGAGAGGTTTTCACATCATGTATTGTTTGCTTCTTAGAAGAAGTTAAATGTGGAGTCTGTTATCATCCCCACTTTACAGTTGAAGAAACAGTGATGACTCAGTAAGTTGTTCAAAGTCGTACAGTAAGTGAAAGGTGGAACTGTGTCAAAAATCACGTGCGCTGAGATTTTCCAGAACATTCTTTGTTCAGACATGGTTCATGCTGGCCCTCACACATGAGTATAGGAACTCTTGATGTGAGATGATGAATTCTGAGAGCACATTTGTGAGCTTGGTAGACCAGAGCCCTCCAGATTCTAAGGAAACTTGTCCTCAGGCAAAGGCGAACACACAAGGCCTGCTAACTTAGTCAGGATGGGAATTTTGACTTTTACGCATATCTGGACTTCTTTTAAAGTAGAGGGATTGCAGCAAAATGAAAGGGAACTGAAGATAAAAGCTGTCCACACAGCTCACTCACTTCATCATATTCCACTCTTCTTTTTGCCAAGTCAGAAATATATTGCACAGAAGAACCAAAATTTGCAATCTCTTAGCATTCATTTATGTTGCGAATTGTTCCTAGGCTTTGGTTATTTCTTCTGAAAGTGATAATATAAGCAATGAACCATTTAGTTGCTGCTGTTCTTGTAAAAGATACGTTAGGTGTTTTTAATTTACAAACTGAGCAATGTATTGCTCCTTCTACAGTTCAGCAATTGCTCCTTTCTCTCCTGCATCGTGCACCCATGTCTGGTAGTTGAACACATGGCTGTGTACATGAAAGTGTGTGTGTATGTTTCAGAAAGCATTATTTGTAGCTAGTAAATAGAATGTTTCAAGGAACTCTACAGGCTTAGTGCTTTGTTTTCAAGGATGAGCAGCTGAAATTAGCTCTCTCATATACCTTTTTGGAACAAAACTGTATGATATGCATGATATGTTCTGCCTCCCCCCCCTCCCCCACCGTGGAGTGGCAGGGCTGGAGTGGAAGTGCTTAATCCTCTTCACGGGGGATGAATTGGAAATTGAGCTTTGCAAACGAAGTCAGAGATAATTTCCCATCTTCATTATTTATGGAAATCAGTTACTTTATTTTAATTATCCAGTGCTTGTATCGTCCACATAAAATGCCTTTCCTTTTATTTAAATTGCAGATAATTGCCAGTAGAATTATTCATTGGAAAGTGGAATCTACTTTTTTGATCTCTAGAAAGCCTATTAATAATGAATGAGGATGTTATTTATTTGTTACAGTTCCACAAATGGAAACTGAAGAAAAACTCCGCATCATTCGTTTATCCCCTCTGCGATTACTTAAATAAACTCACCTCAGGAGAAATCCAAGAGCATGGGAAAGCGACATAATGAGAGTGCTTCCCCCTTCTCTTGCTCTCAGTAAATATTAATGAAAACCTCAGATGGCCAAAGTTCCATTAGACGCTTTGGGAGGGGGATAACCAGACATTTTTTCCCTTTCAGGACATAATAAACATTTATAAAATCCTTGACATTCACAAGGGATGTGCTCTGAGACCTTCATCAATTCCTGTATTCATGAGTCTGACTACAGTATATCATTTGCTACATAAAAGGCAATAAAATAAAACGGAAAATGTAAATGACCCCCTTGGCCCTCTAATGATTCTAAAAATATAGGCTCAACTAATTTATAAAGCTAGTATAACAAACTCCACCCTTAACATAAATGATGTACAACGATAGTTCTCACTCAGACAATTCTGCCTGTTTAGATCAATTGCAAAAGTAGCTCTATGAATTTCTCTTTCCAGTTTCCCAATGAAACACGTGGCGAAATTGTCTATGTCTGAGTCAATTGGAGTCTAAATCTTCAATCTTCAATCTTATTTTAAAAATGATATGTGCTAGCCAAAGCATTGCTTGATTGGATCTCATTTTTTTTAAAGCAAGTTTCTTACCAGCAGTGGAAGCAAATGATCTTATTATAAAACTTTCTTTTCTTCATTTTTTTTTTTTTTAAATTTTGAAGCTTCATGTTTTTCCTTCGTGTCTATGAAAGAAAATATACTAACTTGGAGATGGGAGCCCAGCACTTTCCTAGCTGCTTTTGGTAGCTATGCGGATTATTTTTGAATATCAGTCTTTACATATTGCTTCAAATTTTAGCCTCAACAAAATTAAAATATAATATCAACAATAAACCTAAAGTTCTTTGCAAATAGCCAAAGCACTGACTTCTATAAACACAATATTGTATTTACCTGATCAATACAGGATAAAACAAGATAAATTCCCCAAGTCGAGGGACAAATAAACTAGCAGCTGTAGGAAGATGGAGAAAGGCTTCAGAGGGACAGCTGTATTTCTGGGCTGAGAAAATGTCAAGGACAAAGACAGAATAAGTACAGGACACTAAATGAACCAGAGACATGGGAAGCCTCCATGGGAAAAGGGATCTAGTAGTTATCCTAATATAGAAAACATAGGAACTGCTTTCCTTTTCAATAATATGACAGAAGCACGTACAGTGTGTTTAAAAATACATTAAAACAAATACTTTCAAATGTACAGTAGCCTGGTAAGAAAGTAAGGGGAAGTTCAAGCTGCACAGAGTAAACAAGCTATCACTTCACAAAGGGAAGCTCTCCTGCAGTTGGACTTGCACAGGGAGCATCTTCTGGTCCCTTATTTCCTAGAGCTTGAATTTGAGGGCCTGTGTGTGGACATCAGAGAAGCCAAGGGCCTGAGCAGAGGGAGAGGTAGAACTGGGTATCTTCTTTTCAGCTTTGGAGCCTAAAGGTGAGACCCTCAAAGAGGTAAAGGGTGAATATCTGCAGGCAGAAGTGTAGCAGTGAGCCCAGGTTCCTTGCTCACCACTCAGAAGGACCAGTGACATGAGGGTAAGCAGCTGGGGTGAGGGAAGTTTACAAACCCAAGAAGAGAGGGGCTGTCACCAACAAAGGCCATTTTCCTGATGGTGGCCTTAGGTGCCGGACTATTTATGAAGTTAGAGGGAGGGAGGTTTGTAGGAGATAAGAAACCAAAATAGTTACAAAGATGTGGTGCTCTGACACACTGGCTACTGTTATCCATCAGTTTACTGGACATTCTTGCTTCTGTAAACCTAAAGGAAACCACTGGCTGAAGTCCTAGGGTTCATGGCCTCTTAGTTGCAGTCAGTTATTGGGACCCAAAAGGAATCTTTTGCCTAGAGAACTCGAGGGGATAGGAAATTAATAGTTTCCCAGGAGGTCCAGGAGCAATAGAGAAAAGCAGCTTCGCTCCGGAGTGTGGGGAGAGGCACCATTCGCTGGGGACCAGATTTTAACCTGGAAGGTGGCTGCTTAGCAAAGCCACAGGGGAATCTTGACCATGCTGTACAACTTTGTGGCTCCTCAAATTAGTGACTATTAAAATCAAGGGGCTTCCTTAGGGTTTCCCCTCCATAATGGATAGAGAGGGAACGGGGGCTGTGTGTCTGTCTGTGTGGGAGAGACTGGTGGACCGGAAGAGCAGCCTCCCTCCAGATCCTGGACCATAAGGCTACCCTTACTTGAGATTCCTGTGACTCACAATTCCTGTGCTGCTTCCAGAAGCTCTAAAAAGAAAGTTCAGATGACACTTAGGGTGGCGAGACTCCAATCCTTTGAGAAAGACCGTAAATCCCCACTGAAGGAGTGCACTTTAACCCCGTCTTCTCTAACGGCTCCCACAAATACATAAGGAAAGAGATCACCAGGAACAAAAGTCAACACTTGTTGTAACGTGCAAAAGGCACCGCAAAAATTACAGATGATGCAGTTTTTCAGAATTGTAATGTAAAAAAAAAATGTAATTTTATTCAAAGGGATAAAATGACTATCCCAATATAAGAAAGGAGCAGAAAATATTAAACAGCTACCAATATCATTCACGTAATTAAATAAAATTTTTCAAAATTCAAAACCGTAATAACTGACAATAAAAAAAAAACCCTCAACAGACAGATGAAAAGCAGGATAATGCCTCCATCTGTGGGAGGGACTGGTGACTTGGAAGGCAGCCCTTAAGAAAATGTATGAGAGGAGCTTGTGTGAGGTCACATGATCGAAGTATGTGCTGAGGTCAAGAGAGGGTGTCAGATCCCCTGGAACTGGAGTTACAAGCAGTTTGTGATCCACCATGTGGATGGTGGGAACAAACACATGTCCTCCATAAGAACAGTAGGTGCTCATAACCACTGAGCCATCTTTTTTAGGCCCAGAATTTGTTTACTCCTAATAACTCCATTAGATAGCTACTGTGCCTATTTCACAGGTGGGGGGACTTAGCCTATGCCATTTTTAAGTCTCATAAATAGCATTTGATTAGTGTCCTTTTGTCTGAATATTTTCCATTATGTTTAGTGTTTTAGAAGTGAAGCTGTTTAACTCATGAACTTCCTTAAAGTTAAGGGCACTGATGCTGCCAGTCAGCATTCTAGGAAGATTTGACTGATTAATACTGTGATTGGGACTTCAGTGGAACTTCGGCAAACTGAATGTTGACACTAGTTGCAGAGCTTGATAGCTTCCGTTTCTATTTTTAAGGTCTTTTACTAAGGTTCTCTAAACGTATTGTCATCATGTGTGTGTGTAAATATATTTGAATATTTGTACATGTAATATTGGCTAGGTGTAATCTTTCTGTGTGTATGGGACACTGAGGATTGAGCCCAGTGCCTTGGTGAGTGTCCTATTGGTAGCTGAAACTCCAGTCATTTGTTTCTTGGTTTTGCTGAATTTTCTCTGGGTGTTTTGTTGCTTTCCTAGGAAGGCATTTGCCTGTGTGTTTTCTTACCATGCACAGATGGCCGTAGATTTATATGACATGTGTGTGTCATGTATTCCTTAAATATAAGTTTGACTATTATGTTAACGTTTCTGCAATTTTTGGTATATCAGTCATGGGGATGTTTTTCTTTTCTTTACTTTTGCTTTATGTTATACTTCGTTTTTGATTAACATACATTGTTTATTTATGGGGTTTTATATTATAATTCAGCAAAGGCACATAATTCCCTGTCCATATCCTTTTCCTTTATTTACCTTTGTCACCACCCTTGCCAACCTCTGGTGACCTTTAATCTACATTTAGCTTAATTTATTATTAGTTCTGGTCTTACTCTCAATATATGGCATACAATCATATGTCTACCAATGCATGAATGAGTAAAGAAAACATTTGATATGCATCCAATATTTTATATATTATTCATTTTTAAGAAGAATCAAAGTCTATTATTTGTAGCATAACTGATGGAAGTGGAAGCAACTACATAAAATAACACAGACACTGGAACTCAGGAGCCATATTATCTAAGATACTATGCCTCTCATACCTAAGAAAAAGATTTCCAGCCACAATATATAGTTATATATTGATAAGGGAGTTAAAAATGTAATAATATGCTGGGTGGTGATGGCACAAGCCTTTACTCCCAGCATTCGGGCCAGGCAGATCTCTGTGAATTCAAAGCCAGCCTGGTCTACAGAGCGAGATCCAGAACAGGCACCAAAAACTACACAGAGAAACCCTGTCTTGAAAAACTACAACAACAAAGACACACACACACACACACACACACACACACACTCACAGCCTCCTGCCTCGCAGTCTCTTGGGTTTGCTTCTCTTTCTAGTCTTGATTCTTAGTGCTGACAGCTGACTGCCCCACTTCTATCTATCTTTGCTCTCACTATGAACTCACCTGTGTGAAACATTCTCCACGTCTACTGTGTTGGCTTTGTCACCTCACACACTATCAAGTGTGTCAGAGTCTAGTTCTGAGTACATTTTGTCTTTTTCATCCATCGTCATGTCAGTTATTGAGATTCTTGCATCTGACCTAATCACTAAGATTTTGTAAAACATATGTCATGTCTAGTGATGCAAGTCTTCCTTATTCTTCTTTACAAAATCCCCTTGGTTAGTCTTTGCTTTTTATGCTGGATTAAATTAAGAGCACTTTGTCATATTCTTACAATAAAACTCAAGTTGAGGTTCTTGTTGTAGTTTTACAATTCACGGATATTCATTTGGAAAGAATTCTTATCATGACATTTGTTCTTTCCTTTCTGAATAAAAGCTTACTTTTTTATTTATTCATCTCTTTTCTTTTTGTCCTGAATTTTGTGGCTCTGTTTTTACCTTTCCTATACTTTCTCTGTGGAATTTGGCCCAGGATGGCTTAGTTACTGATATATGCTTCTTTTTTACTAAAGTCTATTCTTACTCTTTATTCATCATATATTTTCCAGATATTATTTCCATATATAGATGTTTATTTTTCAATTTATATTCAATAACATTGGTGTCAATATCTTGTTAGGGTTTTTTTTTTGTTGTTTATAAATTTTTAGCTTGTTCTTGCATTAGTTACTTTTTGTCACTTTGACTGAATACCTGGAAAGAAGCAACTTAAAGAATGGAAAATGTATTTTGGTTTAAGACACAGTATAGTGGAGTTTATTACAGAGAAATATCCTAGAGCATTTGTGAAATAGGTCTTCAATTGCACCTATGAAAGTGTTTACAGAGTAGATTAACTGAGGCAGAAAGAAAGACCCTGATGTGGGGAACACAGTCCTAACCTAAGGGCCAGGTTTCAAGATTGAATAAAAGGGTACTTCTTAACCAATTATGTTGACAATTAACTACCAATAGTCTCTTTTGTTTCCCATGTGGCACACTGGTAGTTCTGACTTGTTTGCTATGTTACAGCTCACTGACTGAAACTTTCACGTGACTGATGAGGAGAGCAGTAATAATTACTGACCCATGTCTATCTTCTCCTTGCTCACTCTTGAAACTGGCTATTTTCATCTCAATTAAGTATCTTGGAAATTCATGATTACTAAAAGCTACTTTTGGAAAAAGATGGAATCATTGGGATATTTGTCTTCTGCTTTATATCAAGTTCACATTATCTGTTAATTAGCTTAAGAGAATTTCCCCAAATTAACAAGTTGTGTTTTTATAATATACTATTGAGTTTGATTTATTAATGTTTAAATGAAGATTTTACCAAGTGTGTCTGGTCTGTAGCTTTCATTTTAATGCCATCTTTCATCAGCTGTTGAAATTGATGTTATGGTATTTTTATGAAATAAATCGAGATGTAATTTGTCTTGTTGCATACTTAGAACAGAAGACAGTTATGAATATGTCTGTGAGTGTAGGTGTATATGCATATGCAAATGAGGATATTTTTATGAAGAGTAGGTGCTTTCCATAGATTTGATAGAATTTATTAACTACCTGGTCTCAACATCCTCAAACTTTTGGTAATTTATTGATTTCTCTCTACCATGGTTATAGGTTTATTCCACTTTCAACTTTTAAAATGATAGCATATTTTGTTGTTTTCTCAATAAGTGGCTCATTTGGCTAAATTTTCAAATTATAGTTATGCACATGTGTACAGTATACGGCATTTTTTGAGAGAGGTTCTCCCATATCTCAAGTTGGCCTTAAATCCACTATGTAGCTGAGGATGACCTTGAATTTCTGACCTCCTGCCTCTGTCTAAGCTTTTTTTGTGATAATATAGGTTGTTTTATAATGTCATGTCCACCTGAATTTATGGTGTATTTCTATCTGTAGTGAAGAAAACTTAAAAATTCCATCTATTAGTCACACCATCAAATTGTCTTATCTTAAATCTTAATTTTTGCTTCTAAAGGTGTTATTACCCAGCTATAGTACCTCTGGAAATTTCCATCCTGCCAGAAGCTTGTCCATTGGCCTATGAATTATAGGTGGATTCTTGTATTTGTTTATTTGCACCATTTTTTTGAAACTACCTCTGCATTTAGAAATGTCTTCTTCTTACTGCCATGTCAAGTCAGCTCCCTCATGTTTTGACATCTACAGTTACTAATACTCGTATTTCCACTCTGTTCTCTATTTGGAGAGACCTGAGTAAATCACATTCTGCAGTGTCTATTGACCACAAGGTTCTTTCACTACCCTGCAAGTGATAAGCCAGGGACTATCTTCAAGAAGAGAAACAGAACACAAGATACCCCACCCCTAAATAGAAGGGTAGTTATTCTACCGTGCCATCGTGTCCTATCCCAACTGTCCTCCTCCCATACTGTATGTTTCTTTTATGTATATAGAGTTTTCTGAGCTCAATGGGTGGTGGGAATACTTTGTCTGTCTTGAATGGGGTTCACTTTAGTGTCAACCTGAGGCTCCTGGAGCACAGTGGAATGAGGGTAGCTTTCTATTTCTTTTTGTGCCCATTCACTGCGCTTTAGCTAGTTGTCTTAGTATATAAATATGACTCCCAAATTCTTGCAATGAAGAGAACATCTGTGGGCCTGTCTCCTTGTAGGAAATTGTTCTGTGTTCTTTTTCTTCTTTCCTTCTTTTCCCTCTAGTGTCTTCATAGACTCTCTCTCTCTCTCTCTCTCTCTCTCTCTCTCTCTCTCTCTCTCTCTCGTGTGTGTGTGTGTGTGTGTGTGTGTGCGTGTGCAGGTGCATATTTGTGTAGGGGTACATGTGCACATGTCAGTTCATATGTGTAGAGGCTAAAGGTTAGCTTCATGTGTTTTTCTTCTGGTAGCATATACCTTGGTTTTGAAACAGAGTCTCATTGGCTTGGCACTCATCAACTTGACTAAACCAGCTGGCCAGCAAGCCCCAGGGAAAATTACATATACCTCTTCACTGCTGGGATTAGAAGTTCATGTCATTAAAGTGGTGTTTTAATGTGAGTTTTGGTAACCAAACCCAGGTCCTCACATTTGCACAGCAACCAAGGTACTGACTGAGCTATTCCCTCAGCTCTTTATGGGAATTTTTGTGGAAAGTTAATGGACATAACTTCAGGAGCTGCTTAGTCCAGTAAAAAACTAAAAACAAATCCAAACAACTTTGCTTCAAAAATGTCTCTAAACAGATGTGGTCTATTCAGTCAGTGCTAAATTTGAGAACTCTTCTCTGGCCAGATTGTACCAGAATGTTTAACTCAGATATAATCAGAGCTCCAGGAGAAGCCATGCACCCCTGAGGCTGAGAATGGAGTGAGAAGTCAGTTACAGAGATCAATTAGAGAGGCAACCACATGTGGACACATGAATTTATATGCAGCTAGGAAGGTACAGACTAGAATGTAGAGAAAAAACAAAGGTGTGGGCGGAGACCAATGTAATGCTGAACCTCCAATCCAAAGCCTGGGCTGGGAGACAGGTATTTGTAATGCTGCCAGAGGAATAGTAGGTTCTGAAATGAAAATAGTTGCATGTTTTTTTTCTTTAGGAAAGGGTCTTTATTTCATAAAGAAATGCATAGGGAAGAAGTAAACTGCAATATAATGAAAAGTTAAATTATTTAAAGATTAAAAGCAGTGGAGAAATTTCATTTAAGGAGATGGGTGTATTGATGCATGTTTTAACTCTTTTTATATTTCTCCATATGCAGAAAATTTTTCACAATAAAAATAAATAAAGAAAAAAGTGAGACTGCAATGTAGAAACACTGTCCCAAGGTAGAGCTCCTGTACTATGTGCTGTCGGTGGCACTGAGAGGGGAATCTGTCTGCTGACTAAAAGGAAGGGTTCCATTTGGGTACCATAGATTGGAAAGTTGCACTTCCAATTGGAAAGTTACTACACATTGAAGTCGAGTTCCCAAAGCCATTTTAAAATATGTGGTATTTGGCAGTTTGAATACTAGTGGCTGTATGGGTCTGCTTTGTGTCATTATAATGGAATACCTAGGAAGTTAACTTAAAAAGAGGAAAAAAAGTTACTTTGGCTCATTAGTTTGGAGGCTCCAGTCTAAGATCTTGTAGATTCATCAGCTTGGGCCTCAGGTAAGAATACCAGAGGGTAAGAGTGGAGAGGATATGGGTGGGGGTGGGAGGGCTCTGAATTTACCAGTCAAGAAGTAAAGAAAGGATGCAGAAGAGGCCAGAGTTCTATAATTGCCTTTGAATGCACACCAGCAGTGACCTAAGGACCTCTTGTAAAGCCATCTTCTAAAGGTCTCTTCCCCTCCTGCTCATGCCATCCTGGGAACAGGCCTTTAATCATGGACCTCTGAGGTACATGCACATTCCAGACCACAGCAGTGCTTGGCTAGCAGACTTGGGACAAGGATGAAATGATACAGTGGGGACAGAGCCTGGCACATGTCTCTACATGGCAATGGTTTACCCCAAATGATCCTGTCTCTTACTGAGAATCCCAAATACCAAGACAACAAAGCCAGATTTGTTGTCAGTAAAAACAGAGCACAACCGCCATTTAATTTAGGATGGTGGGACAAAGTTAAGACATCTCTATGATTTGGAGGGTATGAGGAGATCTGCTTTGGATTGAGCCAAAGTTACGATGTACAATTTAGGATAAGAAGACTGAAAAGCAGCCAGGCGGTGGTGGCACACGCCTTTAATCCCAGCACTTGGGAGGCAGAGGCAGGTGGATCTCTGTGAGTATGAGGCCAGCCTGGTCTACAAAGTGAGTTCCAGGAACGGTGCAAAGCTACACAGAGAAACCCTGTCTCGAAAAAACAAAAAAAAAAAAAAAAAAAGAAGAAGAAGAAGACTGAAAAGCAAGGTTTTGACATAACCTTTCAAGATCAAACATTGCAACAATCCCAACTGAGCAATCTCTTCTTTTAAGACATTTATGTTCCATGATGAAGGCAAGTGGAGGAAACTATTGTTAAAATAAATACATTTTAAAAATAATATTTTACTTTTTGAGATCATAATATAATTACATCATTTCTCCCTTCTCTTGAGATCAGTAACTTTTTCAAACAGTTAAGCAATTGCTTGTTTACCTTCTTGACCTAGACGTTTCTGGAATCATAACGTCATTGTTATAGTCAGCTTCAGCTGTCAGCTAGGCACAACCACAGTCATTTAGCCTCAATTGAGGAATTGCCTAGATCAGATGGGCCTGTGACCAACTCAACAGGGGCATCTTCTTAACTGATAATTGATGTAGAAAGGCTCAAATCAATGTTGGCCTTGCCATCCCCAGACAGATGGGACTGGGCTATTAGAAGAAAGGTAGCAGAGCAAGCCAGAGGAGCCAGTAAGCAGCATTCTTCCATGATCTCTGCCTTAGTCCCTGCCTCCAGGTTTCTTCCTTGAGCTTCTGCTTTGTCCTTCCTTGATGATGGTGTGATATAGAAGTCTAAGCCAAGTAGACTCTTTTCTCACCAACTTGGTTGTGGCCCTTATTTATCACAGCCACACAAAGCTAACTAGGACAGTCATTATAATAGAAGTACCAACTGTAGACTGAGCATCACTTATGTCAAGTGTCTGGGGACCAGGATTTCAGACATTCAACTTTATTCTGTTTATTTATAGATTTTTTTATTGAGAATTTCATACATGAATACTATATTTGCATCATTTGTACCCATCCCTCTACCCATTCCACCTCTTCTTATACCCTCTCAAATCATGACCTCTTCTTTACTTATTATTGTTACACTCACATACGTATACATACACACAAAACAACAACAACAACAACTTACTGAGTCTATTTAGCATTGCTTGTGTATGTGTTTAGGACTGATCACTTCAAATTGATTAACCCATCAAGGAGATCTTTTCTGCAGAAAACTGATTCTCTCCTTCTTAGCAGCCATTGACTGCCTAGAACTCTTCATCTAGACGTGGAGCCTTGTGAAGCTGACTCCATCCATGCTGGCCTGCTCCCATCCGAATTGGCCTGTCAACTAGTGTTGTCATTATGCAGGTCTTGCTTAGGTAACCAGATTGTTGAGATTCCATGGGCACTGCTTGTGTGTCACATCTAGAAAACACTACTTCAAAGCACAAGCTCTGGTCCTCTGGCTCTTATAGTCTTTCAATTCCTCTTCAATAGTATTCTCTGAGTCCTAGATGTAGGGGTTGCATTGTAGATGTATCAGTTGGGGCTAGATATCTACAGTCACCTATTTTTTTCTATACTTCACCAGTTGTGGATATCTCTAATAACTCTATCTGTTGCAAAAAGAAGCTTTTTTTGATGAGGGATGATAGCTATACTTACCTGTGAGTATAAGGATAAATATTAATAATACAGTAAGAAAATACATTGTTTTAGGAAAATAACAGTAGTAGGGTCTCTTCTATGGTATATGAACTCTCCAACTAGAGGTGGTTCGAAGGTTTACAGCACCAGAGATGAATTCCCTCCTACTAAATAGACCTTCAATCCAATTAGGCAGTTGTCGGTTACCCTCAAGACAAAAGTGCCACTATTGCACCATTGGTGATGTCCTACTGAGCTTGTCATTGTTGTGGTTCATAGACTTTATAGTTGGGTAGGACTGTTGATTGCTTTTCTCCTTTGGGAACCTGCATAGCACCTTACAAGGCTTCCAGCCCAATACCTCAAATTCCTTGGTTCACAAAAATGAACCAAGTGGTTTCTTCAGCAATAGGTCTTATCTTCAAGTTCTGGGAGGCAACTAAAGGCAAAAGCAATGATCTATATTGTTTTGGAAGTCTCTTGTCTCTCCTGACCAACAACTGAAAGGGAGGTTCCCATGCCTGGGCACTTGGATTTTGTAAGATAATCTTTGGCTCTTTTGGGAACATTATCATTTTGTGTGATATAACTTCAATACACACATGAACAGGTGCACACACATTTGGAGCTGAGATCCACAAACATGAAAGAACAGTGGTGTTTGTCTCTCTGGTCTTGGCTTACTTCACTTAGTATAATGTATTACAGTTTCATCCATTTATCTGCAAATTTAATGATTTTGTTTTTCTTTATACCTGAGTAGTATTCCATTGTGAATATGTACCACATTTTCTTTATTTATTCATCAGTTGAAAGGTGTTTAGGTTGTTTCCATTTCCTAGCTATTGTGAGTAGAGTGACAACGAGTATGGCTAAGCACGTTTCTCTTTAGTAAGATATTAAGTCCTTTGGGCATATGCCAAGGAGTAGTATAACTGAGTCACGTGGTAGATCTACCTTTAGGTTTTTGAGAATTTTCCACAATTGTTTCCATAGTGGATACACAAGTTTACAGTCTCACCAATGGTAAACTAGAGTTCCCTTTTGGTTTCTATTTCCCCATCATTATTTTCTGTTAGTCTTTTGGAGGGAAGGGCAGGGGTGAGTTAACCATTCTGATTGGCATGTATGAATTCTCAACATACTTTTAATTTGCATTTCTCTAATTACTAAGGATGCTGAGCACTTTTAAAGATATTTCTTAGCCATTGTTATTTCTTCAATTGAGAATTCTCTGTTCAGATCTTAGGCCATTTTTAGGTTGGGTTGTTTGTTTTCTTGATTCTTTTATTTAGAGTTCTTTGTAAATTCTGGATGTTAATCCTCTTTCAAATGCATAGCTGTTAAAGATTCTCTCCCAGTCTATGGCTCCCTCTTTACTCAATTGTTTCCCTTGCTGTACAGAAGATTTTTAGTTTCATAAGATCCAATTTGTCCCTTATTGGCCTTGATTCTAGGCAAATGAGTCCTATTCAGAAAGTCCTTTCTTACATCTACACTTTGTAGGATACTGCTCATGTTTTCTTCTAGCAATTTCAGTGTTTTGGGTTTCACATAGAGGCCTTTGATCTATTTGGGATTAACTTTTGTGCAGAATGATAGATAAGGGTCTACATTTATTCTTCTCTATATGGACATCCCGTTTTCCCAGCACTACTTCTTGAAGATGCTCTTTCCCACAGTGTGTGTTTCTGGCATCTTTGTCAATTAGCAAGTGCCTACATGCACTCATGTTTAGGTCTTCTATTTGGTCCATTGAGCTACATATCTGTTTTGTGTTAATATTGTACTGTTTCTATTAGTTTAGATCTGTAATATAGGTTAAAATCTGGTGGGATAATCACTCCAGTGTTGTTTGTTTTGCTCAGGATTGCTTTGCCCATCAAGGGTCTTTTATAGTTCATTATGAATTTTAGGATTATTTTCTTATTTCTGTGAAGATTTTCATGAGATACGAAAATCCCTTTAGGATTTCTCATGAATCATTTTTTTTCCTCAAATTTGGAAATGTTTTATGACCTCCATTGTGAGGAGTGCAACAGTCTAGAGATGTAAATATTTGTCTACAGGTGCATGTCAGTCGTTAGCCTTCAGCTGGGAAAGAATCCTGAAAATATTGCCCAGTTACACTTACTGGCAGACACAGCCCTGTGGTCAACAGGTGAGCCTATCAAGGGGAAAGACACCAGACATACAATTCTTTTGTTTGAAGTTCTAATTGCTGAAACAAAAGACAAAATTATAAGATGGAAAAACTTCGTAAAGAGACAAGTAAAATGATCAAGGGGATAATTGAGTACTAAAGACAAGGATTGCAAGTCTGTGAAGAGAGATAAACTGGAAGATGAAGTTTATAAGGTCATGGAAGGCCACTAAAAGTCCATTTCTCAATTCCTGTAGGTGTGTCTGAAATCTTTGGAAAATAAGAGGAAGGTTAGAGTGTCTCTGGACAGAGCAGTGGAGAAGGGGTTAAGGCACACAGACACCAGTCCAGGGCTTTTCGTCTCTGTCAGGAGTCTGCCTCCAGCCATTTCAGTGGTCTTGACTCTCCTCTGTGAGATGGAAGCTTCATATGCATAGAATCGGGAACTGAGTTAGCTGGGTTAACAATACTTTCTGCTTCAAAAAAAACCTGCTTGATTTTGTGCTCTGGTTTGTAGATAGTTTAGTAGTTCAAATGCTGGAGTCTTGTCCTCTATGTAACAAATGAAACCTGTAAGATGTAAGGCGTAGCAGTGATTCACTAGGTCCCAGAGTGTCTGAAAGGACTAATTCTGTCTTGGGGAGCAGGAAGGGAGGGGTTTCAGATCTGGTAGGAGTAGTAGTTAAAAGGAGGCCAGCCACTCAGCTCCTTGCTTTTATACATCTGCCTGTGGCCTTCCTGCTTCTCCTCTGGTTATCAAGAAGCCAGGGTACCTCACCATATGCTGGCACTGTGCTTTCTAAGCTTACCAGCTGCTAGATTCCGTAAGTCAAATAAATCTCTTCAAAGTTATCCACCATCAGGCAACTTGGAACAGCACAAAACAGATGAAGACATCTTGTGCTATGACAAGTTGTTTCTGCTATCGATAGATCATCAACATATTATACAGGTTAGAAATATGAAGGGATTTGGGGTAGCTTTTGTGTATTTGAGGTTCCTAGTGACATAATAATTGTTTTTTTAAAAAAACCATTCAATAGTGCATGCAACACACTGAAAGAGGGTGTCCACTGGCAGCTCCCCTAAGTTTTCCCTTAGCAATGATGGCAGATAAGACAGGTTTGCAGTAAGGCCTATAAACAAGGTACCTGTGGCCAAAGAGAAATGATAGACTAGCATATGACTTTGCTGGGATAAAATCGAGAAGGATCATGGACTTGTGCATGTCTCCATCTTACTACATTTCTTTGTACTCAGCAGTGACTCCTACAATAAAGGCACAATTCAGATCTTTTTATTGGGGCAATGTGTTTTCAGGGAATGATGAAACAAATCACAATGAAATACAACTTAAATTGTAGTTTTCTTATAACATGGCTTCCTCCATTCAGCCTAAAGGTTAGGTTCTCATCAGCACTCTGTGTATATGGGGTAAAATGGTTTTCTATGGTCTCTCAGCACCACCTTCTCTTTTACCAGAGCCTCTGAGACGGAATTTGTCAGTCTGGCCTTTTCCAGTAGCCTGGGCCTGACTCCCGCCAAACCCCCGAGGAAAGGAGCTCATGCAAATTGGAAAGTATGATTGTTTCAAAAGAAATTCATCAGACTCCATCTAACAGAATAGTGTTCAAATAGCAGAACTGAAAAAAATTACAATTACTTTGATGAGCTAAAAACATAGAGAATAATAGCAATTTGAGTTAAGACTAGGAAAACATAAAAAGGATCAAGAAGAATATTGAATATGAAAAGTATAATAGTCAAGTTTTTAAAAAGCAGAAGGGATAAGTAGAATGCTATAATTGAGGAATCACTTGACTCATTGTAACAACATACTGCACAATTCTTCAATTCAGAAGAAGAGAGCCCAAATAATGGAACATGGAATATGTTTTTAAAATGTTAAGAAACATAAAGGATAGAGACATAGTCACATCTGGAAAATAAAGATCTCAACAATGACACATTTTTTAAGAACATAAATGAGAAAATACTTGAGAGGATACACATTTGAAATTAAAAATCAATAAAAAAATATTAAAGACAAAAAAGATTCAAGGAATGTGAGGAGAAAGATAGAAAAAATCACAATGGCATTTAAGAACATTAAGTCTGAAAAAAATTAAACCATTAAAAGCATACAGAGAAAATAAGAATGAAATTAACAGTAGACCCTCCAGTGCCAGCAACAGATGCAAGAAAGCAAACATTTAAACATCTGGAAGTTGATATACAGCTTATATAGACACATAAATATAATAAATAAGATGTTTTTATATGGAATCAGCTCATCAAGCTGTTGAGGCTGGAAAGCCTAAAATCTTCAAGACAGGCAAGTAGGCTAGAGCAAAAAGGCAAGCTGATGATGAATGTCATCTACTAAAGAATTCTTTCCTTGTCAGGGGAGGATAGTCTTTTTGTTCTGAGATTTCAGCTGATTGGATGTGGCCCACTCATGTTGTGATGGACAGTCTGCTTTATTTACTCAAAGTTAATGTCACTATCATCTGCTTTACCAAATTAATGTTAATATCACCAAGAATACATTTTTAGAAATAGTAATATTTAAGCAGATATTTGGTTGTTTGACATAAAAATTACCCATTGTAAATATCTAGGACATAATACAGACAAAATTTGCAGAGTAAGTATGATACTGAGTCAGAAAAGTTTGAAACATTTGATTTAAACTTAGTGGATGTCAAGAAGTTGGTTATCAGTACCTGTTCTCAAAATTGCATTGAGAGTTTCAATGTAAAGAGAAAAGGATTAAGAAGTTAGAGATGCATAAATTATGAGTGGCATACATCAAGATGGTGCATAGAAGATGCTACTATTTGCATTGAAGACCCAGATTAATTAATAGGAAGATCACAAATGCAAAGTGTAGAGGGGCCCTAGAACAGCAGCTGCTGCTGCATGCACAAAAAAATCAGATGCTCTTTCATGACAAAAGCTAGAAAACCATATTGCAATATTAATGTCTCTATAGAAAAATGTTCTGAGCTTTTGTTTAGTATCATTAAAGAAGTCAAATAATTGGAAGGACATACCATATTCATGATAAAAGGCATTATTACATAGACTTGAAATCTCAAACTTGTCTAGATGTTCAATACAATTCAATCAAAATCTCAGTGGGGAATTTAATGGATCTTGATGGATTTTTAGCTGTATATTTGACTACAGTCCACAGCTGAATGGAGGTGAACTACGACGACAAACCTGTCCCTCTCCATACTGAGATTTATAAGAAAGTAGTGCTTCCTGAGACACAGCACCTGTGCTAGCTCAGTCCTGCAACCTCAGCACTTGTGAGGCTAGAGCAAGAGCTTACCAAGATAGGAAGTCCAGCCAGGTACACAGAATGCTGAGAGATGGACAGACTGACAAATGGAAATGTACAGGAAGTTTAGGAACAATCCTCTACGTGGAATTTTGATATCAGGCAAGGAGCACATAAAAACAGCTCTAAAGTATGAAATTAAAATTCTAATTTTAAGGATTTTTAAGGAAAAATACAAAATTAGAACTCCTCAGCTGATAAACAAAATAACTCATAAGGATTAAAAGCATGAGCATGGGGAAAAATAAGCTTTGAAAATGATCTTATAGAAAACATGTTTCAGAACATATTCAGACATTGAAGGTGTTACTTGGCCAGTGAGATGATTCAGCAAGTAAAGGTGTGCAAGATCAAACCTTTGACCTGAGTCCAATCCCTGGGACCAACACAATGGAAAGAAAGAATTGATACATATAAGTTTCTCTCTGACCTCCACATATGTGCTATGGCGTACTTGCCCCCCTAATAAATAAATAAAAATACAATATAAAGTTTAATTAGAAATAATTACTATGAAAACATTATAAATTCAATCAACTAATTTAACTCCTTAGGTCTGGATGTTCCCAGATTCAAGTAGATGTGCAATAAAAGGATGTTTAAATGTTTCAGGTGTCACCCTGTTCAGAATAGTAAGGTCTGGTATCACATCAATGTCAATATATGTGGGGAAAAAAGTGGCAGCATATTTAATTTTTAGTATGGAGGTAGAATGGGACTTCCTTGACTAGTGATAGTAAATGAGGTGGCATAAGGATGTCACATGATTAATTACATATGGATACTTGTAAAAGTCTTTTGCTCTGGGTGTTGGGTTCACATGTAACTGCTAGTCAGTCCGAAGCATTTAATCTCCCTCACTCCTCTTTAGTCAATCCTGCTGCAGTCATTGTACATTGTTGGTTAGAGAATGCAGTGTTACTTTTCTTTTGCTGTGTAACACACTTCCTCCATCCCCCAGTTATGCTAAAAGTAATCATTATTTCTTTCAGTTCCCGGGGCCAGGAATTCACACAGGCTTCAGTAGAGTTGTCCTGTGGTTGTTCATTCCAGGGTGCTTGTGGACTCAGCTGGAAAAGAGTTGACACCCATAGTAGGGTAGGATGTAACTTCTTACACATGAGAAGGAAGCCAAGATTTGATAAATAAAGAGCTCATTTAGATCTACAACAACATAACAGTGAATGACTGAGTCTTAATGTTCAATGATTTCCATTTTCCTCTTGGTAGCTGAACTAACAATCTCAACTATGAAGTTTGCATAGATTGTGGAGGATTGAGGAGGAAAAAGGCAGCGTGTAAAAATAATAATTTTGGTTATACATCTGAACTCTACCAAGGCTTAATAGTGGATAACCCTTCTTGAGACACCCACACTTCCTCTTATGTGTATACTATTATTCTTTATTTTAAGCTCCACCCCATCTATCATATACTTGTGCTTAAATATATATTAAGACCTTTTCTTAATAAACTCAATTTTGCTTCATTAAAAATGTAGTGAGAAGCAGACACAATGAAATCCCCTCCTACTTCTTACAATTCTCCAAATGGTAAGCCTGTGTCCTAGTCTTCCTTTGATGTCCTGGTCATCCCTAGATGCTTTTTGGCTGGATTTTGTTCTTTGGTGGAATACCATCTGCAGGTGCTTCTCTGGTGAAGTTCAACAGTGTAAAGTCAGTCTGGACAGCCAGATTCTGACCTAGGTTTCTGGAGCACCTTGCCCTTCACCATGTAACTAAGGGCTACCACTATATCTATATTCATATCTATGTCAATATTTATATCTCTGTCTATTTCTAATTTGGTGTGTGTGTGTGTGTGTGTGTGTCTGTGTGTGTCTGTGTGTGTCTGTGTGTCTGTGTCTGTGTGCCTGTGTATGTTTCCTAACAAGACATTCATTGGGGAAATTTGTGAAGCAGTGACCTGTTGTTATAAATTACACTTGCCTTCAGACAATCAAGCAGGATCTCAAGATGAAAGCCAGAGCCCATGGTACCCTCCGATCTAGTTGAATTTGAGCTCATGCAGCTCTTTTCTCCTTCTACCCCTACCTGGATCAAAGATCTTATTTTCAAACCAATTAGCAGCCACTGTGATTCTTTTGACTGTTTTCCTTGAAGGCTCACGGGACACTGATAAAAATAGAACTGGTTGTGGCTGCCAGGACACACCAATATTATCTTGGTGTGAGATCTCCCTGTGTTCCTGGGCTTGAAATAATACTATGCTAGGGGTTATTGAATTTCAACTTGAAGGCGAAATTCTAGTTACTTTGTAAACCTCATCCCCAAGCCCTGTTATACATTTCAGTGCCTGTCTAGACTCATCCTTTTCAACTTGCTGATTAGAAGCAAAACTTCCTAAGGCTCCCACACCCTTAATCCCATGATCATTACCAAGATAATGATAAATGATAATGTTTCAATGTTAATGAGGGAGTAAATAGCATGTTAATGACATTTGCAGATGTATCTAAATTAGGAGAAGTTGTTAATAGCAAAGAGGCCAGAAAGCCAATCATAAAAGTTTTAAATAAGTAGAAACATACAAGAGAAAAAAACACATAGTAATGAAAACAAACTCAAGATTTGACTAATATGATGTATATTATTGTGAACAACTCCTCGTTAAAAAGTGCCAACTCTTCTTCTGGAGACCTACAGACAGAAACAAGCAAAGAATAGCTAAAGGAGGCATTATGGCTGACATAAAGAATGTTCTGGTTCAAAGGGTTTACATCCTCCAAGTTTTGTGTTAAAAGCATACCAATTGGTTGTCCAGTGCCAAATAGTCAGCCCTGAAAACATACATACAGGTAGCAAGATATAGACTAACTAAGTTATAGTTAGGAATCTATGTATACACACATATATGCATGCAATAACAGTAAAAAACAAGAGCTCATGAATTTGGAGGAGAGTGGGAAGAATTTTGAGGAGGAAAGGGAAGAAAGAAATATAATTAAATTGTATCAAAAAAACTAAGTTAATGGAAAAAAAAAGCTTGCTACCCATTGTGGGAATGGTAAGGTGATAGGATATTTATGAATCGTGGTCTCATGCAAGGTGAGTAGGTCTTGGGTGTTCCACTCATAAGAGACTAAGGCAGATCTCTTGGTTCTAGTAAGGTCCTGATTGGTGTTAGTAAGGATGGGCTTTCATAAAGAAGCCTGATCCCTCTCACTTCACGTTTGCTTTTGTCTTGCCATCCTATCTGCCATGAGGGCCTCTCCACAACTCAGCAGGTGCCTGGCCAATGCTCTTAGACCTTCAGAACTGTGAACGAAAGAACCTGCTTTACAGCCGGCCGCGCTGGCGCACGCCTTTAACCCCAGCACTCAGGGAGGCAGAGGCAGGCCGATCTCTGTGATTTCGAGGCCAGACTGATCTACAACGTGAGTTCCAGGATAGCTAGAGAAATTCTGTCTCAAAAGAGAGAGAGGACAGAGAGAGAGAGAGAGAGAGAGAGAGAGAGAGAGAGAGAGAGAGAGAGAGAGAGAGAGACTGCTTTACTTTATAGAGCATAAACCTCAAATGCTTTGTTAAAGCAACACAAAATAGACTAAGGCATGGGATGCATTGCACATTATTTACAAATAATGACTATGTGATGGTCTTGTAAATTCAATAAAGTTAATTGATTTTGGAAAAAATTCTTTGATTTTTGCAAAGATCTTACAGCCATTGCCAATCTTTCTTGAACAAGTATAGTGCTGACGTGGATACAGGTCGACACTTTCATTTAGACAAAGATGAAAAGGAAACAAGGCTGCCTGTCAGAACCTTGGTTTGGTAAATATTGAACAACTTCTTTGCTGAATCACACAATGATTTTTGAACACTCAGTGCATATTTACATAATTTCTGTATTGTTCATGGTGTGGCAGTTACTGGACCCTTACATTTAATTTCTATTACTAACATTTTCTCTCTGTCTTTCTTAATTGTAACAGTGAACATTAAGTATTGGCTTGCAGTGTTTGCTGATTTTTGTGGGTAAACACCCTAACCACGGTCACTTTCAGGCTAGCAGTTTGATATTGCTCAATAGGACTTGCAAGGGGTCCACACAGCCATATCTTTATAGAACATTTCACCATCTGGAGGAAATGTACATGACTTGAAAAACATGGGGAGCATGAAGTGTGGTAAGATAATTAGGAAGTAGTGATGGCTGTTGAGGATTCACTGCCTTTTAAAATGCAATTAGTCTAATCCAAACTTTACATAATTTGATTTTAACAACAACAGTGTTTAATCTTTAGATTATATAATTCCTGAGACTTTAAACTCTCTCTGATAAGTCTGACTATGCCAAGTCTAGCAAATTGTTCTCAGGGACCTTATTCCTGGGACCAAGGCCTGTGCCAGCATGTTCTGGGCACTGCACATATTCAAAGGCAAGAATGTCTACCTCTTCCAAATATGACTAATTTTGCCTCAGCCACACATGCTAGAAACACAGAAGCCATTTATGACTCCTTCTTCTCTGATTTTAAAACTCACCCATCAACCTCCAACTCCTATTTCTGTCACTTCTTAAATAACTCTTGGACTTGTCCTCTACGATGAATTCCAAAGCTCACAAAGCCAAGTCTAGATTATGGCTGTACTGGACCTGCCTTCTTGAACCTCTCACATCATTCAAGTGTTGTTCTTGAACTTGGTTTGCCATTCACCACAACTATTAGGTAAAAACAATGCACCCTCTGTGTATAAAAGCCAGGAGCTTAGCCTTGCTGTCCCCTCCTCCTCTGGATTCCAACCCCTCACTGCACACTAGGATAACATTCTTCCTAGGTAGTGTTCTGTGTTCAGGTGGCTGGCTCTGTCTGCTGAGGTTATTCTTCCTATGTTTTTTCAGCAGAGGATGTTGCATGTGTCTCTCAAGATTTTGCCTGACTTACTGAAGAAGAGCAACCTATTCCGTCCTCTGGATCCTCATCAGCACTTGTTCAGATTTTGCTCAAATTAAGTATCATCTATGCACAAAGAATGGCATTTAAGGAATATTCAATGTTTAGTCTCTTTTCTAGTGTCCTGCTGGCAGTGACATGGAGTTTAAACTATTGATCTCAGTGACTTGGTAGTTCCTGGCAAAGTATAGAACCTCTTTATAGTTTAATTTCTTCATCTATAAAATTGAGTGAGTAAGTAACTCCTGATTTTTAGAACTGTTGGAAAGACTAAGCTAGATATTGTTGCTAACATACTAGTTTCATTTCAGATACGTAATTCTGACAGCTAATCGGCTAATAACTAGGGTGGATTGAGACGTCTTATGGGGTTACTAGAACACACCACTATCATATGTCTGTGATGGTGTTTCTAGAGATAGGGAGTGCCTGAGGGCTCTGATCTCATGAAGGTGGTAATTCCTTAGTGGATTCATAAAATGATAGAATTATTGAGAGATGTCCGAGAGTGTGAAGTGGGGTCTAGATTCAAGAAGTGGGTCACTGGGGAATGTTTTTGGGGACTATCAGGCCTGGATCCTCCTTTCTCTTCTTTCTGGCCACAGTGATGTGAATTGCTCTGTCCCACCCTGAACCTTCCCTCCATGATAAACTGACAAGTCTGAAAGTTGAAACAAAATACAGCCTACAAGTTTTAAGTTGTTCTCTCTGGTATTTTGGTCACAGCTACATAAAAATAACTAATAACTAGTGCTATTTCTCTTCTCCGACTGCAGTTTTTTTTTCAGACTGTACATTACCTTGTCCTATGTGCTGATTTCCTGTAAGATAGAGAGGATTTGGGGTGATGAGATACAGTCCATTTTCCATGCTTTGTTGGTCTCTGTTGCATAGTGCTTATCCACCAGCTGTTTTTGGCAGAATAAAGAAGGCATAGTTCTTAGAGTTTCCTGTTGGCCAGGTTTAATGTGGACAGTCTAGGAATCTGGGAGCAAAGTGAGTCCATATAACAAATCTGACAAAGATGAGCTTCTGCTGCGGGCAGCATCTGAAGGAACCTGAGTCGTGGTGATTGTTTTAAAGGAACTTACCCTCTCTACACCAGACATTTAGAAAAAAAGATGAAAATGTTTCACATGGATGCCAAGATGAAAGTGCAGGCCCTCCTTATGCAAAATAGTCCAGCAGAATTTAAGATATAGGACCTTTCTCTAGAGGGCAAGCATATCCAAGGATTAGTGGAAGGGTAAGATCATGGGCTTTGAATGTTCTATTAAGAAAATGAATGAAACTTTAGCTACTACTAATGGTTTTTGTTCGGTGACATGGTACAATGAAAACACTCAAATGAATTAACACAGTCAAGTTCAGCATAAATGTCTGAAAGAATTAGCCACTTGGAAGACCTCTTTTATTAAAAACAAAACAAAATGACCAACACTCTGAGATTTATAATCTAAATTACATCCCTGTAAAATTTGTGTGTCTTAGCAATAAAACACATATAATGACTTATTGCTATTCCTATGGACCAGTGTATCACTCACCTTCATCAAAGAAACTTCTTGAGGTACATGGTGATTAACACTGAACCTCACAGTGGACAACATGCAGAGAGTAAGGAGTAAGAGACTGGAGTTCTCAGCCCTGAATGGGATGTTTTCATCACATGCCTCCCATCAATTCTAAGGGATATATACATATATATATATATATATATATATATATATATATATATATATATATATATATATGGATGATGGAAGGGGGTGAATATATTAAGATCTACAGGTGGCAAACAGTTTTAAGCAAACAGTGTTTTCCAGACACAACAGGGCTGATACACTTATTAATCACAGACTATAACAGCATGCATGCATAATGTTTGCACAAGTTCTAGTTAGAAAAAAAATCCTTCATGAAGGAGGGGAAATGGGTACAAAGTCCCACCAATAGCCAATGGGTTATTTGCAATTGATAATTTCTGGGGGAAATTCAGTTTTCTTCAATGGAGTGATAATGTTATCAACCATACTTCCGTGTGGGCCCCATGCTCAGGTGTAATTGTCCAACACAAAACAAACACCATGTGTTTCAGTGTTCTTTTTATAATTATTATTAGTTTTAAGAGAGATAAAGAAGATGAAGTTTGAAAGGATAGAGGAAGGAAAGAGTTGGGGGACCAGAAATAATATGATAACAAATACTGTATGAAATTGTCAAAGAATAAATTTGATAAGGAAAAAAAATAAAATTTCTATGTTCATGCCCGAATTCTAGCACCTCAGCTATAAAGTGTTAGGAGATACAGCCCTTAAAGAAGTAAGGTGAAATGGATATATACACACAACACAAACCAAAGGGTGACAACATATGGACATGACAAGTAGAAAGCCACATGTAAACCAGGGAGGCAGGCCTCAGAAGGGACCTTCTAACTTAACCATGGACTTCTTTTTCTAGAAGGATAAAAGAGTGAATTACCATCATTTAAATACCAATGTGTACTATTGGTTATGACAACCAAAGAAAACAAATGGAATGACACAGGCTGACAATAGTGAAGTGGATCCTAAGTCTGTGCAAAGGAGTTGTGAGGAGAGCCCAGGAGAGGCTAGGATTTGGGGTTAGCATTAGTAACTCAAGCTTTGTAAAGCAAAGTCAGTTGGTAGTCCATTAAACCTTGGTCTCTTCCAATAAGTTCAGTTGGTTTACTGTTCACTTCCACCTTCTCACACCATTCCCAACATTGAGCTCCAACAAAGAGCCCATGTTGGAGGTCTATCAAGCTTTTTCCATGCTCCAGTCACACCTCCTTATGTGTAACCTGTCCCATGCCTCTTGCTTCTTGATGTTGACCTCACAGAGTTCTCTGGCTTTATTCATCCATTTCCTTCTTGAGCAATGAGTCAGTTGGTAGAGCTGGTTTGATTACAGAGAAGGTCATAGTGACAGATACACTAGACAACTAAACAAAGACAGGTTATAAAGACATTTTAATTTCTGCCTAGAAGTTTGAAACATGAAAGGATATTAAAAATACTGTGTTATGACTATGATGAAAGTTTGGCATGCATTCTCTCTCTCTTTGCTGTGCATAATTAATGAATTATATAAAAATACTAGAAGGAATTAGATCATCTTTTATTGTGACAACAGAAGAGTGTTTTCTTATCCTTGAATGGCCAACAGATGGGTAGTATATTAGTTTTATGGTGTGCAAAGTGCCCCACAAAAATATTTAGTGACTTCAAACAACACAAATCTACTATCTGATGGCCAGAAGTCTTATATAGGTCTTACTAAGGTAAAATTAAAGTACAGACAAACCTGTGCTCCTTTATGGAGGGTCACTTTTGTTCATCACAAGAATTCAGCTTTCCATGGCTTTTAGATAGGGGCATTCAATTTCCTTCTTGGCTATCAGCTCGGAATCACCAGAAGCTCCTAGAGGCCTCACTCCTGTTTCTGCACACTGGTGTCTAAGCACATGGGCATCCATTCCTCAGCACGTCCCCATGACTCAGCCTGGGAAATTTGTGATTACTTGGACAATCAAAGATCCTCATCATGGGCTCCTATTCTTGGTCACATCTGCAAAGCCCTTTTTGCCAAATATAATTGAATATATTTGTGGATTCTGGGGGTTCTGACACAAAAATCATTAGTGGACCATTGTTCTGTCTACACTGGGCAGTGGTCTCCTTCCTTCTCTTGTCCCATTGTGTTGCTGAGGGGATTTCATCAAAAACACCCTCTGTGTTGAGCACCAAATTTTCCTCTTCATCCTTTGGTAACTTGTAGGAACTGATGCCAGTCCTGTGGCCCTTTCTGTGTCTGTGTTTCTAAAGGGAAGGGCTCCAAGTTCAGAATGGCACAGCCAGCAAGGGGTGGAAAGTATAGAGAACCCTGGGGTGAATGCTTAAGAGAGGAAAGTGCTTTTAAATGGTGCAGCCTGTTCAGATCTTTATGCTCATGAGACGAAGAAGAGGCAGGGACTGGGAATTCTTGATCCCCAGATGTTAACTGGGTTTCTTGGAGAGTCATTAAAGACAGAATTGTTTCCTTCTCAAAGTCTGCAGCTTTACATAAAGTTGTAAGCCCATTGGGGCCAAAGCCACTTGTGCTCATGTGAAGCAACTGTACACTGAGGACAGTTGTAGAATTTCTCCTGTTAACATTGCACCTCCAGACCAGCACACACGTCGATAGCTAACAATAGCTCTTCACATGTTTGCCGTGTGCCTGGAAGAATCACTGTGTATAGGTGAGGTCATGTAGTGAGAGTTTTTCTCCCAGTGTGTCTCTCCCCACTTTCAGCTTCAGGAGGGCATCAGCCTTCTGAAAATGCTCCACAAACCTCAAATCTTTACCAAGGTAAGGCTCCACTAAGAACAGAGGCTGAGCGTTCCTACTGTCAACCATCAAGGCTTCTGTAGCCTGACTCTTTACCACGATCAGCACACAGATACTGTAACTTGCCCAAACCAGGACCCAGTCCCTCAACAAGGGACAGTGTGCTTTGTGCGTGTAGGCTGGAGGTAGGCAGCTGTTGGAAGGAAAACACATGAATGAGTGTGAATGACTGTGATTGGGTTCTTTTCCATCTGCCACACTTCTAAGTGAGCACATAAATTTAGGTAGCTGTAGGGAGGAGAGAAGAAGAGGGCCACTTCTCCCTGATTACTCCAGTCTGGGGAAGAGCAGGCCACAGTGCTCAGCCCCTCTGCTCCCAGGCTTTTCTGTCCCCAGGGACATGTCCTTGGACTGAATGAAAAGAACTTTATTAGCTTTCCTTTCACACCCAACGGGCGCAATCACTCTTGTAGGTTTTAATTAAAATGTTTAATTAAGCACAGTTCTAGCAGCGGAAAGTTAGCTCCCCTTGCTGGACAAGTCCCCAGGCTTGGAGTCAAGGAGAGAAAAGGAGGAAAGGAAGTACACTCACCCAGTTCTTGGGTCTGCCTCGGCTAAAGAAGATGCCATGATGAGCGGGCCAAGATGCTCAGTTTTCTTTGCACTTGCAAAGGACATTGGATGAAATTAGGAAAAAAGAGTTTGAGCTCCAGTAGTCTCCTATGGCTACTGTATCAAGTTCTTTCTTGGACCACTAGGCTTTCTACAGGTCTCCAGGGGGGCCTACAGCATCTTGTCAGTTTGGTAAAACTCTCTGTGCTCTCAAATTCTCCCCAGTCATCATTACCTTCCCCAGATCCCACCCTGTTCAAAACCTGACCATCCTAAGTATTTGCCCTCAGGCCTCCACACTCTAAGGATAGTCACCTAACCTACCAGCTGTGCCGCCGAACCTATGTCGTAATGATGCTAAGTCACATTCCACCTCAGTAAAAGCCATGGCCTCCAGGGAGAGCCTGCAGACTGCTAAAGACAAAAGGAAGTAACACAAACGTTTGATGAAGAATAGTCCTTGGTGCTCCTCAAGTTTACAGCTTTAGAACATTTTGCTCTGAGTATCACAACTGGCCAGTAAACAGGCTCTACCCTCCCACACAGAGCTCCGCAGCCATTCTTACTTCCAACATTCTGTTTAGCACTTCCCTTCTAAAACCAAGGCTGAAGTATCCAGGAAACACAAATAATAAACTAGTCTGGAAGGCTCACTGAGGTGTGGAGAGGGGGTGTCAGCCCATTGTTTTTCATACTTGTCTTCCACACCTGGCTTGTGGTAACCAGGAGCCTTGTTATTTGTAGAAAATGCACTTACACGAAGTAGGCTCCAATGTGAAAGAAAATAATGTGACCATGTTGAGGGCAAGGCATTTCTATTTAGAGATCTTGTGCCCTGTAGCTGACTGCATTACCCAGAGCAATGTGGCCTCTGACTTGGTATGGTTTCTGATTGGTTTGGACAACGGAGAATGGCAGTAGAAGTTTGGAAGAAGGAAATAAGGTTCGGCTCTTTCCTTTCCTGGCTCTCCTTCTTGGGTACCTGTGGGATCATGGCATTCTTCAACAAGAGACCACATTTCTCCTTCTGCTGAGTGGGCCTTTCTGAAAGCTTTTTTTAGGTCACTGTTCCAGCGATGGTCCTTCCTTCGGGTCTAGGAATGGTAACAATACACAGAACCTCAGTTCTAGGAATGCATCCATCATTTCTGTGGGCTTCCTCATACCCATCCCTGGGGGCTACTGCCTTGACTGTGTCTTCTTCATAACAGCCAACTGGAATGTGCTGTGTATTTCCACCCAGGAATTTAGACTGTCCTGTACTAAATGAGCAGATAAATCTGGAGGGATGATAGGTATGCAGCTGCTCTGATGACATTGAAGGTGACAGGCATCATGTTCACTGATCCTTTTTGTGTGAGGTAGAGACACTGTCCTTTCCTTTTGTCTTACACTGATGGATGTACTTGAAGATAACAAGAAAAGGCTACAGTTGAGTGGAGGTATACCTTCCTATTATTTGCTACCACAGAAGCACAAGAAAACCAAGGATTTGATAAACTTTGAGCTTTGCTCTGGGCTCTACTCACTGAACCTGGCATTTGTTCATTGATAAATTGATGTAGTAATGTAATATCCACCCACTGTCTCTTAGGTTTATTATGATAGCAACACAAAACAATGTATGTAAACACTATAAGTTGCTATTCTCAAAGACAACTAAAATGTTACTAAGACTGAGGGGTAATAGGGCCCAGATACAGGAATTATGTGACGCATGTAGAGAAGTTTATCCCAACAGCAAGGACCAGTCAGGCCTGGTTAGCTGCATCCCACCCTGAGGGCTTCTTTCCTACCACTTCTGGCTGCCCCTGGCCTCCTTTGGCCTGGTTTCCTTCTCTTAGAAGATTCATTCAAGGACTGTGCTGGTCCCTAACGATGCTTTCAAAGGCAAGTGCAGAAAAGAATTCCTGGAGTTCTGCTAATCAGCCACTGCTTTAAAATAATGGTGGGGTCAAAAAGTGCTTATGAGCCTTGCTTCAACAATTCACATGTAGACTAAAGATCATATATGCTTTTAAAAAGCTAAATCACTTTAAGTTCTATTTTGAGCCTATTCCCCCACCAAGCTCTCTAGTGTGTCCCTCTCACCATGGACAACTGTTATTCATGCCCTCTTTAATCTTTGAAGACTAACGATACTGTGTCTTCCATTCAAGCTTGGAAGTTTAATATATTTGCTTCAGTTCCAGCATCCTTACTTTGTCTCATCTACTACTCCCTTATCATCCATTTAATTCCTCGGGACCTCACCCAGCTGTAGGCCTAACCAAAGGAGATTCAAGAGAAAGAATACTGGAGGGAAGGATGAAACTGTTGGGTAACTATTGGGGACCATGTCTGGATTTGAAAGCATGTTCATTGTTATTGTGGGTCAGGACTTGAGTAGTCCTGTTATTTCTAAAGTTAAGTTGGGGGTTCTTCTGAATTGCTTCTTTTCTACACAAAGCCTTTCCTGGCAGCAGGCAGAGGCGAATCAGAACATACAACAAATCGCCAAGTGATGTTTTCTGCTTTAGGGCTTTATTTAAAATATATTTCTTCTTTAGAACCCATTTGGAGACTTGCTACTGCACGCTTTGTCTCCCAGCAACATCAAAAGAGCCAATGGGAGTGAGATTTTCTTTCCCTTAACATATGTATACTTTCACTCAAGGGGAGAGGGAAAAGCACCCCGCTGCAACTTCTAAACTGGTTCCCAAAATAGAGCCAGACAGCAAGGGAAGCCAACGCAAGCCTCACAACCTTGCAACCCTTCTCAAGGGAGCAATTACAACCCAGAGAAAAAGACATCCTGAATGCCTGGCTTCTTGAATCAGCTAAGTGCTGAGGTGTCTCCTGCTCTGCCTCTCTCCAGTAATCGATTCATCACAAGCAAAGCAAGTCACTGGGGGCCTCAGGAGTGGTGGTGGTGAGGGATGTCAGATGAGTTCTGGATAAGCGTCTGATGACATGGACCTCGAACAAGAACCTTAAGGCCATACGATGTTTGCTTGTTCACATACTGTCCTAGTATAACACTTTGTGGTGGCTCTCATAGGCTGCGTGTAAGCCCTTTTCACCCCAGATCGTCCCAGGTTCCCGAGCTTCAGCACTTTAACTTTCATCCCCAAGCCTTGGCATGATCTGTCTTCTCAGCCAGCTCTAGTCTTCATTACTTCTTCACCTCCAGCACGTCTTGCCTTGACCCATCCCTGACTGTCTTCTGTCTACAGGTAGATGGCCCACCCACATGTTGTCAGAGCACAGAGCATTCTCCTGATTTTGGGACTGACACGTTGTGATGTTTTCTGTCTCTCTGACTAGACTGTCAAGGCCCCAAGGCAAGAGATCTTTTTTCTTTAAACATTTATTCATTTTATGTGTGAGTGTTTTGCCTTCATATATGTATGTGCACCATACATGTAGCTGATGCTTGAGGGGGTCAGAAGAGGTGCATTGGATCTCTTAGAACTAGAGTTCCAGATGGTTTTGAACCACCATGTGGGTGCTGGGAATTGAACCCAGGTCCTCTACAAAAGCAACAAATATTCTTAATCATTGAGTCTTCTCTCCAGCCTCAAGGCAAGATTCTTTATTCGGTGTCTACAGGCAATACAGTTCTTGGCACTGTACCTAGCATCTATTTGTTGCTTAATTGCTGATTAAGCCTTTCACTTAAGAAACTATTGTCCTTGTTTTGAATTGGCTGAAGTCTCTTACTATTGATAGGACCCAAGGTGACTGTCCCCATCTGCTTGTGAACTCTATATTGTAGCCAGTAATATCTTTTCAGTTGGCGGAAAAATTCAGGCCAGCAATATATTGCAGGATAACTCAGGTGGTTAAGTTATTTGCTTCCCAGTCTGGTGACCTGAGTTCAATCCACAGAACCCACATGGTGGAAGGAGAAAACTGATCTCCTCTGACCTCCATACTTGCACTGTGGTATAAACACACACATACACACACACACACACACACACACACACACACACACGCACGCACACACACACACAAACACACACACACATACACAAATTTAAAAAAAAACATAGATATGTACATAAGAATAAGATTTCAAGTATGTAGCTCATAATCAGAACTTAGTAGTAGTAATAATTATGTGGCTTCGACCAGCATTAGAGAAATTTTGTTGCTTGAATCTCCCACCCAGAGGCAAGGTGCTTTTAGTTTCTATTCATGGAGCAAATATTCTCCATGGTAACACCAGCCTTTGCACACCAGCTCGCTTGAAGGAGTTTCCTGTGCCATCTCCTAATCACATCGTTATTTCCTCTGCTGAGTTTTTTGAACTCACCACTTAGCCCTGAAAGAGCCTTGGCACAAGCAGGCCTAGCACTGCTTTAGCACCAAGAACCCAGGCTCCAACACTGAGTTCTCTGTTGCTGTGACTGTCTCCATCCCCTGGTTTTACCATCTGTGAAACAGATACTGTGACGCTCCCTGTTCCAGAGGGTCACTGCCTCCTTCTGTTGGCAATCTGCAGTCCTTTCTTTTCATCTGTCTGCTATTTGCTTCTCTGTCCAAGGTGTGCCAGGAACTACAGGAAGCCTATAGCTAAGTAGGTGAAAAAAAAAAAAAAAAACCTCAGCAGAGGATAGGCAGTGTTTGGCAGAGATATAGACAAGGTTATTCAGTGGCTGAGAGGTGACTGCATTAAAGTTTTCAGCCCCCAGAGGCTGGGGTTACATTCTAGGATTGCAAACTGCCAGGCACCACACTGCATGTGTTCGACTTCTAACAATACAGCCCAGACTCACAGAACTGAAGATGTGGGAGAAGCTTAGAGCTTTGTTTAGCTAGTGAGGCAGTAATTTGGGGTGATTCAGAATTAGTACCTGGATTTCTGTTCCTCGAGGCCCTGAATCAGCAGGTCTAGGGAAAGATGAAAACATACATATATTAAAAGTACCCCAAGCAATTTTGGTGGCATTTTCTGGTCTCGTTCCCTTTCTCTAAGGTAAGTCGTCTTCTGCGGAGTGATTAGAACCTTGGGGAGAAGGCATGAAAAGTGACAGACATTCAGAAATAAAGCCTGGGCATAGGCAGCCGTGACCTTTATGTCAGAGAGCCACTGTCTTTGGTAGCTAAGTAACTGTGAGCTCCTGAGCACTGCGGTGGAGGAATGATCACGAGCCCATCTCCGCCCTGGCATGGAGGGCTGGAAAGAAGCAGCTTTCGATCACCTTCCCCATTGCATTCTGGGACATACTCCCATCATGATGCTCTCTGAAGCACAAAATATGCATCTAATGGAATGTCATTTTTCAAGGTAGAAACTCACATGTAAGCACAAACATTGACTTTATTGCTTTATATCATGAAGTACAATAGATTCTGAAGATTGATGAGGCTGTTCATCCTCAAATCCTAACTCTAGGGATTAAAATTGGGCATTAATTCAAGCATGGTCTTCTGATACTACCTCTAGGTGTTGGTTTCTTGGGTACTAATAGAATAACCTAAAAATCATTCTGGGGCTTATTATTGGTGCAAGCCCTATCATTCTAAGATATGTTTATATTGCCTGGAAGTAGACTTTGCTGGTAGGCTTTAGCTCATACCGAGAGAGGAGAAATATATTTCTAAGCAGCTTGATGATGAAGGAGGGTGGGAACAGTCAGAAGATGGAGTGTACATCATTTCCCATGCTGAGTTTTGGAAATTGTGGCTGGAAAATGACATTACAGGTTCTCTTCCATCAGGTGATCACTGATGTATTTATGTCTCTGATTAATGAACTTCGCAAATTAACCTCCATATTGCTCCGTAATTGCGATTAAGGTTTCAAAAAATCACTTAAGCGTATGTTTCCGCTACTTCAGCCCCTATTCCAGTCGGATGGCCAGCTCCCTGTTCTGATTTCCCAAAGATAATGCCAGTCTCCTGACCTCTGAATTTACAATTAATTACTACATTCAGCACCTAAATTACCCCCATTCTCGGTGTGCCTGGCTTTATCTCTCTGCACACACAAGCCTGGCTTTTAATTAAAGGCCCTCCAAATTAAATGAAAACAAATTCAATTATTACATCTCATTGGAAGAGCTCACAGCATATCCTGACAGCATTTATCCAATGGGCAACCCAGGGAGAGCTCGGCTCCCACAACTTAAATTAATGTGCCCAGTAAATGATTTTTCTTATCATTGCCTGAACAGGTTTTCTGCCACTGGGTCAGCTCTAGCTGTGGTCTTTGCTGTCTCAGGGGGAAAAAAAAACCAACATATGTTCTAATACAATCCCACTTTCCTTTATCTGTTCTGATCGCTCCTTACTTCTTATTCACTGTTTCTGCGTGGAAGGAGAAGGTCTCCTATTCTGCTCCCTCTGTGGCTAGGAGATAACTACCCTCCAGTCTCCATAGGTCTAGAGGTGCATCTCGAACATGTACCCCTTAAATTTAGATCCTTATCCAGGACACTTAAGGATATCCAGGAGACCATGAGTATGTTCTTGGCCCCCTAAGCAGCCTGAAGTGTAGAAAAATGCGCACTGAATTGCAATTATTGTTACAATAGATCATAACAATAATCATAATAATAATGTGTTTATTGAGAACTGTAATGTACCAGGCATTGCAAACAGCACACAATTAGACACCATCCCTCCCCAGTGGACCTATTATATTTGTGGAAGCAAAGTAAGACCTAAACAAAAGGAACAACAGAAATGAACTGCAGAGAGAGTAGAAAAAGGAAGAAATAATTTCCTTTCTGGTTCCTGCCTAGCAAAGGCATCTCTTTCTCTCTGCATTGCCCGAACCACACTGCCCAGTCTTCACTTTGCTCAGGGTTTTTCTTTGTGCTGTCAATTTCATAAAGTATCAAGTAAGAGGGTTTGGAAGAGGAGGGACATCTGGTTTGGAGGCAAGACACCAGGCCTGGAGACGTTGACATCAGCTGAAGTTCTGGGATAAAGGTACAAGACAGATCCTGTTGTCTCCACTCCTGGCTTTGGGCAATGCTGCAGAAGCATTGCCTCCATAGGCCCTGGGTCAGGCTGCAGAGAAAACCCAGGGGATGGGAGAGGCTAGAAATAGAGGTGTGCGGATCTGTGTGAAGACCAGCAATTTTCGGGTCTTTTGTGTCTCATATCCTATGGTGTAGAGCAGGGAGGTCCAAATGCAGACTGTAACAGAAGGAAAACGTGTACACAGGCGGTGGGGGGGAGGGGGCAAACCAGGAGAGAGATGTGTGGGCAGTGGAAGAAGGAAGCTGGGATCCCAAGCCTGTGGCTGCCAGACACTGTCTGCCTGGTGTGTCATGTTCTTCCAAACAAGCCACTCTCTCAGAGGAAACAGGTGTGCCTTCAAAACTCTGCTGAACTCTGACACTCCATGAGAGGGGACACTGTGTTTAACAATTGCAAATGTCCCTAGTGTCCCCTATGGGGTGTCAGCCATCTGGGAAAGTCAAGTATTTGAAGGACAGAAGTCACACTGTCATATTTTTGTATTTTTCTCACACTATTGGCTGAGCAAGCATCTTCTCCAGCTGCGTTTGCCGTGTGCCCAGCCCTGTGCACAAGAAGCCCAGCAAAAGCCTGTTAGGGATGCATAAAAGAAAAAAAAAATGGAATGACATCTCAAGGTATTTGTGTTCTGATTGGTATACGGATATACACACATGTAAGGAAATGGTACAATGTCCAGTTTTATTTCCCTGTGGTGATTCCTATGGTTTCTCCATGTGCTTATGACTCATCACAACACATTATGTAGATATTAGCTGCTTATATTTTATTCTGCGCAAGACCAGACTTTGTCAAACTGGATTTGTTACTTTGTTTGTACCTCTGAGACGTTGTGGACCCCTCACCAGCAGCAGCACTGCTTTTGGCATGCAGAACTGCTCACCATGTACTGAGTGAGACAACACCTCAGTTCACATGGCCTTAGTCAGAGCAGTGTCACCTTCCTCTGGACTCCCCTTATCTTCTGTGCTTTTCTTCTTGACATTGCTTAATCAGCCTAGTCTCATCTATGACCTGCAAGAGACAGTGTAGCCTAGTGGTAAAGAGGCAGCTGTATTGGGGTTAGAGAGATGGCTCAGTGGTTAAGAACACAAAAACATACTTCTGCAGAAAGCTTGAGTTTGTTTCCCAGCACCCCTTTCAGGGGTCTGACACATGTAAACCCAGCTGACATTCTCTTTTTACCTGTGGGAACCTGCACTCATGTACACTTACCTGAACACATACATGAAAGTAATAAGAATAAATATTAAAAAATAAACTTAGGCAGCTATATGACTTTGAGAAGTCACTTTATCCCTAGTTTGTAAGGTAGGGAGGAAGACACGGGTACTTGATGGAGTGTAGTGAGGCTTACATGAGCAGCGAATGATGTGTGAGTTGAAGAAAAGCTTGGCATGCAGTGCTATGTAATTGGTAGCTTTTATTCTCCAAATCATGAAGGGTACTATTATAGGTTCATTTGTGTCCTCTGAAAAGATACGTTCACATCCAACTGCTCAGACCAGCAAACATGACCATAATGGGAAGTAATGTCTTTGAGAAGGTTACTTAGGTTAAGAGGGAGGCAAACTGGAGGAGTGTGGACTCATGCAACGGTGCTAGTTTTTGCAAAAGGAGATGAATTAAGATTTACATTGAGGAAGATGTGAAGACACAGATGAACACAAGAGAAAATTCCACGTGAAGAGAGAGAGAGATTGGAGTGATGTGTCTGTAGGAAGGTTATGCATAAGAATGCTGGCTCTTGAGGTACACAGAGCAGATTCTCCTCCAGAACTTCTAGAAGGAACTGTCACTGTCAACATCTAGATTTTGGACTTCTAGCCTCCAGAGCTATGAGAGAATAAGTATCTGTTGTTTATAACTACCTAGTTTATGGTGACTTACAGGCCAAGGAAGTGCCGTCCTGGATATTCACCAAATATCAAATGGTAAGAGTGCTTGGACAGTAGAAGATGTTAGTCAGTGAACATGTGTTCAGTTGGAGATAACCCACCATGAAGTCATTAATGTAAGTATAGAATTATGGGGTGATTTTCACGGAAGTAGAGGTTATCAGCACATTTTATGTATTGACTACTGTAAATTAAATATCAAGTGTATTTTCTCTCATTCAATTGGATGATTTTAATCATGTTGTGAGATATAATTGGTGTGATGACAGTGCACATCCAAATAACTTTAAAAATAGCATACATGAAAGGGAACTTTCCATAGGGGTTTACTACCTGCAAGGACCTGTTCTTGGCTCCATCTGTCAGTTTAGCCCCTGCATATACTGATTCTGTCCCACGCCTCTACGAGTTCCTTCTATGATATTTGGTAAATCCCAGTAAAAGCATTTTTAAATTAAGCAAATAAGTCAATATACACCAACTCATGTTAGGAGTATATGTAGAATTGTATTGATCTTGAATAGGATTTCATTCATAAACATTAATAAAGTGGTCTGTTATATGCCTGGCATTATCCTGGAAATAAGAGGCAACGGTGAATAAGACAATAAAACAATAGTTAAAATTTTTAAAAAGCTGATTTTTTGATTATTGTAATATATATATATAATTATATGAATACACATAAACATATAATTATACCTTGGTCTCATTCACTATTCCCTGTCCCTCTGTAACTGGTCCTCTTTCCCCTCCCAAATAGTCCCCTGGTCTACTTTCAAAACATATCTTTTCCATTATCCTCTTTTGTCACCTCCCCCTTTAGACTCCTTCCCTCTCATAGTCACTTTTCTACTTTTATTTCCTAAACACACACACACACACACACACACACACACACACACACACACACGCATAGGTGCTTTTGTGCCCACACCATGCTATTGTTACTATAGCTATGTAATATTGTAGTATTATTTGAGTTCAGGTATTGTGATGCCTCCATTTTATAAAGTCTTTATTATATTTCAGTCAATGTACTTATTACACTGCCTCAGATCTGCTAAGTAACTCAGGGTTCAGTACATCCATTGCCCAGAGGATGAAAGCAGCCCTCCTGGGACATAGATATTACCCAGGTCACAGGTTAAGTGGCAGAGACCCATTTTTGTACCTGGATAATCTGATTCCTGAATTCTTTAACCACTGCGCACACACACACACACACACACACACACACACACACACACACGCATGCACACACACACACACACACACACACACACACACACACACACACACAATCTCCCAGTGGAGTTTTGAGTGTGGCAGTAGAAAAGGCAAGCAGAGAATCACCCTGGTCATGGGAACAGTGCAGGTACAGCACTTCTCGATGAAGTCACTGTTGCCCCTTGGTGGGAGAGAGGAGGGACTGGCACCTGTGGTTGATTCATCTTTGCAGCTGCTGCTCTGCTTTGGTCCAGGTGCCTGGTCTCAGGGAGGAGCTTCTGTGTTTGGAGGTTGTGCAGCTGCCTGCCAGGCAGAGACATAGTCTGCTTCCCCGAGAATGTTCAGTGGGGCACCACAGGAGAACAGCCTGAGCTGGGATGGCCACATACCCCACTAGTCTCTGGCTCTGGAAATTTCTCTCTTGCTATTCTCATTGTCTTGTCAGACCCAAGAGATTCAGAGTTTCCTGACTCCAGGCAAGGTCCATATTTTTGTAGTAAGTAGAAAAATATCTTTTTGTCCTTTCAAAGACACGAGATCCAAGCTAAGAAGCTGTGTGATTATGGGAGAGCGATCACCTGTCTGCACAGTGCAGCTGCCAGCCTTCTCTACAGTAGCTGTAAGGTGATGAAGTCCTCACGAGGACTTCCAGAATCTTTTTATATCTTCCTGGAGTCTGTGCACCTGACTTGCTCATGGCCCGATTGATTTTAGAGATTGACAATCAGCACATATTCTGTTACAGAACCCACGCGGCTGTGGCGCAGGGAACTCACTGCTGTGAGCATTGTCTCCAGCTTCGTTGAAATTCCCAGATGTGGCCTTTGAAATTTTCCCGCTCAACAGTTCCCCCACTCCACTGAAGCCTTGAAAGAGGATAAGCCTGAAAGAGGTCTATTTTTAGTATGGAGTTGGTTGTGAAGAGATCATGAGTGGGAGAATTGTCTTCTAGGAAACTACATAGTCTCAAGCTGCCATTTGATTGTAACACCCCCTACCCCCCCACATGCCCCCACCCCCACGCACACCCACCCTGCCACCTAGCATCCCCCTCCACCTTGTCAATTTTTTAAAATTGCACGCTACTGTTATTTGGAATAAATTTCTCAATTCTTAATCCTATTAAATCCAAGCCTATCAATATGCAACTGGAAACTTGCAGAAAGTGTGCTAACAATAATAAAGTCAGAACAGCATTTGAAAGTAGATCTGCTATTTGATCCAACTCTATCACTTTCCACCTGATATCCTAGAAAAATGCAAACTCTCAATCCTTCTGTTACCTCTTAATAAAAGGAGAATAAACATAATACTATCTGTTTATTTTGTAGTCTTTTTGCAGGAAAAATATATGGGAGGCTGTTTTGCAAGTTGTAAAATATTGTATAAAGCTTAATTATATTTACAGAAATGTATATGGATTTTATTCCCTTTTAAATTATTCATTTTCTATCTCTTTTTGTAGCTTGGAGAATGAAGTGTTTGATTATTAATTCCTTGGAACTGTGTGTACATTCACATCAATTATTTCATTTTGCTCCCACACCATGCTTGCTTTACCCTACAGAACCCATTGTGAGATTGAGTTGTCTAATATTTAAAGTAAGTTGGGCTCTAACTTCTAGGACTTTTGGTATTTATTTATTTTCTGGTTGCACTTATTTATGTGTAAAGTTCTGGAGATGGTTAGAATGAGTAATTGGCAACATGGATTTATTTATAACATTTACTCTGGATTCTGAAGTTTGTAACTATGAGAGTAGGTTGTGCTGGAAAGGAAAGAGTCACAGTGTCCCGGGAGGGGGATCAGTGTTCTCTGAAGGTGTGGCATGTTTAAAGCATGAGATGAGGATCCTTTTCAAGAATCTTCTATCTTAGGTGGCCATCTAGTTGCCTTTCCTGTCAGTTATAAAATACCCTGACCAAAGCACCTTAGGAGAGAAAGACAGCTAGTCACATTAGTCAAGAGCAGAGAGAGAATGGATGCATGCTTGTGTTTGGCTCTTAAATGGTTCAGTGTCCTCTGCCTAGAGAGTGGTGTCTCCTACAGTGGGCAGGTCTTCCCATCCCATTTCACTCAAGACAATCCCTCACAAACAGGTTCACAGGCCAACCTAATCTAGACCGTCCCTCATGAAGATTATCTTCTAATGTCATTCTAGATTGTGTCAGGTTGACAGACCATTTAATTATCACAAGTCAACTCCTTGGCAACTTGACACAACATAGAATCACCTGTAAAGGGGAGTCACAATAAAGAGTTATCTGGAATGGATTGGCTTGTGAGCATGCCTGTGAGGAATTTTCTTAGGTGGATCAATTGAGGTGGGAAAATCTATGTTGGATAAGGGTCACACCATTTCATCATCTGGGCTCTGGGCTAAGACTGGAGAAAGCCAGTTGAGCACTAGGCATCTGCCTTAGTTAGGGTTTCTATTAATGTGATGAAACACCATGACCAAAAAGCAAGTTGGGGAGGAAAGGGTTTATTTGGCTTATACTTCAGCATTGCTGTGCATCACTGAAGGATGTCAGGATAGAAACTCAAACAGGGCAGGATCCCGGAGGCAAGAGCTGATGCAGAGGCCATGGAGGGTAGCTGCTTACTGGTTTGTTACCAATGGCTTGCTCAGATCACCTTCTTATAAAACCCAGGATCACCAGCCCTGGGATGGCACCACCCACCATGGGCTGAACTGTTTCCCATTGATTACTAAACAAGAAAATGCCTTACAGCTGGATTTCAAGGGGGAATTTCCTCAGCTGAGGCTCTTTCCTCTCTGATGACTCTAGCTTGTGTCAAGTTGACACACAAAACCACCCAGTACAGCATCCCTGCATGAATTCATTCCTCTTTTCTCATAAATGTGAGTGCCATGTAATTAGTTCTCTCAAACTCTTGTCAATGTTACTTTCCTCCTAGGATGGACTGGAACCTGGAACCATGAGCAAAAATAAACTCCCCCACCCCCAAGTTGTTTTGTGAGGGTATTTTCTCACAGCAATAGAAAACAAACAAACCAAAACCAAGACAGTTGGCTTAGACTGAATAACGATGTCTGAACCCTGGTATCTTGAGAGAGGCTGGAGTTGAGTCCAGAGGTGGTGCCATGCTTGGGGACACCATTAAACTGAGAATTGGAGGCCACTCTAGGAGCACTGCTTATTTTTAAACATGCCACTTCCCTTTCCAGAATTGGCCAGCTACTTACTTCCCTATTTAAATTAAAATGTTTTATTACAGCAAAATACACATAACATAAAATTGACCATTTTAATCATGTTTTGATGTACAGTTCAGTGGCATTAAGTACATTCTCATTATTATGCAACCATCACCACCATCCATCTCCAGGGCTATAAGGGTTGTTTTTAGAGAGAAATGAAATCATTTCTGTGAAGGCTCTTAGAAGAGCATAATTCACCATAGGAATGCAAAATATTGTCATGCCTCTTATTGCCCAATAATTTAGCAGAAGGGGCAAAGGTCACCTTCAAAGGGTTGCTTTACTTGTAAATGATTGGAGAAGGCCGAGCAAACGATCTCTTTTGAAGGATTCAAATTAGTGGAGATGCCCCAGGGATTACCTGTAGCAATTGAAGTCATGCCCAACTTGAACTTTCAACAAATTTGCATCAATCACTTCCTCATTTGAGCCTAGACTTAGAAGATATCATTTCCCCCCTGCTGCACATTTGAAATGAGTGGGTCAGGAAAGCTGAAGAAGTCAGGAGAGGGAGAGAACACATGAGGCCTAATGAATCCGTCTAAAAATAGTTGAGAGAAAGAACTCTCCCAAGTGTGATTTTGAAGTTTTCACAGATGCTAGGTGGCCTTCTGACTTTATCCGAACCAGTTCTTCCATCCTGAGTTCTCAGAAAGGTTTGTCTACCTTGTATAGCACAATGCAGCATGGCCCTACACATTCATTAGTAGATAAACACATGAAAGCATTTTATATATTCAACAGTGTATATGTTTGCAATATATATGTTGCAAATCTGGTTGAAGTTTGGAAACTGGATTAAAGAGAAGACAGATGTGGAAATGATGTGCTCCTTTTGAGAAGACAAATCAGATGACTTGGATCTGTGTCTGAGTGTTTTATTTTCACCAGTTTCTGTGGAATTAAATTTGGACCAAATGGCCATTTGTGTCTAGTGTCCAATTCTTTACTCATCTAGAGAATGAAAGTAAAAAGGTGGGGTATGTATTTGTGCTGTTCAGGACTGGGGATAATAGTCTAGTAGGAAAGCTCTTGTCTAGCACAGATAAGCCATAGACTTAATCCCCAGAACTTACAAAAATAAGAAAAATAAAACAATTCACAGGACTCATTCTGCTCTGACGGCATGCACACACCATGTGCCACAGTAATGAGATTGGTTTACAAATGCACCATGAGAGAGAAGCAGGAAAACGTAATGGTAGTGATGACAAGGGACAACTATCGGCATTTATTAAGAGCTTACTGTGCACACAGCCTTTCATGAAACACATCAACTAACTTACTTCTTACTCATCAAGCTCATTAATGCTTGAGACGGTTATGCAAATTGTCCTAGGTCATAGGGCTAATGAAGGTGAAAGCTGTGTTCACATCCAGTCCCGTTTTACTCCTAAGCCCAAAGACCACCCTCCATCCTCAGTAGAAATAGCAAATTTGACCCACTTTCTCCAGGAAAAAGTGATAGAACAAAACAAAAAAAGTATCTTCCTGTTTGTCTTCTCCTTTACACTATAGTTTCTTCACTAATTTTTCCTACTTTGAAAAGGAATATATAGAAATCATATTTTGATTTGTTACAGATGTCAAAAAGAGTTTAAAACAGTATAAGCAATTAAATACCAATGTTCCAGCTGAAGAAGAGGCTCCTCCCATCTAAGTGGCACTCCTAATGGACCCCGTTCTCAAGAATTCATATTTGCCTCTGAACTCAGCAGGTGTAGCTTTCCTTGATGCCTCATTGACGTTGTTCATTGCCAGTGGTCCAACCTTTTGCATGAAGAAGTCTTGCAGAATAGATGAATGATCTCCACATGGGAGAGGTAGGCTGATAGAAAAGTAGGTTTGGTAAATGCAAGGAGATGAGAAAGAACTGCCTGGCATTTGCCTTGCATGCTATTGGGATTAGATTGAGGAAGCCTGGTTGAAAAGCATTAGAAAAGGATCTGAGGGTGTACGCACAGCCTGAACGGCTCTGTATTTCTTACAGTGGGATAACAAAACAATTTAGAACCTCAAAAACTTATTTTGAAAATTGTGTGTGTATAATACATACACAATATATATAATATATAATATTGATACATATATAATGTATGTGTATACACACACACACACACACACACACACACACACACACACACACACATGAAATTGTTTTGTGTGGAAATAACAGGGATCTGACTTCTCAAGGGGCCACATTGTACCACAGAGGGCAGCCCTGAGAGAGACCACTTCTAAGGTAAACATGAGAGCCCAAGCTTGGAAATGTCAGAGAGAGGGCCTCACTTGCCATGAAGGATGTCTGAGTTGTGTGCTGGCTCTTGTCATTTGTTAGGAGTCTGTCATCCCTCGGCTCAGGTCCCTGTCAGCAAGCCTCCTCCATTTGTTTCTCGGGAGCTTGCTCTTGACAACAGAAGCAGGAGGTGACAGCGCGGGGTTGGAAAAACTCAAATCTATCATCGCTGTTAGAAAATAGTTCAGAGAACATGCCATACTAATGATGGGTAGAAGGCATCCTCTTCTTGAAGAAATGCCCTCGCTGCATCAAGATTTAATGGAATGCCTGTACCTTTACCTGGATCAATATGAGACCTGGCAATTGAACAGCCTCTCTGTATCTTTTGTAAAAATTGCGTTGAAGGTACTTTTCCACTCTGTCACTCAAAGTCCTTTTTATAAATCCTAGTGATTGCAGCTCCACACTGTCTCACAGTAAATTTCTGCTTAAGTTTGGTTTCAAGCACGATGCTGTCTTTGCTGGTGAATTTGTATGTGTTCTGTTTTTAGAGAGCAAGTGGCACAAGTCAGTGTCCTTACATTTGCCTTAGCTAGCACAAACTTAGAGGCAAATGCAACGTGTTATCTGTTTAGTACCAGGATTGTCCCCTCCTTCTGTTCCCTCCAGATGATGTATTTTGCCTTATCATTAAAAGACTTACTTTATGGTGTTGGGTCAATGTCCCTCAGTAGGCAGGTAAAAGAGGAATAGAGATGATTGGTTTTTTGTTTGTTTGTTTTTGCATATTTACCTGTACACCCATCTGTTCTTATTTGTATCTGCTGTAACAAAGCAATCAATTCCTGTCAATGATCAAGGCATAGTGTTGCATCTTACTGATGCCTGAGAATAAAAAATACAGACAATAACTTCAGTTCTATTTCAATCTTCTTTACTTTTTGAGCAATCCTGGGCAAATTACCGAATTTCTTAGAATTGTATTTTCCTAATCCATTAAAGAGAAAATACCTAACTCTCAGATTGTTTAGAGTGTTAAATGGTGTAATGCATGTAAAAGAACTTTTGTGACATATAGTATTATTAATAATGAGGTAACTGGGTTTCTGAGAATATATTGCAATGCTTTCTAGAGATTCTAGATACACTTCTTAACTTCACTAACAAACTTTCTTCCCATAAAGTACATCCTTGGAATAAATCTTATGTTTTTAAAAAATGTTTGTTTTTATTTATTCTTTGGGAATTTTATATAATGTATTTTGATCGTATTCATCTCCCTCCCCCAACTCCTCCTACATCCTCCCCCACCTTCTTTCTACCTACTCATCTTTTCTCTGTGCATATCTCTGTCTCTGTCTCTCTCTGAATCCTCTGTGGCTTTTTGTAGGTTACTCTGAGAGCTGAGGACTGAGCAATTGCATAGAGGCTGCCTTGGTAGAGGAAAGGCTGTCTGCTTCCCAGTATTCCCAGTTCAAATATCCTTAGAAGTCTTGAAGAACAGCTATCAATAAGATACTGAGCTTCCCAGGAGAAGCTGGGCATACTGGGCAACCAACCATAGTAATAGGGAACACAGCTACAAACAGATCTCCTTGTGGGCTTGCAGAAGCATCACTGGGAGGTCGTTTTGCAGCCACAAATGTGTCTCCAAGGGTACATATGACTGCACGGAACCATTTATCTTGGCTGCCTGTCCATGCTGCTCAGCAGGGTCACCAAGTGTATGCCAGGTCTTTCCAGAAAGCCATCCATTGTGGAGCTGTTGACTTTCATCATACAGCAGATCTTTCTTTCCCTTTCTCTTCCCCAAACTTCTTCCACTGAGTCACGCAGGTGGGTAAATCTTCCCCCCACTGCATCCACATGCTGGGGAAATTGGCTGGCTCTGCTAAGTGTGATTGAGCCGTTTGTTTTTAAGCTGCACATAAGCATTGGACGAGATTTATAGCACTTTCCTTCTTGCCGAATCGACCCACTGGGAGCCATTAAAGTTTTATTGCTCTCTGCAGTTGCCTGGCCAGAGTGGAATTGAGGGGGCCTGCAGTTGGAAAAGCTTTTTCTTCCATTGGCTTATTCACCAGAAATTTTGGGGGTATGTGTGCCTTTTGTTCAGTCTCCTCCTTTTGGTCCCAGCCCTGTGTCAAACTGCTTTGAACTTTTGGGTTGACTCCCTTTGTAACTGTGCACTCAGGCTTTCTACTCTGTCGCATCTTCTCTGAAGTCCTATCACTCCAATGGAGTCCTATGTGGATCAACTAAAGGCCATGGTTCTCTCCCTGTAGTCCCCTTATTTTGGTTGGATGAACTCAAGGCTTTTTCAATGTCAGTGGTCTCCACCTCACTTTGGAGACCCACTTTCCTGCAGATTTTCACCTGCCTCTTCAGGTTGGGTCAATGGACAGAAGTTCTTGCTATAAATCCTAAAATGTGAGAATCCTTAATCTGCAAGAAGGATCAGAAATCTTCAGTACAATGTGAATTGAGTTGAGCATGAACGTTAGAATGAGTAATGTCTTATAACAGTGTCCAAGTGAAGGATGTCTGGGCTTTGGGGGCATTTATTGACCTGTGATGGTCAAAGCTCAGCCAAAGTTATTTCAACTGTGTGAGATACAATGTATGTTAGTAAGAGAAAGTAATAATAACAACAACCACTGCCATTAAAACATGTTTCATTCGGGGCTGGCCGCACTAAACACTTAGATAATTCTGTTTTTCGTTCTGAGAGGAACCTTACAAAATAGATATAAGGAAGTCAGATCTGAGCAGACACATTGAGTAGCCATGCTATCTGCAAGAAGCCCGTTGGGGGTTAGAGGACAAACAGAGACTCCAACCCAGACGTGTGCTCTCTCTGCTGCTCTGTCAGCTGTGGGAAGGGCTACATGGTGATGTCTCTTTCAGAGTAAATTCAAGCTGTTGTTACGTTTTTATGCATAGAAACCACATTTTATGATCAAAAGCCTTGTAAGATTCTATCATCCAGGGTAGGGATTTTGACATCTTTGTTTTTCTTTAACCATAATTTCTTATTGATTCTTTGGGAATTTCACATCATGCACCCTAATTCTGCTCACCTCCCAGTCCCCCCATATCCTCCTCTTACCTCTGTAGCATGCCCCCCAAAAGAAAGTTAAAACATTCAAACCAAACCAAAAAAAATCAAACAAACAAAAACAAGAATAAAACAAAACAACAACAACAACAAAAATCACCTCTTTGTTCTTCCATCTTTCCCGCCTCTCCAACACCTCTTCATTCGTCCTGGTGGCATTCGGAGTGGTGTGTCACACAGTCTACCCTTTTGTCCAGTCAGCTTTACTAGCAAATGTTCATTGCAATGAGTCGTTGCTCTGGTTCAAGGCCTCTAGTTTCTGGTATGTTTGTCATCCTTCTTGTGGGAAATCAGTCACAGAAGAGCTAAGAAGGACAGTTGTTATCCATAATATTCTCCAAGTCACTAAAGGATGAGAACAGAGTGAGAGCTGTGTAGTAAGGTCAGAGTTTTAGGGTCCAATTCTTACTTCTGCCAATCACTAAGTAGATAAACTTAGTCTTCGATGTCCCTCTGTTTCCTCATCTGTTACATGAGGATGATACTTTAAAAAAACTACTTTGCCTGTATTGCAGCCTCTAAAGCACTGGCTACTCAACCTAGAATATAATAAATCTTCAATAAAATGTAATGTTTACTATCTCCCACATTAAATTACCAAGGCAATTCACGTGTATCCCGTGTTGAGCCTCACGGTTTTGGGGAAAGGTTAGTGGTATATGATAACTTAATTAAGATGGTATTATCAGGCAGATAGAAAGCAAGGCACATGCCCTGAAGCATTGGAATCCCCTGAAATGACCCCAAAGCAGAGTAGAGAACATCTAATGCCTCATTATATCCCCGCTAGAAGCCACTACTTTCTGCTTGCCGTAGACTGAACCCGGGAATCCTAAGGAGCTTTCCTGGGTTTGATTACAATTTCCTTGAGAAAGGCACTGATTTTACTTTATCATCTGCCTGGCAACTTGTTCCTGCACTGCAGTCCTCTCTTGTATTGCCAGTCTTTTGCCTGACACACCCAAAGGGGAGGAGCTAGAGAGAACATCTGTCCCTTCCTCAAGTGTTTAGTGCATTTACACTTTCCTTGTGTCCTCAAGAGGGCAAAATTAAACAGGAGGCACTAGATGTGAGTGACACTCCACGCGTGTGTCTGTGTGTCAGACAAGCTCCTCTCCTTTTAGCCTCTATTATAATACAATAATTCCAGTTGTAAGCATGATTGAGGTAATTATAATCAGAATTGTATCGGTGTTTGCGAGGGGCTAGCCATGGTACCAGGCAGGTGACAGTTGTACTGTAAGAGAACATCCACTTCAGAACTTCCCCTAAAGCTCAAGACTAGAAACCAGGGACAGATGTCCCTCTGTGGTTTGTCCGTGTATGCCCCTCTCATTCACAGCAGGGTTACCACCTTTACTTTACAAAGCTGGTTGTTGCATAGGTCCCTTTGCACATGGAGGACCTCTCAGAAGAAATGCTCTGAACTGCCATCTCCATGGGAGATTTATGACTCTGTGAAGTTCCTACCTGAGACAGACACATCCTTACAGAATTTTGAATAACCCCCAAACCCATCTTTCATTTGATTCACAGTGCTTATGACTTTACATGATCATGTGAGATGCTAGAGAGACCTGACCTCTTCATTAGGAGCTTGGGCCATGTGAATGAGGCTTTTGTATGTTTTGTTCATCCCATGTTTCTACCTGGGGAAATGGTTGGGATATAGCAAGCTGTGCATAAATATTTACAGAATAAATACAAATACTGGGTGAAAGAATTAATCAACTAGCACATGGCTTAGTTGGGCAGATTAGCTTCCTAAGCTCAAATGTCTGGTGAGTTTGTTCCGAACCTTCTAGTAAACCATACGGCAGTCAGGGAAGCCTACATCCCTTCAATGTCCTGAGAGGCCAGGGAGGTGTTCATACCTTCAGTGCCCTGAGAAGCCAGCTAAACTGAGGTGGGACAGGCAGGCAAGAGGCCCATAACTTTCATTTGTGTACAAACGTCAGATTAGATGACACACAGGCTGTGTCTGTTCCCTTGTCAGTCTTAGGGTCTCTTTGTGAAATGGGCCAACACTGAACCCTTCAATGTCATGCATGTGGCATCTAGCCTTTGTATTGAGACCAGAGCATTGACTGGTTATATGGTAGTTCTTCCATACCACAGACAGGGCCACTCTAAGTTCTGAGCCTAGATCTGTTTTCAAATTTAAGCCAGGCATTGTCTCTTCCTAGGAATTATCTCAGAAAGCCTGGCCAGGTGTTTGCAAACATTTGTGTGCAGTACATCAGGAAGAGTTCATGGAGAACCAGAAGATCTGACCAACTACCTCCAGGGCCAGTTTACAAACAGACCCTTCATCTCCAGAACCTGTGCCTTCATCTGAGATGGGAGGGTGGGCAGTACCCTGGGACACTTGAGGTCAGATCACCTTGCTCTGTCCTATCTGCTACTGTGATGCTTCCCTGGGCAGTGCTTCCCAGAATCCTCCTTGGTCCCGAGTGTCCAATCAGAGGGGAGAACAGGCAGCCTGGAAAGAGGTCTTGGAGAAGAGCAAAGAAATGAGGTATCTAGTAGCAAGCCATTGTTTAAGCCAGAGGTGCCTACCTCTGTCCTCAACCCAGTGAATGGCACAAGTTCATGTGACTGGGAAAACAGAAGTTTTAAACCTTCAGTTTGCTTTAGACCCATGTGCCTAGAGGAGTCTGTGTTCTTTTTTTTTTTTTGGTTTTTCTAGACAGGGTTTCTCTGTGTAGCTTTGCGCCTTTCCTGGAACTCATTTGGTAGCCCAGGCTGGCCTCGAACTCACAGAGATCCGCCTGGCTCTGCCTCCCGGATGCTGGGATTAAAGGTGTGCGCCGCCACCACCGTCCGGCGAGTCTGTGTTCTTGTTCTTCAAGTGCAGAGGCCCACAGGATTAAAGGTAATGGAGAGAGCCTTAGAGAGAAAGACAGAAAGGATCTGGGTGCTGTCCAGTATGTCTTCTAATTTAATTACTTATCTCCTCCTCAAATTGTATATGGTACACTAGGCTATTAAATGCACCATAAGCAAACGGCTCTTGAAAAAGGAAGTAGATTTATTTGTTTTAGTTACCACTTCAACAAAAGTCTATTTCTTCCGCTAATTAAGACTCCATTCGCTAATTTAAATGCTATGCTAATTAAAGTATAATTCTGAAAATGTAAAAAGGACTTAAAAAAACTGAAAAAAAAAAAAAAAACAAACAGGGTTGGCCTTTAGGAATTACATTAAATTTATTGCATCGTAACAATGGTAAGCTGGGTAATTATTTCATTTGCCGCCCATGCTGGATCCCGGCTGCTGATTCATACCCATTCTCACACTTCAGCTCATTAACACACACTTCCCCTTTCGCTCATTAATGGGGCTTTTCTAGTGATGGTTTAAGATGAGTTGTGAGTTAGAACCTTGAAGCAATGTTTAGAATTTCCTCAGCTGGGCCACACAGTATGGAACAAGCTGCTGCCTGACTTGATGTTCAGTGAGAGACTAGGGGAAAAAAGGAAGAGAGAAAGAACATCTGGGGTCCCACTTTGTAACTGCATTAGCTCCTCTGCTCTCTCTAGAAGCCATGGTATTTTACAGAAGGAAGAGTTAATATCTTACAAAAAAAAGAGTGTGTTTGTTTGGTTTGGTTTGGTTTGGTTTGGTTTTGGCTTAGTCATGTCTGGTATTTTGAAAATCTGACCTTAGCTCAGAGATAAGAGCAAGAGACATGGGCCTCTCGGGACCACCAGGGGCCTTCATGGCCAGGGCCTCCTCATCTGTCCTGGGAAACCTTTCAAGGGTTAAAAGCATTCCTGCTTGTGTGAGAGAAAAAATAGCTAGGGACAGGAACATAGCAGCCCAGCCCCAACTGTCTCCCCCATTTGGAAGCTGAAGCACTAGGGAGATTAGAACCCTAAGCTCCCTTCCTTTGAAGCATGTGGTCCCTGCCTGCCAGTCAAGTCAACACAGAGACAAATGTGTCTACTGGTTAATGTGGCCTAACTCCTAACTACCCCACAGACAGCGTGTTCTTACGGCAAATGTTAGTCTCAGTTTCTGTGGGCCAGAGCTCAGTGCTGCTTTGGGTTTTTGTTTGTTTGTTTGTTTGTTTTGTTTGTTTGTTTTTCTTTTTTGGTGTTTCTGGTTCCAACCCGTACAAGGCCACACTAAAAGCCACTCCCCGGCCTCCCTGCAGTCTGTGATCCCTCAGGGAAAAGAGTGGCTTCCTCACCTAACTCCTGCCCTGTCCTACTCATTACAATCTACCACATTCATCCCATAATCAATAAGGAAGAGTCTCCAGAAAGGTGTAGACACCAAAAAGTAGATGTACTGTCCTGCTTCCTCAGCTTGGGCTCACAGTCTTCGGTGCAGAGCCTTGATCTCAGACCTTCCCTCTCAGTCTGTGGTTGACACTGTGCCATTACTGGTTATGAGCACAGGGATTTTGGGAAGGTAAACTTCAAAGACTTGCTCAGACTCACTTATCCTAGGGAGAAGTCACTTTCCACTTGAGAGGGCTGTGGAAAGTGTGGGTGGAGCAAGAGGCTTTCTCTTGAAAGGTCATAACTGTATTTTAATCTGCCTCCGGGCTCTGAGCTCAGCCTCCCAGCTATGGGCTGCCTTGGAGAGACAGAGCCAGCGGGCAAGAGACCTTCCTTTTGGGGTAAACAACAAGAGCTAGAGTAGAAAGTGAAGCTCTTGAAAGAGTCAATTTACATCTCAATTTGATTGTCTCTGCCAGAAAGGAGAGAGCTGGGCATAGCAGATTGACTTCCCTTTCTCATCTGGATGGGTTGGCCCCTGCTTCCTGTTAGTGACTTTCTTGCCAACAGCTGAGTAAGAAGTTAGTTCTGTCAGCCTAAAGCCAGGATGTAGGCTTACCCCAGAGAGAGGCTGCCTTGTATAGATCATGGCTCAGAAAGGAGAAAAAGGGGAGGTAGGCAAGAGGCAGGGATGGAAGATGTGAGGCAAAGAGATCATCCGTTGGCTCTCTCTCATGGCAGAATTACCTTTGCAGATGTATTAATCTGCAGAGATATGGGAACAATTATGTCAAAAGCCTCTCCAGAAACTGGATAGGATATTGTTAATTCAATCGCAGCTAATGCAACCTGACATTCCATTGGCAGGTAATAAGTATACTTGCGTAGCTTTGAACCTTTGAAGATGCTGAGGAAAGGCCAAATTGAGGGTAGGGAGGATAGTGACTTTCAACAAAGATACACCGGTAAGGCAAGGGGGGTGGGGATGACAACATTTTGGGGCCTTGCCTGCAGGTCCTTTCTGTGATGGGAAGATTGGTCAGCTTGCTCTAATGCTCTGTATCCCTTCCACTTACTATAGTACAGACCTTTTGCCCAAGGCATAGAGAATGGTTGCAGACTCTAAACCTTTAAAACAGGACAGTCTCAAGTGGCAGATTGTATATTCCTGTTTATTTACCCTTAACACTGAGCAGATGATTCTAACTCAATTAAGATTTGGATGCTTCCTTCTAAGAATTGGAAACACTGTTTAGTTTCTAATGCTTGCTCCCTAAGAAAATGCCAGGGGATACGTCTGAAGGCACACTTGGCTTGATCTCAGGACAGAGCTCCTGAGTACATTTTGTGAGCAAATATTTGTCCAACATCTGCTAATGTGCTGGCCTGTGTATTTGACACCAAGAAGCATGTGGTGGTCTGGGAAACAAAATAAGATTTGATCTATGCCCTGTACAGTTGATGGCTGAGAGGGAGTTCATATCTCCTGGGGTTGAGAGCAAATTTCAGGTGGTGTGACTCTGTTCCTATTGCTGGGACACTAGCTGTGACTTTGGGTGAATAAACCAAGCTTTTACAATCAAAGGAATGATATGAGCAGAGTCATTGCAGTGAGGTGTTTGATTGAGGGTGGGGCAGGATAGTGGGATGAATGGATGAGTCCCTCTGGGCTTGGGGGCTGATGAAGGCATACACATGGCATGTGACTTCAGCATGAAACATAAGTCCTGCTTCCCATCCTCATGTGCAGCTAGGGAAATGAGTGGAGACAGCTTAGGAGCATCACTTGGGTGTCTGGACAGATGCTGATGCTCACAACAAAGATGAGGACCTCGGGGGAAGAGTGAGGAAATGGCAAAGGGGAGAAGTCTTCCTTTATCCGGGTGAGGTGTACAAAGGCTTCCTGATGCCTGCAGGGTTACTCTGAGATGTGGCTTCTGTTGCTCAAGCCAAGGAGGTCACCTAGAAGTACTGAGGGTCAAAGAAGTGACCGGAGCAGGATTCCAGTAACAATCTTAAAAACCCTTTCAGAAGAAGGGTAAAATAAATCTGGCAGGATGCCCTCCCCTTCCCCTGCCCTCTCTCCTCTGAGGCCTCCCCTTTGTCAGGCTGGGTGGAACAGGGTGACAGGACATCGATTCGTAGGAGATAGATGGAAGGAAAAGCCCTCATGCCCACTGAATCAATGCCCCCTAAAAGACTGCACTGAACAGGATTAAAGGTTGAAAGACATTTATTGAGGGGCAACTCCGAGTGTATGTTTTATTAGTCAAGCCCGGTACTGGGTTTATAGAAATGCCCAGCCTAGATTTTGCCAAGAGCAATAAATCAGGGCTTTCTTCTTTGGTTGGCTGCCTGTTCAGTGATGTGGGGTGTGACCCCAGGCCAGAGTATAGAAGAGAGGGTTGTCTTCAGGCCATCTGAGGTGGGCCAGAGTCTGGAGGAAGGGATAAAATCCCTTCTAGTGCCTACTCCAGTTATTCACAAATGAGATCAATGCACGTTTATCGCATTGGTAGATAGCTCTGGGCTCTGTCAGAATTACGATGTCCCCCCGTCTCTCCCGCCAAAATCATTTGTCTAGCCTTTTGCCTGACTGACTCAGAAGCTATTACATGTATGGCATCCACACAGCTGGCCATTAATTGGAGGCCAGAGCTTGATTAACGAGTATTATGCTAATGCTGGGTCAGGGAGCAGATTATGTGTAAAAGACCAAAACAGAAAGCCAAGTCAAAAGCAATAACACCACCTTCCATCCCACTGCCTCCCAAAATAAGTTGGCAGCCAGAGGCAAGAGGAGAAAGGCATACTGATGAGGCACACTTGCCTTCCTCCCAATCCTTTGCAATGTCTTGGGCTTGTGATATCTATGAATCTCCAAGGAGCAGCGGCAGGCACCCTAGAAAAAGGTACCCTCAAAAAAAGTGTTTGGAGGGGGTGCCGGTGACTCTGGGGCTCTGGTTAATAGGAGTCATATTCTCGGACTTGTGTCTGTTTTAACACTCTAAAACACAAACAGATGATAAATGTGCAGTTGTGAATGTGCTCACATAAAGCATGCCCAAGCAGTGGACTTGGTAAGGGAGTTCAAAATCTGTCACTCACTCCTTGGAAGCGCTGGCTCTTTAAGCAAGTGAAGTTCTCTTCATTCACTTTTTATCTGCCAGTTGTGAGTTTCTCTTCCTCTTGCTCCTGTTCTCATCCTCTACGTTGAACTCCAGCCCCCTGAAGTTCTTTCTTCTGTCCCCCTCTCATCATGCTCCACCCTTTGCAAAGGAGTGAGTGTACCCCTTTCATGATGTCAGTCATCAGGGGTATCTCCTTACGCTTTCAGTGCCAGCGTGGCACCATCCTTCTCTAAGCTCCGGGTATTCGTCACAGCCACGCCAACCAACAGCATCAAATATTGCTCTGTGTGCACCATGATCCGTGCTGAAGTTATCTTTAATCGTTGTCTTGGTTACTAGCTCACATGAATTTGATTGACCCAGTGATAAAGAAGCATACTTCAGCCTGGGCTCACACTGTTCCAGTTCATACAATTTCTAAGACATCTCTATCTTCTAAGTGGCTTCTTCTGCCACTTATTAAAATCTGGATCCTACCTATCATTCTGTTACAGTTTTTCCCAGCACTTACCACTGTGTCCAATTACTGCCTACACTGCCATTCCTAAGCAGAATAGATCTCTGCTCTGAGATGGCTGGGCTTCCCCACTGAGACTCCTGTATGTGGCAGTGATGACTCATTTTACTCTAGGAGGAGCTGATGTTTAGGTCCCTCATCCTTATTCCCCATTCTGGGTCTAAGGGCATTACCTGAAGAAGGTGACACACTCACACTTCCCGTGGTATGTGAGGAGGCAGGGACCTCAGCTCTCTGTCCTGGAAATATGTTTTTATTTTTTTAGGTTATTCATAGATTTACGTAGCAATATAGTAAGACCATCTACAACATCACAAATGACAAGAAAGAGGAATAGAGGCTAGCTATGTCAGTCAGCGAAGATCACAGCCATAAATGAAGCTGGCAGGCTGGAAATGGGAGGTAACAATATTGACCTGAACTGTGAAAATTGTATTCCTGATTTCAAGTGAAAACAACATGTAGAAAGATACAGAACAGGACAGGGATAGTTTAGTTAAGGCATCAATTAAAAACAAATCTTTCTACTGACACAATTTAAGGTAGCACAATATATAGTTACCCTAAAAGCAGACAAAATCCCAGGCAATATTGACATAACCTATACCGGGTATAATGTGTCTTCATTTATTCCATCAGACATATTACATTCAAGTGCAATATTACACTGAAACACTAAAAAAAAAAAAAAAAAAAAAAAGGACATGTTCAGAGGAGATCAAATTGGAAAATTAAAGAAACCATAACAAATGTGAATTACTAGAGGAATTATTTCCTTCAATGTTTTTTCTAAAACTGACATTATATGACTGCCTTTCCCTCTACTTCCATCCAAGACCCTTTAAAATATTTTTCTTTTGGTTCTAAGTGAAATGACACCTTTTGGGACCCTTTTCAATGTATTTCATCCAAATTTACCACATCCCCACCCCAATAAGTAAAGTTTAAACAAACTATCAAATTTAATACAAGTATAGTTCTTGAGCAGATGAGTTGCTGAGTGAAGTTTTTCTTAAGGGTTATTCATGGGGGCCTCTGCTCTCATCTAGCCATAACTTGGGCATTATACTGACATCAAGAATTATTTTTCGATGGAAAAAACTCTAGGAAGGTGAAGGAAAAAATTCTGATGGAAAATGATTAATGATTGAAGGAGTGGAATATATTTAATTTGGAAATGAATATGCTTTATGTAGACAACATTTGAAGCATTAAAAAAACTTGGATAAGTGGGATGGCATCTAGCATCAGTTCAGTGATGCTGAGGATCACAGGGAGGCAGCTCTCTATGGGATATATCATTTTAGACATTTTAGCAACTAGTAATGCCTAGTAAAGAGCTCGCCTCGAAGGACTGAATCAAAATGCTTGCCATGCAAGTGAGAGATGCTTGCAGGCACTCACACAGTGCTTCACTGGTGTTCTGGGGCCATTTTCTCTATACCTCTTTGTGTTAATCTGGGACCACTTAGGAAACTAGGTATTTCAGTGGAGAGAATTTAACTTAGGGAATGAACTTCATGAGTATTCAGAGATTACCAAAGAGAGTTATAAAGCCTCCCCAGAGGTATCCATAGGGAATGGGTACTACTCTCAGAGATAGAGGACCAAGGTGGGGTAGAGTTCCTCAGCCTCAGGAGCTCAGGGGAAGGGCCCTGCAGACTTACTGCTTCTTTGTACAAAAATAGGCTTCTCTGAAGGGTATAGATGTTCAGAAGAGAGCTAGACCACAAAGCAAGTGACATCATTGCTCATTTTGGTGTCTTCAGTTGTTGAACTTCAGAGAAAGCCAACTGGAAAACTATCTGGGAAATGTAGTTCTTGACACTCCAGCCTCAGAGTGTCAGAGCAGAACATGGGATGCACATCAGGAGCAGTTGTCGGCCACTGGCACAGGCATGCGTTCTGTTCTTCAGGATCCACACACATACTCTCTCTCACACACAGGTTCCCCAAACAAGAGCAGCCTCTCTTATTCCCCTTTGTTACCCATGTGCCAGGCCCTTTTCCTCCACTTGGTGACATTTCCTCCTTGAAGACAGAATTACAAGTAGCCTAGCCATTTCTGTTTTATACTTCTATTCTTGGGCTTGGAAATACCAGATGGTATGCTCCCTGCTCTCTTTTTGCTTTCTGTCACTTTTCTTCTATTTTCTGCTTCCCTTCCTTTGTGTGTGTGTGTGTGTGTGTGTGTGTGTGTGTGTATGGTGTATGTATACATGTTCCTGTGTGTGCATGTGTATGCACATTGAGGCAATACAACACGTCAGTTGTAGGTGTCTTCCTCAATTAGACCCACCTTCCTTTTAAGGCAGGGCCTCTTCACTGACCCCAGAGCTCACCACTTCAACCTGGCAAGATTGGGTAGATTCTCCTGTCTCTGCTTTCCCTTTGTAAGGACTACAGGTGTATACCATGGCACCCAGCTTTTTATGTGGGTCCTGGGGATCAAATCTCATGATCCACGTTTGCCTGGCACGTAATTTACCATGCGAACCATTTCTCTAGCCCCTTGCTTCCTCTTCTTGACGATCCTTTATTTCTCATTGTATAGAAAACACCTGCGATGCTCACAGTGGGTTCCTCGCTTTCATGCTTGTCAGATTTTGAAACATTAATGTTTTCGATACGAACAGCTTATTGTTGTCATGGCTGTTTTGTGCTATCTCACTCCATTGCACTGATTTTCTTTGTACCATGTATGGTGTATGTCTGCATTCTATTCCCTGATTTCCAGGTTATTCACTTTATCAAACTATTCATATTTACTGAAGAAATTTTAGGAAAGGCAGATAAACAAAAAGAGCAAAAATAACACAACCTTACCTACAAATGATTGTTCCTAGTCAGATGTTTAATATCCTTGGCATGTAGTCATTCTCTTATTTCATAAATCATAGTATGCAATTATGAGTTATTATGTGTAAATGGAATTGTATACTTGTATCATTCAGTAAGATGGTTCTAAGGAGTTGTATTCATCATTGGCAGTATTCCTGTCCAAAATCATCATAGTGACTGTTGATGCCTGCACAGAGCTGTAGTTTGAGGCTTCTTCAGTTTTGAGTTGGCTAGTGTTCTATCACTGGATATTTGGTTACTTAGAATTTTTGCTGTCATTAGTATGTGTGTATTTAATTATTATGATACATTAAATTAAATGCCTTCTTTCTAGTTAACACATTTAAACATTTCAATTGCCAAAATGTCTAAGTATATTTTCTTTTTCTTTTAATGCAATGTTTATCCGTTTTGTAAACGTTGGTCTTTCACTGAATCTGTTTTCCCCAAATCCAAGGCTTTTATCTCTTGATCCTGTATGATATGCAATAATAAATTCAGGTATCTCTTTTCTCTTGTTTCCTTAGTGAATCCTTTTTTCTGGGGGAAAGTTTAAGTGCATTTACCTGGCAGTATAGTTTCTGCATCACCCCCCTGTTCTTTGAAACAAAACATCATTTTTCAAATACTTCAAGTGTCTGGAAATGCAGAACAATGGGGAACTTTTGTCATGAGATTACTGAGAAACTCTTCAAATAATTTTAATCTTGTACAACAAATATTTATTCATTGACTTTTGTGTGCTCAGTACCATTTGCTGTGGGAACAGGCATGGGTCTGTCCTCATAAGCCTGACAGCTTGATTAGGCAGAAAACTAGGCAAGTGATCATAGAAATTAGTAATGAGTTTAATAGATGCCAAAGCCTCAGGAAAAGCTGAAGATATGGATAGAGAAATGTGTGTACAAAGGGAAAATGGAGCCCAGGAGACAACGAGAAGACCTCAGGTGCCCTCTACTAGCCAGGACACACAGTACAGTCATGTCAGGGCATGACCCAGACATGGGCCACTGTCCTGTGGACATGGGATTTGAAGGTTTAGTGCTCAGGTGTCACTAGAAATAACTCTGGAGTCATTTTCTTCTTGAGAGCTGAGAAATGCAGCCTAAGTAATAATGACTCATGTCAGAGGACAGGGCACTGGACATCTTCCCTTTCACCCGTGAACAGTATTTGTGGCACATTATCATCAAGGCATGGTGGAAAAGGCAGCTTGAATCAGACTAGCCTGTCCGTGGGCATCTTATTGATGAAGGCTGACAGAAAGGCACCATGATGTTTCTGGCAATCACAGACATGCCTGTGAGAAGTAGGGAAGCTGAGAAAGTGTCTGGACACAAGGACATCTAATATATGGAGAGAATTCAGAAGACTGTGAAAGATCATAAAGGCTGAATGAAACTGGAATGTGTAGAAGGGGAAAACATGTTATGAGTGTAAGAGACATGGGTCCAGACAGAGTATCATATGCCAATCATAGCTTTAAATCTTCCTGAGAATATTTGACTTCCCTATTAACTATAACCAGATTATAGTCATTTTACCATTTTACAGATGAAGAAATTGAGTCCTATACATAAAGTGATTTGCTTCAGTGGCCTTCCCTGCTGATGACCCAATTTGCTTATGACACCTGGACTGCATGAAAGTAAGGAGTGAGGGGAAAAGAGGCTTTTAAAAGAGACTAGGGCAAGGTAATCCAGCATGGGGAACAGGTTCCCAAAGCCAGCTAAGCACCAGGGACATGTCCTGATCTCACTGCCAGTAGCCCTACAAACAGACCAAGTTATACAACTGTCACATAATACAGAGGGCCAAGATCAGTCCCATACTGACTCCCTAACTGTTGGTCCAGAGTCCATGTGATCCCACAAGCTCAGGTAGCAGGGGGAGGAGCTCAGTCCTACTTCAAATTGGTATGCCATGCTTTGTTCAAGCCCATGGGAGGCCTATCCTTTTCTGAATGAAGACAGAGGAGGAGAGGATGGGGAGGGGGGTAGATGAAAATTGGGGGAGAGGGAATAGGAGGAGAGGAGGGAGAGGCAAATGTAGTTGGTATGTAAAATAAATGAAAAAAAGTTAATTAAATAACATAAAAAATATATATATATATTAAAAAAGAGAGAGAGAGAGAGACTGGGACCAAATAGGTCTCAGAAACCCTGATAAGGGGTTCATGTGGAGACTTAATTAAAAACTAATGCACTAGGTACTGAGCAGATGAAAAAATTTGATCAGAGCTGTGCTTTAAGATTCACTCAGCTCCAGGAAGGGTCTAGAAGGCCAGGCTAGCAACCTTGGAACCTGCAAGGAATCTATCATAGTAGTTAGTATGTTAGGAAGACAGAGTTCAAGGAAATACTTACACCAGTTCAAAAGAATGTCCTAAGCAATTGGCACATGTAAAAAGTAGCATTATACAATGTGGTATGGCCGACATGTGAACTACATATACTTAATCTGTGCATAGTAGGCATCTGTAATCACAGTCATCACAGACAGTACAGGAACACCACCATCACCTCCAGCATCTCATCCCCCTAAGGAAACTTCCCTCCACCTCTCCCTCCCTCTTGTGTGGGCAACCACCAACATACTATCTTTCACTGCAGTGAAGATGCTTTCTAGACTCCATATGCACAGATTCATAGTGTGTATTATGTCTAACTGCTTTCAATGAGCTTAATTATCCTGATACTCATTGCTACTGTTGTATTTATCTTTTATTTTTATTTTATTTTTGCATCTCTCTCTCTCTCTCTCTCTCTCTCTCTCTCTCTCTCTCTCTCTCTCTCTCTCGTGCGCGCGCGCATATGTAAGTGTGTGTGTGTGTGTGTGTGTGTGTGTGTGTGTGGTACCCTTGGAGGCCAGAAAAGGGTGTCAGATTCCCTGAAGCTGAGCTGGAGTTACAGGCAGTTGTGAGTCTCCCAATATGGATGCTAGGAACTGAACTAGCAGAGTCCTCTGGAAGAGCAGCAGGTGCTCTTAAATGCTGAGCTATCTTTCCAGCCCTGTAATTACTTTTTATTGCATTATCATGTTGCTTATAGATGTTGGCTATTACAAATAAAACTGCTATGCATATGTGTGTTCAGGTCTTCTATAGACATAAGTTTCATTTCTACCAGTTAAGTACTAGAGGCAGAATGACAAGACCGTATGATGTGCATGTTTTCACATGTTAAGTGAAGAGTGCATAAGTTTTCTATTACTGGGATATTAGTAGTAGTTTAAATGTCATTAATATATTATGATATATGCAGGTAATAGAAAATTGTGAAGCTTTTTTAATAATGATAAATATGAACTTAGAGTTATGGCACAAAGACAACCACAACCTAAGAAAAAGCAGGTTGCAGACTGCTGTAAATATACTCACCAAAATCTTAGTGGTGTTTACACACATTCATTTACTTATTTAGTTATGTAAGGTGTTAGGATATAATCTTAATTACTATTTAATTTGTTTTCATAATTAGGAAAAATATTTTATAACTTCCCCCCAAGTAATTATAGCTATCCTGATCTCAGAAGGTATAAAGGGAATTGGAGAAAGGTTCAACCAAATAACCACTGGGTAACTGTGGCAGCTTTTACAGGATGGGAGCTTATGAAGTGAGATGTGAACCATAATCATATTATAATTAATTTTCTATTTGCTTTTAAAGTTCACTTTTAAAGCATTAACTATATAATTTTTCCTTAAAAAGAAGAACATTTTATTTTTCAGTATACATAAGGAAACAACCAGGAATCTGTGTTAATAATAGCTTGATTATTTCCAACGCAAATATCTAACTAAAGTAACCACTGATGTATAACCTATGCAGATCTATGCAGATCTATGCAAACAATTATTTAAATTGGAAGAGGAAGGAAGGGGTACTTGAAAATGGCAATATTTGCCAGATTGCTATTATGTCAGGAGGGCTCCTTGGTACAAGGTCACCAAATGAGAAATGAAGGACATTGAGCTTTGAGAGGACCCAGCTAGCCTTGGTAGGAGGATATTAGAAAGCTCAAGGTTAACGTAATTTAATAACAAACCATATGAAGTACTTTATTGTCTCCCAAATATCTAAAAGCATTAGCTGCCTTAGGCTTGTGAAACCCAATGAGGACCAGGAGAGGGATTTCATCTTAATTTCCATTTCATAAATGAGATGAGTAAGGTTCATAGGAGTTAAATAATCTGACAACAAATATTAGCATAACTCTTTAAAGATTTACCAAGTGCACTCTTACACATTTTCTCATTTAATCATCACAACAACAGGGTGGAGCATGGAGCAGATATAGCTTTTATTCTCCTTACCCATTTTTCAGATCAAGAAATTGAGTGTGCACGTACATTTCTTCCCTTATAATCATTGCCTTATTTACTATAGTAGAAAGCTGAAGACATAGATACATAGATAGCTCTCTCTCTCTCTCTCTCTCTCTCTCTCTCTCTCTCTCTCTCTCTCTCTCTCTCTGTGTGTGTGTGTGTGTGTGTGTGTGTGTGTGTGTGTGTGTGTGTGTTTGAATGGAAGAATGGAAAGGATACTATTATTTTTATACCCATGGGCTTTGTTGTACCAGCCATGGTGACATAGAAACTATTCTGTACAGTCCAGGACTTCTGTTCCTTCTGACAGTATCTTATACTAAGATGAAATAAGGTGTGTATAGTTAGAAAACAAAGATATACCAACTGGTTCTCAGCTTTGATTCCATTACTTTTGTTGCTCAAAGTTAACTTCTTAGTCTTTACCCTATTAAAAATACTTACTCCTTCAATAGTACATTCAAGTAAACCTAATGCTTCTTATTGCTCTTAGAAATTCTTTTGGGAAGCTTTCTTACATTGACAAGTTTGAAGATCATAGTCATGGAAGTATTTCCTACAAAGAGTAAAATGATTAGCTTAATATAAACTGTGTGGTAACACCACTCTCATTTGTATTTAATCCTAAGTAACTGAAGGCAAGAAATCTCTACATTTAAACTGATAATCCATTAAGTTATTGCCTAATGAATGATCATATCCATCACAAACTAGCCAGGGCCCCTGGTGGGTATTTTGTTTGTTTTTCCTCAAAATAAAAAGGCAAGCAAATGCCCTTGGAGTTTACTCAGCCAATCTCATGATACTTGACTGCCCTGAATCTGGTTAGTCTGGAGGTTATGAGATGGGGCATCCTGGCCTTCTGCTTATGAGCAAGAATACCTTTGATTTTTTTTTTTTATCATCCTTGTTTGGGAAATCTAAAATGACTTCTTTCAGAAGTTTGAAATTCATTTAATTGCGTAGCTGTGCATATCAGATACGGAGATGTCAAATAAGGAATGAGATATCTGGGACAAAGTCTCCCATCTCCAAGTGTAGCCTTTTACTCTGCCAAGCTGAATCATGCTGGGAGCAACAGCATCTTCATTTTAAAAGTAGAGGTCACACACACAGTGCATGCCTCATTACTGCTTCCAAATCTGCCCTTTGAGCTTTCTTAGCTAAAGACTCTGAATTTTAAAGATGATGGGAGGGAAATAACTTGTTTTGATAAAGGTAGGATATTTATAGACACATGCAGGTAGAAGGAGAAAGGTCTAAGGAGCATCTTTGGGATGTTGTGAGTAGAGGATATGTCTACAGTCTGTCTCACAGTGTTTAACTTGCTGGGAAACCCTCCAGGGATCCAGCCCTTATGTAGTGTAGTATAGGCTTGGGGAGGCAGGACCATGCTTGCCATCAGCCAGAGTGGCCAGACAACATATGCTTTACTCTATTACAATACTAGATGCATGCAGACCTCAGTGGATGATCCTAACTCCCTGCTCTCAGTCTTACTGCTCTTCTTTACCTTTCCATTCCGTCTTCTTTGTCTCCCCTCCTTCTGTCTCTTCTCTTCCTCCCTCCTGATCTCACATTGAGCTAGCAAGAACCAGAGGGGATGTAAGTGTTAGGATTTTGCACATTGCTTCCCTACCTCAAGCAACACCACAGAAATTACCGTGACCAGCTCTGGCAGGGTGTCCTCCTCCAAGGACTGCCGGAGTGCTTTGCATCAATTCTCACTTAGCCATTGGGAGGGAAAGAGGAGCAGAATGTTATTTTCCATCTTTGAAGTAGACAGGGAGACAAGCTAACAGGAACAGCCAGGACATGTGGTGAGCCAGGGAACAGCACCAGGTTACACCCAGTATCTCCAGTGCTCTCCAGTAATGGGCTGGTCTGCACAGGAGAAGTAGCTAATCGGGTGCTAAACAGGAAGCAGAGGCTGCTCCCCTGAAAGGAAGCAGAGCTCTCTGTGGGTGTTTGTGAAGGTATTGGAAGAATGACCAGTGGATATAAGTTATGAGAAAATGCCAGGAAATTAACTAGTTTTAACTTCCACAAAACTTTGAAAGAATAAAAACATGGGATCTTTTCCTCCATTGGGCTATCAGTAGAGGCTGAACTTGAACCACTCCCAACTGCACCCTCACTGCCTGTCCCTACCCTGTGTAGGGACATTGGAGATGCCTCATTCATACTTTCAAGGCTTTTAGTGAAGGTGAATGAATGAGCAACCACGTCATATTTTCGTTGTCTGCCTTCTTCTAGTCATCCAAAGAAGTGACATCTTCAAAGACTCGAGGATGGACTTAGGTACTGACTGGGCATGGGGTCCTTTTCACTATAGAGTGAGTCAATGGCTTTCTGAATATGGAAGGGTCATCTTTGTCCTTGGTTTCCATTGATGCAATGATGATAAGTTGGAAACCATTCTTGGGGGCATTAAGAAACATACATGCCATCCTTAATTACTTAATGATCCCTGTTTTACAAAGCCACTTAAAGTCATGGACAAGAGGTCATCCAGTGGATATGAGAAGGGGCCTCGCCGGGCTCACCCTCTTCAGTTCATCTCACTGCACCATGTGTCTGTGGCCACCTCCTAAGGGAGCAGTGAGTGGAATCTTGGACAGGACCACTGTTCTGTGCTCATCTCTTCAAAGTGGCTCTTTGTGTGCTGCAGTGGAGGTAGTCTCAGCATTAAATTGTTCTGGAAATTGGACATGATGAACACAGCAGCCAAATGTGTTGTTGCTACTGCTGAGGAATATGAACTTGCAGTTAATTTTATTCCATGTTGTCCTGCACACTTGGGCTAGGAGGGTTGACACTTGTGTACAGACATTTCCACATTTTTGTCTTTTACTCCTCTCCTCTATCCCATGCAGGGGTAGCTTTGGAAAGGCAGGGAAAGAAGAGCTGTTTTGCTTCGACGTATAGCCTTTGTTTTGACAGTTTTTTTTTTATCATGTTCTTTAGACACATTAAGTTCTTGCTTCCCCGTAGGAAGGGGATGGAAGAGTTCAACTTTACCTCCAGCCATACTACCCTTCCTTTTCTGATCCCCTAAAAAACAAAATAGTTGACACTCACCTGCTCAGGGGCACTAAGTCATGTGTTTTATATTCTTACAGGCTCACCTCCCACGCCTTCAGCAACAGCCATAGGCTGGGTGCTCAGCATCACCACACTCTCCAGCAGGATCTGTATTTGTGACCTAATTTACATTATTTTTTTCTCCTGCTAATAATTGCAGGGTAAAATACTAACTGAGAAGGGAAGGAAAAAGATGGTATGGATTCATCTGCCCATTCATCACACTAAGTGAAAATGCTACAAAGGGTGTGTGTGTGTTGGGGGGAAGTGTAGAGTCCAAAGAAGGTACTGGAAGTGCCCTGTATTATTCGTCTCATTCCTTGCTCATTGGACCCTTTATTTGAGACAACATGTCCCAAGGATTGACCATAGATTGGCCAGGAAGCAGGCTCCCATTGGCTGGGTATCAGATTTGCTGGTACCCTGATACTGCATTTTACAGCTTCTAGAATTGTGAGGGATGAATATTTACAGTTCAACCCCCTGCATTTATGATACTTTATTATAGCAGCACATAGTCTGGTTTGGCTAATGGGATATAAGTTGGAGTTGGTTTCCAAGAAAGGCTTCCTTTAGCAGAGGGAATGCTCAGGTGCTGCTAGCATTCAATTCCTCTCCTTACCTGGATATCAGTAGCCACAGTAGAGGTAACTAACATTGTATTTTAGGCTGAGAGACAGAGCACAAAGGCTGAGCATAGGTAGCAGATAACATTCCTGAGAAAAATATTCATTTGATTAATCCATAGACATGTGTGATGTAAGCCATTTAACCTGATACCCATCACTTTCTGAAATCTTAACCATCAAGGTTGCAGGGTCAGGAAGAAGGATCTTGGTGAAGTAAGTAGGTCACAAAGGTGGAACTATCATGAATGGAACTAAAATCCTTATAAGGGGAAATGAGAAATAGGTAGCTCCTGCTCACCATGTGAAGATACAAAAACAAAGGCTGAAACTTACTTTCTTATGTGTATACTTATTTTTCAGTATATAACATATACAATTATATTTTATATTTAAAGTTATGTTGTAAAAAGAATAGCTTTTATTATATATGTTATTTTTTTTTAGATGGGAACTGAGGCTTAAGTTCAGTGTTCTCTAAGATCATACAGCTAATCAATATTGGAGTTAACATTTATATACACATTCAGAGTCTCTTTAATTTCCACAAAGTAAAATATTGACTTCTGTCTTTTAAGGACTCTCAGTCTGATGAGAACTACAGAGAGAACAGAACTGGATTTCTGCTCACTCCTGTGTATTTATGTATAGAGTGTAGCCTCAACATTTTATTTTGAGTAATGGGAACATCAATATTTACTTGATGAACCACAATTTAGTGGATATTTAATACATGACAGCCGACAGGATAGGTAGTCTATGAATATGTGTGTATGCACATGTGTATCAGGTAGACATTTGAATGACAGAAATCAGATGTGAGTATCCTGTTTGCTATTTACAAGGAACTGTAATTGACTAAGAGAAGTTGCGGAATCCTTGAAGGAACTTGATAAGAATATCACACAAAGGGGATATTTTAGCTTGAACTTAAAAGGTGGTGAGGGTCAGTAGGTGGGGGAACTGAAGCGGATGTAGAAGGGCCCAATGTACTGAGTTCCCTGTGTGTGAGGATAGAAATGCTATGCAGCACTGGGTGTTACAATCACTCAAGACCTCCAACAGGTCATGCCAGCTGAAAAGGGGAAAGGGAAGGGTGAGGGGAATGAGACTCAAAATGTGGGTGTAGGGCATAGGAAAGTTCCTGAGTCTCATGGTAGACCAAGGGAGACATGCAACCTGGAAGCTAACACTCCCCTGAGGACCGACCATTCAGTTGGCTCAGAACCCAGCTCACAGAGTCAACAGGCTGGCACATGGACAGGATGACCCTCATGATGACACTGTTACTCAGGATGGGGAAGGTGATTGCTTTCTCTGCAGTGTCCCTTCACCCGCCATGCTCCATGCATAGCCTACTTCCTTGAAATGCTCCTCCCCGTGTGTGTGTGAGGATTCACGCATAAGAACAAACTTGAGCCATCACATCTCACTATCACAGAAGCATCTCTTAAGGAGGAAATAGCCCTAATGGACATCTCTATTACAGTAATAGCCAAGGCATTGCTTTCAAGTAGTATTAGGAGGCAGAAAGGAGACAGCCGATAATCTATGGTTTTTGCTTTTTTTTTTTTTTTTTAGGTATGAGGGTATGTTGAGGGGGTAGCCATCATCTTACATACAGAGAATTTATCCTAAGCTAGGTAAGCCTGGGCTCTCAGTGAGAGGACTCATCTGTAGGTCATCCTATTCTGCCTGAACCCTTGGCTGTTCACGTTGTTTTTGTGAAGTCTTTTTTTTTATTATCATATTCTGTTCAGCCCAGGAAGCCTTCTAAAGTAGGTGTGGGAACTGATACCTGTCCTGCCTCTGAGAAGCCAAGTGGAACCCCAAGCAGGGGACATGGCAGGGTTTCCTGTAAACCAAGGCTCTTTTAGTCCTTCCTTGGCTCTGGAGAAATCACAACTTTCTGATTGCCCCACAAAGCAATGGACCTGCCCCATTACCCTTGGGTGGTCCTTCCAGGGATCCTTCTAGTAGGGATTTGCCTACTCTTGTGATATACAAATAGCCCAAAGTGCCACTCATAGTCTCCCCTAAGCAGCCAAGCTGCCCTGCAGTTCAGAAATTGAGTCTCATGGACACTGACTCAGTTCACCTCACTTTACCATGGATTGTGTCCTAGTAACCCTTTAGAAATTGAAATTACTGTTGTGTTCGAAAGCACATTTGATATACCTAACATATTGACACTATAGATCAGAAACAGAGATAGAAGAATCATCTATACAACCTAGTGGTCAAAACCGTTGTCATGGTTTTGCCTACCCCTGCCCTTGTTGGGAGAAGTGAATTTACCTTGTGGATCACTCCAGGGTGTAACTAAAGGAGTGGGTGGTTTTGGAGTGGAATAAGTATGCATTGTTTTACTTAGGGACTCCTGTTTTGGTGCCATTGAACCCAGTGCATGTTTAGAACTGTTCTTTTAACCCCCAGCTTGGTGTTCCCTCTCTTACTTGCTTTATACACATGCCATACAACTGCTCTACCCAGCCATATATAGTTTTGTTTTGTTTGTTTTGTTTTGAGCAAGGTCTTTCTTAATTACTCAGGCTGGCCTTGAAGTCACTCTGGAGCCCAAGCAGGCTTTGAATTTGTGATCCCCCTGCCTCAGCTTCCTCAGCTGGGATTATACTGAGTAATTGAGATTCTAGGTTAGTGTGTGCTTGGGAGAATATTGGCATCTAAAGGGCTAGGGTCTTAATTTTTACTGCTCTAGTTACTACCAATTCAACCTTGGGAATGTAGTTAAGGTATTGAATCTTCCTTATCATTATCTGTGAAACAGACATGAAGACTTAAGTAACTGTCTCCCTGAAGCATTACAAATATTAAATGAGAGTTACTCAGCAGTGCTGGACACATGATAGGTGATAAATTAACATTAGCTGACATCATGACTAGTCTGGCATTGTCGGCAATTCTATGCTGGGTTTTGCATCTTTAAAGAAGACATGGCTAGATTTGTATGGAGAGGCCTAATGAATGTGAATCACCATGCAAGAGATACTCGAGGGAGGGGGCGGGAAATGCTAGTTCCTGTGCCTCCTTGCAGCAGACATGAGCACAGACCTTAGAGTAACAATGGAGGAGGTGAGATTGTAGAGGAGAGCAGTATGAGAGCATAGGCCACAGAGACATCTAACAAAAGCATGTGGAATTTATTCCCTTAGGAAAGAGTGAGCAAATAAAACTTTAAATCAAGGAAGAATGTGACCAGAGCTGTATGTGGAGAGACTGGGTTATAGTACCTTTAGAAATTCTTCTAATGGCTCCTGTATAATGCAGAATTAACTCCAAAGGTCTTCTTATGGCCTACCAAGCTCCCCCCACCCCCACTACCTACAGTCCAGCCTAATGGGCTCCTCATTTTCCTAGGCCCATCAAGCCTTTGCCTCTCAATCTACTTCACGTGCAGTATTTCCAGCAGGTTTCAGATAGTGATCTCCCTTCTTAGGACTCCACTAACATGCCAGGAGACCACTCACGCCACTCTCCTGTGAACATTGCACTTCTCACCTATCTTCCTTGCTCACTTGGTTTTATTTTTCATATTCCATGCAGGCTGGGATCTTATTTACCTTGTTGCCTCAACCAGATTGTTAACTACATGAGAAGAGGACATTTAAAGTTTTCCAGCCTCCAGAGCAGGGCCAGCATTGAGGAGCTGTAGAACTATTGTTAAACAATGGAATCATCTAAATGACAAATAGGCTGGTTTCTCAGTGCAGGTGAGAGACAGGGAGGCCATCAGGTAAGGCAAGGTACAAATAGATACCCAATACTCTGGTTCCTGACACATTACTTTTACAATACTGATTACCACCTAGTTGAGTCCTGTGGTGAGTGCTGAGAACACAATGTAGGCAGGATCCTTAGAGAAGACACAGCACTGAGACCAGATCATCAAGGTGGTGATAACAGAAAGTATAAGAGATCCAGAGACACATCATGGAGTATGTGTAGAAATGAATGCAGTAAATGTTTCCACCAATTTCGTGTTCATTAAACCACTTGAGAACTGGGGAAGGAAAAGGACAATCTCTTTCCCTCTGGGGTAACTGAAACCAAGCTGCAGCTAGCACAGATGAGAATCTGACAGAGGAACAAAGAAGAGGTAAGTCTGTGACATGTAGTGGACTAAGAGACAATTGAGGTAGTGGGTGTGGCTCTCTCTCCTCTAGTGGGCAGGAGAAGGCTAGAGAGTGAGTCAAGTTGGAGTTTAGCTCTGATTTTGATTTTGATTGCTGCTTATGGAGAAATTGAGGAGACTTGAGTGTGTTTCTAGTCTGTGAATAAGAGGGTTACATGAAAAGAAGATGACATACTCTCTTGATTTGACAAAAGACCACAGAGAGGAAGATATAGAATCAAGAGCTGAGGATTGATCCTTGGACAAAGAGGGAAATTCTTCTTCAGAATTATAGCAAGATGATTTAAGATATGGACCCCTCCTCTCTCTCTCTCTCATGCCTCTCTCTCTCTCTCATGCCTCTCTCTCTCTCTCTCTCTCTCTCTCTCTCTCTCTCTCACACACACACACACACACACACACACACACACACAATATATTCTTATATATGGGAGGGTTTGGAGGGAGGAAAGAGATAAATATTGTAATTATAATTTCAAAAAAAGATGGATTTATTTTGCTCTGGATGAGAGCTGTGGTTCCTCATTAGACCTAGATCTTTTTGGCAATAAATTAAAATGAGAGGACTTTAGAAGGTCTGGTTTAAAAAGCTGTATGAAGACCAGAAGACAAGCTCAGTAGCACCTTTAAGACAGGGATTGGAATTTAACCCAGAAGAATTACTCCTCATCCTCACACAACCCTTTCTAAAGAGCTGGCTTATTATCCATGTCCAAAAGTCAGACCTGGCACATGCTGTCCAAGTATCATCCCGTCCCTTATCACCACCATCTCACCATCTGTAGGAAGCTCAATGACTGGGCAGAGGTAACCAGCTATTAAGAATAATTGGATTTAAACCTAAGTCCAAGCAGGTGTCAGTGTATTACATTATTTTCCAAGTAAACAGCCCAAGGTAGTTGTCTTCCTAACAGTGACCCTGCTTGAACAGAACAATTATTAGGGTCTCCAAGTCAGAGGTAGCCCTAGCAGCTTTGGGGAGTGGCTACAAAAGTCGACCCCAAAACAGACCTGGAAATAACTTAAGTGTGTAACCATGTTCAATATATCTGACAATGGCCACAAGAGCAATCTCTGTCTTGATGGGCAGAGCCAGTGTAGAATGCACAGAATCAACTTCAAGGCTGAAAAGTGCTTGCCTAGATTCCTTCTGCAGGAAGTCCTCGGAAATGGAGCTATCTGCCTTGTCTGGCCTGTGGATGGGCATATGTTTCATAAGCTCTGACTCTGACCAGGATAAAACCCTGAGGGTCCAGAGTTAATATATGCCCTGTCTCTGCCACACCTGTGACACCGAAAATTTGTAATCACAAACAAAACCTGGACAGATTCCATGCCAGCCGTGACTTTAATTAAAGCTATTTAGAGGGGCTGAGGCTAATTTAAAGGTGATTGCCAGGTGGGTTTCTCAAGTCAGAAAGTGCTAGTTTGACAATTAATGATAGTGCAGGGCTTAATTGGATTCAGTTAAACAAGGAGAAGAGACAGAGGAAGAGCACAAGCTGCTGGGACCCTCTGTCCTCCTGGTGGCAGAGAAAGACAGAGAAAGGTCTAAGTTCTCATGGGAATGAGAATTGTGGGGAGTAACTTTCCATTTCTTCTGTTTGCATGTGAAATGAATGCCAGTTGCAGCTCAGCTTTAACAGATTTAGAAATGTGACTGCTCAGAGCATTAACTGGGACATAAAACCACAAACCAGGACACCTCACATACCTAGGATATGATGTTTGTTCTTTGACTCAAACTTAGCATGTTAAATATGCCAATTCGATTTCTCAATAAACAAATTTTGGAGAGGTGATCAAATTAAAGGACTTTTAAAGAGTAGTTAGAAAATGCCAACCTGATTCAAATTCTCTCCTGGAATTCCTAACTCCTTGGTTCTTTTAAAAATGTATTTTTCCTTATTCACCTTCTCAGTCCTTCTCCCTATTAACTTTGTGAAGTCATCAGAGATTTTCTTTACTTGTGAACAAAATCTACAGTTACAGTGGATGTCAGCTTGATTTTAATCCCTCTGGGCCTTACTACTACTAGAAAAATAAGAGAGCTGGTTGCGGTGGCCACTGGGAGCATGGCTCTACTCCACAGAACCAGGGACTCTACAAAGTATGAGGCTTCACTCACAGACTGCATGTTTCTTTGACCTGTACAGCCCTATACTAAATTTGACCAAAATTCATTTTAAATGACTGAAGATGAACCCATTTGTCTTAATTCGGGTTAGCATTGCTGTGATGGAAACACCATGACCCAAAGCAACTCAGGGTGGAAAGGGTTCATTTCACTCGGTTCCATATAACACTTCATCATCAAAAGCAGGAACTCAAGCAGGGCAGGTAGCAGGAGCTGATGCAGAGGACATGAAGGGCGCTGCTTACTGGCTCCCCATGGCTTGCTCATCCTGCTTCCTTATAGAACCCATGACTACCAGCACAGGGGTAGCCAATCCCACAGTGAGCTGAGCTCTTCCCTATAAATAACTAATTAAGAAAATGCCCTACATGCTTGCCTATAGCCTGAGCTTATGAAGAGGTATTCTCAGTTGAGGTTCCCTCCTCTCTGATGACTCTAGCTTGTGTCAAGTTGACATAAAACTAGTCAGCATACCTTTTAAGACCTTGTCTCAACTACCATCTTGTTCTTAGCATGACAGAGGAAACCACTTCAAATTCCTACAGCTAAAATGAGTATTGTTACTACCTGTGCGTCATGGAGGGTCCAAAGCTGAGAATTACAATGAGTGACCTACAGGGTGGTTGCACACTTCACAGCAAAGATCCAGGGCTCTGTGCTTCCTCTGCATTATAGCCCCTCACCTGGTAAGCACTAGTTGTGCTCCCAATGGTCTAGACCTGTCTTTCTAACTCTGTGTGTCTATAATTTACTTGTAGTGACCATTTTGGCGCAGGAATGATATGAGTGTTGAATTCTGCATCTCTGACTCCTGATGTGGTGCTCTCTGCCAGGCAGGCTTGTAGTAGGCCTCCACACATGTTGTGAAAATTGCTTAGCTCTCTTAACAGTTGCCGTGGAACTGAGAAACAGGAAATGCTGGACAGATGAGCTGCAACAGAGACCTCATTTCGTTCGGTCAATTAGAAAATGGACTGAGGCTTCCACATCTATTCCATGTGGGCAGCTGCTATTAGGCTTAATTTGAAAAGTCATTGGCATTGACTTCAAGTTTGTAGAGCTGTTCAGAGTCACTTAACTCTGAGCTCTTAACCTTGTATTAAGTACTGATTACCTTTGTTCAGCAGGGTGAGCCTTATGACCTTCTCCTTGTAGGAAAATGGAGTCAAGAGATTGGTGAGATATTTGTACAACTCAGTAGTTACTCACTTGCTACTGATTTGACCCCGTCCTGATCTTCTCTAGCCACATTTGGGATTCTTTTCTTATTTCTTCAAGAATTCCTACAATCCAGGTAGTGGCTCACACCTGTGATCTCAGCACTTGGGGGCCTAAGGCAGGAAGATTGCTGCAAATTAAGTGACAGCCTGAGCTAAAGAGCAAGATCCTGACTCAAAAAAACAAAAAACAAAAAACAAAAACAAAAAACCAAAAATTTGATTATCTACTTTTGCTGTTGTTTGGCATGTGTGTTTGTTTTTGGTTTTTACTTGTTTGAGGAGGACGCATTGTTTTTATAACTGAACATTCTGCCATGCACAGCAAGTCATTTTTGTTGCTAAGGCATTTACAAAGCTGGTTGCCTGAACTGATTACACCTCATTCTCTAAGAAGGCAAGCCTCAGCATTCCAACCATGGATTTTTATCTAGAAGAGAATGTTGATCTAGGCACAGCAACATCATCTGTGATCCTAATACCAGCACCCAGGAGGCTGAGACAAGAGGACTGCTGTGAGTTCAAGGGCAGCCTGGGCTAGATAGCAACAGTATCTCTTAGAGGGATAAGAAAGGGGTGGAGGGTAGGAGGAGGAGAAACACGTTTAAACCTAGTAACTTTTCACTACTTACTATGCAGCTTCTGCAGCACTGGAAATATTGAACACACATAAAATATCACTATGGGAGTGACAGCTGCTATACTACTCTCAGTTAATCAATGGTGAAGTTGAGATACTTATCAAAGTTGATCAAAGTTAAAATAGCCTTTTGAATATACTGATATTCTAGATTAGGTGGTCTGTATGAGAATCCCAGCCAATAAAACTATAACATCTCTGTCCCCTACTGTGTCTTTGAAATGTAATGATATCTGTCTTCAGCCATGTTGTAAGAATAACACTTTAGTAAAATTCCAGTAATTTTTCTTTTCTTCTTTTTGTTTTATCTCCATTGCCATCACTACAACAACTGCTGTCAGCACTACCCATTGCCATTAACCACCACCACCACCACCACAACCTGTAACTCTACCAACCACCATTATTACTTCATCACCACACCCTCTAGCAGCACCATCATCCAGCTGGTAAACAGCATCAGCAGGAACAGGAGACCTATCACTAGCTACATTTGGATAAAGGGCCTCTTGGTCCATAGGCATAAAGCTGGAACAGCAGAAATCATGGCCAACTTAAACTTTAAAAGAACCTCGGGTTGCATTAATGAGCCAAAAGAGCAAGGGAAAAGGAGACAGTCTGCTTCTGTAGTCTGTAGTAAGTGGTCGATAATAAGATTCAAGCTGTATTTGTATTCCTTGGGAGGAGGGAGGATAGAGGTGTCATTCCAGTAACCATGTCCATGGAAAAGGCTAAGTCGCTCCTTGAAAGTGAAAAGGAGTGGGTATGACGCTTCAAATTTTGTTTGTTCTACATCATCAAAAGGTTTTCATCCCTGCAGTTCCATAATATACAGTCTGGAAAGAATCTGGCATGGTTGCAGAGGGGCTGGACAAAGTTAGCAAGCTCCTGCCTGCCAAGTGAGGGTCTCAGCAGTGGGACGATAGTGGCAGAGCAGACGACAGTGAGCACACTGATTTCCTTGGAGAGAAGGGACCAGAAGATTTGCACAGACTGAGTCCTTCCAGGCTTCTGTTTTGTAGTCTCATCAGCATGGGGACTGAGCACTTAAGATACTTAGCCAAGCCAGCTGCTCCCTGCCATCCCTAAAGAGAATCAGCAAGATTCATTTGCATAGCATGGGATTCTCACATAGATCCTAGTGAAGAAGACTGAGTCCCCACCTTTGGAATTTTTATATAAAGAAACAGATATTTAGACAGGACAGCTGATAAAAGAGTCAGCATGTTATGAGTGTCTGCTGTGTGTCAGAGACTGTCTAAGTATCTCATTTAATCTCTGTGATCATGGAATAATACTGCCATTTAAGAGGTAAAGAATGAAAAGCCAGAAAATTTCGGACTGTTTCAAGGTTTTGCAGTGAGTCTTACACATAGCTCTAAGATTCTAAGATGAGTTCTGACACCTTCCTTATGCTCCTTGAAAATGTTACTGTTGGGTTTGGAAATGTAAATAGTGACCTTTCTCAGTACTTTAACTCACACCCTCTTGTACTCTGTGGAACCTCATCTATCCATTCATTCATTCATTCATTCATTCATTCAATGATTTCTTAGTATCTGTTATTTCATATAGTGCAGTAAGCATGTGTGGTGGCACACACCTTTAATCCCAGCACTCAGGAGGCAGAGGCAGATGGATCTTTATGAGTTCAAGGCTAGCCTGGTCTACAGAGTGATTTCCAGGATGGCCAGGGCTACACAGAGAAATCTGTCTCAAAAAAAAAAACAAACAAACAAAAACAAAAACAAAAACAAAAAACCAACCCTCCTCCCAAAAACAAACAAACAAACAAAACCCCACATCAACACAAAAGAACATAGAAAAGAAGACAGAGTCTTTGTCCCAAAGTGTCTCCTCTTATGTTGATGTAAAAGGTATAATAAACATAAAAAATGCATACATAGATATCTTCTATGAAATAAAGCAGTGATGTAAACATCATTGATGATGGGTCTAGGATACTTCAGCTCAAGCATTCAGAGAAAGCTTATGTGAGAAGACAATAGTGATCTCATCATTAAGGGGGAATATGCCTGAAGGATGAGAAACCAGGGACAACAGGCAGGGGTATCGAGAGTACTGTCTTCTCAGGCTATTGAAATACAAGCATAGTGACAATGTCAGTTTCCCGGAATGAAGTTCATAAGTTGATTTGGCTCAAATCATCTGAGGCATTACAGACATGGTAAGAAATCTGGAGTATAGTCTAAATGCTATAGTAAGGCACTGACAGACAAACCTTTGAAGTGAAATGGTCCGAGTTAAGTGTGAGGATAATCCTGGGTATTAGATATTGAGGGGATTGTAAGAGAGAAAGCAGAAAGGGGTAAACCTGAGGGTGACTATAATAATCTGTGGAAGAGAGTTGTGTTAACTAGTATGATAGCAATAAAAATGCAGAGGATACACACACACACACACACACACACACACACACACACACACACACACACGCGGAGGGGTGTTTGAAAGGAGTAAGGGAACCAGGAGAAGGGAGACACAAGAGGATTGGGTGTTGCATATACACAAAGTACATGATATACATGTATGAAACATCATAATTAAACTCATTATCTTACAAGCTAATTCTAAAATTAAATACATATATATATATAATTATATAAAAATCATATATATGAAAGAACTAGCCAAAGAAAGAGTTGCTAAATTCTTTGGGTTGAATAAAAATTCAGGGTGATTCCTGGTTTGGGCCCCACAGAATTTTAATTGGCTGGCTGCAGAGAGAGTTAGTGAGAAGGAAGGAAGAAGGAGCGAGGGGGAAGACTGTGTTGTATGTTTGAACCTGAGGTGGCAGGGCATAACTTTGTCTTCATGTGGGTTAAATGTTTGAATCTTGACTCTGTGTAGACAAGAAAAGGGACTAGGCTGGGGGTATAAATTTGGGGATAACTGAAACATAAACTAAATTTAAAACCGCAAGATTGTGTAGGTCCCTCCCAGAAAGGGTCTAACAGAAGAACTGAGGATGAAGGATGGAAACCCTCACTAGGCCAGGAAGAGAAAGGGGTACAGAAGAGCAGGAAGGAACAACTCCAACAAGCAAACAAATAGGCTGTGGTTCTACGGAAGCCTGAAGAGGAAGGCAGTCTCTGTGACTCCTGCAGCTACATACTGCTGACTGCACATTCAAAATATTTGGAAATAAATTGTCACTGCACTAAAGAAGCTTAGGCCTCTTTCTTGTCCCTGTCCCCTACACAGTATGGCATAGTGGCTATTTATACATGTGTGAGGGATTATAGGCAGAAATGATTCATGTCTTGAGGAGGACTGTGAAGGCTACATGCAAATACTACATTACTTTACATGAGACACCTGAGCACCTGCAGATTTGGGGTCTGCAGCAGGTCTTGGACCCATGCCCACAGACGCCAAAGAGCACCTGTATTTCTTGTAAATGCTGCTGAGAAGAGAAACACAATGGGGAGATGAAATGACTTTTGGCAATTTGGTGAGATGGAGTAGCTGATGACCTCGATAAGAGCTGTTTTGTTGGGATGGACTGAGTTGAAAGCTCAATTGCAATGGGTTCAGAAGGGAACAGGAGGTGAGAAAGGGGAGAGATGGAGAATATAGACAACGCTTTTCTCAATCTACTCCTAATTACACTTAGTCTATACCACAAAAGCTAGATATTGACAAGACGGTGAAAGGCCATTTGCTGTTCCCAAAATAACTGTGGCAAATGGGTGGAAAGCCAATTTTGTGGTCCAGCTTTGTAACTTGGTCCATTTTTAAACAGCTTTCATTATCAGGAAGTTATTGCTTCTATTGACCTGAGAGATGTAAACTTGTTTTCACTTTATGGAGCTAGAAGCATGCTAAGCTTCATTAGTATACCACTCTGTACTCATAGGACTTCAGAGCCTCACCTTTCTACATCGGTCCATACTCGCCTCTTCATTACTGATACCCTGTGTGAACCCAGAGAGCACTGTGTGTGCTCGTTTGTATGGCGAAAGCTGGCTTAGTCTATTTCATGTTGCTCTAATATCTGGTGCTGGGTAACATACAAGGAACATAGATTGATTTTACTTGGTTTTTTTTTTTTTTTTTTTTTTTTTTTTGTGGCTAAAAGTTGAAAACAGCATGGGGCCGGCCTCCGACTAGGGTCTCCTAGCTGCATCACAGCATGGTGAAATAGCATGGGGCCAGCCTCTGACTAGGGTCTCCTAGCCATGTCACAGCATGGTGAAATGGCACAGGGAAGCAGAGAAGTTCAAAGCCGGCTAAGCATGTGGGTGGCTTCGCTTCGCAACAACCAGCTCTTGTGAGAACTTTCCAGCACTCTGAGAACTGTGTTATTCCTTTCCAAGTGCGGTTCTCTATGACCTAATCTTCCACTAGGCACCACCTCTTAAAGTTCCTGTCACCTAAATACCCAGTGGTCTGGGGAACAAGTTTCTAGCACATAGTCTTTACTTGCAAACCATACCCGAACTGTGAAATAAGTGTTTCCTTATCTAAGTTTGCTTGTTCTTAAATATGAATAATGATACTCTAGGCCATACATTCTTCATGGAGAATGTATTGTTTCATGTCAAAATAGTAGTTTGGAAAGTAAAGTTTGATATTCTCTTCGTTGGAAGCCACTATGACTTAATTAGACTCTTATTTTGGTGGGGTAATAGTCCCATGCTATTATTTGTTTTACCTTCACATCCCTACTCTCCAATTCTGGAATGAAGATAAATGCTAATTTCTTTACAAATGCCTTGCTCTCTCACAGCCTACTGATGTTTTCAACTTAAAGGGGGGAAAAAGTCTGGATGATTCTTCATTAGAAGTGTGCTATTAAAATTGTCAATTTCTTGAAATACGTGGTTGAAAAACCATCCTTTTTCCCCCCACTGTGTGTTACCCTAAACTATAGACCTGTCACCAGGCAGCGTTCTCACATGTGGGTACAGAGAAACTGTGGGAAGATCCAAGTGGCACTTAAATTACATTCTCCCTTTGATTCTTAAGACATTTAGTGCCATTTAGCAGAATTCCAGTGCAGTCGGTTCCACAGAAGCAGGGGCTGTCCTTTTCGAAGAGCCTCTGCTGTGGTGGCTGAGGAAAAGAAATCAAGTCTTCAGAACAGCAGGGCTGGCTTTTCTATCTTGATCTTCATGGCATTGAATGTGCTCCAGTGTAGGGTAGACTAGGCAGCCTTTATTTGCCAGCTCCCTGTTTGGGTACCATGGCATTTTTGGTAAGAAGTTCTTTCTGTAAGTAAGACCAAGGTCAGAGAGAAAACAACAACAAAGGTCATTTCTTATTTCTTGCAGGAGAAAGTTTTGTTCTTCCTGTCTGATAGTTTCTAAAGAGAATATTTTCTATTCCTAAGTCCTATTTTCTTTCTTGCTGACTGCAGAGCATGCCCCGTTATTTCCATCTCGGATCTGGGAGCAAGGTGGTGTTCCTTCGATCCTGTACCTTAGCTGAAAGAAGAGGTTCTTCTATGAGGAAAGTCGCTATAGAGTGCATAAAATCTGTAGGGAAGAATGGCACCATATTTGTGGTCATCTTGGTGAACAGATGCTAAAAACTGTGGAGATGTAGGTCAGTGTCCCTGAAAAAAGAAAGGCTCCCTGGAGCTTCTTGGCCAGGCATAGCTGTCCTCTCGCTAAGAATGACAGTACCTCCCAGAGTAGAGCTAGCCCAGATTCCAGCCTTTGTGAGTTCTGCTAGCCCTCACGAAGGAACTCCATGTATAGCTTTTTTTTTTTTTTAACTGAATCACCTGTCTCAGGCACTGTATAGGCTAGTTTTATGTCTACTTGACACTTGGCAAGAATCATCAGGGAGGAGGGAAGCCTCAGTTGAGAAAATGCCTCCATAAGATCAGGCTGTAGGCATGCAAACATGCAGGGCATTTTTTTTTTTTTTTGATTAGTGATTTAAGGAGAAGAGCCCAGCCCATTGTAGGTGGGGCCATTCCTAGGATGGTGATCCTGGGTTCTATAAGATGCAGGCTAAGCCAGTCATGGGGAGCAAGCCCTTCCACCACGGTCTCTGCATCAGTTCCTGCCTCCAGGTTCCTGCCCTCATTGCTTTTGATGATGAACTGTTATATGGAACTGTGAATGAAATGAACCCTTTTCTCCCCATGTTGCTTTTGGTCGTGGAGTTTTAACACAGCAATAGTAACCCTAACTAAAGCAGACACCTTTCACAGCAATCCACAAAGGATTCTCTCATGAGATTTAAAATGAAAGATGAGTAGTCACTCAAGGTTACACAAGGAACTAGCAATTTAAACATAAAAAATTTCTGCAGAACTGCAGACATCAAGGTGAAGTCAACTCCATTATAGACTTGTGCAACCCACAGACATAATGGTATTAATTCCTGATCCATATTCAAAGGAATTATAAAATACCTCACCAGCTGTAGCTAAGGGAATCCTCTTTGCCTTTGCTGCCTTCTGTGATCTTTGTTTACTCTCACAAAAGATTGGATTTTCTGAGTAGTCACCACATGCCTTGCTGTGCAGCTCAAGGTACAAGTATGAAGTGGGCACAGGTGATATTATTTAGGGACATTAGTGAGACTTAAAGAAGCAATGTCACTTGGAAAAACAGCAGAGGAACTCGGGCACATACCTCAGACACAAACCCTGTACCAGACAGGCATATAAAACCGATTACCCTTTCCTCAGCTCTTGGCTCTGATTCTCTCCCACTAGACCATGACCATCCTCTCCATCTTTCTATACAACAACACAGGTGAACAACCTTTGAGTTAAATATTAGTTGAATCTTCCCTAGTAGTGGACATTCCAACATGATTTGGACTCAACATCCACTCTTATCATACTAAGTGAAACCAACATGTAGTTTCTTTACCTGGAAATGCACCCCGATTAAACTTCAACATAATGTTTTCTTTCCACTGCTATTCTTATTAAATTCTGCTTCAGTCCATGAAGTCTTACAGTTTTGTAATAGAGTTGCTTGCTCATCTGTTTGTGCATGTCTCTCAAAGGCATCAGCAAGGGAGACGGGCAGAGCACTCTGCTCCAGCTAAGTATCAGAGGAGAGTCCTTTCTAAACATTTGCCTATGGTTACTTCATGGGTTATATTACCAAAATCTCTCCTTATTTATGAAGGCAGTCTCCTGTCAACACTTAGGCAGCACCTGCACCATGGAAGGCCTTGTGCTAGGCACTGGCAGGATTCAATGATGAATTAGGCATGGTCCTTGCCCACAAGCAGCTCACAGATGAGATGTGCTAGACAAGATTCAATTGACATCTGGGCCCTGGTGAATCAATGGCTCTCATTTGCAGTCGATCTTATTCATCACAATCATGGAACAGTTAGTGAATGGTCATTGAGCACACACATTCCATAACAGAGACTTTAGTCACAGTGACTAATCAAAGAAGACAAATTCTGTGGCTCTTCCTGCCGTGAGTCCTTTCTCCCTCTCTGAGAAAGAACTGCTTTTTAAAAACATTAATAGAAGGCGTCTATAACTGACTATTGGGTCAAATGTGAAGGGGTACCATTTATTTGTGCATTATCAGGTTTTATGTATCTGCATTTAGTGCCAGCCATTTGGCATACTCCTTTTCAGGGTTCTCTTTCTGTCTTTCCTTTCAGTTCATCATTATCCTTTATGAATACCTGCTGTTAGAATTCCTAGCCACTCCCCCAGCTACATGACCACGCGTGCTCTGTCCAGTAGCCAGGCAAGATGCTTAGTCATCCCAGGGCCTTATGTCCTACGTAATCCATGTGCTTCATGATGGCATCATTTGCATGCAGCATGATTACGTAATCTATGCACATGTGGGGCGTAGCTATGTAAGCCCATATGCACATGTGCGGGAAGGGGGGGACCTATAAAAGCAGGTTCTACCTATTCTCCCTCTCTCTTCCTGCACGGTCATTCCATGGGCCTATGCACACCCCTTCTATTCTCTTTCATTAATAAACTCTTGTAGTGGGTTTAGTTGTGCCTCATGGCTTCTCTTGCATGGTAAACAGTGACGCTTAGTAGATAACATTACACCACTTAATAAATAACATTGGTGTAATAAATAGCACCTGCATACACTGGATTATGATGAACCAGGTGACTGGAGGGTTGCTCTCTTTTGCTTTATTCTCATCTTTTCCGTTCTACCCCCAGTTGCGTCCCTTACTATGTTATGAAGAAATGTGAGGCATAGCTTCAGTTCCACCAGATGAAGAAGACTTTGGCCCCAGGACCAAAGTCAAGTCAAGATCACATGACTTGCTGTGCAGCTCAAGGTACAAGTATGAAGTGGGCACAGGTGATATTATTTAGGGACATTAGTGAGACTTAAAGAAGCAATGTCACTTGGACAAACAGCAGAGGAACTCGGGCACATGCCTCAGACACAAACCCTGTACCAGACAGGCATATAAAACCCATTACCTTCCAAGTCAAGATAATCTCTGCTTATTTGGAGATGCAATTAAGAACTCTCCTTGTGTTTTAATGCAGATTGGATCTTCAGCTGCTAGAAGTCTCTGTATTTCATTATTTCTGTATCCTTGTTTTCTAAAGCCACACACATCCATAGACTTCTTGCTGCCATAGTGATTACAGGATAAAATTTTCATAAAGGTCCTTGAATATCTCATATTGGATTGCCACTATTAATACAAGTCTACTTTTTGTGTCAGTGGTCAAAATGTCAATGTGAAACAGTCTGGAGCCTACAGTGTTCCTTGGCTGTGACTAAGGAAATGTCCCCCATGTTGGTCATCCCCACAGAAATATCTTTATAATCATTGTATGTCAGAGCCAACCAAGTCCAGCTGCCAGGAGAAGTAATATAGCTTTGCTATATGCCCTGCAGGGCCAGTGAACAAAGGACCACTATGGAGAAGTGTAGAAGACACAATTGACTTTCTGGCCACAGGTGCTTTTCAAGATGTTCACATCAGAAACAAAGGCGAAAATCCAAAACTATGTTCTCAAGAGCAAACAAAAAATGGTATAATCAATAAATTCCCCAGCAACAAAAAGCAAATAAAAACAACTTTGTGTTTAACCTAAAGCAAAAAATTTAATTGAGTTTATCTTTCCCTTGACTGTAGACATTATGAACCCCAACACCCTTTAAGATAATATAAAACTATTCCTTCTGGAAGGCTTCCAGAAGTTCTAGAAGACGGTCTTCGGTGAGCTTATTGTAATGAATCAGAAGACTTGCACTAAAGAAATAAAATCAGCTGCTGTGAGTTCATGTTGCAATATCCTTGACATGTCTTGAAGACAGTATTACATAGTGTTCCTTCCCTGTGCCCTTACATTCTTCCTGGCTCCTCTTTTATGGTATTCTTTTAGACTTGCAGTGTGGGGGAAGGTCTTGATAAAGACATCTCATTTAAAGGTGAGCATTCTCAGTCAGTTATTCTTAGTACTTTGGCTAGTTGTGAATATCTGCATTGAATGCAGCCTACTGCAGAAATGTTTTCTCAAACAAGATTAAGAGCACCTCAGGCATATTGGTATAAATGTAAGTATTTAGAAAGCAATTTGACATGACTATTTAGCAAAAATAACAATAGCTTCTACCCTATGGCCTATAGCTTGTCCAGCCATGGGTTTTTGACCATGTTTATAGTACTAGGCATGGATTCTCTCCCAAGGAACGGGCCTCAAATCCAACAAGAAAGCAATCATTTACCTCATAATAGGTTTGCCACTATTGTAACAATGGGCAGATCTTGCCTGGCAGGTCAGCATTTTAGCATGATGTAATCTAACATTGGGTATGACCATTTACCAGCACAAGACTGGCACAACATCAAACAGCCAAACTTTTAGCATATATAGGATATGAATACATGCAATGCCACCTCTAACTGAGGATCTATTGACAATTGATAGTTGCTGGGGGGAGGGAGAATCAATCCTTGGGGATATATTCTCTGATTGATGGCCCATATTCCAATGGATGGCTCCACACCCATTCACATAAGAGAAGCACTAAGTGGATTTAGTGTGTTATGGAAAAGAAGAGGAAGAAGAGGAAGAGGAAGAGAAGGATGAGGAAGATCAAGTGAGGTATGAATTTGAGTGATGGGAATGTCGAGGAAAATCCAGGAAGGAGATGGAAGGGAGAAAACTGGGGGTAGGTGTGTATGTGTATTTCATGGTTTGTGTGTGTGAAATTTTAAAAAGATAAAAACAGTGACAAAAATAAAAAGGCATAACAACACATACTTACAGCTAGCATCCAGCCCAACAAGACCTGAGATTTCTTCCATAGATACTTCTCAGATAGGTTGATAGAATCATGTAGCTAGTAAGTGGCCAAACGCTGCTTGGAGCCCAGGTTTTCTGAAGCAAAAAACCGAGATCTTTACTGCTAACATTTCCTTTAAAGTCTACTTGGAAATGCACATACCTGAAGTACTGTCAATGGCATGCTGGCATGCTAACAGCAGACATGGTTCTGTGGTAGAGACACCCTGATGGGAGCATTGCCTTCATGTTTCCAGTGAACTGTTCAGCGGGGCGTATTTCAAACCCCGTTATTTGCATTTTTGTTCCTCTGAAGTCCCCTCTTACCATTCAGAATCTCTAGCTATTGGCCTCTGTTCATTCTTCTACTTTAGAAAGCAAGAATTACTCAGCAAATCCCTGGGAATTCTCTCACCTGCTGAAGCTTACCTAGATGGTGGGGTCTGGCTGGCTCTCTAGCATCCTACTTGATACATAAAAGTTCTCTGTCCTTTGTGTTTGGGACTGACATGTTAATACCAATTAGGGACTCAGGACTCTCCCCAAAGATGATGACATTGGTGACAGTTGAGGTCTCATATGGCTGAGAAGGTCTAATTCAGTCTAGTTCTGTGTAAGTGTCTGTATCTAATTAATACTTACACTGTCATTATCAGAATAATTACCCCATTTCGTCTATGTGGATGTATCTAAATAAACTCACTTTTGAGTCAAGATGTATTTTAGAGTACAATTCTAGGTTAGTCTATGCAAATCTCTGGTCTTCTGAGTGCCATACATGCCAGTGCCCAGATGTGAGGTTATAACTAGTTTTGCTTTAAGTTGTTAGTTGGAGCATATCTAGAGAGCTCATATTCACACAGCTATCACACATGATGAGCTGTATTGGTCATTGAAGAGCATTAAGCAGAGGCCAGGGCTGAAGGCACAATGAGGAATGTCATCAGGGTAATCACTGAAGTTTTAGGTAGCTTCTAGCCTAGAGGACAGTGTTAGAAAAATGATAACTGCTTTCTTTGTGTATCTGAATGTTGATTAGATTTGTTCTCTATGACCCTAGAGGACAAATCTAAAAGTGTAAAGATGAATGTACAAAAAGGTATATCAGTTTGTTGGGAAATAAAAGAAGAAATAATAAAAAAAAGAGAGAATTATTGTGGCAGGGAAGTGTTGTGTGTATACAGGGAGTTCCTGACAATAGAGATCAAGAAACGAAGCAAATTTATTAAGCCAGTAGTGATGCTGTGGAGGGGAACCTGGTGTTCACTTAAGAACCGGGCTATGGCTCTGGATCACTACAATTTCATATTGTTTTCTACAAAGGGTTGATGGCAAGATAAATACTTTTGGGAAACAAACATAGTGCATTTGTTCCTGGAGGTGTGTGTTCCACATTTGGAACAGAAGACAGACTAATTTCATTTTGTATTTTGTTTATACCAGGTTTTTCCAAATGCTATTGCTCTCTGTCCATTTTTTAGAGTAATCCCATATGTCCACATTTTAAATACCATGGAGAAATACTTTGTAGTCTTTCTGTCATGAGATTGTAGATACCAAGAAATTCTGAATTCTGTGGGGGGAAAAAAATGTGACTTTGATGTGATGGAGGCCTGTCTAGATATGACATTGTTGTGAGAAACTTGGGTGTTTCCAGGGCCTCAGGCTTGATACAGGGTGGGCTCACAAGCATCTTTACTGAGGTGAACAAGATGATCTAGATGGATGGAAGTCATTCAGGCTGTGGTGATAGAACAATATAAAGCTGTAGAGTGAGGATCTCATCTCTGGCAAATCCCCATCACTTCATCTCAGTGTTTCTTTTACAGCTTCTAAGAGTTGTCCCAGTTCTGAGGAAGGTATATGTCTCTTAATTAGAGGACAAAAATTTGGTCTGTAAGTGCTGTGGGTTGGGACCAAAGTCCATCATGGAACTGTCCAAGGTTTTGTCATGAACGTAGGTAGCATCAGCATGTGAGCATGGTTTAAGTAAGCTGCATCTTATTTCCCATGCTCTTTAAAGTAAATGGCGTGGACAAAGCCTTTATAGTTAACTCTCATATACATCATGCCACCATAAAGGAAGTCAGGACTTCTGAGCTCTAAAGATAGGTGTGATGACCATTATGCTACATGTGAGGAAAGAGACTGAGTTCAATTTGAACAACTAATTTTCTTAAAGTGTAAGAAAATAAGAGTTTGATATTGTTCAGTGGGAAGAAGGATCTGGAAGATCAGAATGAAATATGGCAGAATTTGTCCTGTTTGGTTGCTACCTGGGTAGCATGGGTGGTATAGTAAGTCAAATGTTGAAAGGGTTTTTAGAGAAAGGTAATTGTGGACATGAGGTGGAGAAGAGTGCTAGCAATGCCCTTCTACTCCCAGAGTAGAGCCATTGGCTCCAGAGACTCATCTAAGAGAGAGAGCCAGTGGACTCATCTTTCTCCACAGTGATTCAGCCTGGGACTGTGAGCCCCTGTCTCTGGTACTGGTTCTGAGTCTGGGCAGTTGTTGTGCAGGAGGGGCTCACGTCCTGGGTTTGGGTAGCAGCATGGTGACTACCTTATGGAAGTTGCCTGGGAAGGAAAGCAGGCATTTCCAGGTCTGCTGCTCACCTTTCAGAAGCATTTTCTTCCTGGGTCTCTTCTGTTCTTGGGAAGGCTATTAGGGATTTCATCACATGCTGCTTTGGCAATTAGTTCAGAATAAACGGGGCAGACACAGGGTTTGTTCAGGGACTCCAGCCTGTGTGTGCATTTACAGCATTTTTTAAAAAAAGTGACATAATGACTGTGTTTAAATTGTGCAGAGATATTTATAAAGGTGACGGATTTTCAAGCTGTTCTGAGGAGATGCCATACATGAGAGGAAAATGGAGCGAGCCCGGCAACCCCCTCCAACAGCCCTCCTTTATTCCATTTGTGAAGTTATTGAGTTTCATTTTAAATGCTCATGATTTGTATTAAATCCACTGCAGCACCAGGTAGACAGTGAAAAGAAGCTAATCAAACCTTTAATGCTGGTGAAAAAGGTAATCCAGACGCTCATGGTTTTGAAGTAAATAACCTGCTTGTTAATAGTTTAGCTCCTGCCCTACCTCAGGGGAGAAAAATTCACTTTCACTCCAGGGAGCTGCCTCAAGTCGAACGCACAGCTCCCTCTCTGCTCTTAGGCAACTGCAGTATCAGACTTGGCTCAGTTTCAAAAGGCCATGTTGCCTGATAAGGTTAATTGATTTCCATTGCTTTAATTAACAAAATTTCATTTTTATCTAATGAGGAAGATTTGGGTTGACGTGAGAAGATGGAAAGCCTTGCATCCATACTGTAGTTAAAGGATGGCTTAGGCCCTTGGAAGAGCTAAGGGCTTGAGTGGCTTTGAGTCACAGCTGTGAGGGGTAGGTGGCCACCAAGGGCATATGCCCCTTCTTCTCTTGAGACTCTAACAAGCTCTGTTGGAGATGAACTAGACTCGACACTGCCTCCACCCAGGTATCTGATGGAAATGAGTCTCAGCACAACTTCATAAAGGTCTAGATCATCAGGAGAATGCTTGTGGACACACTGTGAGTTCCAGATTCTCATGACATGGCCCTTTCTGAAGCCTACATCTTACTGAGTCAATAGAGACTGTTACTGGACCAACCCAAGGTCTCTGTCTTTGCAAACATGGGACCAGCCCTTGCCTCTAAAATGATGTTGTACGTCATCCTTCCCTAGGTCCCATGCATCAACCCCAAGCTCTCCTGCATCTCCCTAGGGGATGACGTGCAGTGTGCCTTGTTTATGTGTCTGCAATCAATAGTCAGCAGGCAGATTTGCTCCTCATCATTTTGATCAATCTTTGCTGTTGAAACCTCTCGATGAGTTGCAAGTGATTTTCCCTGCTGTACGTACAGGTAGGGGCAGATCACTTTCAATTTCTAGTGCAGCGACAGTGGCACTCTATCAAGTTGTAGTACTGCATAACCATGAGTGTGGGGCACAGTGTTGCAAGTGCATATGGAGTGATGGTGGCACTTGGCTGCGCAATCCATCTCAGCCCTGTTTACAGATGTGGTGTGTGTCAAAAGCATAGCTATTTCCCGTGCGTCCCTTCACTTCTTCCCTCAGGGGGTCTCTGAGAAAAAAAAGGAGGGGAGCCTTTGGGAATGTTTAAAAGGAGAACTGTAAAGCTGTAACATTTAGTTCTGATGCCTCAGGAAGCTGTGGCCCATTCGGAGAACATCACACAGAACTTTAAGGCATTTCCCTGGTACCCTGATGGAATGCTCTTGCTGCCTCATTAGAGTTCAGACCCCTGTTGATGAGTCTTCCTCTGTGGGCCACAGAAAGAGCATATTTCCTTAGGCTCCTATAACTCCTGTTCCTAGAAGTAATTTTGCAAAGACATCCTAAGGGACACCAGTTCTTCTTCTTCCACAAAATAAAAGTAGATTTGAGATGTTGAAATGTCTCCAGCAAGCAGGTGTTCGGATAAGCCTTCCAGTGAAGTGCCCAGCCAGACCTTGTATTTTCAGCCCAATTCCTTGTAGAGGAGAAATAGCATAGCCCAAGGTTATGTTATAGTGACTTGCTCTCTGGGGGACGTGAGTGGATCTAGAAGGATACAGGTGAGCTGCTAATCAGTTTGATTGGTTATTTTTGAGTGCCCATCATCTGCCAGGAAGACAGAATCCTAGGAAGCCAGACATTAATCTCAAAGACAGAAAACACACCTGGAGGTTATAATCTGGGTGTGTGGAAGAGGGCAGAGATTCAAGTGCATAACTAGTGCCTACAGTGTCAGTACTGTGAAGAAAAATGATGGAGGGAGAGAATGTGATGGAAATGTTGGTAGAGGCAACGTTAGAGAAATAATGGTGACACTCAGCAGAGAAGGAAGTAAGCTAGCCACGTGGCCTTCAGAAGGAGACTCTTCAGACAGAGGTAGATACCGCAATGGCAAGGATTCCATATACTGTGAGCCAGACCCTTTTCCTCCTACTGGGTTGCCTCATCCAGTCTTGATATGAGGGTTTGTGCCTAGTCTTATTATAACGTGCTATGTCATGCTCAGTTGCTATCCCTGGGATAGGTCTGCTCTTTTCTGAAAGGAAACAGAGGAGGACAGGATCTGGGGGAGGCAGGGTGAGGGGAGGCTGGGAGGAGTAGAGGCAGGGGAACTGTGGTCAGGATGTAATGTATGAGAGAATACACACACACACACACACACACACACACACACACACACACACACAATTTCATTACAGAAACAGACATTTAGAAGTTTACATTTCTTGGGGCTGGAAAGATGACCTAGTAGTTAAGATCTCTTGCTCCTCTTACAGAGGAAACAGTTCAGTTTAGAGCACCCATAGGTTCATCATTTCCTGTAACTCCTGTTCTAAGAGTTCTGATTTCTTCTGGCCTCTGCAGGCTCCTGCCTGCAAGTGATGAACATAAACACACATGGCTCATACACCTACACATAAATTAAAATTAAATAACTATATCTTAAAAAAATAAGCCTATATATTTCCTCATACAAAACTCTCAGTCGCCATTTTTTGTACACACCACACCACAAAACACACACACACACACACACACACACACACACACACACACACACACACTTAGTTCTTAATTACTGTGCTGAAATAGTAATACAGAGGGTCAAATGTTTGAAAACAGTGGTGGTAGAGCTAACGATTTTTCAGACTGCTCATAACTTCAAGATGGGATATCTGTTAGTCTCTACCCATTGGCCCCTATTCCTGGGTTGAATTGGGGTAGGCAGAAATGGAAAAGGAGACTCTTGCTTTTGAACGAAGTAGAACACTAAAGGTCCTAGGAAACTACAATGCATGAGGTCAGATGCATGTAGCATTGGGAACATAGAGATGATGGTCTCATCAGCTGGGCCTCTCTTGTAGTCTTAGTGTTGACAAAGTTCAATGCACTGTCTTTTCTCTTAAACACTGCACATTCTCTTATAAGAAGCTGAAAAAGCTGAAGAAGCTCAGTACCTGTGGACTTGTGAGCATATGCCAGAGGCTTTGAGGAGATGATGGTGGAGTCTCCTGATAACAAGGAAGAGCAAGTCGGACAGCAGTCAGCCGTAAGGAGTGGCTAAGGCTCACATAAAGGCCGGGGTTGGTTATAGCAGTCATACCTAGCAGGGTGACAGTGTTCGGAGGAGTGAGGAGGTTAGAGTGAGTGAAAAGAGGCACTCCTTGACATGGAAGCAGTTGTAGGATGGGAGAGGTGTGTGTGTCCATGAGGCGAATCTGCGGGGGCAGGCTTTCACGCCACATGGAGAGATGTAGTGATTTAGAACTAGAGCTCGGGGAGCAATTGGCTGGATTTAGCCCATGGGCCTAATGCTTACTTAGCTGTGCATCTTGGCAACTTCTGTAACCTCTCATGTAAGTTTCTCATCTTTAAAATAAGAAGCCTAACTCCAAGGGATGCTGTGGGTATTAAATAATATGTGTGAAGTTATCAGAAAATGCCTAGCATGTATTAAGCATAAACATCCATCTCTATTGCCAACAAAATGGTAGTTTACTTAAGGGTGGAGGGCATTGTGGAAAGTCATAAAGAGTTATTGAAATTTATTCTGATGCCTCTAGACATAGTCAGCCAGTGCAGCTGTGTGGGAATGATAGAACAGGGGTGATAGCAAGAAACTCAGTCTGATTTGGAGAGGAGCAGGCCACTCCTCTGTTGCTGAGACGGACGCTCTGAGCGTCCCCCTGGCTTCCTTATGGGGAGGATCCACCAAACTGCTTATGCTGCTATCCAGGCTGGTGACTCTGTGCCCTTATGCTCTCTTCAGCAGCATTCTTTTTCCCCCCAAAGGCTGTGGGGGATGGGACGATTCTACTGGCTTCCATCTACCACAGTGTGAATGAGGTCCTTTCTCTTTATTACCCCAACATAGCAGCTTCAGCCTTAGTGAAAGTGTCAAAATGTGGTCCTGAGCCCCTTTTCCTTGGAAGCCCTGCTTAGAACAGCTCTACAGCATGCTGGCTGGCTAGAAGGGACACCCATGAGAGGCTTTACGGTCCTGGTTCCTCCTCTAGGAACAACCAGGAGCTAGGAAGCCAGAGATCCAGCATTGGCCCTCATAGCCACACAGCTCCAGCTCCCTTTCAGTACAGCTTCCTGTGTGAAGAAGTTATGGTCCACGCCCTGCCCAGGCCACATGGCAACCCCCATCTAAGTTGGTCCTCAGGACCCAGGGTGATGCGAACAGGGGCTTCTTTAGAAAGAGAACCAGTGCCGGGTGAGAGCCTGCCACTGCGCTCCTGTTTGCAGTATCATGTCTGAGATAAATTAAGTGTTAAGAGTTCGGAGGGATTACAGCGCTTGCGGGCTGTCATCAGAACAATTGTGTTCGAGCGAAGCGAACCAACTCCACTGACACTCATTTTCTGATCCCGAAGAAACAAAACCTAAGCTGATGGAAAGGGGAGGAAAAAACAGAACCTTCTTCTGCTACAGTAGTGAGTCAGAGACTGATATACCCCTTAGTGGTTCCTGGCCCTGCTGCTAGCCCAGGATGGGCTGCTGGGGCTTCAGCCAGGGCCCAGCAAGTCAGACCAAAATGCTCCCAAATGGGTGACTGATGATGCTTGGGAGCAGCCCGGGAGAACAGTGTGGGAATTTCAGATCACAGCTCTGACCTGTCCCCTTTAAGATCATTGCTTACTCAATTCTAAAGTGACTTTGGGGTTTCTATGTAGCGAATTCTACCCTGGGTGGACACTTTCCCAGGCAGCCTTCCTCTGAGTTCTATTTGAAGATTTTTTTTTTACGCAAAAATCACTTACAAAAGTAGATTTGTGTGGTAAGAAGCAAGAATGGATGGCAATGGGGGCAAGATTCCATTACTCCTAAGTCAATTGGCTGTAGAATACATAAGGCTTCTTTCTAGAGCAGCAGAGAAAGGCACTAAAGTGGCCGCTGATTTCCCCAAATTGCTCAGAGTCTGTAGCTAGTGTCATAGCTTTGGTCACAGCGTTGGGCGACTGAGCTTGCTGCCCCTCTTGTCCTCCTGGCCCTGGAGGCTGACACCACAAACCCGCAGGAATCCATGGTTCCCCAGGCAACAGAGGGATGATTTCTTGAGCCTTGAGGACCAGACACCTTCTGATTACCTGTTTATCTGTGGCAATGTGGTGGGTGAGCAGGCCGGCAGGTGTCTGCACCTAGAAACCGAGGGAGTCTTTGTATCTCTAAGACTTACAGAGAGGGTCATACAGGTGGCAGGTGTTCAGAAAAGCTTTTAAAATGTTGGCAAATGCCTTAGGCAAATAAAAAAGTATTGGCATTTTACATTCTCTATATATATATATATAATACATAAATAGGTGAGCCATAACTTCAACTGTCTGCTTCCATAAAATATCTTCCCATTGCCTAAGAAGAGGAGTGTGTGTGTGTGTGTGTGTGTGTGTGTTTCCTTATCTCTAAGATTAGATACTGTACCATGTGAGGCCATTCTTCATTACGTAGTCATTTGGCTCTCTGTTGTCCTTGTGAGCCTCATAGCCTTATTATATATTGGATGCTTTTCACTGGTTCTATAATGAAGGAGCAATTTGTCTCCAGATCCAAACCTAGGTATAGTGACCTAGCTTTACGTCTGGCCTTGAGCATCAAGAGAATGTTAAAATACCCAAGAGTATAGAAAACCTCAGAGGTCACAAAAGGGAAAGAGGAAGTCCTCATGCCTTTCATGGATGTGTGCAGAAGAACAAGAGACACTAAGAGAAATCACAGTCACCAAGATCATACTGTCTGCCTGCAGCTGTCGCCCGCCCTCCCTCCTCAAGCTTTTGCAGACAGATTTCACTGTATCTCAGGGCCTGAGACTCTTCTAATTATCTCATTTAAATTTCCCAGCACTATGAAAGCCACTGACTTTCATCTTAATGGCAATGGAATCACAGCTTTGATCACTTAAGGCCCTTTCTGGGGCCATGTATTGATGCATTTAAGGAAATGGAATTTAAGGAAACAAATGAATACTCTGCTTTGATTGGAAAATAGATTCTCAAAAGCCATATGGGGAACATGTAGGGAACCTGTGAGTAGTAAGCCTATTCTACCTGATTCAAGATCCTGAGTTCCCAGCCACTTGAATTTGAGGGGGGCGGGAGAGGACATTAGTAACCATTTAAAATCCCATGATTCCAAAACAGGTTACTGCATTTCTCAAAGGCCTGCCTGGCTCCTAGCCTTGTGCCACAAGCTTGGTGGGTCTATTCATTCTCAAGGTGCTTATTTCCCCCCACCCCCAGAGTTCCCAAGATAGATGCAGCTCTGAGACAGGGGCATTACTAAGATAAGTGTCCTTCTGGACACTCCAGCAGGGAGCTTTGCTGTCATCCACAGACCCTCACTGAAATCTCCATTTTAAGAGGCTAAGGGTTCTTAGTCCCCTTTAATGTACACACCACTGTGACCCACAGAGCCAGGCAGAGCAGCCCCCAGAAGGTGAGGCATGTGTATTACTCCATCCTGTTCTCAGGTCAGTTTCATTGTGACCTCCCAGGTGTGAAGTGACAGTGAGTCTTGAAGTCAGCACTGGATTGGGGATATGGCCATCCAGGCACTTGTTTCCTCTGTTCCTCGGGGTCAGTAACTTTTGGAAATGCAGCCCTCTCGGTCTGAGCTCTCCTTTTCGTGAAGGAAGAGTGACGACAGTGGTCTTGCCTGAGGTGAAAGATGGGTAAAGAATAAATCGGGTGTTCTTAACAAGAAGTTATTTTTCTGCAGAGGGGACACTTTACCATGTCTTGACATGTTTAGTTGTCATAACTGGGCTAAGGAGACATAACCAGCAGAAAGAAAGCAAGGTTCAGGGTGGCTGCTAAACACACCCACAAGACAGACTCAACAATAAGGTCTTTAGCCAGTGTCAAGTTCAAGTTGAGACATGATCTGTTTAATCCGTTTTAAGGGCAGCTGCAGGCAGACTGGGCCCTGCTATTGCACTGTCTGTCATAGGTAAAAAACAAAGACAGCCATGCTATCATGGTCCTGAGGCTCCTTTGCTTGCTCCATTCAAAGGCTACCATGGCCCCTACAAACCCTCTCACAGACACTGGAGCCCATAAGTTCATCCTCACCAAGGGCATTGGTACTATGGCACCTTCCTCTTGCCTTCTGGGAGGCTTTATGAAAGCATGGCCTTGTGTGTTCATACTGGTCCTGATATTTAGAAGGAGCCTGATGGGTGAAAGGTTTAAAAGAAAATACTACCAGCATGGACATGCTTTTGCTTGCCTCTTTCTAAACATACATAAATTATTAGGGAAACTCAGGGAGATGAGTGAAGCTAAGATGTTATATACAGAACAACAAAAGGGAAAGGCAGGTTAATTTTTTACAACTGTAATTTTTCAGACAGAAATAAGAGGGAATTATTAAATAAATGAGCGCCAACCACCAAAAAGATAAGAGATTGAGAGGAACAAAACAAGTCTATAATGTCTGAGATTTAAAGACTCCAGAAGGCAAAGGCTTTGAGAGGCCACTGAACAAAAAGTAAAAGATCAGGAAAACAAAAGGTGAAGCCCAGAAATTCAGTGTGAGGAAAGCTGCTAAGGATCTAGCTTAGTGGCAGGGTGTGTTCTCAGCATGTGCAGGCTCTGAATTTGAGCTCCAGCATTAAATAAATAGTAAAGTAACATATTTAAAATATGATTGACATAAGAAAAGATCAAAGACAAAGTTGAAAAAAAAAAACATGTGATTTTTCAAGTCTGGAAGGTATCTTTCTTTCATGGAAATAGGCTAGTCCCTAGGAACCACACAGGAGGAGAAGAAAAATGAAGGAACTCATTGGAGAAAGACAGAAGGCAAAGTCCGGTAGTCATGCCTGGGTTCCTCAGGATGGGAAAATGGCTGCAGCATCTTGTGCACAGACCACCATCCTTCACAGTTCTTGCTAGAGAGACTTGAGATATGAGAACCCTAGGCTGATGTATAGAGGCACTGTCCCCAGGCAAAAGGCGTCAGTGGGATGTCGAAAGCCTTGACTCCACAAGGCGAGTTCCTCCTGTTCAATCTTGAACCCTCTATAAAAATAGAGCACTGAACAGGCCCCTGAATAACCAGGCCCCATTGCCATTTTCTCTTTTAAAACATTGTCTTGCTTTTCTGAGTGTTTCGCCTGCATGTTGTCTGCACACCACTAGGATTCCTGGTGTTGGTGGCCGTCAGAAGAGAGCATCGGTGCTCTGGAACTGGTGTTACAGTGGACGGTGAGCCACTGAGTTGGTGCTGGGAATTGAAACTGGGTCACATAAAATGGTAGCCAGTGTTCCCAAGCCCTGAGCCAGCCCCTGCCATTTGCTTTTATTCTTGATTCTTCATCAATGCTCACTTCATTGGAATGTGAAACAGAGAAAGAAAATGGGGCTAGGTTCAAATCCCCACCCTGCCAATGGCTAGCTACGCAATTTTAATACTTTTATTTCGATTGCCTGATATCAAAAAGAGGGCTTTAGAAAGTTTACCCCTTTGAATTATACAAACAAAAACATTTTCTAGAATGCAAGCCAGTTGGGGCCATAAAGAATTTCTTATTTGCCTTTCTGTCCTCAGTATTTGGTAAGTTGCCCAGGATATGTTAAATGTTGAGTGCATCTGAAGATAATAATAATAAAAGCCAAGTTTTGAATATTGCACTGCAATATGCCAGGAATTATGCTGCACATCTTATTTTGGTTACATCTGTTAATCTGTAAAACATGTCCATTAGGTTTGATGCATCATTAACCGTGTTGCAGAGTAAGCTTATGGGTAACTTTCCCAAGAGCTAGCTAGTTTTCAGTTTTTCAACATAGTTAATGAATTAATGCATGCCCAGGTGTTTCAACAAGTCCAGGAGTCAAGACAGGCTATGTGTGAACTGAAGAGTGGCCAAAATATCTATGACACCCATACAACATTCCTGGGAACTCTGCTCTGAAAATACCTTACAGCACCTGCCTAGCATCCATACTTAGAGACCCTGAAATCACAGTGTGAGGCCATGTCAGTTTGTTCAGGATCCTTTCACTCCTGATGCTCTGCAGGAGGCTATACCAGGTGTTTTGCTGGAGAGCACTGAACACCTATTCTGTCTGGGTTGGGAGGGCTAAGTGCTGCTTACAATACCTGGCATCTTCAAAAGTGTAGCTTGATTGTATACCTGGTATGTACTGTGCTTTACAGGGGAAGAGAGGCAGAGACCAGATTAAAAGCATTAGCAGAGCAGCTAAAGACAGCCTAAAGGGAAGGAAGGATGGCTGTAGGGAGGGGCAGCTTCTTTAGTCTGAGAATTCTTGTCATAGGGAGCCCAATGCTGACTCCTCAAAGTTGTCCCTCTGCTTCCCTGTCTAGAAGCCTACTGCTAGATAGAGTCTTTGAGCAGCTGCTACTCCAGATGAACATCTAAGGCCATGTTATCCCTGCAATTAGCATAATATACTGGAACATTACCATTAATCCTAGAGTCTAGGCAAAACCATCAAACAAAAGTGTGCCAAGCTGGTCTTCCCAGCACCTCCCGGACACTCAGTAAAACATTCCAGGCAGGCAGACGGGCTGGAAGACAGACAGACAGAACCCCTCCTCCACACCCACACAAACATACCCACTCTTCATTCTTCCTCTTGTTTTCCACACAAAGGGCAAACTAGGCTGGGATAAATCTCTTAACTGTTTTTTTTTTGGGGGGGGGAGGTGGTGGAAAGAAGATTTTAATGATGAAGTGGCAAGAAAACACAGCAGCAAAAAAACCAGCTTTTAGAATTCACTCAGTTTTGCTGAAGAAAACAGGAAAGATGAGCAAGAAATGAAGCTTAATTTTAATGAAGGGAAATTTGAAGCTAAGTAAAGAAATTACAGGAAGTAGGAGCACTTGGGATTCAGGCAAGTGCAAAGTCTCACATTGCGTTGTGACGGACAAGATTTTGTTCTTTAAGATAGAACACAAAAGGATGAGGCAGAGAGCTCTCTGCAACCCCGAACAGAGGTCCTGAAGTACTGGAAGCACGGACCCGCTTTCTTCCCAGAGGAGCTCTGGGGAGGTCAACTGAGGATACATCTTTCTCCACAATTCTTGCAGTTCCTAGTTCTCTTCCATATGAGTACTTGAAACATGGGAATGTGTTGTGTATCTTGGCAAGGAGTCATCCTCCTGCTTGAAGCAACGAGATCAGATTTCCCAATAATGAATTCCTGTGACAGCTTTAGTCCATTAGTGTTTACCTTGTAAAGAATTCAAAATTGTATAAATTTTGTAAAATTGTGTTTTAATATCTTAAAAGTATAATGTATGCATGAACATAAATACACATATGCATCTCATTCCTCAGTTTTTGGTTTTTTTATACATGAGTGGGTGGAAAAAGAGAGAGAGAGAATATGTGTGTGTGTTCATGTTAGCTTATTAAATCACGAGAAGATTATGGATGGCCTCCAGATGATGTGGCTTTTCCATTCTAGTGTCTGGGTAGACTTGAAGCATGCTGCTGAATACTTAAGTGCATGCTAGAAGCTCAAGAGCCCTCCCCATGAAGGCCAGCTGCAGACTTGGTTCCATGCTCTGAATAACCCTTCATCACTTCAAGGACTAAGGGTGCACACCTCCCTAGTCTCTCCACTCAGACTCCTCCCTAACCTCCTACAGAATCTGCAAAGATGTAGGAATCTCAGAGTGAATATAATGCTTGCAAATCTGAATTATAGGTGCAGAAAAAGACCTAGAATAAATGGAGGGTGTGTGATACTTTATTAAAAATATACACAAAGGGAGTTATATTTAGAATACTGTATCTTCTCCCTATATACCCAGCATATGACATACATACTATTCCTTCCCTAAAATACTATATATTAGTCTGAATATATACTCTAGATGTATAATACCATATATTTTCATATACATTATTTCAATAAATCTAATATAGAGAGTAATAAAGTTATACTGTTTTTCTATGTACAGTACTATATACCAATCTATAGTTTTTAAAATGTATTTTGTTATATAGCATTTTCGCTATATAAAATGTCATATACTACTTGTGCTTCTTCGTTGTTTTTTTTTTTTTTCAACATGATACAAACCAGTCAGTCCACTGTGGGTGGTGCCATCCCTGATCAGTTGGTCCTGGGCTGTATTAAGAAATCAAGATGAGAAAGCCATAGCGGGCAAGCCAGTAAGCAGCACTCCTCCATGGACTCTGATTCAATTCCTGCCTTCAGGTTCCTGCCCCTGACTTCCATCAGTATTAAATAGGATGTGACATGAAAGTATGAGCCACATGAACCCTTTCCTCCCCAAGTTGTTTTTAGTCTATGATTTAATCACAGAAACAAAGAAGCAAATTAGGATAGTACTCTACATATATTTGACATAATCTATAATATAATTGACTTCAATTGTATGCACATGCATACATGCACACACACACACACACACACACACACACACACACACACAACTGCAACCTGACTCACTGCAACATGAAAGTTGGCATTTGATCCCCTACTGAAGTATGAACCAATCTTAGCTTCTTCAGGTGTAGAGATGGTGGCTGCCATTTGGACCTGAGCAGAGGACAGGTCTGTGGGGCCGATTCTCAGTGGGGCTGATTCTCAGCGGTACTGACAGCCCCTAACGAGACCTACTGGCTGGAGTATAGTTAAGGCTGCTGAGGCTCGGGGCATGCTTTCTGAAAACGATTTTCACTCTTCCCAGGTAATATGGTTTTGTATAGAAACCAAACTTTTCATTTTACTAGAAGGCTTGGAAAATTGCGGACAACAGAGTTTGTCTATCTCTTAATGCTAGTCCTAAACTCTTGGTTCTTTTTTGCTTTGCAGAGGGCGGCTATCCTTAAAGAGTGGGACATGCCATTCTTCTTCTTCTTTTTTTTTAATCTCTTGCAGAAATGCTTTTACACCTTGGGTCTGGGTGATGTGGAGACAATCTCTTCAGGCCATGCATCGAATAAATAGGCAGGTATCTGACAACATTCTCAGTCAATGGCAAAATCCAAAACACAGATCCCAAACCAGAAAACAGAACCTCTCCAGATAATTTGGGGAGAGCCACAAAATGCTGAAGTAAATCCTTATCAGGAATTTTAATGAGCAAAATAAAATATGAAATCTGTGTGATTAAAATCCAATCTTTCCCCTTCTGCTCAGCGAGCAGAGGCTGCCAGAATGAAGGCACAGGCAGGCACTGGGAGGCCCTTTGTATTTAATTACTGCCAGGATTTTTCTTAGTTCAAAGCCCTCTCTCTCAAGCCTCCACAGGGGTAAGAGAGAACTCTAGAGAGTAAATAAGCTCTCCTCTGTGTGATTTGGAGTACTGGACGGCAGACAATAAACAAACGTCGAGAGACCCAGGCCAATTTGTCTTACTTTACACGCCTGCCAGGGCGGGGGTCCCACGTGAAGTGTGGTGGAAGCAGCTCCACTCGGCAGTGCCTCCCTTCACCCGCACACTCAGTTCTGGATATTTTGTCTCCTTTAGATTTTCCTAAATCTGTAGCCTTCTGAGTGTTCTGGGGGCCTAGGGGTGGGGGAGGGCGTCTATCTGCATATCACGTGTCACCTATCATCCTGGAGGCGATATTAGTTTGTCCTGCCTGGTTGACACCTCTGCCAATTTGGTAATGGAGTTCCCACAGTCCCTGCTTTGAGCTCCTTGCTCTGAACTCTGGATGCTGATGGGTCAGTACCCCAAACAATTCTCCTTAGTTCTTACTCATCACAGTGTGATGACTTTTGTGGGGATGACTTGGCGGCATGTTAATTTAATTTAATTTCCACCACAGTGCTACCTCTTCAGTTCATACTATCTGTTCTGTTCTGTTTTGCTCCAAGTACTGATTTCATCCTCTGAGTCTCTATTAAAGAGAGAGGGTGTCTCGTGTAAGTATCAGAACTGAATAGACCACAAGTGGGCTGCCAGGACCCTTCAGAAATCCAATCTTTTGCTTTTTGGCAGAGAAGGTGATAATTGATGTTTTGCCACCAGACACCCTAGTGGGGAGTGTGATGCTGGGACAGCTCTAGGCTTTGGCAGGGTCCATTTTCCCAGCTTGTTTGTGTGAACGGGAGTGAAACGAGATGGTAGGATTGGACCACAGGTTTCCATGTCCCTGGATAGTGGTGGCTAAAACATCACGCAAATACATCTCTTTCCTGTTATTTAGTTCAACTCTTGCCATGTGTTCTAGTAGGTAGATTCTTATTTTAATGTTGTCTTTTAATAATAGTAACTTAATTTTTATATAGTAGGCTTTGTGTAAATAGTCACGGAGAAATACAGCATCTGCAATCACTCAGTTGCTTATTCATTCTTTCAAGAAATATTTGTTGAGCAGATGTTACGTGTCTGGCGCTATGCTAATCTCCAGGAATAAAGCAGCAGGGTAGATGGAGACATGACAGCTTGGACAACAAAATGGACATAGAGAATTGAGCAGCTTTGGGGGAAATAACTGGGAGCACTCACTGATGGATGGATGAAGGCAGTGGGTAATAAATAGTTCTTGTATTATTGGCTTTGGCAATTAAATCAATGATGGAGCATATAAGTGACCTGGGGAAGATGGAAGGATGCTTGTCAAGTGCTCTCGGGCATTTTACTGTCTGATCTTTAATCCAATTGCTTAATCAGTATAAACTGTATTGAACTAGTTAAAAGTGTAATTTTTTTCTGATCTGGTTGCTCACCTTACTCTTACTAAAGATGTGTATCTGGAAGATAAAGCCCAAGCATTTATGTTTGTGAAAGGTCCTCAGATGACATCTAGCATATCCCCAATGGGAAATATCACTAAAGAATATAAAAATAAATAGGTATTTGTAGGACTGTGTGTAGGAGAGCAAGGGTAGAGAAAGGTATAGTGTACAGAACAGATTTTAATGTTTTAATGAACAGAGCATAAATAAATGGGCAAATACACTGGGTGAGATAAACCACATGATTTATTTTTAATGTTGGCCATTAAGTAATTTGGGAATATTTTTTATTTCTCTTCTATTTTTAAACATTGAACTTTTGTTCAAATAAACAACTGAAGTTACCATGGTATGTCAATATACAATCATGTGTGTTTCAGTGTGCATCTGTATAATTTTATGTCTTTTGTTTGGCACTGAAGTTTTTGAGATTGTCTGGTTCCATATGTCATCTAACTGGAGTCTAGAGTTGTGTGCTATGATCATACATACTCATGTCTACTCTTAGGCTTGAAGGAATCACATTGACATTGTTATTTTCATAAGGGTCAGCACCATGACCCACATGTTTGAGCTTCGAAATGGCAGATTAGCACTTAGTACATATGTGTAGTACTGTATTATATAGATATCAAACAAACTGGAGTAATAGCTAATCCTCATTGATACAAGGTGATAAGGCATATGGGTATTTACTATGTGGTGGAGATGAAGTGGGTTTTTGGTTTTTTGGTTTTTTTGTTTTGTTTTGTTTTGGTTTTTTTTTTTTTTTTTTTTTTTTTTTTTTTTTTTTTTTTGGCCAGAATGCAGCATCATACTCCTGGTTGGAACAACCAAAATTTCTCTAAAAGAGCCACATCCATGTGGAAGTCTCTACAAATTTATGGTAACTCCCATGATGGTGGAGAAATGGAATGCTGCAGACGGAGAGCCCTGTCTTGCACTACCTTTAGTCTCCTTAACAGCTATTTATAAGCCAGCTCTGTATCTGACCAAATATTCTTTCAACTATCAGGTTAAATCTTTGGAGCCTAGTAACTTAGCAGACTCTTAGTCTCTACCAACGCAAAGCTAAGAATGTCTAAGAACGCTTTCAGATGACATATGGAGCCTATAGCAAAGACTCCCACTTTCCTGGGACCTGATATCCCCACCAGTGTTGTTTAGGGAATTGACTGATTTGTGGCATTCTTTTGTTCTGTGACTATAAAAACCTCATGCAACCATTCCCATTTTGGAAAATGTCATCCAAATCAACTGGAATCTGTGTTCCCGGGCCAAAGTAGCTGATATTTGGCTTAGAAAAAGCTATCTCTTACTCCCTTTGGATTGAGAGATGTACTTTGCATCTTGCTCAGTCCCCTTACAGGATAAATGCCACAAAATTAGGAACAGAGGAAATACTTTAGAACAGACGCACATACATACATAAATCTATATACATTAGTCCCTCCACATATATGCACAGAGACCTAGACATACACATATCCTTACACATTCACACGAAGTCCTATATGCACATACACACAGTGTGCACTTGCTCAGCCTCGTATGTGCTGACAGTCTGATATGGTCTGTTTTCCAATGCATCATCCCAAACAACTATAAATTGAATCAATCTGACTAAAATCAATGCCCTTTTGTAGCACTACTTAAACTCTAAGTGGAAGTGAAGGCTTTGAAGCTGTTTTCCCTGGGTAAATGAGGCACTTGGGGAGCTTTTGATGGCAACAGGAGCCTGTGGCTCCTCCCCTGTCCAGCAAGGTACCCTCTTCCCAGAAGCTGGGAAGTAATTAGGGAGCAGGCAGAGGAATAAATTACAGGTTTTAATTTAAAAAAAATTTCTTCCTCTGGATCCTCAATATCCCATGTCTTTGTCCCTTGACACCATGAGTTGTGATCCTAGTGACAGCAGATACTGTGACCTAGGCCTTAGCAAGGCAAGGACTGACAGGTGATTTAAGCCCTTGAGAAAGAGACTTATGGGATTCCTCATGTCTTCCTTGAAAGAGAATGGGCCTTTCTCTTTGAGTTAGCTACCCACAGGACTGGCCACAACCCAAAGCCAGCCTACTCTGCTCTCATCACATCCAGGGAAGATCACCAGACACAGAGCCCCACAAAACCCTTCTGGACAGTACATCCAGCAGAGTCATTCTTATGGGAGAAAGTAGAGGGGGTGTGGGGCTAGTAAAAGCATCTAGTTCTAAACTGTGGGGTGGCTGCTCTCCTTATCAGCTCGCTGGGAGTTTCCAGAGAGGACTGTGTTTTCAAAGTGTTTCTTTTTGCAGTTATAAAATGTGTGCTTTAGTGGAATATGAACATTCTGGCAAATTCCTTTTAATCTGTGAATGAGGAAGATGGAGGTAAGAGCTAACATGGATTAGATATTTGTGATTCGGACTCTGATACTTGCTACATAATAACTTGTGTTCAACAGGCACTCCGGTGTGCACTACATGTAAATCATCTCATTTAATTACAAGAAACTGTGTCAGATGGGGTTACTGCTCGTATTTTGTGTGTAAGGAAAGACAATCAGAGAAGAAAAGATTTCAAACCCTTCACATAAGTTGATTCCAAAACTAAGATGCAAAACCTGATCTGCTGGACTAACTCCAAGGACACAGGATCCAGAAAGTGGCTCTTGGACAGGAGGGGGAAAAGAGGGGACAGAGGGAAGCAGAAGGGAAACCATCCAGGCTCCCTTTCAAGTAGATTGTTAATTAAATTTACAAAATAAATGGCAGAATCATACAAATCAAGTATGCCATTCAATGAGTTTGGGTACATATTGGGAGAAAATAAATTTTGATAATTCCAAACTATCAGGAAAAGTGAGAAAATGGCTCCCCAGGAATGAGGAATTCATCTCTTCAGCATGCTTCGACGGGGAGTTCAGCTTCTCTGCTATTGGTATTCATATCATGTAGAGGACGAGGCCATTTCAAAGCCAGCCTGTCTGAGGCATTTTCTGAGAAGCTTTGAAGGTGAAAGAATGTGAGTCCATTCTAACTCAATGCAAATGTCTTGGAAATTCCAGAAAATGATGTTTTCTTTAACAAGATAGATGGATGAAGCCAAAGATTCATGTTGGACCTGTAGAGTCACAGATCTCTTTTTCTTAGTCTTAACTGTAGGAGCCTTCAGCTGTAAACTTGGTGCTCTCAGACTGGGGATATTGTAACACTGGTGACTCTGTTTCTTGCTTTAGACATTTCTGAACTCACCACACAAGTGAAGAAGGTCAGTCAGCTCCCAGTCAGGCTTAGGCTTAGAGAAAAGAGAAAATCTGTCCAAGAACAGCCTTAGAGAGAGGACACAAATATAAGAAGTTGTTTGGCTGGGTGATGCCTATGGATCTGGGTGGTTAGAGGATCCAGAAAGTAAGTGTCATCATCAATTATGGCAGCACCTTAGTTTGTGGGCACTCTTCTTTTGGGGAACATTGCAGTCAGGTTGGCATTAGGGAGAACACATTCCAAGCCACTCTGGAAAATGAATGTTAGCAAGGAATTTGCATCTCATCAAGAGCTCTAGAGAAGCTGCTTGCAGTTAAAAGGGGATTGGACAACAGCTGGGTGGCCTGTGAACTGTGTCCAATGCAACCACCTCCCAGGCAGCCCTGGTGATAAAGAATGCTCTGATTTTCCATTCACAGGCATCTCACCTGGGTGCATAACTCAGCTGGGCTGTTTGAATGTCTTAGCTTGTCAACATGATGTGCCATGAATTTTAAAGAGCAAGCACTGATTAATGTCCTGGGTTAAAATGATCAGGTTGGAAGAAAAATAAAAAGCCTCAGCATCTTAGACCAGTGAAATCATGAGATGTTGAGTAAAGCAAGTTTGAGTATCAAGGATGTACTTGATCCAGCTGCCTAGGACTATGAAATCTACAGTGTGTTGACTGGAGCTCTTTGTAATCATGTGGTTCTAAATGAGATGGTGCCTTAAGGAGTTATTAAAAAAAAAAATAAGCCAGAGCCGGGAAGTAGTTGGAGAGATTTAAGCAGCTTTTATTCAGAGTTATTGCAAGGTCTAGGGATACAATCTGAGTCTTGAAAGTAGGTAGGATGGCGTTGGCAAGATGGATCAGCTGGTAAAAACTCTAGCTGCCTAACTTAATAACCCAAGTTCAATTCCCCAGATCCACATGATTGAAGGAGAGAAAGCTGACTCCCCCAAGTTGTCATCCACATGTCCACTCTGGAATGTGTGTGTGCTTGAGTGCGTGTGCACATAAACACAACAGACAAACAAATGAATAATGTTTTTTTTTTTCAAAAACAGGAGAAGGCTATCAGTATAGGACTGTGCTTAATGACAAACAGACCTTGGACAATTAGAAATTTGGAGTCAAATAGCATGGTGGCAGTCACTGGGTTGAAGCATAGCAATAAGAGTAGTTAAGGGTAAAGGGAATTGTGGTCAACCTGAAGGCAATCCAGGAGAGCAGGGCATCACCTTGGACACGATGCAGAGTATAGAATCCAGTCACATACTGAAGAAAATCTCAATATGGAAGAGATCTTTGTCAGAACTGCATTTTACAAGGCTTTGTACAGATAGTCCTAAGATGGGGATCAGGACGCTCATGTTTAGACAAGCAAAGAATCTTTTGTGAACATAGAGGGTTGTAGTAGGAGGTTCAAGAGCAACAACTTGGTTCTTATAAAATGCCTAGGATGAAGCATCTGCTGCAAACTGTGAAGCAGCATGTCATGCATGGCATCTGTCATAAAGAACACTTCCTTGGACCTTTGCCCAAGGCCAAGTAACCTACCAGATCTTCAAGTAACCTAACTCTCTGACCTTCAGTCTTCCCATCTGCAAATGGGAATAACGATAGTTGTATGTCCCTCCTAGATATCCTGGAGGTTTAGATCTACTTGGGCCTTAGAGGGGAGTTGACAATAGAGTCAAGGAGCATGAGCTATAGCCACAATCTTTTAAGACACCAATAACAGCATGAGCTTGCAGTGGAGCTATTGAGCCAGCATGGGCATGAGCTGGCTGTTCTGCTAGGGTCTGGACACTGCTGCTGTGCACATAGAAGAGAGAGTATAGTTCCCACCGCTTAATATGCTGATTGTTGCTGAACCTCTGTCTCCTTCCTTCCTTCCTTCCTTCCTTCCTTCCTTCCTTCCTTTCTTTCTTTCTTTCTTTCTTTCTTTCTTTCTTTCTTTCTTTCTTTCTTTCTTTCTTTGTTTTGATGTTGTTGTTACTGGTGGTGGTGATGGTGGTGTGTGTGTGTGTGTGTGTGTGTGTGTGTGTGTGTGTGTGTGTTGTTGTTGTTGTTGTTGTAAATGGCACCCAGGAGCTAACATATTCTAGGCAAAGGCTCTATCACTGAATCACATCCCCATTCCCACTGTTTCTCAAGATTTTCTTGAGAAAGTATCTCCCTAGGTAACTTATTTATTCTCCAGTAGATGGTTTTCAAGTTTTAAAATGTCTCTGAAGTAGTGATAAGTCCTTGGTGGCATGTGGCAGGTTAATTAGACTTTTTAAATTGTGTTACAAGAATTTTTGTTTTAATCCTTATTATATTAAAAAAAATCTTTATTTAAAAAAAAAATCACACACTCAAGTTAACCAGAACCCAAGACTGTATGATACAGTGAAATTCTACACAGTTGGAAAAGCCATTTGGAACTGAACCTATGGGGTTTCACATTGGATTTTATACTTTCACTACCAACTAAGTTTTTATGAATTTATCCAACACCTAAAACAAAATATCCATGGCAGTGTTAGAACTAAACAAAAATTAGTTTTATATCCTTTTTCATAACTCATATCCATTACCTGCCTTCAGTCCCCCTTACCCTCTAATCTTTAGCCTTTCTTGTTTTCTTTTCTACATGTTGTACTTTACTAACATGGCATTTGCTTACACACACACACACACACACACACACACACACACACACACACACACATATCATTGTGTAGATTGCATATACAAAGGAGAATATGCAGGGTTTTTTTTTTTTTTGAGACTGTGTAACCTCACTTAAGAGTATACATTCTAAGTCTATCCATTTTCCTTTAAATTTTGTGATTTCACTTTCCTTTAGAGGCAAATAGTGTATTTGTATTATATAAATATTAATATGTATACAATACACACACGTATATATTAAAATTTCATTATCATTTCATCTGTTGAAGACAACTAGGTTGATTCCACTTTTTTTGCCACAGTGAATAAAGCAGCAATAAAAGATAATTTATGTTTCATAAATAATTGTTGTTTATAAAAATCTAAACAAAACTAAGATTTAATGAAATGCAATAGTTGAACCAAGTTTAAGAAAATAGACATCAAGTATTGAAAAGAAAGTTTGTGGGAGGCTGGGTGATAAAACCATCATTTTTTAATAGCTCTAGGGCAAGGCTCTATCACTGAGTCACATCTCCTTCCATTTGTAATCTATATAGGCCCACTGATGACATAGTGTATGCCTATTCATGCTGACGAACAAAACTGAAGGCCGGTGTCTAAGGTCAAATGTTAAGAATCATAAACCATGGTTTCTAATCCCAGTTCTGCTATCCCCAGAGGAGGATTCAAAAGTGACTGATGTCTTTTCGTTCTGAGTGTGTGTGCTGCTTGAGCTGAGACCTCAGCATTTTGCCAACCTCATCCTTTCGTTGCCTGTCTGGCTTGACCACTTTCTTCTCTGCACTGGCCTCATTGCTCCTGCTCCTGTTCAGGGACAGGGAACAGAGCCCATCTCTGCCAACCTCATACCTGCCTCCCCTTCCCACAAGGCTCTTCCTGTCTACTCAAACTCCCACTCTCGCCACCCTTCCTACTCTTCTACGTCCTCCCTCCTCACCCTCCCTATGACATTTGTTTTCATCTAGCATTGCTGCTGTCTGTTACACTCTACTACCTTACTCATCTCCGCCCCTTTCAGAAGAGGCACAGTAAACACAAGCAACCTTGAGTATGGTGTCCTCACCCTATCCTTCAAGTCTACACCCGTACTTATGTATAGGAGAAGCTCAATAAACAGGTGTTACCTTAGTCCACCGATTACTGGGGTGTTTGTTCTGATTCGCATCTGGCAGAAAGGAAGCTGAAACAGTGTGAGATGCGTTCAGAGCTCACAGGTACAAAGGGGGGACTTTGCTCTGAGGTGGTTTTAGGTAGAATGAGACTTCCTAGTTCAATATTGGTGGGGAGGGGATTGCTCAGAAGCCAATCCAGTATATATGCTGCTATGTCCATTCTACAAAGGGACAGGCTGTTCAGTGGTCAAAGCTATTTCGTGAGCAAATGAGTTTCACAGCACTCAAGTTAATATAATGTCACAAGAGTAATATGTCCAATGCTGATGGGGCCGATTGACTTTTATTGCCATTAGATTCCACTTTAGAAGCTGCACGTGCATTAAGCTTCATATTTTAAGAGGAAAGGTAGATGCATGACTTTCTGAGACCCATTTGAGGTCTTCATTTTTTAAGGTTAAGAAAATACTAAGTAAAGCAGTGCTAGAGAAAAGCAGAGGAACATGCATGCCATTTATTTTAATGAACTTGCAAGGTTCCCCTTCTATCTTATTCAGCTAGTTTTTCTTATTTGAGTTTACAGTTTTACAGTTTACTATATGCACATACACATATACACCACACATAAACATACATAAGCATACCACATATACTACATACATCACATACCCTTGCACATATCACACATGTGTTCACACATGCACACACATATGCTACATATGCCGTGATATATACACATATACATACATGTATCACACACCACACGTGTATATACACACACAGACTTAGCACATAAAATAATCACACACCACTCACTTGCATATATAGGAACACATATGTACTATATCCACACGTACCACACACACAGTCACACATATGCATACACACAAACATAATACCCTGCATACATACACCTTATTTATCACACACATAACACCATTAAAACACACACCACACATACACCACACACAGAGATAAACTCATGTACACCACATACAGGTACACACACGTACACTATACACAGGTGCACACACATACACCACACATACACACACACACACACACACACACACACACGCACACAAAGACACACTCATGTACACTACACACACACACACATAGAGCACACACAGGCATACACATGCTGAGGTGTGGTTTTCAAGGTCCTATCGTGTTTATCAAATATTTCAGATGAAACGATATGTTCATCTGTTACGCTGATTGCCAAGATTGCAGTGTGACAACAGACATTATTTGGGGATGGAAGCTGAAATCAGAGCCCACTCTCCTCGCTGCCTACAGTGAGGAACAGACGCATGTTAATTTTTCCCAGCAACGTCCATGACTCGAGAGCTGTGGACTCAGGGAACATTCTCGTCATAACAACATGCCCGATGGCTCTGTGCTGGCCACAACTGAGACACTCTTCTATGGAGAAGTCATACCATCGTGACCCCCAGGCTGTAACCTGTAATGGTTGCAGCAACAGTGTGCTTTGGAGAATGTGGCTGCGGCTATAGTGCCGAATGGTGGCAGCAGCCACTTTTCTCTCGCTGCTTATTACGGGGGAGAGCATGTAAAACAGTGGCAGAAGAGGGTTTTGGCTACAGACACCCTGAGCGACCCACTGCTTAATGAACAGTGTATGGAAGCCAGCCCACATTTCCAGAGCATGGAAATTCTATTAAGGTTTCAAAGTTTTCTTGAAAGCACATGTAGGCGATCTACCCCACTCCCCAACATACATATACACATATAACCTTCTCGAATTTATAGTTGGCCTGAGTTTGAAATTGCCAGTTTTGTTATGAAGTTTAGTGTTCAGTGCAGAAGGTAGCTTATTAAATCCAATGAATATTTAGAATGTTAGTTTTTATGATGTCCCAAATCATATTCTTATAGAGCTTCTCAAAGCCTTATGCTAGTTACTTATCACAGCCATAACTAATTTCCACAGACCCAGTGGCTTAATACCTATAGATATTTTTTATTTAAAATGCTGTATGTAAGGAGTCTGGCTTGACAGGTGGTGTCCATGGGCTAATATTGGAGCATCAGTTGGACTGTGACCCTCCTTGAGTCCTAAGAGAGGACCAGTTTCTTCTGTTTTTGAAGACTGCCTGCACTCCTTGGCTCCTGGCCCATTTATTCATACTCTATGCTAATATGTATGATCTGTCTTCAGTTATCACATCTCTTTCTTTGACATCAGCCTGGAAAACATTGGAGATATATCTGATGACCAGGTGAGAAAATTAGGACATTGGATAATGACATTCCCATCTCAAGCCCTCAATTTGATACATATCATCATGCAAACTGCCATTTTCCATGTAAAGAAGCAATAATGCCATCATGGAAGGAGACTACGACTTTGCTTAGGGAACATAATCCAAAACTAAGAAACAAGCATTGTTAACTGAAATGTGTCTCCATAATTTTGAGGCTGCCAGCTTTGGAGTCAGGCAAATCTGAATTCAAATGCTGATGCTTCATTTGTGTATCCACCTACCCATTCATTCATTCATTCATTCATGCAAGCATGCATTCATATTACACATATTTAGAGACTGCCTACTTAGTGCTATGCCTTGTTCTGGTTCCTGTGAATAAGACACACTTGCTTGTCCTGACACATTGTATTACTCTAGAGGAGACAGACCAGACATGCATAGAAATAAATCATGTAATGTCAGTCTGTGATAATACCATACAAATAAACAATGCTGAAAGCTTGTGCCATCCATGTATAGAAACTGTTCATAGTAGTCATGTGTTCATTCATTCATTCATTTATCCACATCACTATAAAACATGTCCTTGGAACACTTAGAGGAAGCCAGGCATTATATAGAGTCTTCCTGTGGGGATGCCTACCCTTTGGTCATCAATACTCACCAGTGAGAGACAATGATTTCCTCATTGGTGGATGAGAAATGCATGGTCCAGGAAGATTCAGCTCACATGACAGAGCAAGCAACTGAACTGCAGATTTTGGGGTGCCATTACCCACGGAGTTTAGAAAATTCCCTTTCCTCTTTACCTGAGCAGATTATCTTCCTTCCCCCTCTCCCGCTTTGTGCATTGTAGGAGGGAGACTAAAGCCCAGAGCTGGGTTTAAAACCCTTCATTTTCCTCCAGTCTTGAGATAATGCGTTTTCTTAGAGCTTCCACTAATTTTCTTTTGATCATTATGGGACTGTGCTATCTTTGATCAATCACTTAAATCTGTGTTTACACAGCCTTAGCCAAGGGATGAGTTGGACAATTACCCATGCCTCGGAACTAATTTCAACAGCCCACTCGGGGCTGCAGCTCTTTCTCTATTATTTCATTCTCTGCTCTAATGCGGAGCCTCGGGACACACAGACTGGGTGGAAAGAAGCAGAGGAGTGACTCTGTCATATGAGTGTCCTCTGCAGTGAGTGATACACCGGGTTTGGTTTGGTTTTCTCTTTTGAAGAAGCATATGTTTCTTCACTTGGTTAAAAGATATGTCTCGTTACCTACAGACGTACATTACTTAAATATGTTTGCAATAAAATATTTGAGAGAAATTTGGATATAGATGAATTCTGAACCTTTACAGAGGAAAAGCATTTAACATGTCGACCATCAGCTGACCACCTTCTTTAATGGCCATCCTATAATGTGATTATATATTATATATGTCTATATTATATTTCTCTGTCTTTCTTACCCCAGGTACAATTCTGCTCTCAGTGGGAGTTAGTGAACCCATTCAGTAAATGCTGTGTGTCTGTTCTGTGGGCTTCCACCTCTCTCCTCAACACTACCTCTTGACAAAGCAGCTCCAGGACATTGGTTATACATCCCCCACATATCTTGCCATTGCCTTGTTTCTAGGCTCAACTGCCTGTTGTGATCTGATGCCTCAGTTGCTTCAGAGCATATCCTTTGCTTTCCCTCCCACCCACCCCCCAGATACTGAACTGTCATGGACTGGGTCGTTCCTTCAATCTGCTGCTAGGCTGTGTTCACTCCTGAGGGTGGTCAGCCTACTGATCCCATCCCAGCCTCCTCCCTTGTTTGAACCCTCCAGATCATACATTTCTTGGAACCTGTGTTCTCTCTTCTTGTTTAGAGTGCATTTCATTGGTGCCTGGGTTTGACTTGATCAGCCCACTCCATTGTCCCTGAGCTTCTGTTTGGATGCCAGCTGGAGTTTTTGCTTTCAGAATCCTAAGACTCCATCACTAATGATGCTGTTTTGCTTGCCTGCATTCTCAAGAAAGTCTGAGCCAAATTCTCAATGCATCCAACACACTGTAGGGAAAGCAAGCACATTATGTAACAGGAAGAATAAGTGTGAGGTCTGCATCTTTTCTTTTGCCTTTGCGTCATCCATTCTCCCAGTTAAATATCTCTCCTCCCCAGTGTTGACCTCTGGGAGAACTCTGAGAAAAATGCCAGTAAGTGCAAAGACTACAAATTAGTAATCCCCAGCAATGCTTTAAAATGATGTTTCCCTTGTAAGTGTTAGCTTGAGAAAATCCACACTGCAAGGGGAGGAGGGAATATCTAGCCCATCAGTGGCAGAGCAGGCTTCGAGCACAATATCCTACTAAATGACACACATAAGGAGTTGAAGCTTGTAATACCTTTTATATTGCTGCCTGCCATCTGGTTGGCAATTGTTAAGCCTGAAATATTCAGGTAAGCTCTATTTTCTCAAATAGTGTGATGTGATGGGGATTCCAACACCACCCGTCTTTTTAAACATCATTAAATTTCACTGTTTTTCAGAACAAAGCAAACTGCACTAGCAGGATGTTTACACAGCATACACATCCCTTGGAAGTGTTGTGTTACAGAGGTGGGACTTCTGCCTTGGGAGGAAGAAAGTGTGGGTCGTTCGGAGTTCTATTTGTGCCTGTAGGTCAGGATGAAGATTCACTATTTGACAGAAACGGTTGCATCCTGTCAGGCTGGGGAAGCGTCTACACCTAGGAAGAAATATGTCTAAGTGTTGAATGAGGGCTGTGGGAGGTAAGAACTACACAGCCTCGTCTTTCTTTTAAATGGTAGGCAAAGGAGAGGGCTAAGTAAAGCATTTCCTGTAATTCCATTTTCTTTTCTTTTCTTTTTTTTGGGCAGGGGGAGATGATTGTTGATGTTTTCTCTATTCTCTTAGAAGTGTTGTCGGGAGTAAATGAGTCAGATATAGCCAATCATTGTACCATGAAGTTTAAATGGATTTGAAGTATCCATTCTTCCCAATTACTTAGATTAAAAAACAACTTTTAAGCGAAACTTGGTTTTCAAACACGGTAGACTAAAAGAATAATATGTACATAGAAATTTGTCTTAGTTAGGGTTTCTACTGATGTGATAAAACATCATGAACAAAAATATCTTGGGGAGGGAAGGGTTTATTTCACCTTATACTTCCCAGTGATAGTCCATCACTGAGGATGTCATGGCAGGAACTCAAGGCAGGAAGTGATGTAGAGGTCATAGTTGAGTGCTTCTTACTGGCTTGCTCCTTCTGGCTTTCTCACCTTGCTTTTTGTTTTGTTTTGTTTTTCGAAACAAGGTTTCTCTGTGAAACAGTCCTGCCTGTCCTGGAACTCACTCTGTAGACCCCTCTGCCTAGAACTCACAGAGATCTGTCTGCCTCTGCCTCCCAGGTGCTGGGATTGAAAGCATGTGCCACTACCACTCAGCTCTCAGCTAACTTTTTTGTAGAACCTAGGACCACCAGAATAGGGGTGGCACTACCCACAATGGGCTGAGCCCTTCTACATCAATCATCAGTGAAGAATGAAACACAGTCTTGTCTTGCCCACAGGCCATTCCTAGTGGGAACTGTTTCCTCAGTTGAGGTTTCCTCTTCTAAAGTGACTCTAGCTTGTGCCAAGTTAACACAAAACTACCCAGCACAAGATTTAAACTTCATGTATTTCTAATAAGCAATGCAATAGGCCTGTTTCTTCACAGATCTGTGCATGCAAACATTGGTTAAATGAACATCCGTGCACTCACATTTTTTTTGGCCAGGTAGGATGTGAAGTGGCAAGGACATGGAAATGAAGAAGCCATACCCCCTGCTCCCCAGCAGTCCTACAATAAGAGATCTGTGATGGAGAGTTAAATCTGAGTTGTGACGTCAGCCTGCTTCCTCTTCAGATGGCTGGTGTTCTGGGATTGTACCAGTCTCCCAGTGGCTAGCAGATTTCTCCATGCTGACTGCTCCACAATTTATATTTCCATTTTCCATCTCTCTCCTGACTCTCTGCTCGTTGATCAAACTGTCTAATTTGCATGTCCATCTGGATGTCCCAGTAGCACCTCAGGCTCAGCATGTCCCACAACAGTATTAGCACTGCCCTCCAGTGCCGAACACACCTCGTCTCACCCCATGGGTGGACACCACACCCTGCTCACCCTGTGTCACCCTCTGACCCACTTGGGACACCTTGCCTATCAGTCCATTCAATCATTCCTGCTTTCCTCTCTCCTGCTTCTCTCCCACAGCCTATGATTTTACTTTGCAGTAAATTCTGGAGCCCCTTGGAGTACTACATTTCTCTTCATGTCCATCACAGGAGAATTAACACACTTATGAAATTAAATATTGTTTAAGCCTATTAACAAATTCACAGAACATATCAGATTTCTCTAATTTTCCCACTTGCCTGTTGTCTGTCCCCAGATCCAATGTATGATGTCATTCTGCATTTAGTTGTCACATTTTCTTATTCTTCTACAATTTGTGACAGTTTTTGCCTCTTGTGACCTTGACACTTTCAAATAATATTGGTTCATTGTTTCGTACAGCTCCCCACCATGTGGCTTTGACTGGTATTTTTTCATGATCACTATGAGATTATAAGTTAATGGGAAATACCACAGAGGCTATGTGCCCTTCACAGTTTATGACAGCAGCTGGTTCATGATAATGGCACATGTCACTCACTGGTGTTATTATCCCTGATCTCTTGGTGAATGTTGTATCTTCTAGAATTCTCTGCTGTAAATCTGCTTTTTCCCCTTGCAAATATTTAGAGGGGAGGGGAGCGTTTCCTGTTTCTGTTCAAAATGATGCCTATTAGTTTAGCATTGATCAGTGGTTCTTGCCTGAAGCAATTATTACTGCAGGCTCCTGAGAGTGATTTTAGTTTCTATCATTCTTTTTACACTGTTGACTGGAATTATTTTCTTTAATTAGTATTTTAGTAAGCATATAAAATAATGGATTACATCATTATATTTTCACATATATGTATCATTATAACTTGCTAGTATTTGGACACTATCACCTCCCCTGTTTTCTCCTGCCCCTCTACTTTCTCCCATCTCATAAACCCTTTTCACTTTCATGGCATTTTATGTGGGCGTGCCAGTATGTACAGAGAAAGAACATGAAATAAATGGCTTATTTCCACCTTCCATTATCCATTCATTTTCTCCCCTAGAATTTTCTTTCATAGGAGAGTGATATCCTCCTCCATTTATGTATTCAGCCATTTGTTGATATTAAGGTAGTCTTACACCCAGCTACTTTAATTTTGTTGTTGTCGTTGTTTATTAAGTTGCTCTAAACTAAGTCACAGGGAACTCGTGAGACCTGGCACTTGTGATGTTTTGTGTGTGTGTGTGTGTGTGTGTGTGTGTGTGTGTGTGTGTGTGTGTGTAAATATCTCTTTTAATAAGCATTTTCTCACATTTTGGCACCAGAAACAAACTACATACTCCTGTTTTCTCATTATTGTCCCTAAAATGTACCAATTCTCTAGGGTGACTTTTTTCTTGACTGGGTCCAAGCCCAGAGCTTCACACAGACTAGACAAGTGCTCTACCACTGAATTGCACCTTGACCTTGTAAAATTCCTTTGGTGGAAGAAAGGTGGCAAGGAGCTGGCCTCTCAGCTCACTGAGATGTGTTAGAAGATATATGTATGTCTACTAACTCATCATAGACAAACACAGATGTGTTTCTCTATGTATCTATGTATCTATCATCTATCTATCTATCTATCTATCTATCTATCTATCTATCTATCTATCTATCTATCATTTGTCATCTGTATGTCTGCTTTACATGAGTCCTCACTGTACCTCCGACTCAGCTCAGCATCCCACAGACTATCTTGGTCTCCCCACTTCCCCAACAGTGAATATCTTTGCTCTCATCTACAATGCATGTGCTGACTTTTTAATCCCAATATGCAAACAAAGTTATTCCAGAAATGCTAATATTGCTCCTATGAGGAAAAAACCAGCTGAATTATCTTTGTGTGGTTATTTTGCTTTTATTTGTAACCTGCAGCAAAACCAAGCTTTCATTTTTTTCTGCTGGATGGACCACTGAATTATGTGATCTCATGATTTTGCCACCCCTAATCCACTCAAGTTGAGTCACTTAAAACAAAAATCAGACTATACTGCTGTAATGTTTAAAAATTTTCAGCCTTTCCATTAAGCCCATTACTTACAGCTGAATTGTCTGGAGTGGCATGGAGGGTCCTCCTTGATTGGGTATCCCCTTGTACATGCCTATTAGGTCTCTGACTTTTCCCCTCAATTAAATTTATACTGTAAGACATTTTGGTTCATAAAAATGGTGACTCTTCTTTGGGTCTCATACAACAGTGATAATTTTACTTGAAGACAGAAAAATAAAAATGTACTTGGAACCAAGTCAAAGAAACCATTGGGTTACATATCTATGAGAGAACAGGAACAAGCATTCTATGAAGGTTATGACCTTCAGCTCCCTTAGTTACTAGGAATATGATCCAGCCAGGAGTTCAGACATTGAAATTAAAACAGACTTGAGTTTAAATCTAAGTATGCTACTTGATAACTATATCTTAACCTCAAGCTGGAGCTACTGTCCATAGACCATCCGCTTGTTTGCAAAGGACTAACAGACAGTCCACAGAGCTAACATTTGACCCGCGTTAGCTTCCTGTCACTATAATAAAATATGTGAGACAACTTATAAAGAGAAAATATATTTTAGCTTACCATTTTAAAGGTTTCAGTCTATGACTGATTGCTCCTGATGCTTTGTTCTTATGTGTGGACAGTACATCACAACATGACTATATAATAGAACAAAACCTTTCATTGGGTGGCCAAGGAGCAAATAGAGCAGGAAAGACAGGGTCATAAATCCTCTTCAAGTTCACATCTGATGACCTAGAGACCCTAAGCTAGGCCTCATCGCTTAAAAGATTTATAACCCCAACCACCGCACACTGGGGACAAAGACTTTAACTTCTGAATCTTTGGGAGACTTTTAAGATCCAAAATGTAGCATGACCTAAAGTATTTACTAAAGACCTGCAGATCACTGAAAACAATGGGCAGAGAAGACACATGGGATGCTTAAACCTCAGCCTAGTCTACTGCAGTTGTTTCCATGACAAACTAAAGATACGAATTGAACTTTCTCTTTGACTACCATATACTTTTGCCTTCAAATTGGACTTACAAATTCTATGAGATGCTCTGGAATCAAAGGTAGGAGACAGTAAAGAATGACAGAGCTAGGTGAAGAACAACTCATCTGTAATAGATGAGCAAGGACGCTAATTCTTCTGGCCTTGAATCTGTGTCATTACCAAGCTTTGAGGGGCCCTTAAATATATCATAACTTACTCACTATCATCAATTACTCACATAGATAGGACACTCAATTACTAGCTTTCAATTATAATGCAGCCTATAATGTAGCTAGCTGTATGTGTCTATATTAGACATAAAATAAGGAGAAGAATTAAATTGTGATGTGGGAGGTGTTTACTGGGCCAAAGAGAAATTGTTCTTGGGCATATTGTAGATTGGCATCTAATTACTAAATGTTCTTGCTTGTGGGTCCTTTATCCATTTATTGCTTATTCCTCTCACTTAGTAGCTGAACTTTAAAGAGGTAAATGTACTCACTCACCCCATAAAATATATTCCCACACTTTATTATATTAGAATTTTTCTATAATTTCTATTTTAGTCCTTGCACATCAGCATGTAAATTTCATAGAAAACAAAGACTATAGCTCACATGTTTATACACCTGCCTCTTCTGGAGAATTCTACATGTTGAAAATCCCTATTTGATAACAATTCCAGGACAAGACATTTCCCTTTGAAAATCAAGGCCAATGTCAATGTTGTACTAACAAACTCAATTCACCACTCAAAATAAATGTTAGCATTGCTTTCTTAAAATAGTGTTTACATATCAAGGTATCATTGTTTGTGATATTTTGTATTACTCTTATTTCAATTAAATTTGAATTACTTCTGAATTACCATGCTGTGGTATCTGTGGCTTTCCTAGGGTAATCAGAAATACAGACTTTTTCACCTGTACAGAGTGCCACCTGCAAAAAAAGGCATTTGGAGTTAGAACCAGGCATGGTTCTCAGCACACAGAGGATCCAGGAAAGAGGATTACAAGCTCAAAGGCAGCCTAGATGGTAAAGCAAGACCCTGTCTCAAAAACCAAACAAAAGGACAAGAAGACCTGAAGAGTTCCATTCTGGGGATTTGACGAGCAAGCCATGCTGGTTAGGGTGATGAATAGTCACACTACTGTAGGGACAGTTCAGATACACTTCGATACTTAAGAAAGTAGAGAAATATTTCAGATGAGAGACATACTCCTGTTAGTGAGCTACCTTGAAGCACCTTCTCAGCTCTCACAAGCTCTCTTGGCAGTGTGCCGAGGCGATTAGGGTTGAAATGATGTTGTGAAGGTCCTTATTATTTAAGACTTCTAAATAAGCCAGATTTACCAATGTCAAATTATTGGTGAGTCGTTTGACCCCGTATTTATTTGTAATTTCCACAAACTGTAAGTAAGAGCTGCTGTAAATCACATTGCCATTGATCTTGGCTCCTCTTGTGTACTTCTAAGATGAACTGTCCATGATCTATAGGAAAGGACCGCTGCTCAGAGAGAAAGCTGTGGAAGGAGTTCCCCAGGATTCTCAGGAAACATGCATGGGCATCAATTATTCAGGAAAGAGAAGTAGACACCTGTATGCATGGGGGTCAGGGGAAACCGTAGTGAAATCTATATATCAGGAAATCTAAATGTGTAGTGTTGAAATCTGGCCTTTGAGGAAAGATTAGAGAAGAGATAAGCGTGTCTGTAATAGGCAATCACTTACAACTATTGACTTAATTAAAGTAACTGCATATCCATGGGCCAGACACTTAAATGATCCTCACAGTCAGGCTTCCTGTATTTCATGTCTTTTCATTTGGAGTTTTCTGTGTTCTTAGCTGAGGGGAAAACTCCTCAACCTCCTGCAGGGCTTTGCCTATTTCTACATGCACTGGAAATATGTGTGAGTCTGCCATCCTTTCCCAAGGTTGACATCCTCATATTGTTGTCATTGTCCTTGGAGACAGGTGCAGGGGGGTGGTCTGGAGGATAATGCAATACTAAGTATCATTAAGCCTCTCTGTGGTGGTTGCTTTGTGCTTCCAGCCTGTTATCTTGTATAATACAGCAACCTTGTGAGATCAGTATTAAGAGAAAGGACATTTTTCTCTTTTGATGGGAACAGGAAGAAAGAACTATTGTCATAAGGAAAAACAGAGTTAAGAATCGAACTGCTTATCACGCTCTACATAGAGGACCCTTTCCCTCCATCTGAGCTCCAGAGGCTTGAGGCAATGTCTGGCTGGCAGGTGACAGGGCTGAGGGTGGATCTTTGTAAACTTGTGGTCTGTCCCCAACAAATCTGATTGAGAAGCAAACTGCCATGAGTGAATATTACTATTTTCTTTTTATCAATTCTCATTACATACTATGAAATTAATTTTTATTTATTTGAGTTGTTTTTAGAATTTCATATGGGTACTTTATTTACATCATTTTCATCTCTCCTTCATAACTCCAACTCCTTTTGTGCCCCCCCAACCCTTCTCAAATTCATAACTTCTTGCCTTCTCACTTAATTATTTTTTTACATATCCACTCACATATTTGTGTGTGTGTGTGTGTGTGTGTGTGTGTGAGAGAGAGAGAGAGAGAGAGAGAGAGAGAGAGAGAGAGAGAGAGAGAAGGAGATAGAGGAGAGAGGGGGAAGGAAAGAGAAAGAGAGAAGAGAGGAGAGAGGGGGGGAAGGAAAGAGGGAGAAGGAGAGAGGGGAAAGGAAAGAGAAAGGGAGAGAGAGAAGAGAGAAGAGAGAGAGAGAGAGAGAGAGAGAGAGAGAGAGAGAGAGAGAGAGAAATCTACTGAGAACCTTTAATGTTGCTCATATATACATATACATTTAGCATTGACACCTTAGGACTGGATAACTTATCAGGTCGCTTGTCCCTAGAGAAAACTAATTCTCCCTCTCTAGGCACCCATTGATGAATCTTTGGTGATAGTTGAGATATATACTTACCTGTAGAAATAAGGTTAAGAATTTAGAATACAGTTAGAAATACGGCTTTAAGAAAATGGTAGCAGTAGGTTTTCCTCTTGAGCCTGTGACCTCTCCAGTACAGGTGGCTGACTAGGTTCATTGTACCAGGCATGAATACCCTCCCACTGCGTGAGCCTTAAGTCTAATTAAACACCCATGATTTCCCACAGCATAGAAATGCCACTCTTGCACTGTTGAGGATGTCCTGCTGGACAGGCCATTGCTGTAGTCTGTAAGCTTTACAGCTGGGTAGGACAATTGATTGTTTTTCTCCCTTAGCAGCTTGCACAGCACCTCTGATCCTATGAGAGCTAATCCTGAGAGAGGAAACTTCCAGGTCAGTTCCAGCTCCGTTTCTCCAAGTCCTGTTTCCAAAGGGTGTTGTGTGCTCAGCAATAAGGTCTTTCCTTCAAGTTAGGAAAGGCCACCAAGGGCAAGGGAAGTAGTGGTTAATGTATATGTTTTGGGATGTAGGACATTAATTTACCTTCTGTAACAACATTTATGTCCCTCAGTCAAGTCTACTGTTTTACTCAGTTATTTTAGACTTGGCCCAAATGCTTTGAGAATCCATTTTCTTTACCTTTGTCTTGGCATGGAATGTTAGGTGGACAGTTCTGTTGCCCAACTTCAGGACTTAGAGCTAACAGCACTATTCTCTGAATGTTTCCACTTTGTAAGATGATCCAGTTCAGGGCACTGTTGTCAACTGCTTAGCACAGTCTGCCATGATGGTGAGTATGTGAACAGAGCCCTGTTCATTTGGATACCTGTCAGTTCTTTGCTATTCTCCGAATGCAAAGAGACAGAAACTATGCTCCACAGGTATTGCTTGTTATTATTCTGATATTTGGGTTCTTGTCATCATTACAATCAAGGGTCCTCACCACAATCAAGTAGTGAACATGCATCTCTTCACTGTATTGGCAGCACTTACGATTCTACCCACATTACATATGTTGGTTGTGGAATTTAACTTTCCTCACAGATTTAGGGATAGAACATACTGTACTCACTTTTGTGAACATCTCTAATTTTCCAACAGTTTTGCAAACTACAATTAAGTAACCTAAAATGTATCACTTTTTTTTCAGTTCAAAATGTTGCACACAAGCTTATTTGTAACAGGGTATTTTACATGAAACTGTCTTGATAGCTATTAAAGTTTAAATCTCCATCCAAGAACAGAATGTGACATTGATGGACCTTTATGTCTCTCTTTCTTTACACCTGGATCACACAGACAGCACCAGGAAACTTGCTAGAATGCACAATTTGGGTTTGATGAGAAAAGTAGAAGCTTTTCTTGTGACCCATGATATCTATATCATTTTTTATTGTTTGTTTCTACATATTTTCCAAAGATTTCTTCTCCTTATTTCAAGGTACTCTCTGACCATGAATTTGTGATAACTTCTGAATGGCTGATATCAGTAACCAACAGCATTCCCTTTAACAAGTCTAGGTCAACCTTAGAACATATAGACTAGCATAATTTCCAAAGGTCTCATTCAACACCAGATAGGATGTAAAGCTTCCATGTGTTGCTAGTTATTAATAGGATCCAGGTGTGCTTTGTTTTCTTGATAGACTTCCTAGTTCTTTTATTTAGTGAAACACGGAGGAATCAACAGGGCAACTGCAATGAATAGCAGACTCAGCAATCAGCAATCATGAGACATCTAGCTTATCATTTGCATTCTATTATGCAGTTAGTGGATGAAGGTAGAGAGCGTGTGATAAGGCACATTTTTGTTAGACCTTCTTATACCAGATGCATGATTGCCTCCTGGTAAGGAAATTGGTTTTTCATGCTTAAATACTTTCCAAGTGATGCTCTCTCCTTATGCCAACTCCAGTTTCTGTCTCTTTATTGTCTTTTTGGGTTTTTTTTCTGTACATCAGAGGGCCTCACATTTTCTCTCTTCTCTTTTCTATCTTCTTTACAGATATTTGCTTACTTTTAATATTTATTTACTTATAAATATTTTATAGCAAAAACGTTCTCGGATATCAAATGTTCAGGTACAGTGCTTAGTAACCAATGTACAAACACATGTGCTTCAGGACAATGCTTATATAGTAGAAAAATGAAATTTTAGTATGTTATTAAGTTACACACTTCTAAGCTCCTTTAGTTCAGTGGTAGTAGCAAAATAAGCATGTACGGTGATCCTTCTTGATTACATTTGTTCAAATGTGTTGCTATCACAATCCAATGTGTACTATCAAATTACTTTACCCTCTGAGATTCCTGTCTAATTAGCTCCATTCACAAAAATGTAGAGAGGGTGAAATGTTTTATATTAGCTCAAGGAATTAAGAGGAAGGTGTTCTGAGTTCTGTGAGAGTACAAAAATCTTATGGTGTGTTCTCCAAAGTGAGTTTAGCAGTTAATCCTAGGGAAGATGGATGTGTTACTTTGGCTGTTCCCTGATGCTTGCAGTAGTTTTGCCCATTCTCTGCTGCCCTGTATAGGTGCAAATCCTACAGAGCTCCGATGCAGTTCTCAGTGCTTTTCCATAGAAAGTGTTTATAACTATCCTGGCTCACAATGGGCTGTCTCTCCCCTCTTAGTACCTCTGGTGCTTATAGTCATCCTTAGATAACTGACCGTGTAGGATGTGTCTCCATACCCACCAACAGCTCTCTGTGTTATCACTTCTTAAAATATGATCTGGTATTGAGTTCTTTATTCATTTTAAGTCGAACATCAAATCAGTAAATCTGGAGTGAGGCCAGATTGAAAAGCTCATCTTTAAGCAACAAATATGTCTGAACAGATTCTCTCTCTACCTCAGCCCCCAAATTAGTTACTTGTTTCCAGAATTTGTGAGAAAACTTGTAAGAAAAGCATTTCTAAAAGGATTGTCACTTTTCCTCCTCTGCTTCAGAAACCATATAGTCTATTGCATGTTAATGGTACCATGGAAAGTGTCGCAAAGACTAAAAAGCCATCCATATCTAAGGTGACTATATTCTTTACCACCATATTGGAAAAGATTTGAGGGTGACAGAAGAGCTATTATAGTTATGCTAACATGTTAGTAACCAAGGAACTGTCCTAGTGCTTATCACCTATACCTCTGCATCAGGATCTAACAAACTACTATGCATCTATTGGCTTAAAACTCTCACATTGGCTGAAATGCACATGCCAACAAGTCTGTGCACACTGGGGCCATGGATGTATCTATTTCATATTCATTTAATCTTCTGGTGACTTCTGTCTTTGGCTTATACTTGTGTCATTCCAGTCTCTGCCTGTCTGTCATATTGCTTCCCTACTTCCCTCTCCTCTCTACCAGGCCATTCATGATGGTATGTGCAATCCACTCAACGAATACAGGGAAATCTCTCTGTCTCAAACCTTTAATTTAATAACATCTATAAAGACCCCTTTTCTTTAAACAAGATGATATGTACAATTTAGAGATCAGGGCCCTATGTCTTTGGAAGACTATTCTGCCTTCCACTTTCTCTTCGCTGGAAGTAGTTATAGTATCCCTAAGAGCAAAGTACAGACTTTTAGAAATGATATCTGGAAGCAAGTATGTTTTAGTGACTCATGAATTTATGAATGATATTGTGTAATGCAAGAAACTGGAATCACTCAACCTTGAGAAAAATCTTACCTTTATAGAAAAGGTCAAATTTAGGAAGGCAGGAAGTGTGTTTTGGAAAGGTGTTGCATGAGGCTGGGTTGGAGGAGGGATGAGAAGAGATGCCTTTCAAACAACATCCACACAGAAAGCAGCAGGGAGACTTACAAAGTCAGCCTGGCTTTGGCCTGGTTTTTACTTAAGCCAAAAGGCCACATGTGCTGACTTTGCTCTCCAGCTCTTTTGGTCTCGCATTCAGATCGTCTTTCAGTCTCCACAACTCGTTTCTTTCTTCTTCTGACCATTTTCTATTACTCTGCTTCTGTGGTGTCTCCACATCTCTTTTCCCCTGTTTTGCCAAGATGACCTCTGTGTCCCTGTACTTCTCTTCTTATTATATTGCTTTGCAGCTTCTATGAGATGTAAGCTCATTGAAATAAAGGGCTGTGCTATGTGTATCCCTGTCCCTATAAACAGGCATGAGGCATACTTTCCAGGACATGTACAGTGAATGGTGTGCAGTGTTCAAAGACTCTGAGGCTCTTGGGCAGGTCTGCAGCAATGGTGGTGGTGGTGAGGACGGTTGATTTTCTCTCTTTCTCAGTTGATCTTGTCACCTTCACTTCCCTTCCCACTATGTCTCCTCACACAAATGAATGGGGAACTCCTTCAGTGCCATCTAGACTATTCTAATCACTTTACCTTTTGTTCATTTAGAAGCAAATACTCAACAACACCACTAGAAAGCTATATGTAATATACTCTTTCTGAAGGTGTTTAGAGGTGATGTAAATGATTATCCCATGAGTTTCAGGTCATAGTCACTAGCTTTCTATAACCTGCCCATTGCATCCTGTTCTACCTTTAAGCAGAAAGGAAACAAGTGACTGGCTACTTTTTCTTGATGTTCTATGAATGGTATTAGATTCTTGTTCCTGTAATTAAAAGTGACTTAAATAGAGGAAATCGAGTATCTGCCACTTAATAAGCAAGGTGATGTTCATAAGCGGCTTTGTCACCATCCAGCTCTAGCTGCAACCCCAGCAGCTTTCCATTAAAACAGGGGATTAACCATTAGTGCATCACAGTGGAAGGAACGAGAAGAACAGCTCCTTGGGTCCCAACAACAAATTACTTCTGAATCAAACCCCTGATTAATAGCTCCAGAGTTGCCTCTCTGCTTTGCATAATTAAGTTTCATAGAGTGTTACAATTAACAGCCTCACCATCACCCAGGTAGAAACAGCTACCATTTATTTGGCCAGCAGCATCAGGAAGTGCTAGGTGGTGAATAAGAAGCATTTAGGAGGGGATTAGGTACATTATGTGTCATAAATTGAGTAAGGCTATAATTACCTTCCAATAGAAGGCAACAAACCTGATGATCCCACGGGACTCCCCAAGTTCCCGCTCTTTCTTTTTCTGGGTCTCAGAACCCTTTCTCTAGTCAAGCAGAGGCTGCGGCACCAAGGCACCTGCAGACTTTTGTGAACATTGACAGCCTCCTCTTTGTGATGCATCAGAGCCTTTCCGAACCTTCGGTGCAGAGTGTGTTTTATACCATTTATTACAGCAGCATTTGTTATCACACAAGTCGTCAGACGTGTGATGCAGATGTCAGGTAAGCCTCAGACTCTTGGAATTTCCTGGGAAGAGAGCCAAGATATCATTAGAAGTACTGGGATACAACAAAACGCCACAGTGCTTCGCTGGAGATGAACAGGCCAGGCGTTAACCATTCATCACTTCTGAGGGGTTAAGATGTAACCAGAAGACGTTCCTCTTAGAGGATTTCCCTATTTCTATGGCACAGCTGCTCCTCTGACCAGTATCATTTCTGTTCGGTCACATAAACCAAGAGGAGCCATGGTAGGGCTGAAACCTTCTGTTCAGCTCAAATGTTCTTCTATCATGGAAGCTAAAGGATCAGCAGAAGAGCTTCCGTGTGTGGGATGTTTCTCTGTGCCCTCGTTTACATGGACATATTTTACTGAAGAATTTGCTCTGACTATCCAGTTACTTTTCTCTTTTCACTTCTTTCTTTTTCTGTCTTAATTTGTTCACTTCTTCGTCCCTTTCCTTGTTCTCCTTTAGCATATTTCTTCTTAGATCTCCTTGGGTTGTATCTGAGATAAGAGAGAGAGAGAGAGAGAGAGAGAGAGAGAGAGAGAGAGAGAGAGAGAGAGAGAGAGAGGAGAGAGAGGAAAACAAGAGAACTAATGTCCAGATCTACCATTCTTCAAGAGTGTGATTTCAAGAGTGTGATTTGGGTTAGCTGGGTAATAATGCTGATTAACAACAAAAATTAAGCCCCTGGATTTTTTTTTTTATTAAAAACAACAACAACAACAAAAACAAGCAAGCACTGTTGAAAAGGAAGATGCATTTGGGGAAAAGTCTAATGTCCTGTCTGTGCACAGGACAGTACTGCTGTGGAATCTGAAAAGACAGGGCTCCCTAGAGTCGTTTGCAAAGCATATAGAGAAAGAAACAAATGCCACTTGTTTCTGATGACAGCCTAATGAGTATTTTAGGAGTATATTAGGATTTAGAGATAGGCATAATGGAAGAGGGGGGAGAGAGAGAGAGAGAGAGAGAGAGAGAGAGAGAGAGAGAGAGAGAGAGAGAGAGAGAGAGAGAGAGGGACAGAGAGACAGAGAGAGAGAGAGAGAGAGGAAGGAGAGGAGGGAGAGGCACCAGCCCACACTTTAGACAAGCTGCTGCCTCATACACACCGTGTATACACCAGGAGGAAGGCCTCAGCATTCCTGGCTGAAAAGCCATTTGTCTTGCAAATTTCTATAATGAACAGATTTTGGAATAAATACCATGTAATCTGTGATGACAGTTCTCTCATTTCCTTTTTATTAGTTCAATCTTCGCAGCATCTGAACCACATAGCGACAGAGCCTCCATAATCATTAAGGCAGCTGGCTGTACACATTTTTCCCCCTTTGCCTGGCACATAACTGACTCCCCAGCCAGTTTCTCCTCAAGAGGCCTGTGGTGCAGTAGTCAAATGCATACATGTAAGAATTCCAGGACAGAATGGAAATGGGCAGCGGGACCGGCCCTGTAGCCACTGCAACAGTCTCCTTTTACCAATTGACCTGAGCCTGAAATACATAAAACCCAGCTCTGATGTGAAGCTTGTAGGGAAGGAGAATTGTATGAGACTTCATCTACTCCAAATCAGTCATCTTGGTGGACTTAGTGTGGTTATGATGAATTCCTAACTCCTTTATCTCTCTCTCCCTTTTCTTTGTCTTTCCCTAGGTAAGTGGTGTTTGGTTACTGTTGTGTCTTCCAAAGAGAGCCCAGAGGCCTCCGAGTTTTGGGTCTCACAGGAAGAAAACCTTTGGCCATTGACCATCTCTCCTGCCCCAGAGCTTCTGGTTCATCTCTGGGCTCATGCAATACTGTGGGGATATGAAGGTATGGCTGCTTACATCTGGAGGGTTTGCATCTGGTCCTGGAGAAAGGAGGTGAATGCTGGAACCCAATAAGAAATACTGTTAGCAGAAACTCTTGGGCCTAAATGGCAGAGAACAAGGACTATTCTTATCCCTGCTTGCCAACTCGTCGTGTGGTTTCTCTTGTATTCTATGTTAATTGACTGGCTAAAGATGAACATTATGAAACATCTGGATAATTTGTAAGAATTTAATTTTTACAAATAACATCACAAATAATGCCTACCCTCTTTATAAAAGAAGGAAAGTGGCTCAAATATACATGCATTTTCACGTATAAGTTCCATGAATAATTAGGACTGAGAAAAGTCAATCAATGTTATATTATATTGTAATCATAATATCACATGTGTAGCTGTGTGAGTAACTAAAGAGCTATGGGGAAGGCAGAAGTTCAGAGGAACAATGGACAGACATTCACATTCTGAGGCCTGGTGTTATACATTTTCTTTGTGTATTTAGCTTTTGGCACATTGAGGTATTGTCCCATAAAAGTTACTACAGAGCTGTGCCTCCCGCTCTAGAATCTGAGTCTTTATTGGAATGTTGAGCAGGCTTTGGAATCCTGAATCTCACCCTACGGCTCCTAAAGGGGTTTTTTAACTCAGGGTGGCTGGGAAGGCTGAACGTGGCCTGGATGACAATCACTGGATCTGCACTTGGAACAAGATAAGATAAGGCACTGTAGCTAACAGCAACTGCTGACCTCAGTCTGTATAAAATGCAGATGTCACTATAGTGTATTTTGATTATTTTTACTTTCAGTTGAATTGATTGAAATGCTAACCCTGTGTGGCTAAAAGAAATTTTTCATTCTGATTCCAAGGAGGGCAGGCCTTCCTTCATCCTCTGACAGTCACTGACACTCTTTACATCCCGTGACAGCACATGCTAGGTTATACATTCTCTCTTAGGCAAAACAACTGGAAGATCTGTGTCCACCACTTGCTAATAGTTAATAAAATCAAGCTTCTCATACACATAGCAAATGAATGAATATTAAATGTTTTACATAATTTATTATTCATGAGGACTGCATGCGGAGATGATACGTTTCAGAATGTAAATCAGAGGAATGTAAATGTGTATAGAATGGGATCTTCCTGTCTAGAAAGATACTGCTATGTGTTCACAAGTAGACATGGGGCTGGCCTTTTCTGAGGGAGGGTTTCAGAAACAGTAAACCTTAACCACACAGAATTGATTTTCGTGTCTATAGACAAGAACTATTTTGCATGGCTATCAATTATCTATAATTTCCAGAGTAGTAAAATAGCTCAAAGGCAATGAAGGGCTAGGATGAAATAACCCAGCGGGGTACTTTAAAATGCGTTGTTTTCTGTAGAAGATGCTTAGTAATCTTTTCTGTGTGATTCCAATTTTCTTATACTCTGAAAGTGGAGATGTTAAAACGGGTCGTTATCATCTGCTGTACTTTCCGACTCTATCTACATTCCCACTTATTAAAGTTCAGATCCGTGGAACCTGGAATTTCTGTCTTCCTTCAGACTGTAAACACACCAACCTAAGTTTCTCATGGTCACCATGCAGTGCCTGCTTTCACCCCTGGGTCAAAAAAAAAATTAACATTTTCCCAAGAAAGAATGGATTCTTAGGAAAATTTACCCACTAAGTTAAGAGGCTGTTGAAGTTAGATATTAACTAGATGGCTTTACTCTTTGGAATTGTCAAACTATCCTTCCTGTGGAAGAAGCTAGGTTTGAGACTTTTTGCCTGTAAAACCTTTGTCTACGGACCATGTTTTGTTCTTATTAACTCCTCACTGTATTTGGGGTGATATCCCTCTCGACTCATGTCTAGTCTGTATCAATCTGTATCAATAGACAGATGCTGTGGCCATAGTTTGTGAATGACTTAGTAGATCTGTTCAGATGTGGATATGGATGAGGGTGGCTCACCCATCATCAAGGTGGGACCTCTGCTCAGCACGGAGGAACCAGAGGGAGCAGAGGGAGCTCATGCTGATGAGTGAGCAAAGGCAGGCACTGCCTTGGTGTGGCGGGGGTCTCCTTGGCATAGCACTGTCATCCCAGCTCCTAGCCTGGAGCCTTGGGAGCCTTGGGAAGCTTTCCTCTGCTCATTCTGCGGGCATGACTGCCTCCTAGCAGATGTGTGTGCACAGCTTCTATATGTACCCATTTGCTTCCACGGAACTCTGCTTCATGCTGTTGTCACTGATGAAAATCCCTCTCGGTGGGCTCAAGTTATGGTACCACACGGACTCACGGTGATGGCTTTTTCAGGGAGGGCCGTGCTACTCCACCGCATCCCAGAAAATCATATCATGTTCACTGTTAGCGGCTCCTGCTGAGATCCTCCCTAACTCCTCTCACATACAAAATCCAGCTTGTGCTACTGAGAGAAGTCGCAAAGTAAAAGACTTGCGCCAATACTTCTCTTCCTTGTAAGCCATCTGGAGCCTTTTCTTTTAAATTTTTTTGGGGAGTAGGTTGGTAAGGGTGAGGCTCCCAATGAGATCAGCCTGTTCAGCCTACCCCCCACCCCAATTTGTCTAAACTCTTGGGTACACCCCAGCCTGCTTGATGTATGATGTAGTCTTCTTTTAAAATCATACCTCAAGTTTAGTGCTGCTTTCCGGGTCTCAGCTCTGAGCTTTGGGGTAAATGGGAACTAGCCAGTTTAGAGGACTTAACAAACAGTAGCCACTAGCTTAACTCCCATACTAACAGTCCCCTGACTCAGCTGTGCTTATGTTTGCTGTTCCTTTGATTCTCCATTGTGTATGCAGGGCTGAGATGAAAAGGACTGATCCTAAGTGTTTAGTCATTTATCACAGTAGACAACTTTTGCTCCCATTGCATTCAGAGCCCAGGTCTCTAGGAAGGACCTGTCTGCCCACAGTGATGATGAAACCTTCAGTCTGGAATTTACCTGCTTTTCTTAAGGGCCTCTGGAGGACTGAGACAATCAGCCTTTTGGTTTTAAACTCTGAAAAACAAGTGCTCTGCCAATAAATAAAATGACGATTGTAGATGGTGCCTCTCCCTGTTCCCTACTCTTTTCAGTAACAGAGGGTGCATGTCCCCAGGAGTGTGGAAGGAAATCAGGTGGAATGTACAGGAAAGGGATGCTCAAGGAAGGCGCTCAGGGAAGAACATAGGGGTGTCTGTCTCTGTGTGGGTTTGCCAAGGGTCCAATCACTTCATCTCTTTCATTCCCTGGTACTTCACAACCAATCAAAAGATCATAGAAAACATCTCCCCGACTGAGAGTGAGGCCATCTATCTAGCTGTGGTTTATTAACCTATACATTTCTATAGTTTCAGACTTTCTTCTTTTTTTCTCGATGGCAGTGGGTGTTGAACCCAGAATCTTATACATGCAAAAGAAGCACTACATCTCTATCAATGAACTACATCCCCAACCCCTGTATCACATTTTATTTTAAGACAGGTCTTGCTAGTTAATGAGGCTGTCCTTGAACTTGCCATCCTCTTGATTTGGCTTCCCAGAGTGCTGAGATTACAGGCCTGCACCACCAAGTCTGTCCTTGGACTTCCCTACAGAGCAAATTCAAGTAGACTATCGGTAGCCTCTCTCTCCTGGTCTCCCCTGTTTTTCCCCTGCTCTTTCCTTGCCATGGGGACCTCCTCACTTAGCCTGTGTTCCAGACCAGAGCAATGCCATGCACAAATCTGAGCTGCTGATTGGATCTGGAATCACGAGGAGAAGCCACAAGCAGTGCCAGGTGATAGAAAGAAAGATTTAGCTTCCTTATGTAACTCTGCAACTCTTGCACCCAGCCTCACTATTTAAGAGTCCACATATTATCTCATGCTAGCAGGTGCAATAAGGTATAAATACAAGGATGTCTCAAATGCATGTTATTAGGACGTTTTTGGAGCCAGTTGGAGGGACACAGGCTGGGAATGTCAATCACAATGACCACCAGTGTGTAAATCTACTTTCTATTCTTCTTTGCCTTGGGAAACTGCTGCTCAGCTCTGGGATTCTAATTCAGGTTACTGTTGCTATTATTATTATTACTTCCCTTCTAGAAAATGTATGAAATTTCATTTTCTTATTGACTCAAGAGGTTGGGAACCCCAAAATAATACTGAGTAAATCAAAACCAGGGTGTTGTAGATATATGGACTGAAGAGAAAGCAATTCTGAGAAGTGGGGGGTGGGACGAGGTAGAAACATTCTGAATCTCTAGGAGGTTGTCGGAATGTTAGAAGAAACTGAGAAGCCACAATGAAAAAAGCAATATCACATCTCTGTTGCAACGAGTTTTTTCTGGTGCTGAAAGGGCGTTATTACTCTTGGAGAAGAGAGCTCTCTTTTCTCCCCTCCTTTTTGATTTAGACTTTGGTGAACCAAAGTACTCTGGTGTTTTAATGGTCTCTTTTAAAGATGGAAAGGGCCCTTACGTGTCAGAACACAACCTGTCCCAGCCAGCACGGGGCTTTGTTTGATTATGAAGCTTGTTTGGGATAGATGATATTTTTATAGCTTCTGCTTTGCTTCACCGACGGCCATATTGATGTCGCTCTCCAGGACAGGGCTAATAAATAGTTTATAAAACTATCAGGCCATTCTCTTGGGCAATCTTCCACTGTGCCTTCACAGGCTGCAGATCACACACCCAGAGAAAGCTGGCTTCTCAGACAGGCCAGTCACAGGGTGGATAGCTGTACTGTATGCATATGGGTGTGCTTACCATATGTGTACATTCGTGCATGTGTGTGTGTAGGTGTGTGTGTAGGGGTGTGTGTAGGGGTGTGTGTGTGTACCTATGTATATGCATACTGTGGGGGTGTGTACCTGTGTACATGCATACTGTGGGGGGGTGTACCTTTGTGCATGCATACTGTGGGGGGTGTACCTATATACATGCATGCTGTGTGTGTGTGTGGGGGGTGTACCTGTCTGTGTACATGCACACTTCAAAAGAACCACCTGAACTTTGCTGTGGACATGTTGGAAGAAGAATGGAGAGTGAAGTACTGAGGTTGAGTGTTTCATTAATGCTCCCCAATTTGTACTTAGACACTGCGACTGCTGGGAAGGCAGAACAACTTTGGAAAACCCTTCCAAAGTGGCTTCAGCCACTGTGACTGCACCATTATTTGCTCAAAGTCCAGAGGGAGGGTATGGGGAGCAGGCAGAAGGGCAGTGGGGAGCAAGCTGGCACCTCGAGGCCTGTCACACAACTTTTGGAGGGGGATATAGATGCTAGCTTTGCTGCCGTGTCCTTCAGGGACACCTTTTAGCAACATATTTGTTGCCAAGGGAGCAGAGTAAGGGTGCAGTTCACACTGACCTCGGATATTTGGGTGCTGGGCTGTGGTGGTCCTGGGATCTGTACTAAGACAATGCCTCCCAATGCTAGGAAGCACTTGCCCCTGGACAGCTACGGTACAGACACCTGTGCATACAGACACCTGTGCATACAGACACCTGTGCATACAGACACCTGTGCATACAGACATTTGTGCATCTCCTTCTTCAACCCCAAATGTCCAGTGTATCAAGTTACTATGGTTTTAGAGGCTTAGAAACATCCTCAGAGAAGTTTTCAAAGCAAGCAAAGAAAAAAACGGCAGACTAGCCACAGGAACATCAAAAACATAAAACACAACTTAAACTTGCCTTTTGGTTTCTCAGCTAGAAAGTGGAAGAGCCAAAATTTTTATTCAATTTGTGTCCTGCACACTGAGCAATCTGAGCAAACCACATTTAAAAACTTAGGATTTGCCCATGCTTAGAAATCCCACTGCTCACAGCACTCACCAGAACATCTGAGATGATATCTGAAACAGCTCTGGTTTGTGGATCTGAGACTTATTGTAACTTTATTTTCCCTGGGAGAGAAGACCATCTAAGTTGGTATTTTATATCCCTTATGAGTGAGGCCTGTAGACAGTCACAAAAATAGCTCAATGGGTCTTTCTTATGCTGAACCTTATCCACCAAATGGGAATGGAGGCTGTCTTGAAATTTTCCAGAGAGTTCTAAAAACCAAGGCACAGCACGCTGTCCGTTTACTCTGTGGAATGGGTATCTTGGTATCCAGGGTTTCTCTGGTTGTTTACTATTCTTCTCTTTGTAGCTGTAGTGACATTCTCTGGTGCATTCCCAACACACTGCCAAAGCCAATGTGCAGTACAGCAGTGTACTCTCCTGGCTGCTGTACTTAGAGCTGCCTTCATTACTGAGCGTTCTGAAGGGGCTAGCTAGCCTCTTCTTTCTGATGATCCACTCAGGAGACAGTGAAGTAGCTCTTCTTTTTTAAAATTATTATCATCATTCATTCATTTGCTATACACAGAGTCACTGTAGGGCTCAAACATAGGTCACAGGTGATCAGAATCACAAGCAGCCCTGTCTGCCCTTGAGACACTACGCTGTGACGGCTCTTCCATCCCTCCTTAATTCCCTGGCTCTGAAGTGCCACACATGGATGCTAGGACAAAGGGAGTACTACTGTGGAAACAGAACTCCAGGGGGTGCCTCAGTAGTGCTTATTGGCAGGGTTATGGAGAAACCATGCTAAGGGGAAGCCTTTGTCACAGGAGTAAGAGGACCAATTGAGAGCGGTGTTCTCGGTAAAGCTGGACGGAAATGTTCTGGAAGCCAAAGTACTAGAGAAAGTCTCTTTGTAGCTTGCTTCTGGTTCTATCTTCTTTTAAAGGTCATTTGACCATTTTTCTGGGACTGGATGGCACCATCTTTGCCTTATTTCTTACATGGAAGTGTTTTCTATTAGCACACATCATCTTCAACAATCAAGCAAATAGTAGCTGCTTCTGTACATTCAACAAAGGCAAACGCCACTGTCATCTACACCTAGAATAATTCTGGTCCCCATGATTTCTTATCTAAATTGAGACTTTATGGTGATGACCTCAGTTCAGGCCCCATGCATCTACAATAGCTGTCCTTTTCTAAGATTTTTACATGAGCACAGGGAGCCATGTAGAGCCTAGAACCAAGAGGAGATTATCATCATTTTGTTTTTTCCACTTTCTCAAGAGTTTTCAGAGAAATGGGGGACAGTTTCAGACAAATGCACATTCTTAATTTCCATGAGTGGAAACCCCAAATGCAGTTGTTTTAGGAACTCTGGCTATTCACTGGAGTCACCTGGCAGATTTGAAGATACACAAACAAGCGAAAGCAATGGTAGTTGAAACTCTAGACAAGATAGTCTGACATGATTGATAGGGGGCAGAGCGTGGACATCAGTAGGTTTGAAAAGTCCCAATGGCTTTGATGAGCAGCAACCTTCACAATAAGAATCCTTCTCCCTTCCTTGGGCTGTAGACTCTCATCCTTATTTCCTCCTTCCAGCTCACTGCCGACTGCGACCTCTCTTTTACAAAGCACTGCCCTTGAAAGGAGATGCTACTTTGGCACAATGAAGGCCTCATGCTCTGTGGGGTTTTCTCAGTGCTTAGATGTTGGACTAGGCCACTTGACCTGTAGCTGTCTTATAGTGGGACAGTTCAGTTACAACCTTTTTGGTTTCCAGGAACCAAACACTGAGAAAGGCAGAGAGGCAACAGAGAGACAGGCTAGTATCAGCTAATTCCTTTTCAGCACTGTGTGCTTTATGCCAACCTTAGTCTGTGGAATGATAGACTCAAAGAGAATTCATAACACTGAGTCACACCTTTAACTCTTAAATTTACCATGAGAAACTGCTTTTCTTGTCACTGACACTCCTTCAAATGCTGAGACTTTTCCTGAACTTCTCAGCTGTTGTCTTTCCTGGAAGTGCAGAGTGGCAGCTGGACCAGAAAAGAACAGATTGCTTCCTTTCCAAACACACCAGCTGGAATGTAACGGCAACACGTGACAGGATTGTCTCTACCCTCCCAGCCCCGGTGAGAAAGCGAGGGGTCAAGAGCCAGTGAGATGGGGACTTGTCCTACCCCTTACTCCCTCACACAGGAAGTAATGTAAATTCTGAACCCTGGTGGCCCAGGCTCCTAAAGATCCAAGATTTCCTCCTGGAATCTGAGTCTCTGGTCATGCCAATGCTTACATGGATCACTCTGAGGGCATATCCCTCCCTGCAGTCTCTCACACTGGCCCTCTCCCCTTTCCCCCATAGCTCTCTCCTTTCTGGCTTCAGGAACCCCTTGTGGATCCACTGATAGGCAAAGAACCCAATTTTGCACCAAACTTTATCAGTTAATTAATTAGCTTTTACTGAATATTCCACTGAAAGGAACTAGTCGCTGCTCATAGCCTTTCTGACCAATCTGGTAGGCACAGTGTCCTGGGGTTTGGGGTCACTTGAAATGCAATTAATACATAGGTTGAAATGAAAGTATTTTTTAACATTACAGGTTTTTTTTAAGTCAAAGTATTTTTGATGCTGTATTTTTTTCCTTTTTCATGTGTATGAGTGTTTGCCTACATGTATGTATGCGTACCACATGCATGCCTAGTGCTCATGGGAGCCAGAAGAAGATACACAATCCCCTAAAACTAGAGTCACAGATGGTGTGAGCTGACATGTGAGTTCTGGGAACTAAACCTGGTTCCTCTGCTAGAGGAGCCAGTGCTCTTAACTACTGAGACATCTCCAGTCTCATATTTTTCATTTTAGAAAATATTACTAGTAGGATTTTAAGAACTAAATATGTGTCTTAAAATACTATATTTTTATTGGATAGCTCTGGCCTACAGTATGAAACAAAGAGTTGGATATTGCTTTCTCCATGGCTTCCTTCTATGCCTACCCCTGGCTGTCTTCTTCCTGGTCCTGTGAGATGAAAAGATGAATAAGATAATGCCATTCTCTTTTTGTTCTTTATGACCTATTTTACTTTTTTGTGAGTCTTCCAAAGTTCTACACAGTGCCTAAATCAGAATAGGAGCTTAACAAATAATTATAGACTGGGTTATTTATGGAGATTTTATTTATTCTGCATTATCTAGGATGGCTTTATGTAGACCTTCTAAAATTAAAATTGTTCCTTTCTTTCATAGGGCTTCAGGTTCATTTCACTTATAAATTCACCTATTTTTTCAACCCCCTCAAGGTTAACAGAAGGGCAGCTGGTCAGGCTGTAATTTTATTGATGAGTAAGAAAACCACACCACAAATGAAGGAGAAATGAGGCCACGATCAACCACGGGTCCTGTAATTGAACACACTACATCTGTCAGTTCATGAACAAAAACCCAATATTAGGGATGATTCAAGGGAGGTCACCTGTACATGGTATCTGGTCACATTTTCAGTGCTCTTAAATACATAAGTGTATTTGGAGATGTAGCTTAGAATCCAGGGACTGGACAGGGAAAGGGGAGCCCCTCTCCCCTACTTTCTAGTCCAGAATCTTTCCTTTCTTTAATTCCTGACTTCTCTCTCTTTTAGGGGAAACCTCTTCTCTCTTCCTGCCTTCCTGATTCCTCTCAATCCCATTTCTTTAAGCATGTCAAGTTTGGAAGCAACTTTGTAACATGTCTTTGGCAAGCACACATTTTGCGTGTCATCTGCTCCATTATTTTGAGTTATCAGTTGTCTTTTGAACTGATTTTTGCATATTATGGTGTTCATATTTCCCCATGGAGTCAGTCAGCTCTTATCAGGAAAGGCTCTTCATACTTTCAGAATGGGCAAGTGGGAAACTCAACAAGTCAGTGCATTTAAAAGTATTAAGACATCTCACAAAAGAGCAAACTCTCTTAAACATTCCTCACGGCACTAAATCATTTGCTAACTGGAGACAAGTTTCTTTGAGGTTATTAATAGTTTTAAAATAATTAAGCAAGTGGAGCTACATTAATGAGTGTATTCTAAATGGATTCTATTTAAGGGGATGCACGGTACTGTGTCCCCCAGCTGTTGATTTTTAGCAGCCGAGAGTGGTTCCTTTGCTATGACCATTTTCTCTGTCCTCAGCCTCACTCCACCTTTGATCCTGACACTTCCCATGAAGGACTTTCACAAATCACAACCACTAATGCACACCCAGGTGGCAAAGATTCTGTGTGCGAGAGTCTCCTGGAGCTGTTTCACTCTAATTTATATTCCAGCATTTACTCCAATTTATATTCTACATAGCCAACTGAGTGGCATTTATAAGGTCACTCCAGGGTTGAAACCGATGTTGAGAGTGTAACATGGCCTGTCAGAGAACACCCAGATACCTTACATCGGCATCATCATGCCTCTTGCCTAGGCCAGTTTCTAGCTCATGTCCCATGCCTCCTCCCCACGCACCCTATGCTCAGTCAGGGAAACCTTCTTAAGCAAAACAAAAACAAAAACAAAAACAAAAAACAAAAAAACCTTGCTTGATTCATCTCTCCAATTTCAATCACACTTTGTTACTTAGACCCGTCTCTGGAACTTTCTGTTTTCATTTCTGGTGAAGTTTCTCATTGTTCTAGGAGAACTAATGCCCAGCTCCTTGTATTCTGACCTTCTTTGTCTATGTCTCTACTTATTGAATTGGAAATGTTGCATTTAATTATTTCCCACCCATAAACTCCGAGCTCTTGAGAAAGGACCCAGGTCTACAACCTTTCATAGTGTAGTGCTATCTCATTTAAATCAGATGGTGGCTCTAATGATGATACAGTCCAACAGAGATGAGGATGGTACCTCTACTGAAAGGCTCACCAGTTTTGTCTGGTGCTCACACTTAATTCTATATATTTTCTTGTAGGACCATGTTACTGTCCTCATCTTACATAAGATGAAAGCAAGACTTTGGTATTGCTGCTATATGTGGTGGTTTGAATAGGTTTGGCCCCCATAGACTCAGGTGTTTGAATGCTTGATCCAGAGGGGGTGGCACTATTAGGAGGTGTGGCCTTGGAGTAGGTGTGGTCTTGTTGGAGAAAGCATGTCACTGTGGAGGTGGGCTTTTAAGTCTCACATATGCTCAAACAATGCCCAGTGTGGCAGTTTACTTCCTGTTGTCTGTGGATCAAGATATAGAACTCTCAGCTCCTTCTCCAGCACCATGTCTGCCTGCATGCCATCATGCTTCTCACCATGACAATAATGGACTACACCTCTGAAACTGTAAGCCAGCCCTAATTAAATGTTTTCCTTTGTAAGAGTTATTGTAGTCATGGTGTCTCTTCACAGCAATAAAAACCCTAATTAAGGACACCATGAAACATAACTAAGCCAAAATCTGACCCTAGGTATGTTTAGGTCCTGTTGAATGTGTCAATTCCTCATTCATATGTATGTGTTCTGTGCCTTGCACACAGATGGTAGTAAATAACATGATATTTAACCAAACAAGATGAAACTTCTAGTTCTAGAAAGACTCCCTCTGCCCCCCCATTGTCTCAACACTTTTTCTCCTGTTCCGTTCTCCCTCCATTCACCCTGTCCTCCTCAGTAGCAATGTAGTTCATCTTCAAGGCTGGGTACATGTGGGCTTATTTACACTATTAACATCCAGCTGCCCCTGAAGCCTCCTATGACATCTTCCACACACCTCTTTTGCACTTGACATTTTCAGTGTCTGTTCTCAAGGCCTGCCTTTATTCTTGTGACATGGGGCCATGTGTAGCGGACAAAGCAGATGAGCCTCTGAAAAAAGGTGCCATCCTCATGCCTGTTGGGCCAAGTCATCCTCATACCCACCATCTGAAAGACCTGGACTATGGAGTACCCAGAATCTGGGGAAGACACTATGTCTGGCATGGGATATCTGAGGGAAATAATCTATGTACACTATGCTCTTATGTCTGTTAACTTTATTCTGCTGTGACAAAATTCTATCTATACAGCTACAGCTCTGTCAGGCATTCAGGGCAGGAATAAATCTAGATACACCAAGCTCTTTGTCCATCTACTTTCTTTCTCTGGGATGAAATCCTGTCTACATAACTTCAGTTCCATCCTGACACTCAGTTCCTCTTTGTCCCCCCTTTTTATTGCTCTCTCATAGTCCTGCTAACAACTAAGCTCTTATGCTTCCAGCCTCATCTTCATCCTCTGTTTCTTCACCCTCCATCTCTACTTGCTCTCTACTCCTGGCTCTGATGAGCTCTACAAGAGTTCTGCCTTACCATCTACAAAACCTCTGTCCTCTTCTCTTCTCCCCGATCATGCCATTCTGTCTGCCTCTACAGAAAATGCCTGGTCCTTCTTGCCCTGGCCACGAGGTTCTCTGCCTCCTCAGAAATGTTGTTCCACCCTACCTTCCATCTTGATATGTAAAAACCTCTTTTGTTCTCAGTCCTTTGCTCTGGAGAGCCACTAGGCTTCATGGCAAGGGGATGGTCTGAGTTTCATTTGCACAAGAAACAAAGCTATGCATCTAGCACCTGCTTTGCTTTGCCTACATGACCTTATCCAAGTACTGGCCCAAGAAGGAAGTTCACACACATATTCTATGGGAATTGTGAGCACAAGAAATTCATAACAAGGCACAGCTGAATATTAAGCTGTGTAACACCAAATAGTCCATGCTAGATGGCTTCCCACTTGACTGATCCTTGGCCTGGTCAAGGTATAGCTTTAATACACAGCTGGATTCCTTATAACATATTCTTGCAGTTCGCCACACTGGACTGAATGGCAGGCCATGCTCTTATCCCTCCCCAGCCTGCCCTCACCATTTTCTGTATGTCAGCACAAAGCTCTTACATTTCCTCAATGTAAGAGCATAGAGACACAAACTATTCTCAAAACAGGAAAATGCCACACACAGCACAATATATTGACCTCTTCTGTCAATACTTCCAGTGATACTCATTTTGATAAAAGAACCTGGTTGATGCCTGATAGCAGGAAGAGGATGGAGAAGGCTCTTTGGACTGGCCTTGTGGACATTGGAGGTAGAGAGTACTAGAAGAATATCAGGCCTCATTCTCCATTTCAGATGTGATGAAAGAAAGCCCAGAGCATTTTTCAATGCAGAACTAAACCCAAGTCAGAAAAGGATTTCAAACAGCATGGGGCACTTTGTAGACCCACCCTTAACTGAAATCTCTAGCAAAATGAGACCTCAGTCCTGAAGACTCTAGCCAATCTCTTATATTAAGGTCTACTTTGAGGACTCAGCTGTCTCCATTGATTCATACTAAAGAATGAAGCCATTTGGTTTCATGATTGAATGGAGTTCTGATTGGGATGGTGACTATATAGAATTCACGTGTGGTTTCTTCCAAGCAGGCCTTCCCCTATTCCAAGGATTCCAAATTATCTCTAGAATAAGAGATGACTTCCAGGGTTGGCCAGAGTCTTCAGACAGTCTAGGTCACAGTGAGGGAAGATTGCTTGTTGTACTTCTATAGACCACCTTCAGCTGCAAGGCTCCAGTCGTCTTCCCTAGTGGGTGAACACCATGATTTCTTAGTCAGCTTCAGCTTTCAAATGAACACAGTCCAGAGTCATCTGAGGGAGTCTCAGTTGGGAACATTGTGCCTGCACCATTTTGTACCTGGCTTGAGTTATTACATCCCTGAGATCTTACTATGCTAGTGTACTACAATGTAGATAAAATAAATCTCAACGGTAGTGCTATATCAGATTCCTCGTTACCTGGATGCTAACTGCTCTGCCCTTGGCTTGCTGTTTTTGCTTGTTTGCTTGCATGTCGCTGCTTTATACCTGCATTCAGGGCTCCTACCTCAAAACTGCACCCCTGCCCTTCTCTGAAATGGATGTTGGTCACTGCAAGGCACAGGGATGCAGTCATTCAGACACGGTACATCAAACAACTGGCAGTCAGCAGAACACGTGTACAGGGTTCCTCTAGAGATATGCATAAACTGCATAAATGTTAAAGGATTACATTTTGTCTTCAGATTTAAGGGAGGGACAGAGTAAGCTATGCTAATAAAATAGTCCTTAAGAGCAAGGGGCATTTTAACTAGGGTGGCAGGGGCTCTACTAAGTCCATTCAAATCAACTTCCTGCTGCTTCCCATGAGGAAAGGGTAATTCAGACCTATTCCTGCTCGAGCATTGTGTGTGTGTGTGTGTGTGTGTGTGTGTGTGTGTGTGTGTGTATGTGTGTGTATGTGTGTGTATATGTGTGTGTATGTGTGTGTATGTGTGTGTGTATGTGTGTGTGTATGTGTGTGTATGTATGTGTATGTGTGTGTGTGTGTATGTATGTGTATGTGTGTGTATGTGTGTGTATGTGTGTGTATGTGTGTGTGTATGTGTGTGTATGTGTATGTATGTGTGTGTGTATGATGTGTGTAGGTGTATGTGTGTGTGTATGTGTGTGTGTATGTGTGTGTATTCCTTTAGCTGCTATAGCATCTGATGTTTGCATTCTTCCTGGGCAATGCATACTTTAAGATCATGCAAAGTTCTGAACATGGTATTTCTAGGGAGGAGAAAAGGACAAGCTGATAAAAAGATTGAATTTATTTACAAGGCTTAAGTAAATGGAAAGATACAATAACATATAGACAGTGTTTCATATGCAAATCTAGAAGGGTGCCACTATTTTGCCCAATGAACATACATTCATTGAGAACATGTGTTCCAGTTCCCTCAGTCATTGGATGGGGTTTCTAGCACAACAATCCAGGTTGATCTTAGTCCTCGGGGGAGGCTTTGCCCTGGAGGAGGGGGGAATAGGGGGTAGGCTGGGGGAAAGGGGAGGGGGGCGGGAGGGGGGAGAACAAAGGAAACCGTGGCTGATATGTAGAACTGAATTGTATTGTAAAATAAAATTAAATTAAATTAAAAAAAAAGAACATGTGTTCCCCATGCACACAATTCAGCTCTCAAGGCTGGCACATATTCTCTCAGAGCCCACTTCTTATTCCAGTCCTGTTCAGTCCTGTTGCCTTTTCTTTTTCTTTCTTTTTTTTTTTTAACCTGGGTGGAGGGATGGGAGGGAGACGTCCAGGTAATGTACCTACAGGAATGTCCCCTCCTAAGCAGTGAGTTCATTGCATACTGTATTTGCACAAATTCCAATTAAGCTTTAAGTGAAAACTAAAATTTCAAAAATTTAGATTTCCTTCATTGTAAGTGGAGTTGGTTTTCACTTCTATGCCTGAGAATGGAAAATAATTGAAATGGGGGAATTTCATTTCTCTGCCTGCTGTGGGAAGACATTTTCAATAATGCATTGAGAATCTCTGCAGAGGTGTGTGGCTAGGGCTGGCAGAGATGCCCAGAGCAGCCAGAGCAGGGCTGAGGTGGGAAGAGGAGGACTTCTGTTTGAAAATGGTTTCAGGAGGTGTCCTGTGCTCTGGGCGACCAGCGCTGGAGGGAAGAGCTGTGGCGGCAAGCAGCAGCGTGGGGAGTCTGCTAAGACCAAGCCTGATTCTGTCTTGGATGCTTAGCCAGACAACTGCTTATCAGGAGCCCTCAGATGGAAGACAGGAAATTAATGTTGGCTTGCAGGTCCATTTGTGCTGAGCTGCCCACGGTTGCTTGGGAGAGCGCAGCACCCAGGCCTGGCCACACCTCACGTTCCCGAAGCAGCACCAGCATTTTCTAACACAAATTTAGACCTGAAAAAAAAGACCTGCTTTGAGAGTATCAGAGCCCTGGGTCTCACCTGACTTCAACATGACCACTTGAGAGATGGAGAGATTGAACCCTTTGTCACCTTCTGTGTGAACACAGTTAAGGGACATTGCTGTTCACTTGGCTGAATGTCAAGTGTTCAGAATCAGGGGTTTGAAATCACCAAGGTCCTCATTCTAGTTTTTCCTGTAACCCTGGCTTCCAGCAGCCAGCGGGGCTGGAAAACAAGACCTTGACTGTGAAACATCCCAGGTTTAGGCCATAGTGATGCCTTTAATTCACGGGCTTAATGTGCATGCTGTAGAGCTGAACACTTGGTTGGTGTTTTGCTGTTTACTGGGCAAGAAAAAGTAGGAGATTTACTTAAAGGTGGTGTGCCTCAGTTCTCTCAAGTACAAAATGGAGACAGTATGCCTTCATGGAGTTCCTGTAAGATGATCTGGAAAAGAAGAGTCAATCACCCCTCTTTACTCCTTCCCACTGACTAGAAGCAGTATGCAGAGGGCAAGCACACCGAGAGAAACAGAATATTAGAACTTTATTGCTCTTGGTGTTAAATTAGAGAATGCTGTGTCTGCAGCTACAACTGAGCTACCTAATATCCCCAAAATGAAACTCACACAACCAAAAATGTAGCCTCCTGGCTCAATGCCCTTCTTGTGGCCTTTACCACAGGTGAGAACACGGGCACACATACCCATTTCAACATGGGGCTGCAGAGCCCCTCACAACACAACAGAGTGGGAAGAGGAGTCTAAGGTAACATTGAGGAAAGTGAATCCAACAGCCGTTCTCCGTATTTATGAAAGTATTTTCCTGATAGTCATTTTTATCCTTAAAACATTTCTAAAGGAATTAATTTGTGAATCACTTTTCTTTTTTAAGGCTAAAGATAAGACAATAAAACCTCTCAGTCCTTGTATGTGCCTTTAGTTTCCTGCTCCCTGTGCTGGGATTCATTGCATCCCCAAAGACAGAAACTGCTCTCCAGACTTCAGTCTGCAGGCCTGGGGTTTTGGTGCTGTCTGTGCTCAGTGACCCAAGCCTGATACTCAAGCAGACAGAAAAGGCTGCTCATCCTAGAGGGAAGCGTGCGTTCCTGTGGGACATGGACATCAAGGCCACAATATTCCAGACTTACTTGTGGAGCTCCAGCCTCAGGCCATATTTACAGGCTTAGAGAATTTAAGAGAGCCACTGTAGCATTTCAGAAATAACTTTTAACTCAAGGTTAGGCAGAATACCTACATCTTACCTCTGCAATATAATCTTAGGCAGTTACTCTCTCTTGGTCCCATTCTCCTCATCTACAAAATGGAGACAACAATAGCTAAAGGACTCCTAAGAGGAACAAATAAAGTAAATGCATTGATTGAAGGTCTTGACAGTGGAACATATTTAGATGTATATATACTTGGATCTGAAAGAAAGGTGTTAAAAAGGAACCATCCAATGACTTATGCCCCCCCCCCCGCCTCTAGCCACGCACCCATCCCTGCTTAAATTGAAAGGAAGTAATTTAGAGATATGGAAGCCAAGTGTTGTCCAAGCTCACTTAGATAGCCACATTTGTCTTTTCGGCATGACCTTAGAACTTCATCTAAAAGTGACCCAAGTTAATACAGAAATCTAAAGAATACAGGAAATGTTTGATTTGTGGGAATTTTATACCTGAAAGTACAAATGGTGCTTTATTTGTTACAAAATGTGTGACTATCAACTCCTGTGTGGATCATTTAGCACATTCTTCTCTTTTCTCCTTAGCAAGAACAAACTGTTAAGAACACAAGGACTGTTGGCCAGAGTAGCTGACTGATTGCATCTGTACAGGCCTGAGTTAGGAGAGTGCTGGTGAGCAAAAGGGAGATGGCCAGAAGCGACAATTATCTGGCAGTGCAGACTAACTCAGAAACAGAATGGAGCAAAGGATAAATAAGGGTGGAGCATCTGAGTGGCTGCACCTGGGGCAGGAACAGGGGACTCTGGAGCACTTTGCAATAAATGGAACATGGGAGGCAAGAAGTAAAATTTGTGGCTAAAGGGATACATACATTTAAAAATCCTGTGGAATAGCTGTCCATATCTACATCTGCATCTCCATCTTTATCCAAATCTATACCAATGTCTATAAACTCTAAACTTGGGCATACATCTGAAACCAGAGAGACATGAAAGTCTTCTGCATAAAAGGAAATAAGAAGAGCTATGGAAATGAACAAAGTACTCCAAAAATCTTGAGTAATTGCCAAGAATGCCAGGGCAGAGGAGTGGGTGAAGAAACAGACTGTCCAAGAAGTTTGATGGGCGTGGTCTAAAGGGCATTGGTATCATGGGAGAAGGACATTCTTCAAGGTGATCACTGTTCCAGGCATTCCAGAAGTCTGAGAAATGATGAGGAAGAAAAGAACTTTGTCTTTGATAATTAGGGACTTATCAAAGACTTAGAATACTTTCCAATGCTAGTGTACTGGGGATGAAGGAATGGATGGTGTATGCATGAGGTGCTCTCTTAAGCAGACTTTTTAAAAGAAGAGGAAAATGAGCCGGGCGGTGGTGGCGCACGCCTTTAATCCCAGCACTCGGGAGGCAGAGCCAGGTGGATCTCTGTGAGTTCGAGGCCAGCCTGGGCTACCAAGTGAGTTCCAGGAAAGGCGCAAAGCTACACAGAGAAACCCTGTCTCGAAAAACCAAAAAAAAAAAAAAAAAAAAAAAAAAGAAGAGGAAAATGGATGTGAATCTTTTTTCGTTTCTGCTTTCATTGTAGAGAAAATCTCACTCTATCATCTAGTACGTACAAGTACAGACGAGGTAAGCTAGGCTGTGGCTCAGTAGGAGAGCATTTGCCTATTATGTGTGGGGCTCTGGGTTTACCCCCAGCACCACAAAATGGAAAGAGAGTGGAAGACTGAAGGTCCACCATTGGGAAAAGCTATACAATCTGTAAGGAGCAGAGATGAAAAGGAAGAAGGACACAGTGGCCTTGGTAGAAGTCTGCTCTCTGTAGGCAGTGGGTTAGATTGAGTGGGAAGCAGAAGGGAGAGGAAGGGATACAAATGGATTGCAGGGACTCAGCGGGAAGGTCCCCAGAACAGTGGGAGAACTCACACTATGAGGGCTGAGCTGAGACCAGAAACCCAGTGAGCTCTCACTGCCTGGTATTTCTTGGTTTCTTCACTCCTTTGATTTCTCTACCCTCTTACTTGAAAGCGTGTTGGAGTAGCCAAGGTCAGAATGTTTTTCTCAGTGTTCTACTTTGGGATATAGAAAGAGCCACCAATCTTCTATTAATAAGTATGTTCCTAATCACACTGACATATCTGGGTGAATTTTTAAATACCATAATTGCCACTCATAAGATATTTCCTGCAACAGAGAACTTATTTTTCTAGGCACCATGAATTTTATATTCTAGAAACCATTTCTGATGATCGGGGAGTCATTCCTACATCGAATCTCCAGATAAATTTCATGTCTTTGGCCATTATTTACAGTGATCCATCTCCTATTTTGTTTTCAATCTTGTCATCTGTAATGGAGGATGTGGGCAACCCGAACTTCTCCTGGAGGAATGTACTCACCACACTGAGCAGCCAGAGAAGATAGAAGGCACTCTCTCAGAGGGAGTAGTTTAATGGCATGGTGTCCAGGAAAGGTGTGATTATGTCAGCTGTTATTCACACCATGGCCTCCTTCTGTAGGTGAAAAAGTATTTAGCAAAGAGCCTGTGCCAAAGCTAGAAACATGGTGGTGGGCAGATAGGTCTGCATCTCATACATTCATACGTGTTCAGCAGAGAGAGGCAATGTGTCCACTTTTGGGCATTAAGTTCAAGCTCTTACCTCCCTGATGGGTGCAGCATGCATAACCAAGTCATCAAAGAAATAGCAAGATGGATAATGATAACCTTCTCTGGGACTGTGGATTCAAAATGCAGGTCTCTGAGGTGGAGGTAGCCCATGATGAAACCTAACCACACAAGGAGGACACCAATATCCTGTCATGTCAACAATTAAAGTTCCTCCGCCTGATTCCCACCCCATACCCCCAGGCATTTGTCTAGTCTATAAAACCCAAAGTCTGGACATTTCTGTTACAACATAAATCAGGTTATGTAAGAAGTATATGCATTTTGGGAAAACAGTACTTCCCAAATGAGTCTAATCCTAGAAGGCTTTTGAAAGTTGTTAGCATTTACTGATAGGCACCAGCAGTCACTCCCCTGACTGGACAGGCTGTAGAGGATGCACAACTCACTTCCCAGGATGCAGTGCAGTGGAATGGCTAATTATGAACTAACTCAAACTGTAGCTAGAGTTTTCCTGCCTGGCCCACGGTCAGGGCAAATCTCTCTCACCTGCCAGTCCCACAGCCACTCAGACCCGACCAAGTAAACACAGAGACTTATATTGCTTACAAACTGTATGGCCGTGGCAGGCTTCTTGCTAACTGTTCTTACAGCTTAAATTAATCCATTTCTATTCATCTATACCTTGCCACGTGGCTTGTGGCTTACCGGTACTTTACATCTTCCTTGTCCTGATGGCGGCTGGCAGTCTCTCCTTCACCCAGCTTCCTGTTCTCTCAATTCTCCTCTCTGTTAGTCCCGCCTATACTTCCTGCCTGGCCACTGACCAATCAGTGATTTATTTATTGACCAATCAACAACACATTTGACATACAGACCATCCCACAGCATCAAACCAGTTCTTAAGGCTTCTAAAATCACAGCTGTCACATGATCTAAGGTGAAGAGACCCAGGTTTGCTATGAGTAAATATAAATATTCAGAGGCAAATTAATATAAACATGGACAGGGGATGCTAATGGGGGAAAGTCTGTTCTCTTGTCTTTCATGGCAAATGAGGTAGAAAAATCCAAGAAAATAAAAAAGAAGGTTCAAGTGGAAACTGACTAATTCTGTTTGTTTATTTGTTTGTTTGTTATGCTGGTTATCAGGCTACTAGAATAAAAACCCGCTGGTCAAGAGAATAGATTGTCAGGCCTGGGTGGAGACCTGACTGTCCATTTGGGTTGTTTCAATCCCTTTGGCTAAGGGACTTCCCTTGGAAGGTAGGCTCAGCTTAAGCCACGCTGAAGAGGCTGCAGAACAATTAGTTCCTAATGAGATGCTGGACCCCCCCGGCCCTCAAATCCCACCCCTAGTGCAGAAGTGTAAAATGGACTGTAACAACGTAGGGGCCGAAGTCTGCTTTTTCCTTTGCTTCTTTTTCTCTCCTTTCAAAGCACAATTTCGTTAACAGTTTGGGCCTTTCCCTCCATACTTTGGATGTCCTTTCTTTCTCTAAAGCTGCCCTTCCAGCCTCGTTGCTACTCGAGGGTCACTTGTCTGACCTCTATGTCAGCTTAAATGGGGTGGCTTTTTCTCTTCTCCCCTCCACTTGCCTCCTCCAGGGAGCTGCTGCCAAGGTTTACAGCTTGCCTACTTGGTGATTTTTCTTTGAAGCCTGAATAAAATTAACAAAACTATCTTATTTGAGCCCAATTGTAAATTCTTCCATTAATGAGACTAATGACCCCAAAGGGGACCAGATTTCCCCTGAGTGATGGCCATCCCCAACCCTTGACTAATTATTTTTAAAAGTTTTATGACTCGTTGTCACCTGGACACTACACTCTGCTGTTAGCTTAGCCATTGGGCTCAAAACAAGTTTTCATTGATAGTATATTTTTTAAATCACATATATTTATCTGGGGGGGGGTTAGTTACATGTGTGAAAGTCAGAGAATAATCTACAGGAGTCAGTTTACTGTCCTTCCATCATGTGGTTTCTGGAGCTTGAACTCAGGTCATTAGGTTTGGAGGCAAGTACCCTAACCCACTGAGCCATATCACTGGCCCTTTAAAAATTTTTTTTAAAGTATTTATTTCTTATTTATTTTTTTGTGTAGGGATAGGTATGTGCGTGCTCATGGGCCATAATGTTCATGGGGAGGTCTGGAGATCAGGGAACCACTGTGGGAGTTGGTTCTCTCCTTCCAGTTTTTGAATTTATGTTGTCAGGCTTGGTGGTAAACACCTTTACCTACTCAACCATCCCACAGGCCTAGATTTGTGGTTTTATTTTTTTTATGACAGGATCCTCCTCTGTCACTCAGAGTGGCCTGGCACTCCTGAGTGTGGGGATTAAAAGTCTGCTCTGCCACACCAAGCAAAATAATGGAGTTTGTAGTGTCACAATTTTGAAGAAAAATCAATCGTGACCAAAGCTGGGCATCTCTGAGACATCCAGTGAGAATGTTTCTTTCCTCTTTCATCTTCTGGGCCATTTTTGTTTGAGTCATAATTGTTTGTTTTTTATTGCTTGCTACTGAGTCACAGTCCCATAGGTGATACACAAGACCTGTGTAAGGGAGCCACATGCCCAGATCCTGAGGTTTCACTGACAATCTGAGGCATTCCTTAGCCAGCAGGTTCAGTTCAGTCTTGAACTGTGCATATCTGCCATGACTGTAGCTCAATGAGTTGATTGTCTGTGGTGTCAGGGGATGACCAGCATACTTTTGGGGATACAGATGGACTCATAACAAGTGATCGGTAATGAACACATGAGTGAATGATTCTTTGGACTCCCACCAGTTAGGGCTTTGCCTATGTAGATAATAGATGTGGATAAAGAAAGTTGTGCCTTATTTAGTGTTACACACAGATATAAGTTTACCGGTAGATAACATAGAGTTGCACAGATGTAGGTACACATTTGACATATTTCACATATTGGAGTACTGCACGTACAATAGCTAAAGTCACATTAACATTTCCAATGTTTGTTCTTGAGAGACTCAACACAGAGTTCAAAGTAGCAGTGAGTCAAGTTGAACATCTGCAGAGCCTACCCACAGCCTAGAAACTGCTCACACTTAAGAGGCTTTCCATTACTGAAGAGCCCTGGTGCTGCTGGAATCGGCTAGCAGCAACACCATTACTCCTAAAACCAGCCATGTTCCAGATGCTGTGGAGACTCCAGAAAGATTAGTGGTTCCCTTTCAAGGAAAGAATAGGTTCCCCGTACAGAAGTGGGTACACCATTCCTCTTTTAGTTTCTGGCTTAAAAGCCGCAATGACCAACTATTTAAAGTCATTACTGATTAAGTGTGAGAACAAAAGTTTCTAAAAAAAAAAAAAGGACCTCCGGTCTTTTGAACTCAGATTCCATAAGAGAATGAACACAAGAGACTTGTATTCTAGCCACGTGGATCTTTCATGGGAAGCGTCATGAGACAGTGGGAACTTGAGAGGACTGAGTGGACTGAATGGGGATTCGCGTGTAGGACCTGACACCACAGCCCCTGCTTACTCATCAGAATTCATGCTTGCTGATGCTGGCTGTGTTTGTCACCCTTTAGCACTCAGGGAGCCACCCCTCTTTCCACTGTGCTCTTTAAATACCTTTGACCCCTGCCCATCACTCACTCATATGCCTGAGGATGGTGCTGTTTTGTGTCTATTCTTTTATGTCGGGTGGAATGAGAGCAATCAGATGGCTGTGTGCCTCCAGGAGCTTTGATTCCTCAGTGCAGGACACCCGCACCCCCCCACCCCCACCCCCGCCCCTTATAGTGGGCCACCTCTGCCTCTTCCCTGCCAGCCCTCCTTGAAAGCCCTGCAGCCTTCTGAGATCAAACACGGAGCTCTTGAGTAATCTAAGCCCAGCAGGAAGTTTCTCTTTCTCTCTACAGCGGGTCTAGTGTTCTAGACTGTCATCTCATTAAGAGCAAGAGGAAATTTTGATTCACAGGCAGACCCTTAATTTTCCAGAGAGTAGGAATGATAACATTTCTTCCATCCCTGCTGATTCTGCTGTTTCCCTCTTCCCTAGAAATGTGTCTTCTCAGGGTCCCCAGCCTTCCTTTTGTGCTTGGAGACTTTGTCAGATGCTTTTCCCCAAGGACAAAGGTCTTTAACACTGAGGCTGAGGGAGGGAACACATTTATGAGAGTTGGTGAGTTTGGCAACATAAGAAGGCTGTGTACTCACTGTGAGATAGTTTGTGTTCAGGCCTGGCACACCTGCCATCCTGTGCCTCCTCTCTCATCCCCTTGCCTCCCTTTTGTGAAACTCTGATTCCACTCAGAGCATACTGGCCAGCTCTAACTGAAAAAGAATCACTGTGCCTTTCATGTGACCATAGGGGACAGGCTGGCCAGAAATACAAATATAATTCCCTGGGAAGGAATACTGCTTCAAAGTAGACACCTGTCTATGAAATCTCCACCCTGATGTATTTGCTCTATAATAGAATGCTTTGTGGATCTCAATGTGACATATTTTATTTAGTCAATAACCTTGTACTACACTGTCTGATAATAAGTAACTGCAATTTGCATGGTGTTCTTCTGGGCTGTTAGACTGTGAGTGAGTGTGCGTGTGTGTGTGTGTGTGTGTGTGTGTGTGTGTGTGTGTGTGTATGTGTGTGTGTGTCTATCCTATGAACAAAACCCATCCATCTCTCACTTCTTTTTTTCAGCTCCAATGTCCTACAACTGCTTTAAAAAGCCCACTGTAACTCACAACTTGTTGTTTGAATTTCTAAAGGTCTTATAACTAAAACCCATAGCCAGATATTGGGGTAAATGCTGAAAGATCAGAGAGAAAAAAGAACAAGCCACAGCCACCACATCTTACCTCACCAACTCCTCAGCCTGAAAAAGCTTCTAGCTCAAAAGGACACTTCTGCAAAAAGCCTTTAGTTCCTGTCTCCTCACGCCTTATATACCTTTCTCTGCCCAGCCATCACTTTCTAGGATTAAAGGCATGTGTGCTTCCCAGTACTGGGATTAAAGGTGTGTGCCACTATTACCTGGCTCGGTTTTCTCTCCTAGACTGATTCAATCTCATGTAGTCCAGGGTGGCTTTGAACTCACAGAGATCCAGATGGATCTCTGCCTCCCGAGTGCTAGGATTAAAGGTGTGTGCCACCACTGCCTGGCATCTATGTTTAATCTAGTGGCTTGTTCTGTTCTCTGATCTTCAGGCAAATTTTATTAGGACACACACTATATCACCACAGTAACTTGTCATTAATCCTCAGTGTCATGGTGAGCGATGTAAGAGCCAAGTGACATGAGTCTTCTGTAAAGGGCTCTGCGGCTTGATGTTGTTGGTCAAAGGTGGTGACTGTAGATGAAGCATCTTTTCTCTGCTCAGAAATAGCTTTGTCTCACAGAGCTTCTGCCTCTTAGACCCTGCAATGCCGTGGATAGATGGAGGAGGATGCAGAAGTGAACCCCAAAGATGTTGCCTTGGAATCTTTCCCCTATATCTGTGGTTTTACCTACCTGGCATCAACTACAGTCTAAAATAATATATGGAAAGTTCCAGAAATAGAAATGTTCATAGCTTAAAATCACAGGTAGTTTTGAGTAGCATGTTGAAATCTTGTGCCTTTTTTCTCTGTCTTGTCCTGCAATGAATGTGAATCATCCTCATGTGTCTGTCACCCACCCACCAGTCCTGAGATCACCATCTTGGTTATAAGGCAGACTATTGGGTACCACAGTACATGCATTAAAATAGCATTTACTTAAAAATACCCCAAATTCCAAAATAAATACGGGAAATTCAGATGTGCCACAGATAAACTATAAATTACTTCTTTTAAGGGAAAAGAGAGAGAGAGAGAGAGAGAGAGAGAGAGAGAGAGAGAGAGAGAGAGACAGAGACAGAGAGAGACAGAGGGAGAGAGAAGAGAAAAACCACATACAACTTTCATTACTTTTATGTAGTACATGGCTGTAATTACCTGATTTTATGTTGTTGTTAATCTCTTTCTGGGACTTATGCATGAGTTTATTGTAACTGAGTAGGAGTAGAGGAAACATGGTAAACACAGTGTTTGGTAATACCCACAGTTCCAGTCAGGCACTCATTGTGGCTTTTGGCACATATCTCCTATGGGTAAGGGTGCTTAGTTTTTACTGGGTGTTAGATGCTGAACAGCTTAGCTGTAAGGATTGTATGCCATCATCATAACCCTTACACTAAGCATACTGGCTTCTAGGATGATTAGCACATGACTGAGTAGTCTGTTTAAGTTCAGTACTATTTATGCATATTCCCTGCATGTAAGTTCTGGTGGCAGTTCCGTGAGGATAGTACTTTCTGGTGCATATCCATAGACTGGGTAAGAGTATAATAAGAGTATCAGCTCTCTCAGTGAAATCCAAAGCTTTTGTTTCTTCTTTGGTACATGAAGTCAAAATTAGTACTTCTGTAGAGTTGTACGTGTTCAGAGAGTCAATGCATGAAGAGCGTTTTGTACAGTGCCTCATGGAGAGTAAGCTAACTGGTATCATTATTGATGGCTTTGATGAAACCTACACTTCCTGCCATTTAATTCTACTAAAATTTTGATCCTTAATATTTGTTTGGCTGTTTTTTGAGGTTGTCTTGGTTGTTTCTGAGACACGGTTTTACTATGGATCTTAGGCTGGTCTTGAACTGGTAGCATTTCTTCTGTCCCTGAAATACTGGGATTACAGGTATGTGCCACTGTGCCCAGCTTATTCCGCAATATACTTGAAGCCCGTTTCCCTTCGTGCTTTCAGCTTATATGCAAGCAATATCTAGCAACCTTGGTTAAGGTACAAGCTCTGGTCTAGGTTGCAGTTTGAGAGGCCCTGGATTTAATCCCTGGCAACACACACATCATCTATACATGCACTCCATGTTGAGAGAACTGAAGAGAATATTTTGCATATATTTTAAATTTGTGCAAAGGATCTGTGAGGTAGATCACTGGTAGCTTCTGTTGTGCCAGGTTAAGGGATAGGAAACTGCATTTATTATCTTTCCTGATACCCATGGAAATATTTTGTAACAGGCATTACTATCCCATTGTTTTTTTTTTCTTTTTAAGATTTATTTATTTATTATGTATGCAACATTCTGCCTCCATGTATGCCTGCATGCCAGAAGAGGGCACTAGATCTCATTATGGATGGCTGTGAGCCACCATGTGGTTGCTGGGAATTGAACTCAGGACCTCTGGAAGAGCAGCCAGTGCTCTTAACCTCTGAGCCATCTCTCCAGACCACTATCCCATTGTTTTATAGACAGAAGTTGAGGTAAAACTGTATATGGCTCATTTTAAGTCATACATGCAGTAATGATGAATTGGGGGCATTCTCACTACAAATGCTGGTTTCTTCCTGCTGTGTTAGGTCCATGTGCCCATCATTTCTTATCAGCCTCGAGCAAATGCCAAATTGCTGCATCTACTTCAAGAGTGTTTTAAGATTTTATACACAGATATTAACTAGGACAGACACAGCAGATTTGATTTCAGTCAGTCGCCTCTTCCCTTGAGCTACTGTTTCTGCAATCAGTTTGAACCTTTTATGTCTCCTTTTGTTGTCTGACATTATTCTTGGGGAGACATAAACAAAGGTCTACTCATCCCAGATATTGAACCTATACCAGACTGAAGTAAGGATGCCACCAACATTCTACCTGCTGAGCTATTGAGCTTTATTTGGGTTGATTACAAGAATGTGGGTGATAGGTTTCTTACAGGAACAGAAATGACTCCAAGACAGCTGCATTGCCAAAGCCCACCCCAGTGTGGGTGACAGCTCACAAAATCTGGAATCTTGGAGCTCACAGCACAGACTGCAGGCAGTTCAAAGGATTAAAAACTGTCTCTTTCAGATGATTTTTGCTTCTTTTAGGAGCTTCAACTGGTCTCTGTTTCTTTAGGACAATTCAGCTTGTCTTTGTTTCTTCCCGTCTCTCTTCTGGGCAGCTCAGCTTGTCTGAAAACCTCTCTGAGCAGTTCTTACAATTTATATATGCTTGGGGAGGAAGGAGCCTATTGAGCCTATTAAATCTGGTCAGCCTATTGAAAGGTTTCAGGGACTTCCTGAAGCCTTTGAGTTGTTTACTTCCAGAGTTTAAGGATCTTTCCTCTAGGATGGGATGTTTCACCTCTCTTAGAACATCTTGTTGTCTCAGCTCCTTTTAAACTTCCTGCATCTGGTGTAGCTTCCCTCCAAAGTGGAAGGTTTTAATCTCAGAACAAATGGCTACATGGTACCTACCCTTGCAAAGTTGGTAGCCTGGTAGCAACTACAGCAAGTGGATTCAGAATGCTCATTATGGAATCTTATGCCTATGCCCCCCACTGGGCTTGGGATGGGTCATGCTTGTGGCAAATAAATTAGGATCCACATGAACCACTGCTGAGGGGAGGGAAATTTTCTTTCCTTTTTCCTGCTGCTTGAGACTCTCTGAGCCTCTTGCATGCACTGTTGAAATTTAAAAGATGAAAATGAGCTGTTTGCAATGTGTTCAATCTTTTCAGCTAAAGGAACTCCATGTTGGATTAAAAAAGAAATCATTCTGGGAATGAACACATGGGAAAGAATGAACAGGTATCAGGACATGTATTCTAAATGAAAGCCAGAAATGTATCTCCGTAGTTAGTGTCTCTCTCCTGAAGCTCTCCCCAGCGTGCCTTCAGGAATCAAAGAAATACAGAATTTCAGGCTTGGAAGAGACTAGAGGGACCATTTGTGCATCCCTCTCATTTTCTGGACGAGCAAAAGAAGTTCTTTTCTGTTCCCCAACCGTGTAATACTTTTCAACTTCTTCTTGGTGTAATTTCTCATCTAGCTAACATGTATTGAATGAGCCACATGGAGAAAACATTGCAAATAGTGTTGTGAAACTTACATTCCACAGGAGGCCAATGGTTAAAGTACCTTTGCTCTCTTTTCTTTTCATCAATAAGTTAATCACTTGATCAGTCTAGTAAAAATTACCAAAGTGAAATATGAACTTAAGCAACCAATCTATTCTTCATGTCTTAGCTGTCATTCTTATTCCCCTCTGCAGGCATGAGACAGTGAGCAGAGAGGTGAGAACTGGATGAATGGTCTACATGAAGGAGTTCCCAGCATCTAATTTCCTCTTCACTGCCCACTGTTATGTTTAAGGGATACCTCATGTCTGTCTAGCTATGAGAATAAAACCTAAACCCACACCCCTTGGAGCTGTTCTCCTTCAGCCCTGTCGTTATCATGAAGGGGTGTTGAGTTTTCTTCAGACTCTGTGCAATGCTTTCCCCTTTGGCAAATGACAGAATGTTCTTGTTTTTATATAAAAGTGCTATATCAACAGTGTTCCTCTAGTTGAGGGATGGCCTGGTGCTCTTGGTGCATGTTAACAATATCATCTAATTCTGGCACGGAAACCAAGCCTTCTGGACTCCATGGTCTTGGTCATGAATGATAGTTTTTTTCTGCCATGCCTGAAATAGATAGCAAGTGACTTTAAGTGAAATCCAGTGATCATCATTGTGTTTTCTAGATATATATCTACTTGATTCAAGCTAGAGGCATTTTGGAAGAGGGAAACTTAATTGAGAAACTACAAGACTGGCATGTGGACCAGCCTATGAGACATTTTCTTGATTAATGATCAATGTGAGTAAACCCAGGTAACCATGGGTTGTGCTGCCTGGGTGGTCTTGGGTGTTATAAGAAAGCAGGCTGAGCAAGCTAAGGGAAGCAAGTCAGTAGGCAGCACACTCCCTCATGACTTCTACTTCAGTTCTTGCTTCCATGTCCCTGCCTTGAGTTTCTAGGACATGCTTTGATTGGCTGTGATGTGGAACTCTAAGCATATTAGTGGTGGCACTACAAGGTAGATGTTCCATCTTCCAATGCCAGAAAGCTCTATGCTACTCTGAGGTTCTTCCAAGATAGTTCCTCTTCTCTGCTGGTGGTCACACGCAATTGTTCTCCATAGAACACAGTTACGTTTTAAGTCATCCCAAAGATTTCAGGTCTGAGATATGAGAGCTCAGTTACTCCATGTTTTGTGTAATTATTGCAAAGGCCATGTACATGGGCAAGGCAAGGTCTTTCCACATAAGGAACCCAGAACTCATTGCTGGGTGTCAGGGTCACATGGGAGCCTATAAACCTTACTGCCTCTGTGAATAAGAAGGCATCATTCTGGACTACTTGATGTCCTGACCACACACTGAAGAGGTATCTCCTACACTTACAAAGAAGCCCAGTAATAACTGGTTCTACTGAATGCTAGCCATTATACCCAGCATTTTCTGCTATAAAATTTAAAAATTACAAAGTAAAACCTGCCTTTGGAGAAAGGCCTACATTACCTAGCAGTTTCATTTCATTCCTTGTCATGGGAGAGATTATCTGCTCATATCGCCCTCATACCTTTTCTATCTTTATTCATACTGAGTTATTACGTTCTAAATCTGCAAATGCTCCTTTATCCAATGATGAATTTAGCTTGCTCAATATTAATCATAGTTTTGGAAACAGAATTTCTAATATATGCGTTACCTAAAATTGTTAATCTATGGTTCTGCACTTTTTCCTGTCAATCTATAATTAAATCATATGAAAACACACTGATTTTACATCATTATAATAAAGGTGTATTCTGATATCTCTGATGACTGTGGCTCCCTAGCATTCATTATTTAATTGCTAGACATTTTACTATCAGCTCAAATGGTGTTATCTAAATTAATTGTGAACTTTAATATATGTGGATCTAAAAAGGAAATCAGCTTGCTCCTTAAAGGAGGCACGGAAGCCTGAATAGACCAATTTTATGTTAACAACCTAATATCCTCCCGCAGTTAGGAACAAAATCTGAATGTTTAGGAAGATGTCCCTTTCAGCTGCTTCTAAAGGCTTCTGAATTGTGACACCCTTCTATCAGGTGATGAAATGAGAAGGGTTTTATTCAATTGTCTCCTGATTGTATTTCTAAATTAATTTCAAGGCAGTAGAGTCAGGGTTGTAAGAAAAACCCTCAGCTATACTCTGAATATCCAGGGCTCTGTGCTCTGGCCATGAGTGGCTGCTGGGAATCCTTTCTAGAGCTAGGAGGAAATGTGATCAAGGGTAATGTCATGGCTGTTATTGACGTACTGATGTTTCAGGAGGCTCAGGTCACCCAGGAACTACTGGATTGATGAGAGAGGGCAACAAAATTAAAATCCAAACCCTTTTACCATGGGTCAGAATGAAACAATTATTCAGCAAAATGTCACAATAATTAGCACAACAAATAAATGATAACCACTCATTTTTCTGAGTGCCTCTTATCCTACAGGTACTAAATTAGGAACGCACAATTCATGGATCATTTTATCCTCACATTCGGGATCTAAAGAGGATTGGTGTGTCTCCTTGTAGATGAGAAAACTTGGCTTAGACAGGATTACCAATGTGATCAGGAGTGCACAGCCAGAAAGAGGTGGGATGCGGAATGATATTTGATTTTTTAATTAGTGCATGTTATCTGTTTCAAACAATGTGTTTCAGTGTGACATTTTTACATGCATATAATACACTTTGATTCTATTCATCCCTCTTATTGTCCTCTCTTATTCTTCCTGCTGGCCCCTTTCTTTTCTCAGTATCCATTCTACCTTAATGTCTTTTTCTTTATAATCTAGATTTATGGGATCATTGATACAATTACTGAGGCTCAAGTGTGTATTATAACATTAAAATACGTACCTCTGTAGCAAAACTTGGAGTGGATCTCAGTGAGACTGAAAGTGGTCCAAATCGTACTGCTAGTAAATGGCAGAGCTGGGATTGGTGCCAAGGTCATTTTAATTCCAAAACTTACGCTCTTTCTAACACATCACATTCTGCTGCCTACAAAGTCCTTTCTGTTATAATAAACAGCCTCCCCTAGGGAAACAATTGACTATTTATCTGCCTGAGGTGACCAAGCATAGTTCTCTCTTCCCAACAGACTACATAGTAGATGTGTCTGGAAGACATTTATTTATCCAAAAACTGACATTCAAATCTCTAAGATGGAATTGAAAAAGGGGCTTCCATTTGGGCCTCTTGTCTCTCAGAAAGCCTGCAGAAGCTCTCTAACACAGAAGAATCTACTGGATAGGATTCTGATCTAAAGCAATAACACATGGTGGCATTAACCCCAGTGTCCTGGTGTGAGGTGGTAAAGCTCACTAGCTTGCTTTATACTCAATGTATTCCCATTCTGCTACCGTGTATGCACATTGGATGGGCTTACCCCTTTGATGGAAAGATTCTCATGGCAAAAAATGTTCCAGTCAGTCAATGAACACATTCTTCTTGAGATCCTAACATGTGTCAAACAACATCTTACGTCCTGGAGTAGGCAATGACTCCAACTTGGTGTGACAAAGGATTGTGATGAGATGAAAGATTGCAAGCTGGGAGTACATCGAATCCAGCTTTAGATATTAGGGGAGGTTCTAGAGGAAATACTTAAAAAAAATCCAAACAGGTAGGTGGGTCAGACAAGAAAGGTTGGGGATCATGATGACTAGTGAAGGCTCAAAGAACAGTGTAATGAAAGGAGCTGGGGTGACCAGAGAATAGATATTTCAGGTGTAAATTAATTATACAGCAGCGATAGGTGTGGGAGAGATGGAAGGACAGTATGGGGCGCCAACTTATTACCATCCTCAAGTTCTGGGTGTTTAATGGATTCCTGTTTGCTTTGGTTCTCTAACAAAGCAGCTTTGTTTGTTTTTAAAGATGTGGGATTGGTTACTCCAACCTGGGACCTGATGTGTGCTTCATTGGCTGATTTTCCAGGGCTGCTCTCTAATTGCTGTTTTGATCCTTGTCCGGTTTGCTCATTTGGTTCCAACCCCCCCCCCTTTGCAAATGGAGGCCTATTAATACTTTATTCACAGGGAAACTGCTGGGCCTAATTATCTGAAGCAGGCAAAGACATCTGAGAAGGCTGACTGAGAGATTCACGGCAAGGCCTCACAGCTTCTCAAAGGCCCTGATTGCTTCTCGCGCGTCTCTCTCCTTCTGTTTGGATGGGGCTACAACAGCAGTTTATTTTCCTAGTCTGTTGCTCATCATCATCTGACACCTGGGAGGAAAGCTGGCAGCATCCCTGGTACTCAGCCTGATTCCTTCAACCAAATCTTCATTCACAGGGGGAGGGAGTACTTAGCCAATCCTGCTGTGATGGAGTCTCAGTCCCATGTTTGACTCCTATCTGAGAACTGAAGCTATTTCTCTACTTCCCAACTCCAGGCTCCCTGTCTTGGTTTCAAAACAATCAATCCCTGCTTCCTCTGATTCTCCAGACATTACATTCTTCATTCCTTGTCAGAATTAGTGGTAATTCCCTTTCCCTATCTGTTTTCAGAGGAACAATGAATAGTAAACATTTAGCCTTTCTGCTTGAATCTGCAGTAAACAGAATGCAGCAATATTAAAGCTATAGTGTGCTGACCAGAGTTTCAGGGTGCCTTTCAGTTGGCCCAGAAGGAAGGATCGACCCATGTAAAAACATGAACCCAAGGTGCTGGTTGGATGGGGCTGAGACTCAGCCCCTTCCTCTCCACGGAAGTAGGCCATGCAATTACTCTGCCTGCCTCATTGCAGAAAGTCATCTTGAGTCCTGTTCTTCAACTGTCACTGTCCCTCCCCACAAGATGACCTTTCTATCTGGTAGATAGCAAAAGCTGAAATGACTTCCAGCCCCACATCTCCTGAGGACCTTCTCCTGGGTCCCGAGCACTTTTCTTCTGAAATATGCTAGATGTATTCTTTCAAATTTTCATTACATGCATATACAATATGCTTTGATCTTATGCTGTCTCTATTATCCTCTTGTCCCCACCACAGCACGTCTTCTCTCTACAAGTTGCTCTTCTATTTCCATGTCTTTTCATTTGTTTGGGGCCCACTGCATTTACTTAAGTTAACTGTATGATCTTGGGTCGGGGCTTATTTACTCAACCAGAGAAAGTTATCAGTGGCTACCACTGAGGAATGTGACTTCACCTCCCCCGGGAACCATTAACTGCCTATTGCTCCTCTGAGAGGTTTTGAGACTGTATGAGCCCATTACCCTTCCATGATGGAATTTTGATGGGCTGGGTCTTTTACAGGTCTTGTGTAGGTAGCCACTGAAGCTGTAAGTTCATGGGCACAGCAGCCATGGGTGGTCCAGAAGACAGCTTTTTGCAGCATCCCTTCCCATTCTTGGGTTAAAGTCCTTTTGCGTCCCTCTTACACAATTTTCTGGGAACCTTAAAGTGGGTGATATAAATGTCAAGTTTAAGGCTGAGTATTCGACAGTCTCTTATACTCAGCACTATCACTAGACTAAGAGTTTCTGTATTAGTTGTTACCCAATTCAGGACCAAGGCTGAGAGCCCCACTAAGCTACCATTATAAATATAAGTAATTAGAAGAAAGTTTGACATCATGTCCATATACCAAAACAGCAATAATAGATTTTCTCCTAGGGCCGGTGACCTACCCAGGTATGGGTGCTGACAAAGTTTACAGCACCAGATTTTAATTCCTCCTATGGAGCAGGCTTAAAATCCAACCATAAATAAGTTGACTACCCCATAATAGTAATGCCACTATTGCATTTGTGGGCATATCTTGCCTGGAAGGTTGTTATTGTAACTTGCAGGGCTCACAGTTAGGTAAGACTATAGATGACCCCTTGCCCCCCACACAGTCTGAACAACACATTTCAATGCTGTGAAAGCTAGTTAGCAGGGAAGAAACTTTCAACTTAGCTCTAGCTTGCTCTTTCTCTGTCCCACAATCAAATACGTGGTTTCTTCAGCAATAGGCATTTATCATCTAGTTCTTGTGAGCAACCAAGATCAATGGGAATAACCTGTATTGTTTTGGGGGACTCTGGTCTCCTTGATCATTAACTCATAAGGCAATGTCTCACATCTAGCACAGTTTAATAACCTATGGCTTCCAAAGGCAGCACTATCCACCCATGTAGGGTACCTCCTTTAAAAATCTTTAAACTTTATTTTTAATTAGTTTATAAAACAGTAGGATTTTATATGATTATTCAGTCTTTGCTAACACTCTCTCTTACCTCCTTATTTTCCTCAACAAGTACTGGCAAGAACGCAGTGAAAAAGGAAAACTTATTCACTGTTGGCAAGAGAACAACTAGAGTGAACATTGTTGAAATTAGTGTGAAGGGTTCTAAAAACACTAAAAATTTAACCATCTTATGACCTAGTATGCCATTCTAAGGCACCCAAAGGACTCTATACACTACTACAGAGATACTTGCACATCAATGTTCTTTCCTGCTCTATTCAAAACAGCTAGAAAATGAAATCAGCTGAGATATCCATGAATGGCCAATGAAAATGTGACACACACATACAATGGAATTTTATTGTGATATAAACAAAAATGAAATTATGACATTTGCAGCTATTGATGAAAATATTATAATGAGTGAGATAACCCAGGCCCAGAAAGAAAAATGTCATGTATTCTCTCTCATACGTGGATCTTAACATTGAATTTTTAGAGTTTGGAGTTTAAGTTGAAGTTCCTTCTAGAGTCCAGGGAACTAGAAAAGAGTCTTGAGCTGGGTGTGAGAGGGATAATAGGGCCCTAGGCATTTGAAAACCCCTGATCTTGATTTTATTCCCACAGAAGAGAAGAACACTAAACCAGAAAGGTGGTTAAAAAAAAATTCTAATACAAAATTAAATTAAAAGGCATATTGCATGCAGCAAATAGTAGAATCCTAGCCACTTAAGGCACTTAGTTTACTGAGTGTTCTATACACTATTTATAATTAATTATGACACATTGATGACAGTTGTATAGCGGTGTACATTTTCTAAAAACTATTATGTGCATTTTTCTATTGATTTGCAAAAAGCTCTGTGAATAAGGTAAAAAAGGTATTATTATCATCTTGATTTTTGAAGTTGAGGAATGTGAGGCTGTACTTGTTTCTAAGAGTTCTGCCACAGAAATCATAGAATCTTTTATTTTCTTTTTGTTAACTCTTGAGATTTAGTCCCCAAGTATGCCTATGAAGTAGGTTATGCAGTTGTATCACAGGACAGCATTGGCTAAAATAGACAAGGATCCAGACAAGGATGCTCATGCTAGGGACCATGTGCCAGTGTTGGAAGGAAACTTTCAGATTTGCCTCATCCACAGGACTGCAGATTCTCTTGACAGTTCCCTCAGAGAATTCAGGAAGAAAGGCTCTGATTGCATTTGTCAGCTTCATCAAGTCCGGAAGATGAATACACGCTCTTTTTCTGGAAACGATAATATCCTGTCCGGCATGTAATCATGTGCAATATGGTGTTTCCATCTCTTGGACAAAGTTAGGTCCTCTTAACAAGGAGGCTTACTGCGGTGACTCTTCCCCCTGAGGAATTAGCTTCCCTAGGTCTTTACCATTGCTCTTATTCTTCTGACCTTTCTGACACCCCACTTGCCCATTTTCCATCTTCAGCAACCCAGTGGCTGATTTTTCTTTTTCAGAACCACTGCATGAGTCCTGAGTGGGAAAGGAAAGGGCAAAACAATGCCTCTTCATTCTTCGATGTTGAGGGCCATGTGCATTCTCAGGAGCAGTCAGGGATGGGAATTGTGACTGAATTATTTCAGGTAGAATCTTACAGAATCTTCTGAAAGGATTCCAAATCCAGTGTGGAAATCACCAAGTCTGAAATGTGTTGAAGTTCTGTATCAGCGAGAAGAAAAAGAGAACATGTAGTGTTGTGGCTTCTGGAAAGTAGAGAAAGGTCTTCTTTGGACCTTAGCAAGTCTGAAAGTCACAGCTCACCCTTGGCTGGCTGTCCAAGGGAGCCTGGTGAGAGATTTGGATAAACCCTCCTGATTGATTCTTCACGAGACACAGAGAGGAGATGAGCCACAACACTATAAATGATTTGAATGCCTGTTGCTTTATATAAATTGTTTAATTTAGTCTTGCAAATCACTGTCAATTAGACAATATTATCTCCTCTCACCCACATTTAGAGAGGAGGAAAACGAAATCAGAGGAATTAGGTAATTTATGGAGTTACATAAGGGTATTGTTTGCACCCAAAGTCTGCCCATGCTTTCTTTATGTCCGCTTCCTTGTATCTCTTCAGCACTCCTCAGACGATGCTATTGTTTGGGGGTCACATTAAATGGGACACCCCTCTGCTATTTCCTGAAGTCCTGAAGTCCTGAAGCTTTCTCCTACAGTTTTCTCTGGAGGTTTTTCTCCTAGATACCATTTATGCCCCAACTTGGTCCCCACAGCCTCTTAGGTGGGAGGACCAAACTCTCAGTCTACGAACTGAAGGACTCCGGCTAGCCAGGCTCCCAGAGCTGGCTTTCAATGACGTCGACCAGAGAGTACCCATGACAGGGCGTGCTCTGCCTCTAGGCTTCACTTTATTTTTTCCTATGTATTTTTTCTTTCCATCTTACTCTGTTTTGGAGAAGACCATGCAGTGAGGCACCCAGGAAGAAAGTAACTCTGCTCCTAGATTGAGGAATTCAGGGATGCCGAGGATCGCAATTCCTGAAGTGGTTTTTATGCCATTGAAATCTGGGTTGGAGCTATCATCTCTGGTCAAAATTTCTGTCACATTTGGTCCTGCACTAATTCTCAGTATCCTACATCCAGTCCAGTCCATCACCAATAGAAGCGCTCTTTTCTCCAGACTCTGCATCCAAGCTTTCTGACCACTATGCTCCCAGCGTCCTGCCTAAGCCACCTCTGTTGGACTCCTATGGTACTCTGGTTCAAACCCAGCCCCACATGGCTTGGCTTGTACAGGGTACCAGAGAAAGTGTTCTACCTACTTGTTAGGCCCAAAGCCAACATCTCCGGGGTGACCTCCAGGGCCATGCTGCACCACAGGCCCCCCACCTTTGCCTTTCGAGCTTGACTTTCTAATTTCTTTCTCATCCTCTGCTGGCTCCAATTCTCTGGCCTCCCCATCTTTGAACCGGCTAAACATGCATTCACTTCTGGACCTAATGCAAAGGCTTTTTAACTTCCTCTGGAACAATTTGTTCCCATACAGCTCCCGCCTGCCCTACCTCTCTGTCTTTATTAATCAACTCAGAGCTCTCGCTCCCTTTCTCCTTGCTTCAGCAACACTCAGTATTCAGAATTATTTTTGATTTACTTACTGCCTGTCTTCTCATTAAGAAATAAGGCGTATGAGGGAGGGGACTGTTAGCCGTTAAACTACCCACTGTGTCAGGGAACAGAGAGTGCGCAGTAAACAGCCATTAAAGAAAGAACTGTGGAGAACTCCATCCCTCCTCAACATGAAGATTTGATTGATGGCCTCTTCATCTCATCTTATCCCTAGTCTGTCCTTATATTTTGATTTTCTTTCAGGCAAGATAAGTTTTGTTTAATAATTAATATTCTACACTTTTGCTGTAATTCCCATGTTTTTAATATTATACTTTCATCCTTTTCTCTTCTCCATTCTCCATCAGCGATTGAGGGAATTCACTTGTTCTTAGGAAACTGATTGAGGCTCTTGGGCATAGATGGGAATACATGGGGCTGTCATCACCGTAAGTGTTCTTACAGCTCAGATTTCAAAAACCTCTTTCTCTGCATGACAGAGTTTTGGAAAAATGAAATGCACTTCGGGTCCCAGGTCAGCCCTCACATACTGTGTGGCTTTTAGCACACTACTGAACATCTCTGTGACTCGAGTTTGGGGAAGCAGAGAAACTAACGAAGACCTTGTGAGTCGGAACTGAGAATAAAATTTGTTAGTACTCCAAAGTAATTAAAAAGCAGGCCTCTCATAAAATTCTTTTTTGAAACAAAAATCCAGGAATGGAACGTGGCAATTCTTTTCTATGAATCAGGCATACAAATAGGCGTTATGAGTACTGTGTGCTCAGTTTTCCTGTTAACAGGCAGATGCCGGAGTAAATTCTCACTGTGATTTTATCCATTCAAGGGCTGAGATGAGGATGTCTTACAGCCAGGAAGGCAGACTTCGTGCTTCTGATTTAATTTGATTTTTAGTTTACTTCTGCTCAGGCCTTGGGGTTTCAAATGGATTATCCAGATTTCAATTCCAAAGCCTGCCAGACCCTTATGTTCTACTGCTGTTTTTGCCTAGAGGAGGGTAGATGTCTCCTAAGTACTCTAAGGAGCCCTCCAGAGTGTGTTGGGTGGCGCTGTGTCGATGAGGTGGGTTGGGCCCCTTGGGCTGTTAGAATCTTGCTGAGGAAGCACACTTAGCACCGTGTTTCCAGCCTTAAGGGTGTAATCCAGTAGCCCAAGGGGAACAAGGGAACATGTACCTCAGGATGACTCACGGAAGACTTGGCCATAAGTCCCCAGTGACCAACCCAGAGAGTACCCTGGGTGTAACTGTCACCCCTAACCTCAGAGTAGCACAAAAAGGGACTTCTGGGTTCCACTACCTCCTTAGGAAAGCCCACAGAAGCCAAAACATTGCAACATCTGGTGAAACTATTTTTTTTTTTGGAGTGGCACTGAATTATTTGCCACTCCCTAATGTGATGAAGGGGGTGGCACTTGTACCTCACATGCCCATGGGCATATTTTCCCACCTTCACTTATCTGAACCTGTTAATTCTGGATGCACAAAAAATAGGCCTGTTTCTCTTGTAGCACTAGTATTTCTTACTAGGATAATTTGACCATGCATTTTCTCCATCCTTCATTCATAAAAATAAAAGACACTTGTCAGTCTGCTGATAAGGTGTGTGTGGCTTTCCAAAACTGAGTGTTATTTAAATGGTAGATGTTGGGGCCATATGGCTGTACCAGGCAATCCTTATCTTTGTCTTTGGTGTCAGGGTTGCGAAGGATCCATTGCTTTTTGGCCAGAGAGTTGGAAGCAGCTGTGAGTCCACACTGAACCCCTGAAATCCTCAGCAGCTGACTGCTCCAGCACTTCTGCATTCATCCTCAGGGAGAATCCTAGAGTAAAGAAAAGACTGAGCTGTCCAATAATCAGTATGGTTGATGATCTTGACCTTGTACTGTCAAAAATAGACCTGAAGTGTCCATCTACTTTGATCTGTTGGAGAAAAAAGGAAGAAACAATGTGGGAAGGCCAGGATGGAAGACAGAGAAAGGACAGAGCAATTGAGCATAATGGCATAGTGGATGCTGATTGGATGGTGAAAGTGTGAGTGACATAAGCCATAGCAAGACTGTCACTGACACTACAATGGTGACCGTTTACATGTCTTTGAATAGGATGTGACTCATACATCATAATATAAGGAAGACACAATGCCTGGGCTCTTACCTTCTTTCTGCTGCTATGTCATAGCATGACTTTTGTGAGCAACACTAGCTATAAAGGACTCAGGCTTCTTCTCTGTGACATCATGGGCAATCTACCTAGTGTCCTCACTCTTGCCAATGCCCAGAGGTGCTGCTCACCCTTCACTCAAGGCACAGATGGAAAGGGTGCTCTCTTTCATTTAGACCCTGCTAGTGGAAACACAACACCGAGATACATACCCAGGAATTGCAAGCAGCCCCAGCTGGTGGCAGAGTGTGGGTCAGCATGCAGCTCCAGGCCATGGAATGAAGGCGAGGTCCAGCATCTGTGCTAGAGCAGTCACACAGCCTCCCAGATGATGGAAGCCAGAAGTAACTGGTTAAGATGCTGCACACTACCAGTCCTGAAGGAGATAGGTTGCATGAAGCCAGCACTATCAGAAAGCATGCAGCAAATTGGGAATTGTCCCAGGGCCACTGTAAACCAGAGAACTTTCCTTTCTTCTAAGAACCTCACTCCCCACTAAACACTTGGACCCTTGCCTCACATGGTTTTGTAAGGGTAGGTCACCAAGATAGAAATGTGACTAGGAAGGCCAGAAATCTAAATGATGTTTTCATAGTTGGCTTTTCCAATGTATTTAGTGAAATCCTTGAGTTCCAAAGGCTGATGGTCAAATATCCAGGAATTTTGTAGGCCAATTAAACTGTTGTTAACTTGAAACTGGACCTGATAGGAGTATTTACCTCACAGAAGTCAGCAAATATTACATATCAGAACTTTTGTTGTTGTTGTTCTTGGAGAGATAGGTGGCCAGCCTTCAGTGGTTTTGAAATTAAATAAAATAATTTTTTCAGAGGAAAAATTCATAACAAATATTTAATAATTGATATAATCATAACAATAATACAAAATAAAAATTGTTCCTGAATTGTATTTTTTATCTCATTTGCATGTAACCTATGTTGTTATATTTATTGTATCTAAAATTAAAGCTATTTATGTCCCTTTAAATATGGTTATTATCAAAGGAATTATTATTAATGCTGTAAGTGGAACCCAGAGCACTGGCTGAGCATTACTTATTTGAAATGTTTGTGGCCAAGATTGCTGTAAGGCTGAAATTTTCCATATTTTGGAGTGTTTGGATATAGGTAATGAGATATCTTGGGGATGGGTCCCATGACTAAACAAAAGATTCATTTATGTTCCATTCATTAATTATGCAAGGTAAATTTATACAGTGTTTACATAGCAACTACATTTTGCCTGTGACACATTATATGAGATCAAATATGGAAATTTCCACATGTGATATCATATGCCAGGAGTCAAAAAGTTTTAGATTTGGGAGCATATGGTATTATGGATTTGGGGGTTGGGGTACTCAGCTCCTATCTCCAGCTCTGTAGAATGTAGTTAGTAATAAATGAATAACAAACAGTCCCTTCGTGTACCAGCCATGTCAGCCCACACCCAAGGGAGATGTATACAAGGCAAGACAAAGTATTTTAAATGACTTTTCATGATAACCTCAGGTGTCTTTTCTCTAAGGATGAATGAGGCTTCACTACAACGCATATATACTCCGTGCATGCAATCACACATACACATGAATGAGACTTTACTACAGTGCACATACACTACGTGCATACAATCACACATACACTAACAGAAGTGCCAAAGTTACATATATTAACTCAAATGATCATTGTAAAGAGTCCTATTGAGGACATATTATTATCTGTCCTAATGTTACTGATAAAAAAAAAAAAACTGAACAGGGAGTTTAAACATGCCACAGCTCAGTGTCAAAGCCAGAATGATACCCAAGCACCTAGCCCTTGGGTTTGTGTTCTCTGTCACTGTACTTCAGGGCTGCCATCTGAAACGTTATTGCAACTGAAAGTGTGTATAATACTAGGATGGTTCCAATAGTTCTAAACCTGTAAGGCCTTAGCAGCTATACCACACAATCAAGTCAGAATGCATGACAGTATACATTGATGAGCTACCTATCGCCTTGGTCAGCTTGACAGCAAATTAGCAAATGCCAATTAGTAAGTGAATGGTGGACAAGTCATATTATACTAGCATTGTAGATTATCATACAGTATTTAAAAATAGTGAATTCAAATGAAGCCAGATAACTTGGAAGAATTTCCATCAGCATTATTGAAGAAGACAAGAAACATACAGACAAAAGTGTATAACAATCCCATTTTAATAAAATATGCAGTGACTACATAGCTTTCTCTTGCCAAGCATACATGCACTACTGACGACCAGGCTAGCTAAAATGTGAAGTGAAAGATGTTTGGTGCACGCTTCTCCATGGCTGATGTGCATGTAAACAAGAACACCTGCCATATTGTGTTTCCTACGAACAAGCCCCTATGAGGTTTATTATTCACTTTTTTAAATTTATGAAAATCTTTTTTTTTCCTGTTTGCTTGGGTTTGCTTATTGTCTGGCTTATTCTTCGTGTCTTTTTTCCAAATCTCTTTTTTCACTTTATAATGAAGTTTTAATTTTTAATGCTTATCTTCTTTTAAAAATGGTGCTTTTCCCCCTTTTTTTCCAATCTCAGATCAAAGACGGCGAGGGGTTGAGGCATAAAAAGCTGCAACTGACAAATGAAAAAATAGCTGGGAGATGTCTATTCCTTTGCAAGACTCAGAACCTAAAACAGATTCCCCCATGTAGACCACAAACCCCGCAAAGACCAGTGGTTCTCAACCTTACAAATGCTGTGACCCTTTAATACAGTTCTTTATGTGGTGACTCCCAACCATAAAAGTAGCTCATCAATACTTCATAATTGGAATTTTGCTATTGTTATGAATTAGAATGTAAATATCTGATATGCTAGATATCTGATATGTAACCCCTGTGAAAGGGTCATTTGACCCCCAAAGGGGTTCGACCCACAGGTTAGGAACCTGTGGGTCTAAGACCCTCTTGTCTAAGAGACTATTCCTACTTGAGGGACAAGGGTGCTGTTCATGCCTGACTGGCAACCCTTGCCTCTCATGGGTGTTTCTATAGGAGAGTGAGCTGGCAGGGGGTGGAGGAGCTGAGTTCATTAGTGTTCTGATGGCATGGCAGCTCCTTGTATTTTATTACCCTAATTAGATGGGTATTAGATTACACTTAAAGCTTACATCTTCATTATCTCCTATTTCAACTTGGATTATAAAAAAAAAATTCCAACATGTCTTTGAGTCAAGGTGGATGCTTAATTTGGCTTTCCTGCCAATCCTGCTGTCTGTTTACCTAATTCTTATTTTTTTTAATTCAGAACTATATTAACAGGCTTGTCAAACCTATGTTTAATGTAGGGTTTCTCATGGAGATTTCCTGGGGCCTCATGAACTACAGTGGAAGCCTGGTCCTCCTGTTTTTTGTCTAGCCCCTAGGACTCTCCCCTAAAACGAACCCTGCACCTTCTGGACACCAAGCATGAAGGCTGACTACTGTCATTGGCCTTTTCTTGTCTTCTGCTTTTTCAAATTCAACCCCTGACTGCAGGGATACCATAGCTCAGGCTGTCTAGCTTCCTCCTCATCTTTGGCCCATAGTGTCATCACAGACAATGTCTAGCCTTTTGTCCACTCCAGCTGCAAAGTGCCACCAAAGCTGTTGTTAGAAGTCATCTCCCCTTTGAAGATTCACCAGTGCTTAGAAGATAAAATCCACGTTCCTGCGTGTGGTACCCCAAAGCCATTTTGTGATCTTAACATTATCAACAGATAAACTCCCAACCCCCTGTGAGATGGAACTGGCTGGGGTGCTAATACCTACTCATTATTGGAAACCTAATTTAATGTCACACCTTCGCAAAGATGTTCCTAAGCATGCTAGTAAAAATTAGTTCCCTTTCCATGATACACGTTTGTTCTTAGATACTCCAATTCTAGCATTTGCATTTATCCCAGTGAATTAAACTTCCACTGCCTATTTAGTGATGGCGTGTCTTTACAGAGGGGCCCAGGGCTGCAGCTGCAGCTGTAACTCCAGTCCACTGCATGTTAAGAATAACTGCCTCCCCCCCTTTGTGGGGAGAAGGAAGGATTGTTGCTGCAAACACCCCCCTGCTCTTCACTCACTTGATGCTTGCTTTCTCTCTGGTTTACTTGTTTATTTATTGTTTATTGATTTTAAATGATCTAATAAGCACTTTTAAACCAGCTGTGGCACTGCGCTTGCAACTTGTGCTTGTTATGAAGATTTAAATGTGACTTTCTCTGTGTTAGGCAAATGGAGGAGCCCCAAAGAGCACTTATCATTGTCATCATTAATCACATCACCATTTTTATTAACTCCAGTTCTGACTCTAAAGCATGCTAGGAGGGAAAACTCTGTGGAACCTGAGGTTTATATAAATGGTGTATAGTTTTTGTTGTGCCTCATTAAGAAACCAGTCATCCTTCCCCTCCCTGCTCCTCTGTTTAGGAAAAAAAAGGGACATGAAGGGAAGAGGAAAAGGCTGTGGTACCCATGTGCTCAAACTCAGAGCTCTGGAGATGACAGGAGCCAGAGTAGAGGCTTCATGAAGCATGGGCCAGGAGCTGAACTTCCCAGAAGTCCTGAATGCAGTCAGCTAGAATCAAAAACGCATGGGAGGTTACTGATATGGTCTAAAGCAATTATTCTCAAACTGTGGGTCACGACCCCTTGTCAAACCTCTATCTCCAAAAATATTTACATTAAGATTCATAGCAGTAGCAAAATTACAGTTATGAAGTGGCAATGAAAATTATTTTACAGTTGAGAGTCAAAGCATGAAGGAACTATATTAAAGAGTTGCAGCATTAGGTAGTTTGAGAACTACTGATCTAAAGTAAGAGAGTTAATCTGAAACAAGACTTCTTGGGGTTCCCAGGCTCCAGCTGAGGACTACCACACCCGATCAGGTGACTACAGTTACTGATGAGTGACAGCTTTATTTATAAGAATGTCCAGTGTTCACAAATTTGAAAATAAACCCAATAGAAGCTTTCTAAGGAAAAGAAAATGTGATTCTGCAACCCACTGCACACTTTCCTGGAAGCTTCATCAACCCCATAATTAGATGATACCTAAGCTGGATGAAATGTTAATATTAAATATTATGAGAAATTTCCCGGAGATTGCACTGTGCTACCTATTTATATTTCTGACCCGACTTGCTTCTCCTACATTAACAGAAAATATGTATGCAGAGACTATGTGTGTATTTTAGAAATTTCCATTAGGAATTAATTTTGATGTCTTAATAGATTAATCTTGCTTGTACCTGATAGAATTTATTTTTAATGAAATCCCTACTGCAGCAAGGACTTTAATGAGTAGCTGTTTTCCATTTCTTCTAGAAGCTTTCCTGTGTAAGGCTGGGCTTATCCTAACGGCCCTTTCCCTTGTGACCTAGGGCTAAGAAGCTGCATGCACAACAGCCATGAAGCCAGGCCAGCACCCTTGCATAGAGTCTCTGTGATACAGAGGGCAGGCTTCCTGTATGTCTCAGCACTCTAAATAGTCTGAAAAGTCAGTCTTCCAACACTACCAGTTTTTGTCCCATAGTATGGTTTGAATGTGGTTTGTTCCCATCAAAATTCCTGGTTAGCTTTGATTCTTGAGCCTAGCAGTACTGAACAGGCAGAGTCTTGAACAGAAATGATTAGGGCAGTAGGAGAGCCCCCTGTTTTACTTGATAGAAAGCATCCCCACCGCCTTCTATGGACACCCCACGGCAGCTTCTTGTTATACACAAGGGTAGCAATTTCTCATGATTGTTTCTTCCATATATGCTGCTCATTCCTATTGCAAGTGATCCTATCTGCCATTTTGAATGGCAGCCATAGGCCCTCACCAAAAGCTACCAGATGTGTCCATCCAGTGTTGGACTTGCAGTTTTTAACTGTGACCTGGTCTACAACTGTGCCACCCTGAACACGTCTGATCTCATCAAATTGTGACCTAAATAGACTTTTGAAATATGTTTTTCCCCTAATGTGTATGTGTATAGCATACATGTGCATGGTACATGTGTAGATAGATGTATTAATGAAGACGGAGAGGCCAGCTCCCAGAACTGCTCCAGGGTTGTGAATAGAAGACCTCAGAGTAGCAGGACTTTAGGAAACTTTTATCTGAGGATCTTTAGAAATAAGTTTCTGTCTGGGGGGTAAATAAGGAAACATACACTTTCTGATGACAACTTTCTCTTTTATTTCATCTTTAAAAATCCTCTCTGAAAATCTCTCTTGCTCTCTCTCCTGCCTAGCTACTCATTGCCTCTCCTCAGCCCCTTCAGCACACCCAGCCACCCACCCAGTCACACACACACACACACACACACACACACACACACACACACACTCACAGCCAAACTCTGCACACTTATGAGTTACATTTTCTGGGTCACAAAGCATTTCTTGAGTAAACAATCAGAGACAGAGCCAAACTGATATACATAAGGAATCACACAGTTTCTTTCAGTCTAGGAAGGTCACATTGACCAGCCAGTGAGTAACACTTAGCCAAGCACGTAGCTCTTTTCCAGACAGAAAATGGCATTGAAATTCAGGACTTAACAATAACAGTTAGACGGCTGAACCTTGAGTGGTAGGGGTACGTGCAGAAAAAGAATTACTGCAGGGGGTTGTATCTACCTAAGTTGCTTCAAGTATGACCTTTGATTCAGCAACAAAACACCTGGGAACACCTGGGAAAATACCTTTGTGTATTTTCTGCAGGGGCAGCTAGTCTGTTTTGAATCTGCTCTAAGGTCTAAAATTAGCTGTCTTTGACTGAGAATACTGTTACTTTCCTGTGTCAATTAAGAAATATATTCTTGTATTATTATTTCTATTCATCAGAATAATACAGCTTAAATGATCATCTGTCTGACCATCCACAACTGTAAGTGTGCCCAAAGGTGGAATATTTACACACAAGCAGTGGGAAAACAGCCATAACTCTTTTTAGGAAAGAAATGCAGTGGCACATGAGAGAAATTACAGACAGAAGCAACCAGTCATTCACAGTCAGTAACTCCATGGCTTTGCCAAGTGGGGCTCCCCAACAGAGGGTTATTCATCTGGTAGATCAACCTGTTGAACACCAGTTGTCACCTGCTGTATACTCTCATGGCCCTTGGCAATACATATTCACGTGTGTGTAGGTTCACATGTATACCTGCCATGTCTCTGTCTCTGTCTGTCTGTCTGTCTGTCTGTCTCTCTCCTCTCATCCCTCCCTCCCTCTCTCCTTCCCTCCCTCCCTCCCTCCTTCCTTTCCTCCTCTCTATGTGTGTGTAAACCCAAGGTTGACTTCAGGAGTCCTCATCAATTGCTTTCCACCTTATTCATGAAGGCTATTTCTCAGTTGAACCTAGAGCTCGCCAATACTAGGTTAGTCTCACCAGCCAGCATGCTGTAGGGATCAAATCTCTGCATTCCAAACATTAAAAATTTATAGGCCGGCTGCCTCACCACCATGCATTTACATAGGTTCTGGGCATTGAAACTCCAGTTCTCATGCTTGCATAAAAGGCATTTTTACCATTGTCTTAGCTGCATTCTTTCTTTACACATTGACCAACATCAGAAATTCTCCTCTGGCAAGAGATACCAAGTCACATGCCTTCCATGCTCTCCTTGCTGAAAACCAAGTGGCATTTTACTACTCTTAGAACAGAAACTTTTCAACCTTCACATTAAGGATGGCTCAATGGACTATCAACTTAGACTCTCTGGATGTCAAGCAAATTCAGATTATTAGAGATATAGTTTTCAAAAACTCCTTAATATTGGCTCTTTTTTTCCTTTGGGAAATTGTGATTTTAGCAATGATATCCCTTCCTGTAAACAAATTTTCCAGGAATCCTCTATCTGGTACCCACTCCAAGCATACTGAACTAGGTCTGCCTCTTATAGACATTGAAGGATAGAGAGTATAGAGAAGGGGCAAAGGCAGATACTGTGTGTGAGGTTTTCTTCGTCATTGTGCCTCTCATGGAGAGAGGACATGTGGTTCCTTTTATCTCTAGGATTCAAGTTCTGTGTTTTCTACTGTGGAGAATATGTAATCAGCTCCATTTCTGTTTCTATAGCTATGTGCTTGTTTGGAATGCTGGGACAGTTCCGTCATACAGCCCTTTATCTGGTCTGTAACATGGTTCATGTTCAAATTCAGAACATCTAAAATAAATCTCTACAAAGAGTCTTCTGTTGTAGCCGACTCTTATGAACCATGTTTTATTAAGAACCCTTGAAGATCTTTGCCTTGGCAGAGGAATTTATTTTTTTCCTATAGTCTTTCATCAGTAAGCATAGGGATATAGACTTTCCTACACAAGCATGGTAGGGTCACATCCTCCCCTGGGGCATTTGCTCAAAACAGAAAGGCATCTCTGATTTCCCAGGAGCATCTTCTCCAAGCACAGCCCAGCCTTTCAGCCCCTGCAGGTGAGTTGCTGAAAGCTGTCCTCCTACATGTTGTGGTACCTGCGGCAGGTGTGTGGAAGCTGTAAGTGGGAAGGGAGGGGCTGTAGCACTGGCAAATGCTTGGAGTTCTGGAGGTCGCTTGCTAATGACAGTTGTAGGACTCACAAGAGAGAAGAGCTGTCAGTGTGGCTCTTCCTTTGCTCTTTGGGAATGTTGTCTGTCTTCAGGTGCTTTCTTTATAAGCTTGAAAAGGTCTAATTAAGGAGATCTTGCTGATTTGGTTCTTGGTAAACACTGCATCTTTCAGTCTAATAGAGCTAAGATTAGGGTGCTATTCTGTCTCCACTCTCCTCATTTACTGTCACAGTTCACTTGTTAAAAACGGAATATTCCAAGAGAAATCTGTTTGATTCTCCCCCTTTTCCACTTTTTTCCTCTGTGCCCCTCCTTCCCTCTCCTTTCCTTCACCCTTGACTCCCTCTCTCCTCTCTCTTTTCCTACCTCCTCACTCCCTCCTTTCTGCCCATCTGTTCTAGCTCATTCCTTCCACCCCTCTCTTTCTTCTTCCTTTATTTTGCCTAAACCCTGGACCTGTAATTTGGCAGATATAGAATGATACACACTATTCTTCTGAATTTCAAAACTTCACTCTCTTGTAGCTTTCTTATTTAATAATAAACTGCCTGTTGAATTATAATAGAAATATAGAAGAAGGAACAAAATAGAAGTGTAATGCCTTTAAAAAAAGTTTTTCAAAATGAAAAGCATGCCATTACTATCCAAGAGGGGCCTCAGGTGTTCTGGGGATGTGTTTATTATGTTCTTGAGCACCTAGTGCACACAAGGAAGAAAAAAGTGTTGCAGTTTCCCCCATGTGTCCAACAGCATGGCTTCTCCTCAGCTAAGCCGTAATCTGGCTTTACCCATCATCCATTCCTCTAGCTCTGTCTTCATTACACTCCTGACAAGTCTGGCTCAGACTGTTGGACTGCCTGGCCTTGTTATGTGGGGAATTCATAAATGCAATCCTAAAGTGCTTTGACATTCTGCAGAACTCTAGAGCTGCTTAATGATGGTGGGATTGCCATGGAGCTGTCTTGTTCCCATCACGTCTTCTGAGGGAGTTGAGAGGGAATTGACAGCTGGAAGGTGAATTTTAAATATATGAACTGTCAGGGAGATCAGAACTAGGTGGTGACATTGTCAGCATCCCTTCCCTTCTCTGCCTTCACCTTGGTTGTCTCCACCCTTCTGTTGGCAGAGGGCTTCCCAAGGCCTTTCTGTCCCAAGGTCACAAGAGACAGGCTTGGATGGTTTTGACTGCACAGCTTTGAGGTGGGTCAGCACAAAGAACTAGAAGTACTTTGTCTATCCTTACACAGTTCTGCAGTGTTGGTAGATGGCAACCCATGTTTTCTGAAGGCTTCTTGACATACACACGCACAGACCACACACGAACATCATGGTGTTTCTTCCCACTGCTCCCCCTTGGTAGTTCATGCTCCTATCACATCTTAGAATTCCTCAAGTTATTTAAGCTCTGCTCCCTGACGCTGCTATTCTTCCCCCCACCACACCGTGGCTCTTTGTCTTCTACCATCTTTGAAACTCCATCCCGTCATCACTCCCTTTTCTCTCTATTGCTTTTCTCTAGGCATCACTTTACTGTCCATCTTATTTTACCTACCACCTTGTTCTATCATCACAAGCACATATAAAACATTATCGCTAAGATTTCATGGCATCCTTCTTCTCTCAGTATTTGTGCCAAGAAATGAACCATGCTGGCTGGCCATATCACTTATGGCTTTAGGATAGCCTGAGCCATAAGCCTTTCTTGGTAGTTCTCTAATTGACTTTGTAGAATCCCTTTCAAGCTTCCCATGTCTTCTCAGATTCTTGGTTAGACTGTCTCCTGCTCAAACCCATGTTGTAATTTAATCCCTTTTAGGAATGAGAGAGGGTGAATAAGTCATAGGTCCATTACTCCAAGAAGGAGTAGTCTATTTGTTGGTTAATGGTGTCTCAAGCGTATCAGTTATAAAAGCCACTGTAGCTTATTCCCCTGAATGTGCCCCTTTCACCATGGGATGCCGTGTTTATACAGAGTCCTTACTGGTGGGCAGGACCTCACTAGATACAGTCACCTGATCTTAAACTTCCCGTTCTTCAGAACTACAAGCCAAATAAGTCCATCTTCTAGGTTGGAGAGATGGCTCAGTGGGTAAATGCCCTTCCCGTGCAAAGAAAAGGACCTAAGTACAAGACCCTGACACCTATGTGAAATCCAACTGTGGCTTTGACATATTCTTAACTCCAGAGCAGTGAGCAGGGCAGAAATGGGGCAAGGGGTTTTGGTGGGGGGGGCTTGTTATAATTTGTCAGGGTATCATTTAAACCCCTTCTCTCTCTCTTCCTCCCTCTCTCCCTTCCTCTATCCCTACCTCCCTTTCTTTTGCTTTCTCACCCTACTTTTACATCCTGCTCTGGTTCTGGGGATAAGATCCAGGACCTTGTGCTTAATGTAAACCCATCCCCTGACACCTGAGTTACAGTCCAAAGCTCAGCTCCTTTTTCCTGCTTTTAATGATAGTCATATACTGCCTGTTTTGTGACTGTGCTATCAGATCATGCCTTCTAAGTGATAGGTTTATCTGTCCTACCTTCATCCCCATCTGTTTTCATTGCAGCCTCCAGTCCAAATCAGAGCTACTGGTACAGCTTGCAGTGCCGTCACCCAAGAGGCATGGAAGTCAATTGCCCTCCTTTGCCGCTGCTATTACTAAACCACACCCATCCTGCCTACTTGATAGGTTTTTAATTTGGCCTTCCCTGGTGGTACTATCATTATAATTTCATGCTTAGAGAAATAGTTTCTTAATTTGCCTCCCTGTGTCCACACTTGCCACTTATAATCTACTTTCTGCTTCAAAATATGATTATTCAGTTTCTTACTGGAAAACACTGAAAAGTTTACCTCATGACTCCCTCTTTCTGCACACCATTTCATACAGTTAGTGTATGCCCCTCAGCTTTCCGGCTGGCAAACTCTGTTACTTCCTAATTTAGGCCATTCATTAAGGATGTGCTAGAGACTTTGCCATACTGTGATATGATCCCCGTTCTCAATTTGCTTTTCATTGGAACCCCAGTTACACTTCTGCCTTAGTGATTTTTACAAGAGCCCCCACTGGTGCTTCCTTTTCTAGACCTCCATTAGGATCATGCGTGGACTGAGGCTGCCTAATATGCGTGACATCCACTACATAGTACGAGTGAATTAACATGTGCCGCATGGAATTAGAACCGTGTAGTATCCCTACTTTGAAATAATTGGGCTATTTTCTCATCAAGCTTCTTAATTTTAAAAACTGCTGAAAAGCCAGCAAGATGGCTCAGTGGACAAGGATGCTTGTTGCCAAGTCTAACAACCTGAGTTTCATCCCTGGGGACTCACGTGGTGGGAGAAGAGAACCAACTCCCAAGAATAGTCCTCTGACCTCTACATTCACACCATGGCATGCTCACACCTTCTTCCCCAATAGCAAATACTGAAAGTTGTCCGAAGACAAAGGATAAATGCCTGCTCTGCCACTGCTGTGTACTAGGGAGGTAATATATATATATATATATATATATATGTATATATATATATATATATATATATATATATATATATATATATATATATATATATTGTGTGTGTGTGTGGACATGACCAAATACCTGAAAAAGCAATGCAAAAGAGGAAGAATATCTTGGTTCAGAATCCCAAAGGGTTCAGTCCATGGTTTCTTGGCTCTGTTCTTAAGCAGAACACCATAGAAGTAGACATATGTATCCAAAATGTTCTTTATCTCAAGGTGGATAAGAAGTAGTGAGAAGAAAAGCCGGGGGACAATGTATAACCTTCAAAGACAGGCCCTCTACCTCTTCCAGCCTGACCCTAAAGTTTCTAGAACAAGCCAGAATAATGCCACCTACCAACTACCAACTACTCAGTGCCTGACCCTGTGAGGAACAGTGCGTATTCAAACCCTAACAGGTACATGGAAGCGTCTGATCCATTTACCTTGGGAAAGCTTTTAACTTTGATGTTTCAGCTGTCTTGTTCTTTCCAGGAACCTTCTAGCCAAACCGCTCCTGAAGGGCAATCATTTTACACCAGAGGCAAAACCAGATAGGCTTCTTTGGCTATTCAGAAAGCTTTGACCTACTTCTTCTAACTCAGTTCTCAACCTGTGGGTCATGGCTCCACAGGGGTCACATATCAGATATTTATGTTGTGATTCATAACATAGGAAAATTCCAGTTATGAAGTAGCAAAAAAAAAAAAAAATTTTATGATCGGGGGTTGTCACAACATGAGGAACTGTATTAAAGGGTCACAGCATTAGGAAGGGTAAGAACCACTGCTCTAACGACTAGTTGACCTGTGTTTAGGACATAGAGATTCATGAAGATTTTGGCATAAAACAAGCTAATTTCTATGGAAGTTCCTGAGAGTTAGCAGTCAAGAATTTCGAATTACCTGAGTGTGCCTTGCTCCTCCACTGCAGGGCAGTGTGCTGAGCATCATCTGAGAGTAAAGGCACACACTGCTTTGCACCACTGTGCACTATGGAGTGCAAGAAAAAGGGGAAATGTGGTGGTATTGGGTTCCCCGAAATATTGTGCACCCTAATAAATTTATCTGGGGTCAGAGAACAGACAGCCACTAGATACAGAGGCTAGAAAATGGTGGCACTCACGCCTTTAATCCTAGCATTTCAGAGACAGAAATCCCTCTGGACTTCTGTGAGTTCAAGGCCACATTGGAAACAGCCAGGCATTGTGACACACGCCTTTAATCCCAGAAAGCAGCCTTTAATCCCAGGGAGTGGTGGTAGAAAGCAGAAAGGTTGATAAGGCGTGAGGACCAGAAACTAGAAGCATTTGGCTAGTTAAGCTTTCAGGCTTCTAGCAGCACAGTTCAGCTGAGAGCCGTTCAGATATGAGGACACAGAGGCTTCCAGTCTGAGGAAACAAGACCAGCTGAGAAGTTGGCCAGGTGAGGTTAGCTGTGGTTTGTTCTGTCTCTCTGACCTTCCAGCATTTCACCCCAATACCTGGCTCAGGTTTGATTTTATTAATAAGACTCTTTAAGATTACTGCTACAGCTAGGAAAGATGTGTCTTCAAGTTCTGACCTACCTCTTCAGAAAGGCACCTTTTGCACAAGGGCAGACTTATTGTAAAGATACTCAAATACCATCATGAAGGAAATGGGCATTTGGGGATCTTCTACCTCCTCACAGACCGGAACACAAAGCCCTAGGTAGTGAGACTCAACTGCCTGCTACTTGTCAGGCTCTATCTAGATCCCTCAAAGCTTCTCAGACTATTTGCCATACAGCTGCCTGTCCTGGACTCCAGGCATTCAGGTTTATATTTTTCATTACCTTATTAGGTTAGCTCATTTGGTCCCAGTAAAATTAATTCTTAGCAATACTGGGGTTAGTGTTGGGTGCTCCATAAATATTCCAAGCTTTGTATGTGCTTCACTTGTTTCCACTGGGCAGCTTTGAGGACTAGGGTAACTCTGAAATATGAGCTTTCCACCAGCCCTAAAAGGTTTCCATTGTGGAATCAAGACACTTCAGTCTACAGCTTTTGCCTTTCCCATGTCCATGGGTGTTTTCCTTTACTGTCCAAATAAAAACTGTCCCTAAATTGGTCTCGGTGTCTGCTTCTAGTAGAATCTAAAGCATGGCAGATGACTTTCAGTTGCTCTGCATCCTGGCAGAACTTTCGGATCCCCAAGGACAAAGCAGAGTAGACTGGTTTAGGCTTTGAATCCTGCCTGGATAGCTGGCTTCTCTGCCTTCCCAGAAGCCTGGGTCTGCCTTCCTTTGTGTCCCAACATTATCCCCTCCTTCCATTCCCAGAGCAGATGTCTGGCCTGCTCTGCGGGGCCTTGTCTTCTTGCTGTGAACACATTTGCAGTGAGTCAGAGCCCTCCGCTCCACTGCACCTGGAAGGATAAACGCTTCCCACCTCTCATCCCCTGGATCAAGTTAGTTTGCAGCTGGTTATGGCAACAAAAATAACTGCAGGTAAAAATGGCAAATGAGCTGACTGTGCAGGGCCAGGAAAGTGCTCTCCGCCCCCAGAAGATGCCCCATTCAAGGCACAGCCATGGCATGTCTGTCTGCTCAGCCCTCCTCCGGGCTGGATTCATGCCATGCACTCTTCCAGTCTCGCAGCCCATGCTAGAAAGCCTCTCAAGAGCAGCTTGTTTGCTCTGAGTCCTGGACTCCCCATTTCAAGACATGCTAGGGTCTAGAGTTCAGCAAGACTCCCAGGCTCTAAGCAACAGCCTGTAGCAGGTGCTGCCCACTGAGCTTGACATTCTCCCAGCACAGAGGCCAGGGATAGAAGCCAGCCAGAAAAAAACGGTATGGGAGAGATGAAAAAGTGCTCCGATTGCCCAGGCTACTTACTGTTGTGTGGCTTTTCAGGTTTTCTTTATGCAAAGCATATTATTTTATTAGATTTGAAATTTTTTAAGTGTTTAAATGTTTGTGGTTATTTTAAATGGGTCAAGAAAAATGCCCAAAAAAAGTAACTAAAAAGAAAAATAATTGCAAAAACAGGTACAGTATTCCTCTCTCAAACTAATGGGTCGCCTCTCCACTTCACCCAGCTCTCACTTATTACAGAGAGGCAAGGGCTCTACACATGGCCATACTGTTGTGGCTGAACTGTGTCCTCTCTGCCTCAAGTTTCCTGTCTTATACTAGTACCTCTGAATGTGACCAGTATTTGAGAAAGAATTTTTCTCTGGTGTGAAAAATGGAAACTGGGTCCTTGCACATGCTGGACAAGCACTCCACTACTGAGGTTACTCTGAAGAAAAGATTTTTTTTAAAGAGGTAATTATGATTAAAGGACAGCAGCTCTGTACTAGGGACAGACCTCAGAAAAAGCCACCCTGCCCATACTTGGGTTTTAGACTCTTTGTGGGAGAGGGTTTTGTTGCTAAGTAACCCAGCATGCACATTTTGCTATGGCAGCCCAAGCAGACTAACACAGAAACCCCAGCATGCATCCGGGCACCGGGATTACAATCACAGGTATGTCACATTCTTGGATACCTGGATCTTATTCTGCTTCTCAGAGCCCAAGTTGCTTATTTGGTAGTCTAGAAACGAAATCACGCTTTTCATTTTGTCCAAATAGTGTATTCACAATATGTGAATGAAGGTGGTGTGCCTACACAGCCTGACAGAGAGGTTTTCAAAGTGCATGAAATGATTTATTTTTTTGAGAGTGGGAGGATTGGCAAGACCCACATATTTTATGACTTAGCTGCTGTATGACTCACAAGCATTTATCAAGACCAAGAAAACAATGCATGGCTGATTCTAAGTTGGAAAATATGATAAATAAGTCTAGAGAGCTTGCAGGGAAAGGTATGGTAGATGACATCCTAAGACACTAGGAACAATATCCCACATATGAGCCTTAAATGAGATCATAGGGTACATGAATTTGAAGGGGTGTGTTAGAGGGGACAGATTGAGTGATGCCCATATACCAGTGTGGAAGCTGGTGGCATGGAGGGGGGTCTGTAGGTCAGAGGATAACCATGGTGATTATCTCAAGGAATGAAGGTGTGTTTCCAAAGGGTTCTGGGCTGCTAGTGTTCTTCTCTTTCCCCAAGGAAGCTTCCTCCCTGGGAAAGAGGTTGGATCCCATTGCCTCTGACTCTTTAAACCACACGATTTTGCCTGTAGCTGAAGAGAGAGTTAGGTGTGTGTTGACTGTATCTATTGTACAGTTGGGACCAAGGAAAGACTGTTTCTGTTTTCTGATATGGCATATAGTCGCTATAGGTCGCACTTGGTTTGTCTCCCATAGTTCATATATTAGAGGTCTAGTCTCTAATGTAACAGCACTGAGAGTGTGTCAAACCAGACAAATACATGGGAAATATCTAGGAGCTCAAATGCTAAGGGGTGGAGTCTTATGGAAGGTTTGGAAGGTCACAGTGTCATTCTATAGTTAAGAATCAACATTCCCTAGAAGAGGTAGGTTAGGGCTCATGGCACTGGATCACTTTGGCTGCTACTGTGAGGTGGTCTTTCTCAGCATTCTCTTTTTCTTCTTCTCTCTCTTGCTCACATGCTCCTTTATATCTATCCCAGTTATCTGAGAGGTAGGAGTTTCCAGCTAGTCATAAGCCAAGAAAGACTCTACTTTATACTTTACTCAGTGTCAGGTACTCTATGATAGCAACACAAAATATACTGAGGCAATGATGTCAAACCATACACCAAAATAATTCATCTCATAGTGTGTCAAGGAGACTAGTCGGGAACACAGAAACATGAAAAACTGAGATCTTGTCTCTGGCTCTACCATTTACTATTGGTGTGACTCCAGGATATGTGCTCATCCATTTATTCTCATACATGAATTCATTTATGGAGAATAGGTCAATGCCTACTTTCAATCTTCTAGGCATACTCTGGAGCAATGCGGAAGTGACAATAAGTGTTTCCTGGCTTCATGACATAAAAGGCTCGTGTTAATGATGGAGAACACATTTCCCACTGTAGGAATTAGAAGAGGCACAAAAGTCATCGTCAGCATTCAGGAAAGGGCTTCCTTGGGGAAATGATACCAAGACTTCTCAGAATTTAGGTTGTCAAGTGTATCTGTGACCATGAACCTTCATGATCTTGTTTATTAAGAAAGAAAAAGGGGAGTGTGTTTTATCTTCCTATTTATTCAACTTTCTGTGAGTACAAATAAGATTAATGTGCAGAGAAGGCCTGGAAGCTGTATGTTCATTCATTTATTCTGATACATGCATTCATTTATGGGGAATAAGTCAATACCTGTTTTCAGTCTTCTAAGTATACTCTAGTATTCTCAAACACAGGGTACCATGCTTTAAACAAAGGGTTACCAGTGTGCTTAGTAACTGGTGGCATGTAGAGGGCAAACAAAGTACTAAGGCATAGCAGCCTTAAGGCTTCACCATGAAACAATGAAAGATTTGGGATATGTTCAAGTTCTTTGATTTTGTTTACTAGTATTAAGGACCAATCCAGGAGCCTCACACATACTAGGCTTACATTTTATCACAGTATTACAACTGCCGCCTTTGAAATGAATTCTAATTGCTCTGGAGATGAAGGATGCCATGTTGGCCAGGCTGACTTTGAGGCAGTCTATGGGTATAAAAATGGAGAAATTGAAAATCTAAGACTGGAAGTCTGAGTTTAGCCTGAGAAAGAGAATTATCCATAGAGAGGTGAATCTTGGAGCAAGACCAGTTGTTCAGCCAAAGAAATGCAAAAGAGTCTTCCATATGTCACTTCTAAAGAGCCTGCTGAGAGCTGATGCTCTATGTCTGGGGTTGAGGCCTGGCTGAGCAGCTGCTGGCTGGCTCGCTCTGTGATCTGGACCTGTCTGATGGAACGGAGCCTGCTCGGATAACAGGGAGACCATCACAATGCAAACTTGGTGCCTGGTGCTGGGACTGAGATGTCATCTACTGTTGAAGAATTGTTGATGGGAAGAGGAAAGCAATTAAGCCTTAGGAAAACCACACTGGGTGGGCAGGAGGCAAAAATAGTTGAGGGATGATGAATAAAACATTATAGATAGATGTCGTTATCATGCACAGATATGTATGCAAGTAATCTGTTTTTGTCCTTCCCTATGCCAAAAGGGTGGGCATGTTCAGTCTATTCTAGACAAAACTTATTTACAGAACAAAGTATATTGGATAATCTTTGGAGGAAATGGCAAAGTTCCTCTAGAGGCAAGTGCAGTGTACACATGCTAATGCTTCTGTTGGAGCCATTTCCAATTATTTAATGTTTGAGTCTGATCATTTCCTTGATTTAGCAAATCAAAGATTTTTTCCCCTCAAGGGCAAAATACCTTCATTTTATTTTCTTCTCCATAATTAAGTAATTTCTTAATTAGTAATGTTCAACTTCTCCAATCTGAAATGACACATTTTATTCAGTTTTATAAAGCCTTGCATATCCACACACACTCAGCCCCCGCTGGTGGTGGGGTGCTTGTCACTCTGCGCTCTTTTGTGTTCCTCAGCCCTCCCTAATTCCCTTTTCCCCTCGCTCTCACTGGTGAGAGAGATTAGGCACCTCCAACAGTTCTTCCTGAGCAGTGGGGGAATCCAGCTGTGGCTTCTCTCCCTGTCTGACTTCCTGGTGGCTGGAATTAGCATAAAGGAATTTCTTCTCCCAGGGGATGTTGCTGTTTGGCTCTGTGCCTGGCAGGCCAACCTACTTTTTGTTCTTTGTCACTTGATGGGTGGAGAACAGGGATTCTGTGGCAGTGGCCACCCTCAGTGGGCAGGTCTGGACTGAGGCAGTCCTCAAGGCTCAACTCAAGTCTTTGAAGCTCTAAGCACCTGAGGCCTAGGGCTGAGAGGAGGGCTGCAGGGAGCACAGCTCTTGGCGCACCCCTTTCTATTTCAGTAGTCCTATTCTCTCTGCCTGACTAAGCCCAGCATCAAATGTCACTCCCCTGTGTCAGCTGGCTGCAGACTAGAGAACCTGGTGGGGATCCAATCGAGGCTTGTTCTGGACTGAACTGAACCCCACATTTAAGCGCTGTGACTCTTCCTTGCCTAGGCTGTCACATCCACCTCAAGGTTGACAACAAATGACAGCTATCTCCTGCACCGGCAGTCCTGACAGCCAGAGAACACTTGCTGAGCACAGGCGCTCAGGATGGTTTGGCAACCTAATAATCCCGCATTATTTCTCAGTAGAAAATAGGAGTGTACTCACTATGCCTTGTCCACCAAACATCAAACACTGTAGCTTGCCTACATTGAATATACTCATAATTGACATGCAAATTGCCCTACCTGGGCAAAAATCATCTAACATAAAACTAGTTTATAGTAAAGTTTTAATATAAAATGTGCATACAGGTCCTTCTTGTTGGATGCCTCTTCCCTGCCTATGTATGCATGCAGGCCTGGACTTCCAGAGTTCACTGTTGGGGATCTGCAAGGCATGCAGAGAGCATTTCATTCTCCCTCTCTGCCCATTCAGGACCAATGTCTGCTAACTACTCAGTTTCCTTCTGGCCAGGTAGAGGAAGGTAATCAGCCAGTGCTCTGATGAGGCACAATTAATGTTACAGTAATAGAACAACAATGCCTTCTGAGATGAGGACTTTGAAGTCTCCCGATGAAAGGCTCACAGAAGCACAGCTGACTATTATTAGCATTTCATCTTCAAAGCACTTTGTAAATATTAACTAATGAGCACAGGACACTGCCGTCCCCTCATCAAGGACCAACCTCCGATGAGAGGCTGGATTTGAGTACAACATTGCTCCATGATGTGGAGGCACAGAAGCCTGCCCTCCCACTAGCCAGTTTTGGTTTCTTTGGGAGGCTGTGCCATTAATCAGGGAGACAGCCTGTGCTGTCCTCTTGGATGGACAGGAAACTGAAACACAAGTAGAATGGAGTAGCCAGAGCTACTCATGGGTTTCTAAATCTTGTACATAGTTTTAAAAAGTGAAAATAAATGGATGAAATGAATTTGTTTTTATTAAACACAATATATCAGAGATAATATCATTTAAAGGAGTTATTAATATACATTTGTCCAAAAATATAATTTTACCTTTTTTGAGTACTATGTCACTGTGTATCTTATTCTTAGAACACATCTCACTGTGGGCTGGGCACATTTCTAGGTCCCAGAAGACATGTGGAGAGAGGCCATCATGTAGGACAGCACAGAGCTGGACTTCCTTTGAGAAAGGAAGCCTGGATACTTGCCCCAAATCTTGTACTGTGGCCCATACTTTATGGTCAAGTGTGTGGCCCATAGTCTAATTGATGTAACATCAAATCCTGACCCACCAACACTTGATCTCAATTCCCCTGCCTGGAATGTCAGAATGCCCCTAATCTAACTATCCCCAATTTGTGAGATTGAATAAAGCTGCTTCTGCAAAGTACAGATGAACATAGTTAGTGCCTATGGTGCAATGATAGAAGTGCAGAACAGCCATCAGTGCCGACATAGGAAGAGGCTGTTTTCAGAGCCCCTATAGCCTCATCTGCTTCAGGCACCAGACACATTCCATATCTGTCTCTGTACCTGGCCCGGTGTGGGCTGGGAAACCAAGAGACAAATTCCCTCAGCCTTGACTCAGGCAAGATCTGTGGACTATACTTACTTACCTTCGTGGCCAGGCCAAGGAGCCCTTAGAGTGTCCCTAGGATTGAAGACAGGAAAGGTGCAAAGAGTCCAGGGCCTGGTCATTATTTCTGCAAACATAGTATATCCTTGGGTAGTTCTTGCTGGCCTGTTTCATTTACTTCCTATTGTCTGACCTTTCTTGAGAACATCTAAGCCTCTGCAATGTAGCAACCTTCAGCGTGACTCTTTCTCTCCTTCTAGTGATGTAGGTTTCTGAGTGCATCAGAAGATCTGTCCCACTGCCTTCATTCACCTACTTCCCATCACAGGCTAGAATAATGCTTTTCTGCCTTGACACCCAGACATTGTATCAACTCAATCCTGACAAATGCAATATCTCTTTCACTTTACTGTTCCCAGCATTGCCACTGGAATGTGTTAGTGCCCCTGTTGGTGCCCACTGGATCTTTGTTCTATCTGCAGAAAAGAAATCCAGTGACGTTCCCTGAAACTTTCTTTAAAATAGGAAACAACCATAGAGTGTAAGGTGGTCCACATCTAAAGCAACACCTCTGGGCACCTCTGGAGACATGGAACTTCTCAACTCAAGAAGTGGGACTCTTCCTAGAAAACCTAGATCTTCTGATGCAGAAAGACCCAAATTGTTAGAGTTTGAATTAAGAGTGTCCCCCAAGGGGCTAGCTGTTTAAAGCTTTGTTCCCAGACTGTGGTGTTCTTAGGAAGTGGTGGAATCTTTAAGAGGTGGAAGGTCATAAGTCTTCTGGAGTCTTACAGGGGACAGTGGGATTCCAGGGTACTTCTCTTCTGTCATACCTGAACATAAGGTGTGAAGCTTCACCCATCACATTCTCTAATAATTCTCATAATGTACTCCCTCAGCACAGTCTCAAAGCAACTGGCTTAATTAATCATAAACTGAAACTCCAGAACTGGAAACCAAAAATCAACCTTTCCTCACTATAAGTTGGTGGCTTCAGGCATGTTTTACAGTAATAAAAAACTGACAGCCACTGGTTACTTCCTGCCAGTATTGTCTTACTCTCTTGTCAGTGAGACTTCCTGGAAAGAGGGTATGTCTACAAAGCTTGATTGATTGATTGATTGGCCCTGCAATAATATGGAGAGGTTGGAATATTGCAGGTCCACAGGTTAATGATCTCATTTTTGGCTAGCTGTAGCTCCTCTCCCAAATAGCCATTCCTTGCCCACCTCTGTGTCAGAACTAGCATTCTGTGACTGATAAAAACCTTTAGGATCTATTGACTGAGCAGACCAGTAGCTTGCACAAACCTAAGAGCTAAGAATGTTGTCAGGTAGCATCTGAAGCCTATAAAAAAGCTCCCCCATCTTGAGGTAACCACTTCTCTGGTATACCCACCAACATATTTTAAAAGTACCTTGATTTATGACTTTCTTTATTCTGTAAAGCTATAAAACTTTATGAAACTGATGTTTGAACATGGAATTCAAGATAATTGAAATCTGTGTTTCTGGGCCATGGTCACTCAAATTGGCTCCAGAATAAACTCTAATTCCCATTCAGGTGAGAACTGTGTTTTTTTATACTGACACCCCAGTTTCACAGTTGAGGCTATGATTAGTCACTTCCTTTCTGTGTGTGTGTGTGTGTGTGTGTGTGTGTGTGTGTGTGTGTGTTGTTGTGTAGTTACAGCATCTTGCTGTATATTTTTGGCTGGTCTGCAGCTCACTGTGTAGCCCAAGATGGCCTTTACATCACAGCAGTCTTCCTACTGCAGACCACGGAATGCTAAGATTACAGTGTGAGCCACCAAGCCTGGCCCTAAAGAGGGCTTTTGTCTGACCATGGTTAGAGTCAGCAAGGCATCCTCTAGGTGAGAGCTCCATTTCCCAGCAGCTCTTTCAGGCAGTTCAGTCCAGTGGGTCCTGATTTATGCCATAGTGGACTCACAGTGAAACCTGGGTGCTGGTACGGAGGCAGCATCCCTCCTGCCTTAGATGTGAGTCCAATGTGTCTGCTACCTTCTTCTTTGCATTTTATTTTCCTGTGTATATTATTCCTGGCCCTAGTGTGACATCACCTACCTCTTAGAAGAGGGGTAAATAACAAAAGGAATTCAGGAATTCTTTTTCTAGAGCTTTCTTGAGTTTCTAGCTAACAGGCACAAATGGGTCTGCTACTCAGGGGAACTCTACAGAAAACACACACACACACACACACACACACACACACACACACACACACACACAAATCCACAAAATGCAACTGATCCAGCATGTAGAACTATGTGTGGGAATAGATAATGTGGTTGGGTAGGGACAGGAATTCTTCGTGACCCCTGAGGTGGCCAGCTAAAGCTGTGGAGTCCACGAAGCATGAAATTTGATTATGCTTATCTTGGTGCACAGCCCTGAATCTGCTGCTGGTCATTCAATTACCCGGCAACCTCCATGGATGTCTCAGTGGTGGCTAATACAGCATTGGTGGAAAGCTTGTACCTAGTGGTACCTCTGGACTGGTGACAGGCCCTTTGCACTGGGGAAAATGAACTAGCTCTGATGCTGAACCTTACTGATTCTGGGAAATGGCCCAATGCTCTCTATTTTAAAGATTTCCTCAGATCAAATATGGTATTTAAACCTAGCTTGGAGAGATCCCAAGATGACGAAGGAGTTTGGAGGATAAAACCAGACAGGATGCACAGAAGTAGCAGAGTGTATTTAATATGGAGATGTGGGCTAAGAGATGACTTCCTATCTATAGAAAGACTTAGGATAAGTGGATACCAGTGCTGTGGCTGCACTCTGAGGCAGACAGGAGGGGAGATGCAGAAGTTTCATGGAGTTCCTTATGACAAAGACCAGAGGCCTGTCACAGCAAGAACCTCCTTTCTGGCCTTCTCTGTGCTTGCTGAGATTGATAGTAGGTGGCCATGTGTGCCTCCTACATTTCCATGTCAACAAGGCTTTCACTGGCTAGTGTGGGCGTGCTTTGTGTGATACTAAGAGGGACTGTCAGATATCCTCCACAAACAGTTTAGGGCAATATTGTCATTGTTTTTCTCATTGCTGTGACAAAATTCCCAAGGAAAGCAACTAAAGGAAAAGAGAGTTTATTAGTCTCATAGTTTAATGGCATGTCCATCATGCAAAGAAGTCCTGGTGGTAATGCTTGAGACAGCTGGTCACACTGCATCTTTACTCAAAAAGCAAGGAGCAATGAATGCTGTACTCGGTTTTCCCTCTCCTCTGTATTCAGTCCATGATGCCCACCCTCCAGGTGCCAATCACATTCAAGGTGGGTGTTGTTTCTTCAGTTAAAACTCTCTGGAAATACCCTCATAGGCACACTCAGATACACGATTCTAGGGCCAGCTGAGTTGACAAGTTAAGGAATACTAACAATGTCTAAAGAGTTGATAATTATAAGTAAAGGAAGTCTGAAGTATGTGTGTGTGTGTGTGTGTGTGTGTGTGTGTGTGTGTGTGTGTGTGTGTGTGCAGAAAATGGGAAGACCTGGTGAGTGGAAGACTGGGGCCTGAGAAACATTACCCACTTCTATTAACAGCAAAGACAACAATCCTAATCCTAGTTCGAATTTGATCACATCCTTTGCCTTCCTACAGTTCAGGGCATTGGTTTTGTGAGCACCACTCCTCTTCCTGCCGCACTCCACATAGCTGAATGTGGCTTAGCTCTCTAAGTTCCCAATTATTGAACATTCCTGGCACAAGTGAAAACTCAGAGATTGACTTTCTGCTCTTGCCCTGAGGCCTTCAGAAAGAACACAGACAGGAACCTGTGGGCATCCTTGTTACCTCTGCCTTCTTAGACCCTGTTGTGAGGGGGGCTGGAATTATGTTGAAGAAAGACAGATTATCAGAAGAAAAGTACATAAATTTTATTTACAATTAATATTGTTATGTAACATGAGACCTGCATCATGGAAAGAAGTGGCCTTCCTCTCCTTGAAGATTTGGCGGGCACAGTAGTACATGCCTGAAATCTCGATTAAAAATTCAAGCCCAGCCTGGATTACACAGTGAGTCCCCTGCCTCACAGTAACAACCATAACAACAAAATACTTGAAGACTTAGGGATTTCATATACCATTTAAACAAGAACAGTAAAATGTGAAGATGAGGAAAAATAGAGTTTGAGACAGAGAAAAGCTGTAGGTGATTAGGAAACGTGATAGAAACAAGTAGAGAATAAATGTGATTTGAGTTAGCTGGTACAGATTCATCTTGGCATTCATCGGCTCTACCTGGATATAAAAACAGTTCTCCTCTTCTTGGTCCAGGGATGGCATTTTTCAAACAGGAAATTTGTGTTCTGCTTTTAAATAGAAATGGAAGAGGCAGAAATCCCTTTTTGCATATCATGTTTTCCAGTTGCCTACAGCTCAAAATAACCAACAGACCAAAGTGTCATATGTTGGGCTTTTGTGTTCTAATCCTCATCACCTCCTGTCCAGAGGAAATGGAGCCACAACTAAGAAGTGCAGGTGTGTCTTTTTCCAGGCTGGAAGTTCTGAACATTTTTAGGGGACCATGAGACTGGGAAGATGTATTCCTACAAAAGTTCTGTTACTATTTTGAAGAGATGTTCAGCTGTTATGTGAGCTAAGATCCACATTTGTAGGTTAAGTACTATCCATGATCACCTGCAAGGCGAGGGTGGAGGAGGACCCCTTAAAACTTCCCATGACCCAGGTGCCATGGCTGTGGAAGCAGGTGTTTTTTAGCTGGAGTCAAATAACCCCCCTGGTGAGGTTCCAGCCACAAAAGCCATATATCCTAATTAACTGCAAATGCTTAGCTCATAAAGCTGTCAGCACCAGACTCTAATGTCTGTACTTTTAATGATGCATTTGATTAGGAGGCAATTTTATTCCCTCGATGACAGTCATACCTGTTTGGTAAGGGTCTCCTTTTCCCACCCTTTCTCTCCCAATTGCGTTATGTATGAAACTGTGATTTCTCAAACTATCCAGTAACTAGACAAACAAATCTATCAAAACAATGTCACCATGCATCCTCAACACCAGCCATCAATGTATGCATGTGTACATCCCTACACTCAAGTTCATGCTGGGCTACATAATAGGATTAATGGAGGAACCAGTGTTGCCTATTCTGTGTGGGATCTGCACCTGAAGTTTCCTTTTCTGACCTACTGTTCTTTTCACATCAGATCAAGGTCTAGTAATTGGAATGATTTTATGTCATATAGAATGGTTTGCAAATGGATTCATGTTCCCTCGTGTCACTAACATCTCAGAATAAGAATAAGCCTAAAAGGTAGCTATACTTCTGATGACAGTAACCTGAGTTGATTTGAGGTATTGTCACCTCCATTAGGAACCCACAAGTAATTTGAAAGGAAACTCCAGTCTCTGAATCCAGTGCTTTCTCTACCACACCATTTCGTTTCTCACCAGAGTCTTTTCATCCCTTCCCCTTGGAAAATAAGGCTGGAGCTACCACCACTGCAAGTTTGTCCTGTTGCCTAAGAGGACATCTAAGTAGCTGCTGAGATGGGGTCCAGGCAAGCATCTGGACTGCCTTGGCTCCCCTTTTCGCTGTGAAAAAAGTTCTAGACAATGAAAAAGGCTAGTAAGATTCTAGACTTCCGAGTAGACCATAATGAATTAGCTCTGATTTCCTGCATTCCTCTCCTTAGCCCCCAGTTCATAGTTCATGATGAAGACAGTGGATGTCATCAGGTAGCGTCAGAAGGCTGCTATCTTGTGTACCCACCTCCTTCCCTTCACCTCCCTTTACTTTCTTCACAACTTTCTTCTCTTTTAATAAAAGTAGCTGATAAACTTGGGGGGGGTGGGCGAGAGAAGGAAAGGGTTTATTTTGCTTACACTTCTATATCACTGTTCGTCATCAAAGGAAGTCAGGACAAGAACTTGAAGAGGGTAGGTTCCTGGAAGCAGGAGCAGATGCAGAGGCCATGGAGGAGTGCTGCTTACTGGCTTGCTCCCCATGGCTTACTTAGCCTGCTTTCCTATGGAACCCAAGTTGACCAGCCCAGTGATGGCACCACCCACAATAGGGAGTGGCACCTCCCCCATCAATCACTAGTTAGGAAAATGTCTTCCAGCTGGATCTTATGGAGGCATTTTCTCAGTTGAGGCTCCCTCCTTTCAGATAACTCTAGCTTATATCAAGTTGACATAAGACTAGCCAGCACAGTAGTCTTAAGGACATACTGTCACTTCAATGGAACTTGATTTTCCCTAACGTAAAATGGACCACATAGAGTGGACTGTAGCCAGGTCCTTTCTTGTGTTAAAGAACTCATTTTGCTTTTTGCTTTTTTAACCAATTCTGCCACTCTAAAAATGGCATGTGGATGGTAGCGATAATGAACCGTTGTCTTAGATTTTGCTCAGATTTTCAAAGGAACCCCTGATGGTGAGGAAGAAGTCCATGAACTGATGAACACTAAGATTCCTTCTAGGGTAGAAGAAGATTCTATGCTGGCATTTGGTTCCTTATTGGGAAATCAAAAAGTGGAGCCAAGGGAATCACTGCATAGTCTCTAGGAAATTAGGCCAAGTCTCTAGCCATGGAACCTTCCCTCAATATCTGGTCCATTCTATTACCAGTTTAGGGAGGTCTTTGTTACAATGTTGCACTGGCAATGGTGAATGTCTGGGTTTCTGTCTCACTGACCCCCTTAAGATCACCATCTTGCTCTCAGTAACCTTAATCTTTCCCATTCCTCTTAGTCCCCATAGAAGTATAAATCTAAGTTGTAGCTAATAATCTTTGAGGATGTCTCTTTGCATACGCTTTACATGTATCATGCCTTTTATTTAACACACTGTATAGATATAGTGAGCACTGAGGTAGGCCACATGGTCTCAAAGCTGGAAGCAAGGGCTGCAGGTCTGAGAGACAGCTAAGGTCTCTACTGCTGCTTGTGTCTCACAGTGTACCACTAGGAACTGTTTGATGCACTTAACACTGAGCTGAGTGCAATGAGAGAGACCTGGAGAAATGAGAGATGCTGAACTTGGACTCCAGAAGAAGAGTACTTCTCCAAAATTACAGCTGAATATTTGTTGTCACAGCTTCCTGCAACTCATGGAGGAATCTTAAAATGCTCAGGAGTAGTTGCCAAGCCCTAAGCTCTCCTTGGAAGGTGAAGCTCTAAAAGGGTGTATGGCTTTGGCGTATGAAGGAATTGTATCCCAGGTTTTAGAGTCAGCGCTCAATCAAGGAAGAACGGATTTTGCACACGTGTTGTTTGGAGCTTCACATCTATTCTCCAATGATCTTTCTTCCACTACATTTTATGTGGTAGCTTATACTTCCAAGACATCTCTGTCTGGAGAAAAGTGATGCTGTACATTGCTACAGACAAGGAAGGGCTCATGACCTTGAACTGCTTTGCATTATATCTCTGTCCTGATAGTGTCTTGTGTAACTAGCAGGAACTTGACACATTGAGACAGAAAGCCTGTTATTATTAAGTCTGTTTGCAAATGTGTGGAAAATCTCCAGTAACACCCCCTGGTTGTGACAGTAGAAGATAAGGATCTACATCGTGCTCCGCTAGAAGCTTCGCCTTTTCCCTTTTCTTTCCTTACCTCCAATTACTCACATTTCAGACACAGCTCAAAGAGCAACACCAGATCTCTAAAGCCAGTAAGCTGTGTCTGAAACATAGAGACACAGCGCTTTGTGAGGACAGACAGCTCGCGTTCTTGGGCTCATCCTTTAGGAAACAGGCTTCAGCTGACTCCTTGAGAGCTCCAGGGTGTGGACAGGCTGTGACCCTCAGAGGCATGTAGCCATCATTTGAGTCAAGATGGCTAAACTTTTTAACAATGTGAGGAGCTGGGCAAATGTGTTCTCACAGTAATAAGCTCACAAACTAAGCTGGTTTGGTTGGGGGAGGGGAGCTGGAGGTAAGTCCCCTGGGAAAATCTCATGTTCTGGTTATGTTCAAAGCCTTGCTTCTCCTCCTAAGTCCCCCAGCCTTCACAGTCTTGAGGAAGGAGAGAAGTGTAAGAGGAGCCACTAATGGTTCCCTAGTACCCTGGGTACCTGGCACCTGACCCTTCATTACCCTGTCTTGCCCATCCCGTAGTAATGGAAGTCAAGGCCCCATGCATGTTCTTCTCAGGAGGGGCTGTCGCTTGGTACTCTGTATGCCACCAGCCCTAGAAGACCACACCTCCCTACCACCACATCCCATGATGAGTCCCTCACCACTCGAGTTGAGAAGTGGTATTTGTATGAATGAAAACATCCAGCCTCTGATGTTTTGATAATTAGAGTATAAAAAAACTTGACAATTGACAGATTAACAAGAGAAAAGACATAGATTTACTAATGTGCAAACTCCGGGGAAGTAGCATGAAGCACCTAACTCAAAGAGTAGCCAGATGGTTAGAGCTTAAATACTCTCTTCCACCTGCTCCACAGGGCGTAGGTGGTCAGGTCTACAGGAAAGTATGGAGGAAGACCAAATGAGTTTCAGGAAGATGGAGTCACAATGGTCTGGTCCAAATTTGCACATACTGGAGTGTGCTGCCCACTCCGGCCTTTCTTTTTATGAGCCTGGTCTTCTGAGGCATCTTGCCTTTATATAGATTGGGGAACTTCATAGAATCCCTTCTCAGGAGGGAGGGGTAGGAGAACTGAGCTTGGGAAGATCGTGAAAGCTCTCAGCATCCCACGGTGTCATCCTTTGGAAGACTGTCTTTAGATGCCCCATATGTCTTCATACTTCTGTAAAAATTCAGTCGGCTCTTCATTCAACAAATGTCTCTAGGCAGCTGGGTGTACATGACGGCATGGTGCTAGGCCTTGGGAGCCCAGTGAGAGAAAATGCATGATGGGATATTTTGGAAGACCTTTAAAAGTGTTTTAATCTTATGTATTAATCCTTCTTAGTTTTCCTATTCTGGAAAATAATAATAATAATAATAATAATAATAATAATAATAATAATAATCAGCAAGGCATTTTTGTGAACTAGCCATTAGAATCCAGGTGTTGCTCAGGCACTCTGTCTCAGTCAGGCATCCCTGGCATCTGTACATACAATACAAGCCACACAGAGAAAAATAAACTAACTGCACCTACTAAAGATTGGGGTAAACGTGGAGAGACTCCTAGAAGGGGCGAGAGAATCAACTAGGTCCACAGGAGATGCTAAAACTTGTATTCAACATGTGGGCTTTGGGATCAGAATTGTCCTGTAATAAGGAAATGCATTTTAATTGAATGTTGGACACTCTGTCTTTGCTCCAGGCCACGAGTTAACCGATTTGACATGAAACAAGCAATTAAACAGGGCTCCTTGGCTCTCCTGGGGGTTCTTTGCTTTGACTTTCCTGCCCTGGGCTGCTTCTGAACTGACCTGCTCCAGAGTAAAGAGAAAGCCTCCTCCGGGCTCCTCAGAGTCTTTCTGATGAGAAGGGCTTGGGGGTGGGTGCCAAGGCTTTCAAGAGCGTTCCAGTGTGAGCCTTTGGTTTTAAACTGAGACTGCAGCATATGACGACTGTCCCACATGTGCCCAAGGTTTAAAGCCAGCACTGTCACTTCAAACTGATGTCCCTTTCCTGAGCTTTTTTCTCCCGGCCCAGCCTGGCAGGAGTGAGGCGATACCTTAAAGGGACAGATTTAAACCATCACCTTGTATGCAGTACAATCCCTTTTCAAGTGCATTCTTGTGGCTCATGCTGAGGAGCCCCCGAGGGATCCCATCTCCTCCCATAAACTCATAGGAGGCTGTGTGCAGCAAGGATGGGCTGTGAGCAGGTCATGTAGTAAGAAAGGGAGGCCAGACTCAGACAGCCTGGAGTCATCCTTCAGGTTAAGAGCTGCTACTGAGAGGCCCCTGCCAGCTTCAACTGGACAAACCTCAGCTCCCAGATCTCTGCGGCAGAGGCCATCTCTGTCTTTCAAATGGGGTTTTGCACCTACTCTGCTCACCGTGTGGTGCTGTCCAGGGAACCAAATCAGAACTGTCCTGCAAACACTTGGTGAAACACTGAGCTGTGCAAATGAAAGGTGTGCACGGAACGTGTGCACAGAACCACAAGTCAGGGACTGGGCAACGATGAGCTAATTTAATGTCTTTGTACCAGCACAGTAATGCTGGCTTCCCAGAGCCACTTCAGTCTTTGTTTTCAATTTCTTTTTAAAGATTTATTCTATTTATTTGCTTATCTATTTGTGTGCACACACACACACATGCACATCTGATCCCTTGGAGCCGGAGTTATAAGTGTATGTCAGTTACCCTGTTTGTTAAATAGGTGCTGGAACCCAAACCCTGGTCCTCATGGTTGTGCACTTAGCTACTCTTATGTGTTGAGCCATCTCTCCAGCCTCCCAGTTGGATCCTCGCTATTTGTAGATAATGCCTTTGTGGACTCTGCCTCCTACAGTAAATGAGAACAAACACAGAAACCCTCAATTGGACAATATACAGAGTGAGAGATTTTGGAACACCCCATCCTAAATGGGATGTCTTCACCAAATCCCTCTCCTAGGGGCTTAGATAAGGAGGCAGGAAGATTGTAAGAGTCAGAGGGGATGGATGACTCCAAGGAAACCATGTCTTCCAGACACAACATACTTAGGACTGATGTATCTAAGAACTCACACAGGCTCTGGCCTAATACACAGGGCCTGCACAGGTTCAAGCCAGACAGGGTCCTAGTGCTGAGAGGGGGAAATGGATTCCAGCTCTCCAGTTAGTACCCACTTGCAAAAGAGAAATTAGTTTTTTCAATGTTCTCACTGGGTATATCAACCACATGTAATGGTAGGTCCAATGCCCAGCTGTAGATGGCCACCACACAGTGAACTCAATGATATTTTTACAGACATTTTGTCTCATATTACTTTGTTTGGGCATTTTTTTTATTTACTGGTCTTTTGCTTGGATATTATAGTTTCTGATGTGCTTTTTGGATTTTATTTATGTATTTCTTGTGACCTTTCTTTTTAAAAATTCTGGCTTATTTTCTTCCTTCTTTCATGTTAGTTTTCTAAAGAGAGAGTGAAAGAAGGTGTGGAGTTGTGTGGGGAGGTGAGAAGGTCTGAGAGGAGCTGGGAGAGGGGAAACCATAATCAAAATATACTGTATGAAAAAAATATTTTCAATAAAAATAAAATTGTTTAAAAAGCAAACAGAAATAAAGCCAAAATTCATGTGTATGACAAACATATAGACTTCCATGCCATTTTTCCCTAATCACCCATGGAAGCCACCATCCCCACAGTACTTACAACTATGTAAGTAGGCTTTATATGGTTTTTGGAGAAGAATTAAAGTCTACAGGAGGGCACGCATGGGCTGCATGTGAATACCATATAGTTAGATATGAGGGACTCGAGCATCTGTGGATTTTGGTGTTTGTGGGGTTTTGAAACTAATTCCCAGCTAACACCAAGGGCCAACTGTACTGTAATGAAGGACAGGGGCAGTATAGTCCCAAGAATAAAGGTCCCCTGACAAGATGACATCCCCACTGAGGGTGCTGCATACTGTGGCTCCAGATAACTGAGCACAGTTCCTGATGTCTTACTCTAGCTTGTGGCTTCCAGGACAGAGATACTGGGTGAGCCTGACACCCTAAGCATGTGGCTCTAGAGCTAGCTCCTGACCCCAGGACATCTGAGATGGGGAAGTGAAGTCCTTGCCTGCATCCAGGCCAAACTGCTGCCGGTGAGGACCAGAAAGACTTGGGAGAAGCTGGTGGCTGTGGCTATTATTGGGCTCCATAGATGCCCTTCATGCTGGAGGGCCCAGTACTTCCAGACAGAGCCACAGGGAACCTAGCCTAATGGGGGTGGGGAGAAAGAACTGCCTTTTTCTCCCATTGCTTTAAAATCCCACGATTTCCTGAGCAGTTCTGAGGTTGCTGGCTGTGCTTCGCAGCCACCGATATATTTAAACTTTCAGTATTAGAGATCTCAGCAGTCTGTCCCAGGAGGAAATTACCTCCCAATTCAAGTGAGCCAGGTGCCCTCTTGAGACATGTGAGATTCGTGTCCCCAGCATAGACCTCTCTCTTTTCAGACTGGTAGACGGCGGTATATAGGCCTATTACTGGAAATAGATGCATGTGTGAGTTTCAACATCCTATTAGTGATGATGATCTGACAAAATCATGAGAACGGAGATATTTGGGTGTGCAGCTGACAGCTGATTTACGTGCTAAGACGGCTTGAGAATGTAGACTGTGTCTCCAGAGAAGCCCCGGAGGAGCTGTGCAGGGTACAGGAAGGGTGAATCAGGGTGTCATTGGTATGGCATGAGCATCATCTCTGGAGTTCACAGGGACACTTACAGGATGTTGGTACTGATTCAGAAGGCAATAGCACAGGGGAGCAGGTGTCAAGTCTTTCGAAGACAGCAACCATTGCTTATACACCAGTCTCCTTGAAACAGGGCCGAGCTGACACAGTTATACCAGCCAAGGTACATTTCTTTTCCTCAGATGTAATAATTTAACTTGAATTGATGAAATGAAATATATTTTGGAATTGCTTTCTATCCCAGTGAGATTGGATCATGACAGAAATATATTGAGTTATGAATGTTTAAATGTGGTTGTCAAGGTGTCAAGGGACTCATCCTCTCTCCTAGGATTCTGGGCAAGACAAAGGACTTGCTTTTATCAAGAGGGCCATGCAGGGCTCCTCTTGACTACATGGGCTGTTTACCCAGCATCTTCCTTTTTCCTCCAGAGCAGAGTTGCTTTAGTCTACATTGGCGTTTATGTTTGCTTATGCTCCATCCATACAAGAAAAATTGAATCGGTCCCATTAGTTTGATTTCAGTAGCGATAGAAAAGGTAATGGATTCCAGGCTTGCTTGCCATTTAATTTAGATGTTAAAATACTGCATGTGATTGACCTAGATCCATCACTGTGCCTGCCATACTGAGTTAGAAATGCATAGCAAGGGATGCTGGCAGCTTTTGCAAGTTATCACTTGGAAAACATCTGGTTAACTCAGGGACGATGGACACAAGTCCAGATGGAACCCCCTTGGGGGTTCAAGAATGAGCTTGGGAGGAGAGTTTGTCATAGTGTATTTTATTAAAGCCCAACTATCCTCATTTAAGTATGCTAAAAAGGGGAGCTTTGTGTTGCCTGGAGTAGAACACTGACTCCATGAACTCTCCCTATAATCTGTATCTACAGGGAGTAAGGACCATGAATCCTCAGGGTCTAGCCTAGCATCTGACTCAGGGAAGGGAGTAAGACTTGTGAAGATGGAAAATGTTGATCGATAGGATCAGGAATGAAAGAGGATATGGCAATATCTTCTATTTCCCACCCAAAAAGAACTCTGCAGTCAGCACAGAAAATTCTCAGTCCCATATCTGCACCTATTCTGGTGCAAGTACCTCAGTCTGTCTGTAATGGTCCCCATCTGTAAACTTGCAGTTGCAGAATACATGCTTCAAGGAGCTTTTTGAAGAGCTGTGGACAGCTCAGTGGTAGCACTTTCCCAGTGTGTATGAGGGAAGTTTGATCCCCAGCATAGTGAAACAGACAAACAGTACTGTTTGAAGATTTAATGACTTGTCAAATAGGAAGTTCTTTGAAAGATATTTAATATCAATTATAAACACTTAAATGTTTATTACTATTGTTATTAAATGGTTATTGCCACCCTGCTTTACATCAATCAATCCACCCTTATGTTTCAATTGGAAATTTCATTTTAAGAATTATGGATCTAGGCTGGGAGATAGCTCCTCAGTACAATGCTTGCATTACAAGCACAAGGACCTATGTTTAGTCACCAGCTCCCACATCAAAAAGCTGGGCATGGTGGTATATGCTTATAATCCTAGTGCTGGGAGGCAGAGCCTTAGGGCTCACTCACCAGCCATACTAGCCTAATTAGCTAGTTCCAGGCCAAACTATGTCTTTAAAGAAGAACATCAACAGACAAAACAAGGAACAAAAATGTACCACCTGATGAATGACACCTCAAATTATCCTCTGATCTCCACATACAAGCACAGGCATGCACAGACATAAACAAGCACACAAAGAATCATGAATTTGCTTTGCTATTAATTAAGGTCTTTTCCTTATGCTGCTCTCACACAAGTAAAAATAGGCCTCTATCAAATGACAAAAGCAGGTATGGATCCTGGTTCCTGGAGAGGTTTCAATATTCCTTGCTTTGCCATGTAGGGCTACCCCAGCTTGACCTCTAGAGAATTCCTTCAGCCCTATGGTGCTCACAGCAGCCACAGCCACAGTTATGTAAAGAAAACCCATTATAAGGAAGGATCAGTTCTAGATGATTCTCTTGTGTTATCCCAGTCAATCTAATAATCAGATCAAGAAATTTGACATCAGGGTGGGCAAGATGACTCAGTGGGAAAAGGCTTTCACTACTCAACCTGACTACCTGAGTCGAGAGCTTGGAAACTCTACAGTGATAGGAAAGAGTCAACTCCAACAGGCTGTCCTCTGACTTCCACACTTGTGCTACGCCATGCCTACACACACACACACACACACACACACACACACACACACACACACACACACACACACACACATGCAAGTATTGTCTTTTTGCTTTTTCATTTTTTCTTTTATTTTTGAGATTATAATATAGTTACATGATTTCTCCCTTCCCTTTCATCCATTCAAGTCATCCCATACGCTCCTTCTTGTTTCTTTTTAAATTCCTAGCACCATTCTTTTAATTTTTGTTATGTGTATGTACATACATATTATAAAATATACCCTGATCAATCTGAATAATGTTATTTATATATATGTTTTTAGAGCTGTTCATTTGGTATTGTATAACCAATGGGTGTGCTCTTCTATAGGGAAGACTGTTTCTCCCATTCCAACATTCCTTAGCTGCCTTTAGTTCTTTATGTAGGGTTGAGTCCTCATGAGCTCTCCCATGGAATGTCTGTTGTTACTGTCTTTGTTCAGCTCTCGCTGAGGCAGTCCTATCAGTGATACTTTATGGATGAGGCTTCTGACATTACTAGAAACCACAATCTCACAGCAAACTCCCTGATCCTCTACAGTATTCCCTGAGCCTTAGATGTTTTATATTTTACAAATGTCTCCACTGGGACTGGCCTCTACAACTCTGCATTTTGATTAGTTATGATTTTCTGTAGTGGTTTCCATCTGTTGCAACAAGAAGTTTCCTTGATGAGGAGTGAGGATTACAGTTATCTGTGGGTATAAGGACAAATATTTTGAATGTAGTTAGGGATTACACTAGATTAGTAAAGTGGTTGTTATAGGTTCTCCTCTAAGATCCACGATTTCACTATCCCTGAGAAGTTGCCTAGGTTTCCTCTACCAGGCAAGGTTTCCCTTTTGCTGAGCAGGTCTTAAGTCCAATTAGGGAGCTGTTGTTTGCCAGTATGGTATGTACACCACTACTGTACTCTTAGAGTTACTATGCCATGCTGGTCATTGTTGTGGTCAAAAGGTACTAATGCTGAGTAGTACTATTGGTTGCTTTTCTCCCTTGGAAGCTTACATAGACATCTAGTATCATGAAAGCTAGTTCTCAGGAGGAGACATTCAGATCAAGTCTAGCTCAGGGGCCTCTGAAACCTGTGTCTGAAGTTCATGGTGTCTTCAGCTAAGGATTTGCCTTCTGACTCTGGTGGGAGCAACCAAAGGCAATAGCAATATGCTGTATGTTTTGGAAAACTCTTGGATAATCCTGACCTACAACTCAAAAGAGGGTTTCTCATGCCTGATATTGGAATTTTTGTTAGGTAGTCTTTGGCACTTGAAGGGACCATTGTCATCCCAGATGAGAAATTTTCATTTCATTTATATATGTATATCTATACAAAGAACTGTATGTATTGTAGGGTTTTTTGATACATAATTCATAATATGATTCCTATGACCTTTTCAGGCATCCTTACTATTATTTTATCCTCCTCTTCCTTCTTCTATGTCTACTCCCCTCCCCTCCCTAATGAGCCCCACCATTATAATTCTTACTCTTGAAAGATGAGAAACTGAGGCACAAATAGGTCATTTGCCCAAGGTTGTCCAGGTATTAGGTAAAAGCCATTTGGATCTGGAAGAGGACAGTACTCAGTCTGTGAGTCTGCACAGCAGAATTCGGTCTAGTTCCATTGCTTTCCTGTTACTATGGTTTTGTGAATCTTCCTGAACTCAAGGTTAGTCTAGAAATCAGAATACATCTCCTCTCTTAGCTTTATCCAGTGAACTGACCTTGGCACCGGAGAATATTTTCCATCTATAAATAGCAAAGTGTATGATTGCCAAATAAGTAGGAGAGTGTTTGCTACTGTGTAAATGCTCCAATGAGCCAGTTATTATTACCGTGTCATCATTATAATAAGAATAATGTACATTTATGGAACATTTTATGTCCCCCAAGTACTTCATGGCTTTCCTAACTAGCTAGCTTACTGACACATTCTAGTGGGATGAATGAAAGTCTTTATTTCAACTCTTTGGTGTTGGGAAACTTCAAAGTACCTCTTCGCTCAGGATAGGAGCACCAGAGAGGAAACATGAGAGGGCCAGCAAGATGGAGTCTGGAAGGATGTGTGAGTGAGTTCTTCATCTAACACCTTAGAAAGGCGACACCAGATCTAGATCTCTTCGGACTGTGTAAACCCAAAGTTAATTACTGGAAGGCCCCCATTTGTATTTTTATTGCTCTATTTACATTTTATGAAGCCATCTGGTACCATTAATATGTTCAAAACCAGTTTTGTTTTATTTGCCATTTTACAACAACAACCACAAAAAAAAGCTGGTTCTCCTCAAATGGGAGAAACAGCAGGCCCAGGGAGAAAGCCTCCAGCCCTGAGCTGGAGTATGAGGAAAGGATCAGCCTCTTAGGCTCCATGCAGGCAGATGTGGCGAAGCTTCTGTGGATTTGGTCTATGCTTTCTCAGGCTTAGACACCCAGAGGGCAGTTTGGCCCGCTGTACGGAGGGATAATCTGCATCTCCAGGATGTGCAAACCATGTTAAGAGTGGAACATGACAGGCTGAAGAACAGCAGAACAAGCTCACCAGCTGCCCTCCCTGGGCACCAAGCTTCAAAGAGTCCATCCAAACTATCACTGTCTCCAGCCAGGCCCATCTGCAGGGGCATCCCAAGGGCCACACACATGGATGGAGTCTACAAGCCATCATGCTCTTTTTCTGTTGTTTAGCATCCTTAGGACACAGCTGAGTGATTCCCTCAGAGGTAGCTTAGGGAGACCAGAAGCCACCATCGGCCAGTCTTGGCTTGGGGACTCACTAATGGCAAAATGTTCTTTCCCAGGCTCAACCCAAAATGAGCAGCTGCTGCAGGATTACAGAGCATTGGACCCTCTTGCTTTCATTTTAAATGTTATCTCAGCTGGACAGTTCTTGCAAATGAGCCTCCCCCAACCCCCTTCCTTCTCAGCCCCCACCACCTCCACCAGATACTCTACCCACATATACTCTGGCCAAAGCCAGGGCCTACAGGGGTGCACATTAACTAAATTGTGGCTTACTGGCCACTTTGGTGATGTTCCCAGACAGGCTTCTCTGGCTTAACACTTGGATGCTAATGACAAGAACTGGTGAGTCAGATGTGGCTGAAGGAGTGCCTGTAAGGCCAACACGGCACACGTGAGTGTCAGGGAGCTTTGAATCTATATCTGTTCTCAGCCCATAGGAAGGCTAAGGCGGGGATGCCTGTTTGGGGGTTTTGTTTTGCTTTAAACAATAGAAATATCCTACTGCTATCGAAAAACCTGTACTGTGTAACTGTCTCCAATCATGCCCTGCAGGTTTCAGAAACACAAAACAAAGACTTTCATCGATTGTGAGGAAGCGTGACTGTAGTTTTCCTTCTCTAAGTGCTCCCCTGACACAGTTTCTTCCCTCTGACCTTTGTTCCTTGCCTCCCTGACTCTGTGCTTTCCTCTCATTCTTTCTATCCCTCCCTGCTCCAAGCTACCCACGAGGGAAAGGAATTTGGGTTTTTGAATAAGAAAAGAAAATAATTAAAACGAAATGCTATACTTGGTTCCTCATTTCTACCAACAGCTGCAATTGGTTGGTTCCAGAACATGGTACCATTTCTTTCCTCTGCCCTCCCCAAGCCCACCACGTTCCTCGATTCCATTCCTCTTGTGTCTTCCTAATCAGTACCTCAGAACTGGTTACAGAGGAATTTCGTACAGAAAGCAGACTCATCCCTAAAGCCATTTCTAAATTTACGCTCATTGCTCTGGGTGGTGAGCCAGGAGACTGGGTAGACCACGGGACTTGAGGAAAAAGACTGTGTATAGTTGAATGTTGTACCTTGGGGCTAGACTATGTTCAGGAGGCTGAGACAGAGCAAAGTACTGCCATTTCTGCCTGAACTGGGGAGAGCCCACACGGCCCACATCCTGGCTTCTGACTTAGCAGGGGAGTCTCAGGCCACCTAAAAGCAGACACACACTTTGAGAAATATAAAACCCAACCCAACCATGGTCCCCAGTGTATTTCTAGAATATAAGCTAGAAGTACTTATGTGTTGTGTTACAGTGGCTGAGAGGGGCCACAGGCTTGAACACAACCCAGCCAGCTCTGTTTGGCTTCTAACATTATAAATTATGTAGCTGTCTTCATCTATTATTCAGCATAATTTATTTTGGACATTTATATCAGCAGTTTATAAACAAAATAAACCAGATGCCAAAAGAAGGAGTAGAGAATGAAAATGGACATGCATGGTGGAGGGCAGGCAAGGAGAGGGAGAACTGAGGAACAGTGTGCTCCTCCATCGATCAAACATGAACTACCCAGTGTCGAGACCAGAAGTGAGGATGAGTGGAAGATGACACATGGTCACCATTTCTATGTCCCTATTCACATAGCTTGGGCATTTGGTTTTTGCTCGAGGAATGTCAATCTCCCTGACAACTACGTGGAAGAAGCAGCCTCCTGCCTCTACAGCAGCAGCTCACATAATGTCTCTGCCATCGTATCAAGGGTCTTTTGACACTCCTCCCATGCTGCTTGATAAATCCGAGCAGTATTGGTCTCCATGCTGACCAACTCCGAGCTTGCTCTAGAGCTGCCTCCCTCCAAGGATCTGAGGGCTTTGTTCTTAGTTTTTGCCTCACACTTGGCTCAGTGCTCTCTTAGCTTTTTGGGTGCCTTCCATCGCCTTCCTGTTGTGATGGGCTCTTCCTGGGTTTCTGTATCCTCTGCCCTACCCACCCTTGGCCCAAGAGCCAATGGATTTGGGCCAGATGCACACAGATTCATGTCCAAGCCTGTGCTTGCAAGGTCTGAAGCTTGCTTCCACTGTCCTGGCCTTGGGAGGGGTGGAGCTATAGGGAGGAGGAAAGAGGAAGAGCCAGAATTGACTAGTGGGACCACAGCAGCCACAGAAAGCCTGTTCTGCCCAAACAGACTTACCCAGAAAAGGAGAACAGGAGGTATTTTTTTCTTGTCCTTTGTGCCCACTCTGATAATCAAGAGTTGTTGAAATGGCTGAGATCACAGCATCAGCCCGATTGGCTAACAGGAATCTGAGTTAGGTAATTTTGAGACCAAATTCATGCAGGTCAAAACTCATTAGCCACAATATAAAAACAGCCTTCTGTATCAACATACGTTTCCTATGGAGTCTGTGCTTGTGTGTGGTTGGCTTAATTCCTGTGACACCTCAGAAAACTCTGAGGTAAAAACTACAACTGCCCCTACTGGTCTCTGTGTCCACTTCTGAGATGCCACTCTGCATAGAAAGTGCAAGGGAGTTGTGGACCTTCGCGACCACAACCACAGAAGAACGTTAGGGGTTCCCGGACAAGGCAGTGCAGAACACATGAATAGTGGCTCATAGTTGGTACCTTCAGTCACTCAGTGAGATGTTGTAGAAGACACTGTATCTGAGACCATGCTGCTTTGCTGAGATCACACAGCTGGCATAAGATGAAGGGGGTAAGGAGGGACAGAGAGTGATGTTCTCAGCAGCATGAGTCTGGACCATCTTTAGGGAACCTGATTTCTTAAAGGTGCTCTAGTTTGGTAGTCCTTTCTAAAGGACTTGACATCTTCAGATGAACTAACCAGCTTGCCACTGTGCCATCATGAGCTGGACTGTCCATGATGGGCCGCCTAGAGAGCAGTTGATGAGAATTAACAGCTAAAGACTGGAAATGGCATCGGTCAGGCCCTTGCTATGTCATACAAAGGGCAACAGCTGCACTCAGGAAGGCCTTCGGAGCGTCATAACAGAGTTGGAGACTCTAAAAAAAGGAAGTTGGTTGAGGCCATAACAAGAGACACTGAATGATTTCTGATTCCCATTTCCGCAAAGAAAGATGGAAGGGCCATATAACAGTGAGTTAGTTTCAATCACCTTTGAGTCCCTGACTCACTTCTGAGGCCTGGGGATCTTCCACAGCTGAGCACAGAGGTACAGTGAAGAAAATTTTGTAAGGAGACTCCAATGGACACAGGGTCCCTTGGATTTGGAATACTACTATGCATTTAAGGGTTCCCTGAATCTCCTTTAGATCCAGGTTTAAAAATAGAGATATAACAGAAAACTGAGAAAGTGCATGGGGCTGTAGCAGCTGAGAGTCTGGGGAAAGGATTTAGCGGTGGTGGAGAAGAATGTCTACTGTGCGTAGAATTCTAAGACCTGAAAGAACATTCTCAAGCAGGCAGGTACCTTGTAACATTTCCTGAATAAGCAGGCTAAAATTTCTCCAGGATCCTTATGCCAGTTTAAGGTCTGTTAGGCCCCATGATATTCATAGAGATGACCTTTGCTCTGACCCCAGGCCTGCCAGAACTCTATAGCATGGGAGGTAGGGAAGAGCAGCTTAGAAAGCCCCTCAGGCCATGTGAACAAACCTGCCCTTCAGAAGAATGGGTGGATTTTAGCTTTTCAGCGATCTTATCCTTGTTTACTTTCCTAATATAGTTCCCAGGTGCAGGCCTCTAACAGCTCCTGATGACTCATCCTGGTGTGATCCACACACAAAACTTAGACTCCAATTGTATTGCTCCCCTCTGAGGAACCTTAAATGAGAACATCATATAACCTGCTTCCCTGGCATTCCTCTAACAGTGCTCCACAGGGTCCTGGTGACCTGAAATACCTTGCCAGTCTTCCAGTACAGAAGACAAGTGGAGAAACCCAAATGCTGGACTCCAGCTCAACCACTCAGAATGGTAGCATTAGGGGGGAAGAAATGGATGGTACTGTGATATTGGTCCAGAAACAAGGTCAAGACTTATCAAGGATGGCTTAGCACTTACTTGTAATGATGTTCCTGTAACCACTCTGTAGCCAGGATCTGACTGGAATGAGCAATTAGCAGACCTTTGAAGACATTTTAAGCTGTATTATTCTTTATTGGGGGTGACAAAGGACTACATAGGAGTTCTAGAGGATTTAGTGTCATCCCTTCTCTTTACCAAATAAATGCTAGTACCATTACTATTTGCCCTCTAATGGAGACAACCAATAATTTCTCCACATGCTGCCGAATATCCTCCAGGAGGCACGGTTGACCTTGGCTGGAAACACATGTATTCAAGTAACCCTAGGTTCTTCCACCAGCTACTTAAATCAAGTCCCCGAACAGGCAGTAGTTTCTAGGAAACACATTATTTCCCACTGCATCCCTGATCCACTGAATAAGAGTTTCTATCCATGGTACCAAGGAGGTTATATTTTCCTAGGCTCTCTGGGTGATGCTTATTCCTGCTAGAATTTGAAAAACACTGCTGTGTGCTAGCCACTTGCCACCTGCAGTTTATTTTGTTCTAAATTATTATTAGGTAAATTAACTAAAAACTGAGAATATAATGTCTCAGTAGCTTTGCACCCATTTTGAGTGTGCAATAGTCACACGTAACCAGGGACAATTCTACTCATTAGGCTAGATCCAGAATGTTTTCCTAATTGCAGACATCTCACTGGCCCACATTCTAATGAATTGGTTACCAAACAGGAATGGTTTCCACAGCTATAGGATTGTGCCTGTGGCTATCAGCAAATCAAAGAGAATGTTCTCTGGCTACTTTAGATATAGCTAGATATAGAGTGAAGTGAGAGAAACCACATTTCTTCCCTCCCTCACCCTTTCATGGAAGGTAGGTGTAATGGCACTCATCTTCCCAGAGTCTATTCTTAGCAACAGGGCAGTTGGGCAGTAAAGCATGATGAGGGAAATAAAAACAGTCCTTTTCATCTACTACCCAAGACCAAGAAACGCACAGAACCTCCTGGTGTTACCTACTTTGTGGAGATGTTGGCCCTTATGATGGTGTGACAGAGGCCAGACCATTCCAGTGGGGTTATTGTCTGTCCATATGCAGTTGTTGGATTCAAATGAGTGCCAATCCCGAAGCCTGCTGAGACAGCTTCTCATGTTCCCTGCGTAAGCCATGGACCTATCCCTGCAGCTCAGAGTAAAGTGTAATCCAAAAATCACTGAACATAACCAAGTACTGGAGCATTCCTGCTCCAGTTGTGTGAAAGCCAAGCACAAAGTGACCCTGCATCAGCAAGACCTCTTTGGCCTCAAGAGAAGCTCGTACAATGACAGAAACTCTTCAGCCTCCATTGGAAAGCTCAGCAGGTTCAGTGCAATTGGTCCCCTCCCTGGCTCATCTCCCACAGTCAGCCTAGAGGGACTCAGTGAACAAGGAAAGAGAAGCAAGTGCTGGCCAGCTGCCTGGACTCCCACCTGAAAGAGGGTATGGGGGAAGAGGAGCATCTGAGAGCAGGTTGATGCTATGTCCATCTCAGGCAGGGTACCACTCTAAAAAATGTCCTGCTCCTCGCCACCTCTTGGATGCATGCTTGGATTAAGCTAGAATATTTTGAAATACCTAGTAAAAAGGGCAGCTTTAGGGATTTCATCCTCAGGGTGTCTCAGGAACCCAGGGCTGATACAATACAGTGGGGTCCAAACCTGTGGGAGAAATATAAGCAGTTTAGTGAGTGGAGGTTCCCAGCAGGACTCTGGTTGGGGAATTTTCCAGAATGCAGCAGGAAGGGTGCTGTAGCTTACACGATGAACTAGACTCTTGGCTCCTAAGGGTGGCCAGAAACAAAAGGGAGAAGTGAACCAGCGTAGGTGGGACTTAGACCTACAGGAGAGGTTCAATGAGGTGATGGAGGTGGGTAACTCATTCACCTAAGTGAAAAACTTAGTGTTCAACAGCCATCTGTGGTTGAACCAAGCCAGGCCATTTACCTTGATCACTTTGATTTCTATGACACAAACACAGTATTTATAATTATGTATCCATATTAATATTTTCTATATTTATAAATACATTACAAATTATTATATTTATGCTGTTACTTCATTAACAAAAACATATGAACATGTGTATTTATTTAGACAAAAATGCACAGGCAAAAATAAAAAATACTTGAGGATAAATATAGTTATACATACATTAGTCATGCATATGAATAAATGTGTACATTATTATGTGATTGTCAAAAAGGCCCAGTATTTGCATTCAGATAGTTTCTAGTTTTAATCACAGTTCTGTCATGACAGTGCCTTCTTGTGTAGATTTTAGAATTGAACCGTCATTTCCTCTTTTGTAAAGTAGAAATAAATGTGCATAAGGAATGCCCATGATGCATAGAGAATATGAGTATACAATGTGTAGAATCTGTGGTAAGTGACTGTGTGACCAGTGTAGGAATGGGTGACTCCATCCCTTAGGTGGAGGCTGGAAAATCAGAGAACTATCTGACCATACTGTTCATGAAGTGGTTTCAGCAGCAAATTCATCTACTGTGTGCTTTCCAAAGGGCTCATATGGGATATACTTTTTCTTTAAACCAAATTCTTCTGTTGCAAGAATGACTTATTTCTTTTTTCTTTTTTTTTTTTTTTTTTTTGGTTTTTCGAGACAGGGTTTCTCTGTGTAGCTTTGCGCCTTTCCTGGAACTCACTTGGTAGCCCAGGCTGGCCTCAAACTCACAGAGATCTGCCTGGCTCTGCCTCCCGAGTGCTGGGATTAAAGGCGTGCGCCACCACCGCCCGGCTTCTTCTTCTTCTTTTTTTTTTTTTTTTTTTATAACTGGGTGATTTCTTGGAGAAATTCCCTATTGGAGCTTATAAAACAATTTCAAGGAAGTAAATGTCAGATGCTTACAAAAGAAAGCTTTCTGGTGGCTTTGAGTCCCCCATTACCTGGATACATCAGAGGTCAAGACCATTGGGTGTGGGCATTTGAATATTAGAGGAAGGTCTTCTTTATGTTTTCTGAGATCTCCTTGCAACTTGAAACCCACACCTCCTCTGGCTTTTTTAGAGGCACCTTCTGAGTGTGGTATGCTGTGATAACATAAGCAGCCCCTTCCACCTCCGTCTACTGCTCCTGGTGGCCCCTATTCATCAGTTACAAGGCCCTGAAGGATTCAAAGAGTGAGGATGTGAGATTACATTCTGGAAATAGGTAAGCTGAAATGAACCGAGGATTGGATTCAACCAGGCAGCCAGATTCATTTAGTGCCTTGTGCAGTCGTATTAGGAAAATCCAACCATCCAGAACAGCTCTGACTGTGCTCCCACTGCAAGAAGGGTGGGCTGGACGTGCTGCAAGTGGAAGGGGATTCCCTTTGCACACTTTTTATGCCTTCTGCCAGGTCAGTTCATGCTGGTACAAGTCCACTCCTGCCTCCTAGTTCTGCATTCTCTGAGCCACCTTCCAGAAGAATTTCTCCTTGCCTCATCATGAGTCCTGTAGGCCATTCCAGGCTTGCATTTTCCCTGTGTCAATCTGGAGATATGAAAACCTGTTGCAGTGAACCTGAGAGTAGAGCACAGAACCCTCACAGTGTGGGGATTAGTGCTGATAGAAGTGAGCTTAGGAAGTCATTTAGAAAGTGCCTTTGAACACCCACAAAGCTGAGATCTGCTGCTGAGTACAGGGGACAGGCAAGAATATATAATAACGTGAGCAGTAGCTGTGACATCTCAACTCTCCCAAAATAGTGGCCACTATGAAAACAAAACAACCAAATAGTAAATGCTGGCATGGACCTAGAAAAAAAGTACTCCCACTCATTGATGATGAGAGTATAAATTAGCAGAGCATGGTGGAGAACCGTTTGGAGGTGTCTCCACAGAGGTATAAATAGAGCTGTCATGTGAGCCAACAATACCATTTCTGGGTATCTATTCAAAGAAAATGAAACAAGCATATGAAAAAGATGCTTGAATGACCATGTTTTTTGTTTTTTATTTTTTTGTTTTGTTTTGTTTTGTTTTTTTTTACAGCAGTATTTTCAAGAGCTAAGATATGGAATCAACCCAGGTGCCTGTCAACAGGAAGATAGATAAAGAAAATATCACATATACACACAATGAATATTAGTCAACCATAAACAACAATGAAATCTTGTCAACATAAATGTTGAACAGTAACGAGGTTGGAAAGAAGGGTTGGGAAGGATTGCTATAAAAGGAGTCTGTATTTGATCAATGTAGACAATATGCATGTATCAAAAATTACAATGAACTCCATTAATATGTATAATTAACATACACTAATTAAAAATTTAAAAATCATATAAAAATGACTTGAGCCTCGATTTTAAATGCCAGCTATTAGTGATCTTATAATTAAAAAGAGATGGGATAACTGTTATTCTCAAATCTGTGTTCTCTCTATCTCTTTCTCTCTCTCTCCCCCTCCCCTCCCCCTCCCTCTCTTTTTATCTCTCATCTAAAAAAAATGTCCTTTTCTCAAATGTCCCTTCAAATGTGTACAACCTTAAAGACTTCCACCCTTTTCTCTGGAGTATGTCTACTTGAGCCTTCTGTGATATGGCAGCAAAATTTAGAGCGATAACTGGGTATTTCTGCATCTATGGCAAATCCTAAGATGTATACTTACACCATCCTAAAGGCAGCCTTGGCAATTTTCAGATGAAAAATGTCATAGAGGTTTGAGTTTCTGTAATTATCTATTTATATGCTGTGGATACCCAATGAGGAGTCCAAAGATTGCCTCATTTGCTGGCTATACAGCTGTTCATAAGTAAGGGTAATGTGACACCAGCCCTGCATTGGTTCACAGGGACGGGAAAATTAGTTATGTCACATATGAAAGCCACTTTACATTCATAGGTCATAAACCGAGAGGAAAAAATAACCCAAAGTTTCAGTATTCAATTTGTTTACTCTGAACAAAATGCAGCCTCTTCGACCGATGAGAGGTGGTGGGAGAGATGGAAAAGGCTTTTGGGAGCTCACTTTAAAGGCTCAAAAGGTGCCTGCGATATTAAATAGCTATTAAAAACTCTAGGTGGATAATTTAAGTGTAGATGAGTATGAACTATCCAGATTAAACTCACCTTAAAACACCAGTCTGAGAATTAAGAAAAGACTACTTGAAATAAGCACAGTTTCGTGTTTTTCAAAACATAAAAATTTTGGAAAAATAATTTCAGAGTTTCAATGAAAGCTAAATGCAGTAGGATTCAATTGTCTCTAGTGATCTTCCCATTAAAAGCTACAATTTCAAAATAATTATACCCACATTAAAATAAACACATGTTTATACATACATTCCACATAAAGTGTATAAATTTAGCCTAAGCTTTTAGAGTTTTTTCCATTGTAAATTATAGATATCTATATCCACACATATCAGTAAAAACTCTGTCCATTATTCTGAAAATGCAGATTAGAAAAAAATCTTTACAATGGAAAAAACTGGCTTGTGTTCTTTGCGTATTGTCTATTTTTTTATGATTATTAGTGAGATTGGGATAGCATGCCTTTATAGCATGCTTCACTCCCCAATTATTGTTTAAATTCCTCATTTTGCTAAGTTAATTTCTGAAAGATGAATGCACTCCTTCCTCAGGATTGTCACATATTAAATAACACTGCAAATAAAAAGCAAAATTTCAGATTTAATTGTAAACTACAGAACTGGCCCTGGCGCATTACAGGTTTGTTACACAACCAGGTTAGACAAGGAAAAGCATCTTTTAAATTATTCATAGTTATTATTATTATTGCTCTATTAAAGCCATCCTTTTGCTCGATTTTAATGTTTTTCTTTGGAATTTGTACATGGTGAACAATATTTGGCAGAAAGAAAGTCCATTAGGTATCAACATTAACATCATGTACTCTCCAGTGCATGTATTTGCAACATTTCCCATCTTTTTAATTCATTAGTACATTACAGACTTTAAAAGGACAAGAAGTAAGCATAAGAAAATAAGAAGATCCAGGTATTGGGAGCCCCTGATGTTACTTGAGGTCCCAATGCAGTCGGGGGGAGCATCAGGTTGTCAAATGCCTGTCTGGTTTTCTAATTCACTGTACTCCATGAATTACTATGACTATGACTTAAGGCACCCAGCTCAGTGGCAATAACATGATTTTTGGATTTTTTAGATACCACTTAGGATGATGGTTTGATCTGTGGATGAAAAGAACAATGTTGATACAGTCATGTAACTTTGAAGTGCAGCAACTCATAAGGACTCTAGGTCATCAGACCACTGTTGTCTCTTCCCAGTTATGGGGACAAGTTGAGTCCCAAAGGGTTTAATATTGGCTGGAATACCTTTGAAACTCAGCCCATTTATTCATTCTATATTGACTTGGGGATACAGATAAAGGAGAAGCACAATCTCATGGCCCCAGAACTTCTAGACTATTAAGAGGCAGCTAGTAGCAATCCTAACAGAAAATAGGGAAGATGTCCGATCTTTTGGAAGAACAAACAATGAAACTAAGCAGATGAGATTAAAGTCTGCAATGGAGTGCACTCCCTAGTAGGGAACAATGATTGCCATTTTGAGAAAAGAGCCTATCAGCAGACACTTGAAGAAGGCAAGGGCTTGGCCAGTATGAAGAGCCTTTCAGACAGGAGAAAGGGCACACAGAGGTTGTCAGACAAAATGTACCCAACATTATTTCATAAATAGTAAAGGGGTCAGTGTAGCTGTGACTCAGAGGCAATAGAAATGAGTAGTCAGGGGATATTTGAGAGACAATTGAGATTCCAAGGGCAGTTAGACCCAGCAATACAGACTACTGGAAGGACTTTTCCCATCTGTCTGGTTTGGGAATAGTGGTGGGAGCAAGATAAATCGTTTTATGGTGTTTGTGGTTCGTGCTAGTTTAGATGCTTAGGTTGTTGTTCAGTTGTGATCACTGTTGTCCTAGGTGGGTTTACACCGAGGTCCAAGCAGGTAAAGAATCCATAGTCCGTCTCACTCTGCTGGTATGAGCACCACTCTTTAAAGGCTTTGCTTGCTGTGGATATCGCTATATGTAAATAAACTCTGATTGGCCAATAGCCAGACAGGAAGTATAGGCGGGACTAACAGAGAAAAGAATTGAGGGAACAGGAACGGAAGAGGGAGACTGCCTGGAGCCACCGCCAGGACAAGGAAGATGTAAGGTACCAGTAAGCCATGAGCCATGTGGCAAAGTAAAGATTAGTAGAAATGGGCTAAATATAAGAGTAAGAGCTAGACAATGACAGGCCTGAGCTAATGGCCAAGCAGTTTAAATAATGTAAGAGTCTGTGTGTTTATTTTATAAGTGGGCTCTGAGACTGGCGGGACTTGGTGGCGGGAGCTGGAGAGAAATTCTCCAGCTACATTTGCTTGTAGTGATGGAGATTGTAAAAGTGGTAGTAGGTACCACAGTTTGCATTATTACCCTCTAGGCCACAAGTTCTTGCTCTGTTTGAACACATGGACTGCATTATAGTATTTGGGATAATAGCTTAGTCAGGCCAGTTTGGCTTTAATTCTTTTCTTTTATTTCATACTTAGGTGACTTTGGGTCAAATGCTCAAATAAGTATTAGGCGTGCATATCCTGTAGGCCTACTATGATTTATTAAAAGGATATATTTGGAAAGCATGATCACTAGTGATAAGTCTTAATATGCATTATTTTAATTTCAAAAGCAAGCTATTCTGAAATATGTAGTTAATTATTATCAACCATGGTTATTCTGCTAACATTAGAAGTCATTCCTATAATATGATGGTGATTTCATTCATACACTCTGTTTTTCAGAATACTGAGCACTGTCCTGAGGTAAAAGATTCAAAGATCCTCTCCTTGGGGATCATTATTTATCTATTGATCACAGTCAGGCCTTGGTTACTGAAGTCTTACAAAGAAAGGCTAAAGGCTTTCATAGTCTCTTTTAGCTTATAGGTAGGCTGTGAAAAAATTAACACTAGGGATCAAAAGCTATTTGTGGAAAAAGACTCTTTGCATGTAGGAAGGCATTCATCATGGACACAGACTTTGAAGACATGTGGTTCCAAGTGTATGAGGGAGAGGACTCAGTCCTTCCATGATTAATTCAGTAAACCAGCTGACACTCTTCCTAGATAGTAGAATTTTGGGTGCTTAGCACTGTGGTCTCACTTCAAAGTCCTTACAATAAAAAAAAAAAAACACCACTCCTGGGGGCCCTGGAAAACCATCACTTGAAGGCAAGACCTAAAAGAAGGCATCACACAGCACCTTTAGAACCTGTAGCAACACCTGACTCCATCTGATAGGTTCATGAATCCAGTAATGACTAGGAAGGTGAGTTGCAGTAGGAAAACCTCCATTCAGAACAGTACCTCATTCCATCTCTTAGTAGGTAACTATAGCTTATGGAGAGCTTTCTCTGTGAATGTTCTTTTTCTTTTTTTCTCCTTTACTTTTTTTTCTTTCTTTTTTCCTAAATCCACTCCTGAAAAGGCTAAGGAATATGAAACAATGGGAGACCCAAGTAATTCTTTCTTCTAACCAGGTCACTAAACCTTAATAAACTCAAAAGAAGCTCAGTTGGAAGTAAGTTTGGAGAAGTTCTAGGACTCTCCCGGGGTCATACATGTTTAAGATGCAGATGTGACACTTGAGTTGTGGTCTTTTTGAGTTAAGATCTGGGTCACATGTTAAATAATGCTGCAAGTAAGAAGCAACTTTTTACTTTAGTTGTAACCTAAGGAGCACACTAATCCTTCAAGGCAACACATCAAAAAGCATATTCTAAATTATTCATCATTATTGTCATTATTACTCTATTAAAGCCTTTTGCTTGATTTTAGTACCTTTTCCCTTAGGAATTTAAACACTGTGAACAGTATTTGGCCAAAAAAAAATGTTCATTATGTATCAGTGTTAATATCACATACTTAACACTGAACTAAAATATTGCACTAGAATAGAACTTTATCCCACCTGCACTCGTATTTCCCCAATGCACATAAGACCCTCAGTGCCCATAGAACCATTTTATAGGTCACTTCTTCTTTGGTGGAGCTTGGAATGAAGAAGAAATCAAGAAGCATCCCTTTGAGCTTAGCAGCTATAGTGTTCCTGGTTCAAAAGGAAAAATGCTCAGTCAGAAGAACCCAAGCGCATATGAGCTTTATAACAAAAACTTCAGTGGGAAAGTCATTGAAGAGGGAACCCGGGCTGGCGAAAGGAATGGTGGTCCTCTAAGGTTGCAAACCTGCGAAGACTGGCAAAGGCAGACCGGGTTAGGAGGGAAAAGGCAGGGGAAGAGAGGGAGCCAGAGCCACACCATTTTCTTTATTATCCTGTCTGTTTCCCTTCATTTTTTCTGACACTCTGTCCATCAGATGTTAATACCTAATTCTCAAAAAAAAAAAATACAATTTGAGCAAATTATATGAAAAGGCCTTAAAGCCCAATTACTGTATGTCTCGCTCATTCCTTCCACCCCAGATGCTTACAAGTGGACTTCATTTTCCTGTAATAAACAAAATGGTGAGCGGCAACCTGGACCAATGAAACAGGGCTCAGCTTTAGCTTCATCTGTGAGGGACACGTGCTGAGAGACACTTGCTATGAATTGCCACAGCAACACCTGAGGATGTGTGTGCACATGCAAATATGCACACTTACACTAAATTGAAAGAGACTTGTTCCTGGGAGAGATGCTATTTCCCCCACCCCAATTTATTGTAGCTATCACTGCTGCTTGAATACCTAGTTAGTTTATGAGAAGTCATGTTTATTATGAAAGTTATTTATTCATAATAAACAGAGGTAAAATTCAGTGAGGAGCGAATGAATTATGTTCCACCATACCTAATGTGAAAGCATTGAGGGAACTGAGTCAGGATTCATGGTCAGGTTCATTTCTTTACTTACTTCTTTAAGTGACTTCATCTATTCCTTTACTCATGCATTCATTCAACAAACATTTCACTCTCTGGCATCTATAGTCCAAAAGTGAATGAGCACAAAGTCTCCATAAGAACTCCTGATATGGTAGAAAAGACAGTAAAATCCAGAGTTAAAGTCTAGACTAGTATGTATTATATAATTTAAAAGAATACCATATTTGAAGAATGATCAAATACCTTTCAAATTCAAATTGGTTGTATTTGTCCCTACAGATTTTACTTTGATGGATGTGCCTCACACTAAACTCTATCTGAAAGTAGGCACATCTGTATTTCCACTTTCAACTTAAACTGTGCCAGGAGAACAGATGAGAAGTGTATCTTTTCTAGGTGTAACGAGGATCCCTCATTCACAAATCTTTTAATATTTTAAAAGTTGTCTCATTCCATAGTCATCTATTCAATAAATAACCACTGGGTATGTCCTTATGGTCAGGTGTTGTAGATGAGAATTTGTGAGAGTGAATACATGTTCCTAAACTATCAAAGGAAGAAAACATTGAAGAAATAATTACAGCAATAATGCTGTGATAGTGACAAAGGCAAGATATTATAAGAATATTCAATGAGGACCAGGCAAAGTGTGTAGATTGTTGTGTGACACTTCCTGAGGAGATGGGAATGGACACATATTCACCCCAGACAGGCCACTGATGCGTTTGGTGAAGCAATTAGTTTATTGGGGTTACTCGCAGGAGCATAGATGAAGGGTTGTGTACAGGAGCACAAGTAATTCAAAGTCAGATGCATTACGAAAAAGTTCTTCCTAATAGAAAAGACAGATGACTCTTGAAAACTACATCCTTGAAGTTCTCTGTCCAAGATGCAAGCAACTGCTCCAAACCTCACTCCCAACCCCTGCAATTGGTTATATAACACTAGGGAGGAGACTCATAAGCCTTGTAAGTTTCATGAACTCCTTGAGCCTATTAAATTTCCTTGGCATCCTGAGTCTTACAAGGGTTCCTTTACTCTCCAGTAGGGAGCACATCATATAAGAGGAAATAGTTACACAATACAGACAGGGGCTTCGGAAAAGCATTCTTGAGCAGTGGAGTCTACAATAAGAGTTGGTTGTTTGATGAGTACATGGGACAATGCTCCAGTAAAGTATCTTTATTGTTTCTGCCCCTACTCTCATATAACATATTTTTCTCAGAAGTAAGTTGATTGTGTTCTTAGACACTGATAAATAATGTTACAGTAGGACTGATACTAGTTTTATGGGTCTCCATGAGAAAAAGCTGCAGGGAATAGGAAGCTCCATACCCCAAATGACCACCAAGCCCTACCCTTTGATTCCTTTGTTTTGAAGATGGCCACTACTGTGATGATACATTTTTCAGTTTTACAGATCCTTTCCTTTGTCTGGAACTTCTTCTGCGATATCTGGTGCTTAAAATTTCCTTTAGTAAAAAGATATAAGAAATTTCACGAGCCTCAATAGTAGAAAAGTAATTAGAATGTGCGATGTGTTAAGTCTCTGTCCAAGATAAACTTCCCCTACTTTAGGGTCATTAGTATATATATATATATATATATATATATATATATATATATATATATATCTAGCATTGATATAATATCTACTATGCTTGATTAACATGCTTCATTTCACGTTATCATCCCAATCTACCCTTTTACATGATCAAGAGAGGTTTAGCAGGTTCTCCACATCATATCCTCTATCTAGAGATATCATTAGAGAAACCCAAAGGTTTAAGCCCTGCATTTTCCACTACCCTGTTAGACCCTCCACAGTGACACTGACTCTAATAGTAAACATGTAACATAAGTCTGCATCCCACATTCCTTCACTCACTTGTATTTATACATGGCACTACACTGCAATGCAACATCACACAATGAAATAATATGCTTCTGAGTACTTCCTATGTACCAGTCCACATGATGAGTGCAATAAGTCAACAGTGAATAAGATTGGGCCTCATTAGCAATAGAGTTTGTAATTCAGTTAGGAGACCCATGATTAAATGAAGCATTACAATATATCTTAGCAGATGCTCTGAAAAGAGCAAGTATAAGGGGCCATGGTAGCTCACAGTGGGTAACTCTCAACCCTGCCCAAGATTGCTGAATGCAGTTTGACCTGCTAATTACATGGCTTGGGGATGCTAAATAGATGGACAAAGAGAGAAAATAAGTGTTTTACAGGTTAAAAAAATAATCATCACAACTAAATGAGTGAAGAGCTGATGGCTAGTTAGAGCAGAGAATGTTGTATGGCTCACCATGGCTACTACAGAGCATGAGGGGAACAGAAGCAAAGAGTAACAGTGTAATTCATAAGAAATGCCTGGCTCACCAAGATTAAGGGACAATCATAATAGCAGTGATGATTCAGAACTAGGGAGGGTGGTCCTAACACTCAGGAGGTGTAGGCAGGAGGGTCAAGAGGTTCAAGGTCACATTGTGCTACAACAAAAGTTCTAGGCTCTCCTGAGTTTCAGCAGGGACCCAGTCTCAAAAAACAAAGATATCAAGACCTTATACTTGAAAGGCATTAAACTAGACCATCATTATCAATTATCATTAGTAGAGGTATCTAAAAAATTCCGGCACTGGAAAATCCTCTGAGTATACCTGCCTTGATAAGATATCTTTTTAGGTTGAGGTTTTCTATGACTTCTTTCAAAGACTACATGAATACAACCTAGGGACATCACCTTAAATTGTCTGAACCAAGGCTTCCCAGGTTTCTGGAGCTCCATATTCCTTCACCCTTACATTGTCAGGAGATCACTGCTGCTGTCTGAACATACACAGAGTAAGGAAGTTAAAATTGTGAGCTGTAGTGATACATGAATTTGCTGACCTGAAGACTCAACTGAGTTGGTGTGCTTCTAATTTCCATTCCTGGCCATGGACATTGCTAGCCAGCAAGGGACTCTGACAGCTTGGCAGAACACAGTTCACTTCTCAGGTTGTATTTAGGCCAGCCATTTCCCAGGTAAAAACTGGATGATCACTCATTGGATATATCCTGTATATGTCCCGCCAAGTTGATTTACTTTCCTTTGTTTAGTAAATAGCTTAGACTGCAGATGCTTCTAGAAGAACAGGATGCTGCAGAGGAGTAATGGACACAGTGAGGTTGTTCGTTTTCTGTTTTGTTTTTGTTCCTTTCTCTTAACACAATTGTAAAACTGAGGAATCAAACTCCAGCCATTTTAGAGCTAAAATGGCCTTTGATCATCTGGCTTTCATATTTTATAGCCCAGGAAACTGAGGACCTTAGATGTTATGCAATTTCCTGAGCCGTCTGCAGCTATTAGGTAGTGAAGAGAGAAGTGAGTGCATTGATGTCTATAGAAAAGCCATCTGCACAGACATACTATGATGCATTTTTGGTGGCTCTGGTCTTTGATAGTAATAGCTCCCCATCTCCCGATCATTATACTGTGTAGGCGTTATGGGAAGCAGTTTTTGCACATTGTCTCTTTTGAACCTTGAAACAATCTTACAAAGTGGGGCTGGGTCATCACTCTCACGCTATAGAACAATGGGTAGCATTCACCAATAGCTTACTGTTGATCCAGTGTTTCTCACAATAGCACTTTCTCTCTCTGATCAGGAAACTGAGGCAAAGTGGGCACATATACCTTTCTTAGCTTATGAAGCTAGTAAGAACTTAGCAGCAGGCTTTGACCAGAATCCCCTGCACTATAGCCATTGTCCTCTGATACCTTGTGAAGCAGGACATGAACACAGTGTGTTTGAGTCCGGAGCCCTTGCTCTTACCCTCTGGCCTTATAAGCTTCTGAACTTACAAGCACAAATCTGACTATATCAAAAGACCTCCTGTGGGAATTCTTAATTGCAAAACATAATACAAACGATACTGTTTCTTAAACCTACACTCAAAGTCAGTATTGGCTGATAAACTTTGGTTTTTACGGTTCAGATAAACAGACTTAGGAAACCAAGCACCCTCTCTAAAGTTTGCCGCCTCTGCCTGGCTTCTGGAAAATCATTTGCCTTTGTTCCTTTGTGTCTTGGCATAGCAAGGTAGGAAAGTAATTATATCATTATATTTCCAGTCCCCTAGTGCCACCACCACCTGTATCCCTGTGTTGCAGGCATGTGCATGTGTGCACACACTTGCACACACACTTGCACACACACACACACACACACACACACACACACACACACCTGCTTAGCTCTTCTGAGTATGTATGTATGTACACATGTTACAAACATACTTAAGTGAGAAACTCAGGCTATGCCATGCTCAGGACATAGAAACATGATAAATGCTGGCCCTACTGACACCCTCACTGACCATGTCCTTCTGTATAAACACAGATGGCTCCGTGTGACCAGAAAGCCACGTAAGTCAGTCTCCTTAATATTCAGACTAATAGGCCATGGAGGAGGAGGGCAGCTCAGAGGTCAGACAGAAACTACCCGCTCATGTGAACATCAACATAGAAATTTCAAATTTGGCCTTACGAGCAATTTTCATGATAAGCCGAATGACCAGTTTGCTATTTTTCTTTTAGTCTGACATTCAGATAATACTAACCTCGCTTAAATTCCTTCCTGTCCTTTTATTTCCAGAGCATGTGTTTTAGCATAGTTTAAATACTTTCTAATTGAAGATGCCAGTTCTCCATTAAGATGAAAGGAACTCCTTGTCCGTTGCATCTTTTTAAGCTACCCTGCAATGAATAGAAATTATGTTATTTAAAAGGCTTAGCATAATCTGACAGATAGATACAGTAATGCCTCATTAACTTGGTCTCCACAAGTGCAGAACAGTGCAGAATTTTTATAATCATTCATAGTCAGGGATAGCTGAGGATCGAGGGTGATCAACCCTTTCTGATAATTCGTCTCAAAGTTCTTCTTTTTATAGATAACTCACAGCTTCCTACTGACTGTATTTAGAGACATTGAAAACCTCAAAAATTGCTGAACTGCCTGCCTGCTGCTCACTCCCCAGGTCCTGTCCAAATTCTAGGCAGCTTTTGTTTGAGAGGTAAGGATGCTTACTCCTGGTCCAGGACACTGCAAGGCAGCGGCTGAGAGGCTGGAGCAAAGGGAACAGCCCCTTCTGGATAGAGTAAGCTTCACATCTGCTGACAGTTCACCCCTGGTCCATATGATGTCCTTCACATGTGCAGGTAGCTACAGAGACTTGATTTCCAATGGGGAAACTGAGTGCCAAAGAAACTAAGTAACTTATTTAGACGGTTTGTAACTAAAACCTTCAATTTAAAGTTCTTCATTGTCAACTTGACTACATCTGGAACGAACTGTAACTCTGTGGGTCCACCTGTGAGGGATTTTTTTCTTAATTAAATCATTTGAAGTGGGAACACCCACTTTTATCTGAATCTTTTGAGGTGGGAAGGTGGGAAGATCCACCTTTAATCTGGGTCACACCTTCTGGTGGCAGCCTGTATAAAGGACATGGAAGAAGGAAGCTCTTGCTCTCTGAAGGCTTTCTCTCACCCTCCCTGGCAAGTCCATTTATTCAATGCCATTCCTTTATTGGCATTGAAGCCTACTTCCTTGGGATTCAGGTGTACACTGAAGACCAGCTGAGAAATCCAGCCTCATGGACTGAACAACTACTGGCTGAATTCTTTGGCTGTCTGTTAATAAACAGCCATTGTTGCACTAGCTGGATCATAGCCTGTAAGCCATTCTTATAAGTCCCACCTATGAATATATACATATATATGTGAGATTTATTAAATACACACACATACGTATATTCATTCTACAAGTTCTGTTCCTTCACAAAACTCTAACTAATACACCTAGGTTTGATTATACCCAGTACCAGAGGGGCTTGGTCATCTTTAGCCAGTTACCTACTCTCTTCGACCTGTATTTGTACAATAGCAACATAATAGTAGAATTTCTGAGTCCTAGTTGTAGATTATGAATCATCACTGAGCCCTAGCACATAAAGTCATACAACAGTAGCCATTTTTAGTGGTGGTCCAAGATTATACTGTGAATGAGAAGAGAACCTAGGATGAAGGTTCACAATAGAAATTCTAAAGCTGCCATCTTCTCACCACCACTCACTCCTTTAAACATGATCCCACTCAGGGTCTACGGTTCTCTAATGGAATGAAACAGCATGTTGGGTCTTGTTGGGATCCCTTTAGAGGTGGGGCCAAGACAAAGACATAGAGCCAACTCCCCACCTGAACTTCACACATGGATTATTGCATTCAAAGATTCAGAATGACCACACTGGTTGCTCCTAGAAGAAGTTTCACTGTAGTGATGATATCATCACATATCATCCAAAAGGGAACAGAGTTGCTGGGAACCTGCCCCCAGTCTCACGTGTGTAAGACCCTTGCACTCTGTGGGTAGGTAGGTCACCAGTTCTTTCTGAGATAGGAAGGGTGGTGGAACATGGTGATGTTCTAGAGATGTGAAACCATTGATTGTTGCTACTGGCAGAAGGGCCATAAAGGACAGTAGTCCAATTCCTTATTTTATAAATGATGAAAATGAGACAGAGAGGAGCAAAATTGACCTGTCTTGTATGGTCTGGCTGGTAGCAGACAAGAGTGGGAACAAGAGCTCAAGCAGCTGAGCTGCAGACAGATAAAACCTTCGTGTTCTTTCCCTTCTGTCTACTAAATAAAGGAAAGCTAGCTTGCTCCAGGCATAAGAGTGTCATCATGTATCAATTTTTGGGCAAACATTACCTGCTCTGAAATGCTTCCTTGACTATTGAATCTAAATGATTCTCAAATCTTTCTCTGTTTTCTTGTATTTTCAGTCTTTTCATAGCAGTTGCCAGCAGCTGACAGTAAAAGATATGTTTTCTTGTGAGCTTATTGTCTGCTCCTTCTCCTGTGTATGCATTCCAGTGAGGGAGGGGCTCTATTTTGATAGAAGCTATGTCCACCCTGCACCATAGTAATTAATAAGCATTCACACGGTGTTTATTGAATAAATGAATGACAGGCGGCACTAACATTCATCAGGCAAGGGCTGGGAGGGGAATCTGGAATGGCAGTGAGAAGCTCCAATGCAGTTTTCTGCGCCCTGGGCACAGCACAGAAACATCCCAGCTTTCTTGCCATTCTGACACCCTACTGCCTAGGATTCCAGAAATCTCCATCTGCTCCTTTTCTACCCATTTGCTCTCCCTCCTGGCTTTCCTGAGACTTGAAGCTTAGAACTTAACACAGGTGTTTTAAACGCTTCGTCGTTTTCCTTGTCAGTTTTCTGCTCACATGCTGTGCATTAACTTACCCAAGATAATGGGAAAGAGGCTACTCGGCTTATTACAGGAAAGGCTTAGAGACAAACTTGTCAAAGTACTTGGCCATTTTGAATTGTACATAGGACCTGGTCATCTCTTAGGCATTATGTGTGTGTGTGTGTGTGTGTGTGTGTGTGTGTGTGTGTGTTATTCAAGACTATCTTTTGTAAAACACACTTCCATGCTATAGCATTCAACTATAAATACCTATGAATTATTTTCTACATGTAATGATATTGGAAATATCTAGGTCTTATTGTCAAGTGGAAAAAAAAGTAAAATTCAACATGCATATATATTAAAAAGCTGTTTTTACAAACATTAGGATGCATCGATGTCCTTATCTAGATGTAAGTGCCCAGGTCATGCCCAGGTCTAGCTTAGACACATGTGCAGAGAGTTTGAGTGATCACAGGGAAAGAAAGGTTCCTGTGAACGTTTATAACAATTTGATCTATGGGCTCATCTGAGAGACTGGGATTGGGATGCTGGGACTGCAATGTTAGATAGTTCTGCATTTTTCCAATGACAAGAAAACATAATTTAAAAATCAGAGGCAGTGACTGCAAAACTGGTGGGTAATGAGGATGTGTAAAGTTAGTTCTCCTATCCCCCCAGGGCCTCTTAAGAAATAAGGTCCATAGAAAGCAAGCCACACAGCATCAGGTGCTATTGTGTTCAAAGATGGGGGAGCAGTCTGCAGCAATGCAGGATGGCTTCTCAGTGAGAAGGCTCCAGAGCCAGTGCTGGAGGAAGCAGACAGCCAACAGAGACACAGTGGGGGGGGGGGGGGGCGTTGTCCTTAAGGGTGGGGGCTGGGTACAGATTCGGGAACATGAAGCTCCACTGGGCAACTAAGAGCAATGGATAGAGGGCGGGCTGTATGTGGCTAGGGACCGAGGGAGGCCAAGAGATAGGCTAGATCTACATTGCGCAACACTTGCTGCTCTGGAGGGCTGTCTGGAGTTAGCATAGATTGGTTCACTTTATATCTTATTTTTGTAAATATGCTTTAGCACCTCCTTGCAGAGAGCTGCGCGCCTCCTAGATGGCGCTGGCTTCTGCCTTCCACCCTCCTGACCGTGAGTGATCTCTGAAAAACAACTCTGAAAAACAACTCCTTATTTGGCTAAGGCTGGGATCTGGCTTGCTTCCGCGTACCTGGACCTATCCGCGGTACCCACGTGGCAGACTGGGGTAGGCTACCCAGAGGCTATTTAAGTTGTGGGTTGGCTCTCCCCGGGGGTCAGAAGATTGTTTCAAGATACCTGAATAAACTGCTTGGAGAAGAGCCTGGTGTTGCGTCTTCCTTGCTGGTCAAGGCCCTCCTGAGTGTTAGGTTTGTACTTAATGTGAGGACTTAGGGATCAAAAGGACAGAGACTCTAGACATGATTGAGTTGACTTGGAGGTTTCCTCTTTTTGCTCAGAAATGGTCAGAGGCACCATGAAAGAAAAGAGATAGTGACAGGATTGGCTGGCTGTTACATTAAAGAAGGAGGAGATGAGTTCAGTGGCACACATCTGTAATCACAGCAGTTGAGAGGCAGAGGAAGAGAAGAGAGAGCTTGAGACCAGTCAGGGCTAATTCCAAGTCAGCCTGAGAGATTCAGCAAGATGTTGTGTCTAAGACCAAATGAGGGCTGGGAGGTGGCTCTGTAGGTACAAATGCTAGGCACACAAGCCTGGTGACCAGACTTCAACCCTCTGAATCCATGTAAAAAGCTGGATAGTCTTGCATCTATCTGTAATTCCAACACTCTTGCAGAGAGACGGAAGGTAGGGACAGGAAAATCACCAATTAGCTCACAGGCTGGCTAGTCTGCAGTCTGCAGCAAGGCAGTAGCAACAAGAGAGACCTTCCAGAAAGCTGAGAGCCAACTCCTGAAAGTTGTCTTCTGACCTCCACATATTCACCATGTCTTAGCATGGACATGTACGCACACAAACTCACCCATACAATTCTAATGTTCATTTAAGAAGAGGTCGCTGGGCGGTGGTGGCGCACGCCCTTAATCCCAGCAGAGGCAGGCAGATCTCTGTGAGTTCGAGGCCAGCCTGGGCTACCAAGTGAGTTCTAGGAAAAGGCGCAAAGCTACACAGAGAAATCCTGTCTCGAAAAACCAAAAAAAAAAAAAAAAAAGAAGAGGTGGGTTAGTGGAACATTCTAGAGAGAGCAAAGTGGTGTGAAAGTGGCTTGGACCCTCCACAAGCTGGAACACACTATGAAAAGATGGAGGTAGGATGCTAACATCAACAGCAAAGCTGCCCTGCTCTCGCTCTTTTGAGAGATCAAGGATTTATTTCTTTAGCTCATCTCTCCAGCAAACTCTTTCCCTCTCTTGGTGTTATCAGGTTTCCATCACTAGGTAACAGAAAAATCCTGTGTCTGTGTTAAAGCCCTTGACTGTGAAGCTAGAGAGGGAGAGAGAGAGAGAGAGAGAGAGAGAGAGAGAGAGAGAGAGAGAGAGAGATTCTCTTAAATCTGAAAATAAATCGATTGCCTCTAAAACAATAATGAAGATGGAGATAATTTCCAATGCTGATCTTTTTCTCTTGTCAACCCTGCCCAAAGGAAGCATTAAGTAAGAAACCATTTGAAGACCCTCAACAGACTCCCCATCAAGTTGACCACATTCACCCCAGGAACAAGTAAAGATAGTCACATGGATGATCTAAATCTAGTCTGCCCCTGAGCATGGAGGCTTCCCTAAGTGTGCTGCAGTGCGGCCTCTGTTCTTTTCACCCAGCCAGCTTAAGACTTCTGCATTATTTTCTCTCTGAGAAAGAAACCCTGCTGTTCTTACCCATCATATTGCTTCCATTCTTTGTGTGCAGAAGAATATGTTATTTATTCAAATGTCTTCAGTTATAAACTATTTTAAGATATAAAAAGATGGATCTCAGAGATTCATAAACTATCAATATTAGAATGAAATTTACAACTCACCATTTCATGTGCCTCCATCTACTATGCAGGTCTTCTGCAGCCTGTCCATCAAGACTCAAGCAACCTCAGCCAATCAGAAGGCCTATTGCTCATTAGAGTTATGGGTGTTAGAGAGGACTATCTCCCTTGCACTTTGATGTCCCAGTCAAGTTCACTCACAGGTACTAGTTGGGCTGTGGAGCTAGCCACACAGAGGCAATGAGAGTCTGCTGTGTACAGCATTTCTTCACATAAGTTGCAGTGTGCAAGTGGCCTTTCCCCAAACTGTCTTTCTTCAAATCTACTGCCCACCCAATGATCAGACCCTCTCCTCTGACTCTTTTCTGTTGTCTGGACAAGGTATGGTAAGTGTTCAGCATACTGGGAGTCCAATTCTTCTTTCCCTTTTCATTTTTAATACATTTTGCTCGTGGCCAACTTCTATATAATACAACCATGTTACTCTTATTTCCCTCCCATCCTGGCCAGGCCCCTCTCCTCTTTATAAATCTCTGTTCCATATTCACAAGTTTGTGTTCTTTTGTGTTCCACAAAGTTGAACAAGGGTTTTCTGTGTGAGTTTGTGTTTGGGACTATCTAATAGAGCCTGGTGGGTATGCGTCAGTGGACGAACAGCTGGGTATCATGTCTCCCTCTCTCTCGGAATCTGTTAGCTGTCAATAGCTCATCAGTAAGTGGCAGGACTCTGTGAGGCCCTTCCCCATCCACAGCTGACTGTGAAGTAGCCTGGCTTATGTGGGTCTCAAGCCAGACAGTGCAGCTGTGGTGAGTTCATAATTGCCATGGGTGATTCTTGTTTAGGAGATAGTACTTCATAGGCCTTTCCCTACTTTCAAGCTTTTACATTCTCTCTGCCTCTCTTTCGTAATGTTCCCTGAGCCTTCTGTGGGTCCTATCAATATCTTGTTTAGGGCCAAGCCCTCCACTTTTCATTTCACTGTCTTGTACAGCCTCGTGTCTCTGCACTTGCCTATGCTCACTGCAAAGAGAAGCTTCTCTGATTGAGAAGAGTGGCCTTTGGTTATGAGTATAAACACAGGCATTTCAAAAATAGTTAGGGGGTTGGGGATTTAGCTCAGCAGTAGAGCGCTTGCCTAGCAAGTGCAAGGCCCTGGGTTCAGTCCTAAGCTTTGAAAAAAAAAATAAAAAAAAAAATAGTTAGATGCTATGTTGATGTAGCTAAGTGGAGTTACAGGCTCCCTATTAGGGCCTAAGCCCCCTCAGTCATATTTTTGTTTGTTTTTCTTTTCTTTCTTACACTATGTTTACAGTTCTAGGTATGAATTCTCTCTTATGGAGCGATATAAAACCCAACCAGTAGTGGTTGTTTGCCCAATGATAGTCTTGCTCCCTTGTGCTGTCTTCAAGTCCCCAGACTGTCTTCCACATGATCCTTTCTGCTGGCTGTGCTCTTCCTTGAGCTTGATCTGGCTAATTGGAAGTTTCATTGCAGGTTGAGTTTGTTTCCCTATTTCTCTTCGTTGAATTCTAGTTTTGCATTTTGAATTGTCCTCCCCTTTTCATTCAGCTATGTATATTTTCTTGGATTTCAAACAGTTTGCTTCATGTCCTCTCTAATTTCTTTCAGCTGTTTGTTCCTGTTCTCTTTAAATCCTTTAAAGCTCTTTTGACTTATTTATAATCATTGTTTTGAATTCTGTGTCTTGAATTTCAATATCTGTGGGAGCCATCACTGCAGTGTTTGGTGATTTTGAGTGGGGAGCAGGCCCAGTGTCTTGATTTTTCATTTTGCTTGTGTTTTACTGACAAGATCCATACATGTGACATCAGGGTCTTCCTTTTTTCTGTTGCTATGTGTTTGCAGTAAAGCCTAGAGGTAGCAGCAGACTGCATGGCTGAGAGGAGAGGAGATGGAGTAGACACAGGTCAGGGCTGAGGGGCTGCTTTATCAAGCCCCTACCCAGTAAGAAGGTCACTTGTGGAAAATCAGCATGAGGGCTCTAGAAGCAGGTGAAGGGGCAGAGGCAGTGGAGCGTGGAGGGGCTGCCTTACCAATTCCTTGTAAGATTGTAAGTGGTGCGTGAGTTAGGGGGGGTTCTGGGGAAGGGCAGGCGTCACACATGGTGCAATGAAGGGGCTGCCATGTTTGGTCCTGCTTGGCCACATGTGACTGTTTGGGTGGAGAGAGCTCCCAGGGTGGGACGAAGGGATCTCAGAGAGTCAGAGTAGGAGGGTAGGCAGGGCTGTCTATGTGGCTCTGCATTTGGTGGCACGTGTGGTTAGGCTAAAGAGGGTTCTCAGGTCAGGGCATAGATCAGACATTCAAAGTGGAAAAACTGCCTAACCTGGTCTTGTCCGGCTTCTCACATGTCCCACTTCTTACACTAACTGTAATCTGTGATCAAATTCACTTTTCTTCAAACAGCATGCCATTTCTTTAACTCACTTGTAAAAATCCAATAAAGGGATTTTTACAGCTAAGACCTGTGTGGCTATGAAAATATGTTTCCCCATTGGCTTTTTAAGTTAACATGCAAGATCTATATCAATCAAAATGGAATATTGTTATAAATACTTTCATCATGCTTATCAGTATAAAAATCATTATCTAGGATAAAAATCTTCGAATTCATATCAAAAGGAAATCCAAGTAATATTTTGTTTGTTCCAACAAAGCTGAAAAATTCTTATTTCATCCATTTTCCTATTGCGTAATAAATATGCCTATCTTAAGTGAAACAGGAGCCCCTTAGAAACAACTTGTCTGTGCTGATAATTAGGTCTTTGGAATAGACCTGGGAGTCCAGCAGTAGAGCCCCAGAGGAAAACATTTAGTATCTAGCTTTCACTTTTTCCTAAGCCCTGGCACATGCTCCTCCACCCCCAAGCTGCTTGCTCTCTGACCAAAGGCTAATTGGAGAGCCATCTTTACTGAGCTCATGCTTGCTCCATCGAAGCAAGGAGTTGGTAAAGTCAGTTGCACGCAATCACCTGTGAGAAGATGGCTCAAACTTGCTGGAAGGCCTCCAGCTTTTGCCAGATCAATACTTCCTGCAATGCTGTTGCTATCGAATTGGAATCCATGGCCATAAACACCATTTCTCAGCCTTTCAGGGACAGAGCTTCATGCTTCTTCCAAAGACTGGCTTGTTCTTGTGATTGCTCCTCCCTCTCTGATGGATGGCCCCTTATCCATCTCATCTTCAACCTCAGTCTCTCATGAAAAGCAACAAGATGGAGCCCAGGGCCCACACCACAGGCTCAGTACTATGTGGGCATCCCCGATCTCACGTTCTCTGGCAAGTGTGTTGAGTTTGGTACAAGCTTAGAATTTTATATGGTTTCTGCTTTAATGAGTGGGCATATAAAGGTGTAATGGTCTTTTTCTGAAGAGCAGATCCTAGAAAAAGCAGAATATTTCACTGTATACCTCTCCCACCCATTTGAAGTTCATAAAACAAGATCCCAAGGGTCTGTTATTCCCTGGCAGCAGATCAGATTGTTGACTAGAGGAGGATAATCTTTCTGCCATCTTGTTTGTAATGATACTAAACTGTTGGTGTTAAGGAAGAACACCCCCTCCAAGCATAATATGTAATGTCAGAGAAGACATTTTGTTAAGAGTTGGAGCAGAGCAGCACTCTACAGGAAGTCAATTTGCCAATGTACTGGCTTCCTTGACTGCCCATTTTCTTCATGAAAAAAAAGAAAGTCACGTTCTACATTGTGCCTATTTCCAGTAAGTCTTTAGGGTCACTACAGTTACAGGAACAAGTCTGTATGCCCAGCCATGTAAATAAAGAGATCTTTAGAGTTTCAGGCACTCATCAATTACAAGTGTACCCACATACAACAGGGTGAACGACCATGCATGTACACTCAAGATAGTCTTCATTTTATTTGCTTTTGTTACGGGTGGTTCTCAAATGTCCCTCATCCTCTGCTCTAACTCTGCCCTTTTCTTCCATTACTCTATTACAGGTTTGCATAAAAGGAAAGAAATAGCATTTGATTGTCCATAAATCTTTCCATGAACAGTGCTATTAAATGATAACACAGTTTTACAATTCAGAGTCAGTGCTTAGCTCCGACTCTGGCATTCAGAAGCATTTGCCTGGAAAGTTTATTGGAAAATAGTCTCCATTCAGGAGCTCACATTTGGTCTCTTAATTTTGCAAATATTCATATACACAAGCATCTCCCAAGAGCCTCTAGGAGGTTGTTAGGCAGAAGGTAGGTATCAATATTCCCGCTGGAGGAAAAGTAAAGAAAAAGACTAAGTAGCGCTGTGGATATATAGCGTAAGCTAATGTTCAAAACAACTACCATGTTTAAGGAATTCATTAATAACCCCTGTGAGGCTCAGGGGCAGAATTGATTTAGAGAGTTTAAGAAATTCCACACCTGACTTGGCATAATAAACCTCAGAGTCATTATGAAGAATTAGTTAAGTTCCTTTGTTCTTTCTGCATCTATTTTCCTTGATCCTATTTACTTCTTTCTTCAATTTGTAAAGATAGCTGTGTGCTCACCTCAGCAGTTCATGAATATCTGAAAACTGAAGCTGCTCATGAGGAACCTTGCAGAAGAGCCCCATATCACTGCCTTGTCTTACCCCTTGTGTGCCCAAGAATCTAGAATCGCTTTGTCTTAGGAAGAAGAAAAATAGAAATATTCTAATCAACTTCACTACTCTTTGGGACCACTCCTGACTTTGTATGGCAATGTACTTTGTCCATGAGCCAAATATTTACTGAGCATCTACTACGTGACAAGAACATGCTCAGGGCTGGAGAATATAACTATGTAAAAAGCAGATATGCCCCTTCCTTATAGATTTTATGATTAAATAAGAAGTTGAAGCCACATAAGAGACAACTATTACTTAGCAAATCTAATTCTTGTGAAGTTAAAGACTATTTTTTCATTATGACTTTTAATCACACACTTCTTCCTAAACCAATTTAATCCTGCACAGATATCATAAAGATGTTTTATTAACTGTGTGATTGATGGCAGAATGTAATATTTGATTTTATCAATGGAGCTTGATTGGGTGCCATAATGAGTGTTAGAGACAGAATGCAAAGGAACCTTAATATATTAAAGAGGTTATCATCAAAGTCAGAATGAGGTTTGGCAAGGAAAGAATGAGAATTTACAGAAAGGCCTTTGTTTTGCATGTTAAGAGTAATGGTTATCTTTACTCAGGAGTTCTCTTCCTAAAGCAGGGGTCTTCAATGAGCAAGTACATATCCCATGTTCTACACAAGAAGATGTTGTGCATTATAGAAATTGTTGCTGATCCAACATGAGGCTGAATAAGATGTGGTTATAGTTTTACTAAATGTCAAAGACCATAAAATTTAAAGAGACTACTATTTTCTCCCCTGAGTATCTTTTCCATAGCAATGGAATTCAGTAAGTACATATCAATTACCTACTACATACAAAACTCATAGACTCCTTAGCTTTACTACTCACTAGGGAGACGTGTGTGTGTGTGTATAAAAGTAAAGAAATATTAATATGTACAATTCTGACTCAACTGGGGAATTGAGAATCCACACTAAAGAATGGATTCATGAGTGGACATAAAGGGCTTACCCTAAAGCTGCACCCTTGGGAAGTATTTCAGCACATCACATATTGAATTCCATGCTAGAAACCTGATCAAAGCTATAGACACATGGAGTTTGAGAGGCATTGTGAGTGCGGCACTGGAAGAGTCCCAGAGGGGATAATATGGTGCAATAAAAAGCTATGAAGTCAAAGTAGAACTATGTCATCAGTGCAGATTCTGAATTCCATATGCAATAAGAAATCACTGAACTATCCCAGGAGGGACCTTTTGTGCTTTATGGAGGTAAAGTGAAGGGTATGGTAGAGGAAGGGAATCTAGTTATGGAAGATGGTTTTGAGGTGTGATCTGGAGCTAGGCTGGGGTGGCCCCTTACTTATAAGTGAAGCAAAGGAAGTGAGATACAGAGATGAGGTTCACTGGGTTAGAGAGTTGAATAGAGAAACATTGGTTCTTTTTTGTACCTGGGGTGAGTGGCCTATCTCCAAAAGAAGCAAGCAAAACAAGACGATTTTTACCTTGGGCTGAGCTTATCAAAGAATCCAGTAATATAAAGCACTACACTTTTGGAAACTCCCCCTTTCCTAAAGTAATGGCTTGTGTTATTTTGAATGTTGTTTTCTTTTCCTTTTTTTATTATGAGGCATATAGGACATTGATTATTGCTGTTATTATTGTAATTCTTAAAATTACATTTTCTTTGCATCATAAATCAATGGATTCTCTTCCCTCCAGGCATTTCTTCTATTTAAGGAGCCAGATCGATTTTTACAGTATATGCCAACAATAAATCTCCGGGTCTTGTTTTTCTCCTCCTGAAGACTTTGGATCAGTATTATTATTATCATTATCTATTATTTATTGAGTGCTGTCAGTGGACTCAGCAGTATACAAATACAAATGGATAAACATCATCATTAAATCTGTGTCCAAAAGGAGTGGGTGTTTATCCTGAAAGAAAGTATTTGAATTACAAAAATAATGCCATTAGTGGTTCTCATTTCCTGGAAATATTGTCTTTGTGGTCACTCAACCCCTGAAGCATTTTGAGTGACATGGGAGTGACTCCTGGCTTCTTCTCAAGTTGGGAAGATGACCTCCTGCTCTGCAAGGCTACCCATGACATAGCTGCAAGCGCTTCAATTCCATGTCTTTCCAGGTTTTCTCTCCACCAATGACTTGCACGGAGCTCAGGCTGCTTCTCACATGGGTACAGAAGACAATTTTACTTGTCCCTGGGCTTTGTCCCCTCCTTCTTCCTTGTCATTTATACTGACTGAGGAAAGGTGAATATAGCATAGAACACACAGACCCAGGATCCATCTAGCTCCACCAGCCAGGAGTTAGATAGAGTCTGTCATATGTGATGCATGGGTATAAACGCTGCTGAGGTTCCCTTTCCTGTCCACCTGCTTAAGGACCACCACTCAACAGAGTAGGTACGCCGTTTGTTTGAGTCAGGTTGAACAACATCTAATCATCCACATCTTCATTTGCCAGCAGGATAATCTATTAAGTTCTGCATTGGAAGAGAAGAATTTTTTTTAATAATTTACTTTTATTTCATGGGTATTTGTGTTTTGCCTGCATGTATTTCTATGTGAAGGTGTCAGATCCCATTGAACTGGAGTTACAGGCAGTTATGAGCTGCCATGTGGGTGCTGGGAATTGAACCTGGATCCTCTAGAAAAGCAGCCAGTGATTTTACCCACTGAGCCATCTCTCTGCCCCATGCAGAGAAGAAATCTAAGGCCAGAAAAATCAACTATTTTTCTGCAATCAATATTTTAGTAATTTGTTGAAACTAATTTCAAATGCCATGTTAATAAAAGCATAAAAGAAAAAAAAAGTATCTGGTATTGTTGATCCGAAGTTACTGAATCAACATTTTAGTATCTTAAGTGTGTGAAAAGGAAAACGGAATCAGAGAGGTCAAGTGACTTGCTCAAAACTGAATAGCTAAGAAACTGTAGAGATTCAAAGAGTAGCCCTTTTTAGTATTTCTAACCACATATAACAAAGTGGAGCCAAAGAGCAGCCAGCAAGGAGCAGACACAGGACTGCCGGGTCTGCAGCCCATGTAGAGATCCAGCAGGCAGTGCTAAGTGGCAGGGCCATGGAATTGCAGGCACATGGTGTTAACCACCCTTCTGGGTCTGAGTAAGCAGTTTGTCTGGTAATCACATACAGCTCAAATCTGTTTATCTCCCAGAACTAGATAAAAACCATCTCATGTATATCTTATGACCTACACTGGGAAATGGACTCCATTTTAGATAGGGTCATCAATCTGGAAATGAGCTTCTGTCCCTGTCCAAATTTAGAAAAACATTCACAGCATCAAGACATTAGTGTTATTGCTCCAGTTTCAGAAGATCAAAACCTCTCAGACCAAGAAGGAAATGATCCCTCCCCTTCATCTGCTTTTCTAAATGAGAAAAGCCAAGCACTTAAAACCCAATGCCTCACAAAGGCCTTGTGTGCATTTCATTCCATAAGCCAATATTTAATGAGCACTTACTTAATTGTGTGCAATGGTATTTCATCATTCTTTTTTTAATTGTACCTAGATCAAGAGAATATATTTTCAAATTTGCATCAGCACTAAACAGCAGACATTGTGCATTTATTTTGCTCTAGGGTTTTCTTCGGTTAAGATTAGAGGCAAGCAAACATTCACCCAATGTTTTGCCCATTTATGAATATGGTCAATGACTGCTCACAGGTTTCAGAATCCTAGCCATATATGGTTATATTGGTAGGAATCTGTGAAATTGCGGGAGACAAGAAGAGAGATTGGGACACTTCTCTTCTTTGGCAGACTTAAAGATATATTTTATTTTAATGATTTCTAACTTGCGGAAACACACACCTGACATTCTAAGTCAGAATCAACAATCATTTAAAAGAAAGCAGCAGGTGAAGGGCTCCTGCAAACTGCTAATAATATCAGAAGCCAACTTTAAAGACGTGAGCAACTAACCGAATACATTTCATCAATGAAGTCAAGGGAGGTGACAATACACACATCAAAACACGTTTAACATCATTAATCAGGGCAGTGAAAACAAAAATCACAGGAAATTGTTGTGTACACCCAGAGGATTGCTGTAACTAAAATGACTTGGTAACAAGGGTTGGTGACAATGTAAAGAAATGAAATTTCCTAACTTTCTGGCAGCATCTTTAAAGTGTGAGCATAATCATTGTGCTACCCAGTGATCTCACTCAAGCCATACACCCAAGGGAAACATCAGTGTATCTCCATACGATAGTTTATACCAGTGCAATTAAGGATATTATTCCTAAGAACCCCAATGTGAAAATCCAAATGTACTCCCAATTAATGGATTAATGGAAATGTAGAAAAACTAAATGTAAATGTATTGATAGAATATTGTTTGACCATAAAAAGATAATGAAGTACTGATACAGATACAACAAATATAAACATTGAATACATTATATTGTGAAGGAAGCCAGACAGAAGACTACATATGGCAATCTCACGTATGTACAAAATCTAGTAAAGGCATATCTAGAGACATGAGAAAGAGTGTCAGTGGTTATCATTACCAAGACTGGGAGGGCAGAGAGACTGGGAGTAGAGAAAGGGAACAGGACTTTTTCTAGGGTGATAAAAATGTTCTAAAAAAATCTATTGGGGAGGTGGTTGTTCAACACAGTAAAGATATTAAGAACTGCTGAATATTTTGAATGGGTGGATTGTATACTAAATACCAGTGTATGGGATAGGAAGAGGAGAAAGGAAGGAGGAGAAACGGAAGAGGAGGAGGAAGGAATGAAGGAGTGAGGAATGAAAGAGGCGACAGGAGTCATAGTGATAGTCATTTTAAAACATTACCAGAAAGTTCCTGGTGTTCATTGATAGCTTTTTTTCCCCCTTTCTTCTTTTCATCTCTTAGAAAAGCCACTGAAAAAGCAGCAATTATGATTGCAGCATGCTGCCTTCCAAGATGGAACCCAGCTTATATGTAGCTTTTTCAGCTTTTTTTCTCCATTGGGAAATTTTAGATGTTGGGATTTGATGGTAGCTTAAAGCAAATCCCCAGCTGGTCACAGTATGGTGGACTCTGGCTTTGGGGAATGGAATGCATCAGGAACATTTGTGGTAGGTGCTGTCTGTAAAATCATATTTGTATTGATCCTGCTTGCCTGTGGCCAATAGGAACTCTGTGGAAACGATAAAGTCTTTTGGAAGTAAAATTTAGAATCAAATGCAAACAAAGCAGATCCCACCAGGGAAGGCTGAAGCGTCTGTATGGAGTCCGTTGACACTGGCAGCCAGAACCGCTTACTTTCCCAGTTCTGTTAGAACAGTGTTCAGTTGCCCTTGCTTTAAGCAGCTTCCAGAGGAGAAACAAAGGGCCTTTTCCTCCCTGTTACTGAGACAACCGGTTCCTGTGAGAATCAGCCATATATCAAACTTTGGAGACTTATGTGGTGAATGACACTTAATTTGCATTAATAAGTTAGTTGTGTTACATACTAAAGTAACCAATATACACAATGATTGAGAAGGGGTATAAGATGGAGAAATTTATATCAGCCAAACCCAGGCATAGCACCCAGGTAAACCAGCTACTCAATACATGCTCTACTGAAGAACTCTTGTATAAACAAGAAAAGAAGGCCAGGTGGTGGTGGCGCATGCCTTTAATCCCAGCACCTGGGAGGCAGAGCCAGGGGGATCTCTGTGAGTTCGAGGCCAGCCTGGTCTACAGAGCAAGATCCAGGATACGCACCAAAACTACACAGAGAAACCCTGTCTCGAAAAACCAGAAAAAACAAAACACAAAAAACAAAACCAAGAACAGAAATGAATGTCCTGACAATGTAGCATTCCAGAATGGATAGAGCTCTTATTTATCAGGTAGGGTTTGGGTAGTATCCTGTATATAGTATTTTCTAATGATGAGTCCACTTTTTAGGTTAATGTTAAAGTGAGAAAGAGACACATTGGAAGGAACATTGGACTCCATAGGTTGCGGTCACTGTATGATCTACAGTTTGCTCTCTTGGTCTTCAAATTTCTTATATAATATAAAAGAAAAAGTAGATCAGGAAGATGTGTGTGTGTGTGTGTGTGTGTGTAGTTGGCCTTCAAAGCCAGATAATGTTTACCACTAATACCTAAAATACAACTATCTACGGAAAAACACCATGTTTTCTGTTTCTTCATGTAGATGTTGACCTATTCATTTATTTAGCAAATACATATTTTCTTTTACAATATGTTATTACAGTGCTAAGGACTGGAGGTACAGAAAAAGAAAAGAACAATGTCCCCGTCACTGAGGAGTTTACAGTGGACTTTTGGCGTATAAACTACAAAATGAGCAAATAGCCTGGGGAGATGGCTCCACAGGGAAAATGCTCCCTGTACAAGAGTAATGATTAGAGTTCAGATCCTCTGAACACACATAAAAGCCAGATAGGCCTGGCAGCCTGCTTGTAAACCCATCACAAGGAGGTGCATTCCCTAATCCCTGGAGCAAACTTATCCAGCCAGACTAACTGAAACTGAATGCTCCAGGTTCAGTGAAAGACCCTTCCTCAATATGTAAGTTAGAAAGCAATCAAGGACGAGACTGGACATCAATTCTTGTCCCCACATACACACATGTGGATCCACACTCATGCCACATATACATAAATGCATGGATGCCAAGCACACACGAAAAAAATCGCAAATAATAAATACTCAAGCCAGTTCCAGAGATTGATAATAATGCTAGAGGGAATAGACCTAGTAGAGTGGGACTAGAGGACTAAGAAAGTCACAGCTTCACTTTGGGTCAGAGAGCTGAGTGGGGAAAAGGAGAAGAGAAGCCAAATCTTAGTCAATACTGGAGAGTAAGGGCAAGTCACTCACTCAAAACCTTGAGGGATACCTGAGGCAGTGGGGAGAACAAGTTCATACATTCCAGCATGAAACAGGAACACTGTAATTTGATTATCAACACCCCTTACCCTTGGTGAAAACCCCCCTCTATTCATCATAATATGATACATTTTTTTCCCTACCCCCATCATCTGTGATTTTTCCCCTCTTTCACCTAAGGCTCAAACGTTTTTGTATAATTCAAATTGCTATTTTCCTCAGAAAATAAACTAAGGTTTGGTCCTTTCTTTATCTTTTAACTAAGCTGTAGAAATAGGTTGCCGTGGAATGGATGTAAGGAAGGTGAACGTGGATTGCTTTCATGCTCACAGAGCGGCATAGAGTAATGATGAATTGCCTCCCCACTGAACACTAACCTCATGACTACGGTAAGGACAAGTGCGGAGGAGGCTTGTCCAAAGTCAGGCTTCAAGTTTGCCCCACGTGTTAGAATAAGGTACAAACAGTCTGTCTGGTATGTGACAATATCCAGGCAGCACTCCATAAAGTTCTCCCGACTTTATTGTGAAGACAATTTGTCAGCAGATGTATTCACTCTTTGTACTCACTTAATCTGACCAGAAATACACCTCCTGATTGTCAATGGGTGTCATTTTTTCTTGAGAACAAAAAAGTCATAAGATCTGGAGGTCAGAAACTAGGTAAAATATTTTCAGACCTTCAGTTGAGACAGAAGGCTTCAAAAGCTGTTTTCTATTATCACCCAGAACCGGCTTCATGTTTGGACAGTGTCGTGTACCAGGAGTGAAACAATTTGGAAATGTGTCCTGACTTCACCATGTGTCAGCTGTGTGGTCTGGGAGAGTTTATTTCATTCTTTTGATCTTCAGTTTCCCACTTTATAAATTGGGAGAAAAAGATAAAAACCGATGACAGTTCCATCTGTACGGTTTACTTCACGGGGACATTACAGAGATCCTGTGAAATAAAGGCTATGGTAACACTTTAGAAGCTGCAAAGCTGTGTATAAAACATGTGCATGATATTACACCTCACAATGGAAATGGTGGTCTTTCAAAGCTCTCGCAGCTGCAGCGATAGCTTCAGCTATCCCCTTTGGGAGAGGCCTGAGACCTAATACCTTTTAAACATTGTTGATCATGAGATCTGCCCACATCCCTTTCTTGATGAGCAGAAGGAGTGAGTGGGCTCTGAGTGGAGACTAAGTCAGAAAACCAGGGAGACTGTGCAAAAAAAAAGGGGGGGATCAAGTAGATGTCTGAGTTTAGAGTCTGTGGTTTCACAGTTCACACTTCGTATTGAAAAGCTGAGGCCCGAACACACACAGCAGAACTGCCATGGAAGCTTGGCATTGCCCATCTAGAAGTTTCTTATGGTATTCTTTACAAAACCAGCACCTGCGCCCAAGGAGAGCCACTGGGGAAACCATGCTGGGGTAAAAAGATGAGGACAGCAAATTGTAGTTAAAACATGAGCACCAAGCTCTAATGTGGTTTCAGCGACAAAGCCGGAGTCTGGGAGAGCCCATCTGGTTCACCTCTACTGCAGATATAATACTGTGGATCACTTGTAAGGCCTTCTCACTGGGCTCCCCAGCTTTACTTTTCCCAGAAGTAGACTTCTCAATGCAGCATCTTTTAAAATATAAACCAGACTGTGATACTCTTCTGCTCAAAGTCCCACAATCACTTACTGTTCCTCCTTATCTGCTTCAAATCTTTCCTTAATTGTCACCTTCTCAATGAAGTGTGTTATGAAAATATTTAATATTTAAGATTTGCAATCCACCACCCACTTCCAGCACCAGGCCATTTAATTGACGCTGCTTGAAAACTTTTCTCTAGAACTTGATACCATCTAACAGGCTGTGTAATTGGCTTACTTATTATTATTGATTATTGCTTGCTTGTACCTGCCAAGGCAAAATAAAAGAGCAAACTTATCTGTGACTGTTTGCTCATGGATGTCCCAAGAATCTGGAACTTCTGGATATAACAGACTTGTCCTAATGTTGTTATGTGATTAGGTGCAAAGGTCACTCAATGTAGTAAGACCATTGAGGCAGCAGATTGAGCAAAACCCTTCTCTTGTAACCTCTTCCTCTAGACAACAACTGGTCCCTAGTTCCCCCTCCTTCCTTTGTCTATACATACTCATCTCGGCCATAGCATAATTTGTTCATCCATTGTGAATATTCATTTGAGGGGCTACCTGAAGCAGGCAGTAGACCAGAATTTCAATTACTCCTCATTGCTAGGTCATAGACCTGTTATTTGCAAATGAATCATTATCCTAACTTGACCCAAGCAAACAAATGCCACCCACTTAAACATTGTGCTCTAGAAGGCCAGTTTCTCTCTATTCTGTTTAGCACATGGACTTTCAGTAAAAACTTTGGAACTACACATCCAGTCTGAAGCCTAATGTTTCACTTATGGTGAGAGGTAACATATCATTCCTTGCCCTTTGGAGTCAGATCATTTTTGAGAAACAACTAAACACCACTGAAAGCCAAGTCCACTGAGTAAGGTAAACGATCGAGCTAGATCTTATCTGTTTCGACCTGAACTGAAATAACCAGAGAATCAAAGCTGTATTACTGGTTTTAGTCTTAAGTGTGCAGTCCTCAGTAGGCTGATGATGTCCAGAACAACATTTCTTTTGTCATTCAAACAGGTGTACATTTTGGAAGTTAAATGCCTGTGTTCGTCTTCTGAGAATTGAAGGGGAAAGATAATTTCTGTTCTATCAATCATGTGCCTGTAATGAAACAAAGAGATACTGTAATATATATATATATATATATATATATATATATATGTGTGTGTGTGTGTGTGTGTGTGTTATGTATATATACTGTATAATATACGTATACTGTATAATATATAATAATATGTATATACTCAATCATTATTCCAGTTAAATGAAATCACTAGTTCATAAAAACATTCACACTCTGTGGTTACCATAGCATGATTCACGATAGACATAATCTGAGTACCCATCAGTGGATGTGTAATGACCAACTATGATATAGTGTGTGTGTATATTCAATATTATTCATATTGTTTAGACTTTAAAAGTACCTTACCACTTGCTACAATGAAGATATAGATACATAGAACATTATGTTAAATGTAAAAAGCCAGACACAGATAACTATTGGATCAACTTCTTTTATGTGGGTAATCTAAAGAAACAGAAGTCAAACATACATGTAACAGACAGAAAAACAGTGAGGAAAGAAAAGGGGAAGATTTATACGAAATGATCCAAGGTGTCAAATATGCAGGATAAACAAATCAAAAGGTCTTATGCACAACCTTGGGATGACAGTTATAATATGTACAGGACTCAGAGATTTTTGCTAAATTAGATTAAAGCAACTCTTACTACAGGGAAAGAATTAGATAAATATTTGAAAAGATAGCTACCTTGATTTGTTCCATTGTAACAAATATGTATATATATATATATATATATATATATATGCATTGTGTGTGTACAAACACACATAAATTGTTTGTATATAATGTGCTATAGCCTTAATTGTAATACATGCAGCAGCGTTTATTTTTCTTTTATTGAAAATAGATTTTTTTTTCATATAATATATCCCGATTATTGTTTCCCTTCCCTCTAGGCCTCTCAGTTCCTCCCCATCGCCTCTCCTATCCAGATCCACACCCTTTCTGTCTCTCAGTAGAAAACAAACAAGCTTCTAAGGGATGGTAATAAAATAAACTATAATAAGATAAAACAAAAGCAAATGCATTGAAATAGAACAAAACAAACAAACAGAAGGAAAAGAGCCCAAGAAAAGGCACAAAAAACAGACAGAGATGCAGAGACCCACTCATTCACACACTCAGGAATCCTGTAAAAACACAAAACTAAAAGCCATTATGTATATGCAATGGACCTGTAGTATTTAAAAAAAAAGAGAAAACAGTTAAAACTAAAAGCAAATAATTTTAGAAAGCGTAGAAAGAAAGAGAGAGCAAGAGAAAAAAGAAAGAGAAGGAAGGAAAGGAAAGGAAGGAAGGAGAGAGAGAGAGAGAGAGAGAGAGAGAGAGAGAGAGAGAGAGAGAGAGAGAGAGAGAGCCCTGACAAGACTGTGAGACAAGGACCCTCCGAAGACGCCCTTGAGTTCATTTTCTGTGGGTCATCTACTGCTGGGCATGCAGCTTACCATTAAGAGTAGTTTGTTTTCCCAGTGAGACTCCCTTGGAGAAAACTAAATTTTCACTTGCAAGTGGTTATCAATCAGAGACAACTTCTGGGTTATCTCCAGTTAGAGATGGGGGCACAAATGCCTATCCTTTCAACCCTGGGAACACATCTGGGGCAGAGCCATGCAGGCTCTGCACAGCTACCTCATTCTTGGTGAGTTCATGTTTTTGTTGGTTCTGTTGTGTTTAGAAGGCCTTATTTCCTTGGTGTCCTCCATCCCTTTAGCTCTTACACTCTTTTTTTTGCCTCTTCTGCCAAGGTTCCCTGATGCCTAAGGGGAGAGATTTAATGGAGAAATCCCATTTAGCATTGAGAAACCCAAAGTCTCTCACTGTCCATATTTTCTGGCTTTGGGTATCTGATCTATGAGTTTAGCAGAATGTCATTGGGCATCATTTTGTTACTGTGTTCCTTCAGTCAAATCAGATATTGATTGGTTATTCCCACAAATATTGTACCACTAGCATGGCTTGCAGGTAGCACACCATTATTGATCAAAGGGTTTGTAGCTTTGTTGGTGTTCATATTTCTCATTTGGTAATGTGCAGAGTGCCATCCAGTACCAAGAACACTAGCCCACAAGGGTGAAGGCTCTGGGTAGGCACCAGCTTGACTTCTCCATGTTCATGGCCTGGGGAGAAGGCCCAGCAGGTAAAACTCTTGCCACACAAGAACACTGACAATCTGAGTTCAGATCCCCTGAACCAGGCATGGTGGCACACATCTTTAATCCCAGCACTCAAGAATCACAGGTAAGCAAGTTTTTGAGAATTTGAGGCCAGCCTGGTATACATATGCAGTTCCAGGCTAGTCAAGGCTACATAGGAATGAGACCCTATTTTTTTCCCTTTGTTTTTGTTCTGTTTTGTTTTTTAAGGATGCACTTCCTAGGAATCTGGTTCAGGATCAGCTCACCAAAACCTATGTAAAATCTCAACACAGTAGCATAAGCATCTTTAATACCTGAACTTCTGGCTAATATCCAGAAGCTAGCAGCAGCTCGAACAGACTGGCACACTCAGCTCAGCATGAGTCACTGGAGACCCTGCATCAAACAGTGTGGAAGATAAGAAACAACACCAAGGTTGTCCTCTGACTGCCACACAAACCCTGACATGTACTCATGTGCGTGCATACACAATACACACACACACACACACACACACACACACACACACACACACACACATCCCTCCTGTAGTTAAGTTTCTATGTCAGTCAGCTACATTATGTAAATCAGGATCAGAAAAATAGGAATAAAGGAAAGGATAGGATGAGCTGCTCAAGATCTTCATAAGGATCTTGCAAGGATTCCATGACAACAGAAAGCTGTTGTTTTGGGGGAAGAGTTTGGTTTCCTTTTACTTCATTTTGAGAGTAGCTCCTGTGGCCCAGGCTGGCCTCAAACTCACTATACAGTCAGTGGTAACCTTGAACTCCTGGTCCTTCTGCCTCTATTTTCTAGAGTGTGCCACCACACCCAAGGTGGAACCATTGTTTCCTGCTCTGGAAAGACGTTGTTTTTCTTCCTCCTCATTTTCCACTGCCTGTCTGTTCTCCACCTTGCTCTGTCTAGCTGAGCTTTCTCAGCAGGCATCACCTTCTGAGCTGCTCCCTAGGCCCCTTTGTTCTAACTGTTCCACCCCCAGCCCGCCCATGCTGTCCTTGTGGCTCTGCTATGCCAGGCTCTCTCCTTCCCTGAGACTGGCTGCAGCACACAGCAGCTCCCAGAGCAGCCCTGCTGACACAGGGAAATAAAATCAAAAAGCTGTATTAATTTAAGTGGCTTTCTTCACATTTAGGACTGCTATTACAGTGTTGATGGTTGGTAATAAAAGACCTTTTAGTGTGGGAAATCAAATAATCTTATACAAACACAAATGGGCCCGGACAATGATTATCCTAATGTAATTGGAGAATGAACTCTGATTATGGGTGTCAGTTCCTGCCTTTCTTAAGGTGTTTTAGGGCTAATCTAGTGATTGATAGATTGACACTTACTCTTTGTATAGTGTATTTATCATTAACATGCTGCATTTCTTATATTTGGTATCTACGTGCCCAACAGTTTTTAAAGGTTTAAAGCTGTATTCACTTCATAGAAGTTTCTTAAATTTTTGTGCAATGAACTATGATGAAGTTATGATGGGGGTGGTGAGCTGGCTATCAAACAAAATTACCCAGTGACAGTGTGGACTAACCCTTCCCTTAGAGTCCCAAGGGAAATGAAAGAAGCCATATCAAAGAAGGAGCCATTTAGGATAAGGCTAGAGGATATCCTGTGGGAAACCATCCTATTTACCAGTTGCCAAGGAGAAGTTTCCCATTTTTTCTAGACAATGTCACTGCCCTATGCTAAAGCACGTGTGGTTAAAAACATATTTGCTGAAACTTTGCATTTGCAATCAATATATGTTCTATGAATGACTGCCTATCTGGTATCAGAGATCTATGGAACTGACACAGAGTTCCCTGTCTTAATGACTTTAACTAGATAGTTAATTTAATGGACCTGGCTTTTATAGATCCATCAATGGTGATTTTGTGTGCATAATGGAAGTGCATAACAGACATCCTTCTTTCTAAGAGACAGGTGCAACTCTCATGTCCAGCCTTGTCCTCCTTTGTCCCTCCTCATGGAAAACCATCTCCTTCAGCCAGATGGATCATATTTACAGTCTTCCCATCCCTCAAGGCTGAGCACAAAAAGGCCATCTCACCCGGGAAGACTTGTCCTGCCAAAGATGTCAGTGCTTCCCTGCCCCCTACCCCGGCCTTGAACATCATACTTTCCTTTCTTCCACCACAACTGCCATCACTGCTTTCCATTTTTCTTCACATTCATCGGTTTCTTGCCCCCTAAATTCTAACAGCATCTCCTCATGATGCAGAATCTCCATCAGGGCTGGGTAGGTAACAAATAGGCGAGTGACTGAATCTCAGAGTGTGAACACTTGGTATACTTTACCTGAATGAAGCAACTGTCCTTTCTGGCTTCCTCTTGCGGGTCAGGGTCATCTTCAGAGGCCCTGTTTCTTTACCTTACAAGGGCAATATCAGATCATTTCTGCTGAGCTTGATAACTACCCTGAATTTAATCAGGCATGATGATGGGATTGCGCTGCATGAATAAGTGAGTCTCAGATGAGAACCAGTTAATCGTATCTCAATGAGTGAGAGGAGGCACATGTAATTGAAAAGCAAGGCATTTGTTTAGAGTGCCAGTGTAGAAGCACTCTGAAGCTCTTTGGAGCTCTGCATGGGTTTATTTCCTCTTTAGGGTATGAGTTTTTCTAGGTTCTCTTGGCACTAGATCACACTAGGTATGTAATTTGAATGTTTGTCTCATATCTCCACAGCCATTATGAGTATAACAAAGGTAAATACTCAAGCCTTATAATTTTTTGTATGTCCTAAAATTACATGACCCTGCCTCTCATATCATAAACACGCTGCGTAAGATCAAAATGGAATCTTATCAGTACAGCACCCTCTTAGTAGACACGAGAAATTCCAAAGAGTTTTTAAGGGGTGTGGGACTTTCCTAGCAGTGGTTAGGAGAACATATTTTGTACAGTTGAGGGGGAAGCTCAGTCAAACTGCCGAATCTTATTCCTAAACTTGGAATTCTGCCTTGAGCTAGTGCCTTCTCCCTGGAAAATTCTTCAGGCCCTGAATTCTCTTCTGTGGAGTGAAAGTTTGTCCTGTTTAGTGGACTATGACTTTGTAGCATGGGGTTGGAGGAAGGACATGGTTCAAAATGTCTTTCTTACTTTCCCCTTACTCATTTTTGGCCCATTCCAAAAGATTTAGCTCAAAATTGACTTGACTTTATTTTTAGAGCTTCATATCTACCTAGAATTGCCAGTAGATTAGCATTCATGAAAATTTCCTTCCTATAGGTATTTATAATGAAGGCTTAGATCCACAGGAAGTTATATTAATGAATTTCATTTTGAGCTAAAAACGGTCCCATATAATCTCGCATGGCAATGCCAACGAAGTCTGAATACTGGCATCTCCTGGGCACACTCACCTTGGCTGCTCATGAGTTAGCACTACAGTTGTGTGAACATTGAGATGGTGGGTGGTTTGTTGAAGAGAAATTGATTTCTTCTTTGAAAGAACAGGTACCTTCTCTGCACCTCCCTTTTCTTCAGCCCAACCTACAGTCTTCTCATTCTGTAACAGACCTGTGTTAGCCAGCTTCGTTTGTGTCCATTCAACCAGGAACTTAGCTGGGCGTGCCACCGTTTCCTTTCTAAGGGAACTCCATTTGACATATTAGAACTTTCTCATTTTCTGAGGAGTGGTTGGAATCTCTGATAAATCCCTAGCACCTGATATTCTGTGGGTGAGTTTGTGTGAGTGCATGCATGCCTGTGAGTGTGTGTGTGTGTGTGTGTGTGTGTGTGTGTGTGTGTATATGTGTGTAGGTCAAGGGAAAACTCAGGTGTCATTCCTCGAGCATCATGTACTCATCTTTTTAGATAGGTAGTGTCTATAACTGTCTTAGGTTAGGCTGTCTGGCCAGCAAACCCCATAATCTGCCTTTCCATACCGCCTTAGCACTGGGATTGCAAGTGTGATACCACCCACACCAGGCTTTAAAAACAAAAACAAACAAACAAAAAAAAACCCCATGAGTTATAAGAATGGAACTCAAGTCCTCAAGCTTGCGAGGCAAGCACTTACAGGCTAAGCTGTTCCCTCAGCCTGCCCTGCACCTGCCATTCTTACTAAAGATGAAGACAGCCTTTTAGAGGTAGGATAAAGCGCTCTTCTTCTAAGTTGAGCATCCAGTTGGCTGCTTTCTTGAAGGAGAGCATTGTCTCTTCTTTTCTTTCCTGTTATGTTATCCTCGGAGGGCATGTCTGGCAGTCAGCTGGCAACTGCATTAGCCCTTGGTCGGTATTAATAAGGAAGAATGGGAGATCTGTTCAGCTTAGATAAACACACAAATTGTACTGCAGCATCCCTTCTTTATGTTTCAAAAAAGGTTGAGGTGTTTTTCTAGCACAAAAAAAATAATAAGAAATCAATGGAATGACTAATCTGCTGGTACCCTTTTTAGCATGGATTTCCACTACAGGAGACTAGCCATCTCTCAGAAGGTTAGCACATTGCAGACTGCAGAGAAAACCTCCTTTTATTTCTGCTATGTGAGGTTCCTCTATAATCCACTGAAAAGGCACCATCAACTCAGAGTAGCACCATTATTTGACTTCAGAGATGATGTCCCATTTGCCTTAAAAAACCTCTAGGTATTAAACATCTAAAGGAGAAATGTGAGGAGCAATGTCAACACTGTTTAAAGACAGCATCTCTGGGAATTCTCCACTAGGAAACACCCCCCACCCCAAGGCTGTGTTTGGCTCTTGTGAAGGCAGATTTGAGACTGAGAAAGTTGGCCCTTGGAAGGCAATCCTGTAAGACACAGCACTGTGCCAGCTAAGAAGGGGGCGTGCAGTATCAGGGCAGCCTTCCAATTACTTTGCTGAGGGATCAGCACCAGGCTATTGCCTTTTGAAGATGGAGCTTTGTGAAGGGGCCAGTAAAGAGTGTGAAATATGTCCAATGTATGCAAATCCTCACCATACATATGAGCACATGGATTAGTAATATGTCTGGTGACAGTTTTTTGCCAATCATCTTTTCGCCAAATTGAGGACTTTGGGGGCATGGGGCAGCTCTGAAAGGGATCTGTTGCAGCTTTGGCAGCTGACACCCAATCAATAAGCAGACATTTCTGGAAAAAAGGGAAGGAGGAAGATGGAGGATTGTAGAGGGAAACCCGAGAGCTCAGTTTTATGATACATGATTCAGAGCATGGTGTGTGTGTGTGTGTGTGTGTGTGTGTGTGTGTGTGTGTGTGTGTGTGTATGTGTGTGTATTCTATTTAGATTTTCACATATAAAGCCTCAGAAATACCTAGAGTCTGAGAGTGAGGGGGATATCAATTGGAATGGGTGTGGCCTAGAGGAAAAGTAGAAGGGGGAGATTGGACAGCCTTGTGAGACCATGTACTTGGGCTTGTCAAGAGGAATTAAGTCAACACTACCCCATCCTTACAAACAGTGAGGAGAAACAATTTGAAATTTCATTTTTCTTTAAAACAGAAGCATACTGTACATGTGTTTGTATCATCTCTGCATGCTTAAATTAGTCTTCTTGTCTTTGAATTTGAGCAGTAATTAACTCAATTATGCTTATTAAACTCCCCCAAGTTATTAATTAGGGATTCTATGGAAGAATTCCCTCAGTTGAATATGCTTCTAAACTAATCTTGCTCTGGAAACTTTGGCCTTTCTGGCCATCCTGCTTCCATGAATACCCAGAGTCATGCCAGGGGCATGCACTGTCCTGGGCATGTAAAATGCTGCTCTGACATTCTTGTCTCCATTCCAGGATGCTGTTTCTTTCCATCTTTTTCTTTGTTTGCAAGGAACTAGGCCTTAACTTCACCTAGCCACCGGTTTTCAGAAAATGGAGAACATGCTTCTCTGCTGCGCTTTGCTTCCTCAAGGAGTCTAATATATATTTACATGTTAAAAGAACAATTCTCTCAATGCTGTAGAAGTCCCAGAGGCTGGGTCAGTGTGCACGGGAAGGTCATTGTCAACCATGCCGGTATTCTCCACAGAGCAGGCCATGCAGTTTGCCTTCCTAATACCACATAGCAGCATCATCACCCTCTGGCCTTCCTGGCACATGAAGCAGAAGCAGAGAGACTGTGTTTTCATAAAGCAATTTCTTGACATTGTCAGTAAGGCCTAGGCTAGGATTCCCATTGCGTATCTGAGGCTAAGGAGGCTCAAGGACATTCCATGGCCTTGTTTATTGATATCATATTCATATGTCTAAGGCAGCGGTTCTCAACCTGTGGGTTGCAACCCCTTTGGGGTTTGCATATCAGATATCCTGCATGTCAGATATTTACATTATGATTCATAACAGCAGCAAAAGTACAGTTATGAAGTACCAATACAATAATTTTATGGTTGGGGGTCACCACAACATGAGGAACTGTATTAAAGGGTCTCACCATTAGGAAGGTTGAGAACCACTGTTCTAAGGGCTCTTGACTTTAAAGTACTAATGAATTTGTTCACCTATTGTCACCTGTGCTTGGAGATGAATACTGTCTGACTGGTCAAAATAGATCCTAGTATGTACTTATCGACAAGGGTGTCATATGTCTACCTTAAATCTCAGCCTCTCCTCTTTCCCGGTATTTTCACAAGAACAGCGACATCCTAAAAATGCTCACATGGCCTCCACACTCATACCAGCCTCCATTCTTTCCTTTATTCTCAGAAAACAAATGCAAGTCTGCAGTGGCTGGGTTTTGATATGTGATTTAATGCTTTAATATCAAAGTTTGAAGCCACAGTGATGAGGATGAGGCACCAGGTCCATGAGACCCCTCATGTACTGGAGCAGCTGGACCTGTGGACATCATTGGATAGCCTCCTGCGGTAGAGATTTCCATCGTCATTTCTGAGAGGCCCTGATCTGGGGACATCAAATTGTAGAGGTGGTGGCAGAAGGATCTGGAGTCATGTGCGTATTTTCTTTGCTACTCCAATAATTAGATTCTGGAACTCTCCATGGGAAATCCAGGCACTGATGCAATTCTTTCTGTCGAGGGGAAAACAGGATTTTGACTTGTTTGTTTATTTCCACACTCATTTCAGTGGATTTAACTAAGCTTAATAAAGTTCAAACAACCTGCCCAAAATCATAAATTAGCATTAGTGATTCAAGATTCCTGATTTCCTTGGGGCTCTGCCACAATTTACAGCATCTTCATTTCCTTCTCTGAATTACAGAATCTTAAAAAGGCCTTCACGGTCACCCAGCCTTATTTCCTACTGCCGTGTAGAGCTCCATTAGGCTTGCATCCAATCCCTGCTTAGACCAGTGGCCTCCCACAGGTACACACATACACACACACACACACACACACACACAGAGCACACACACACACACACACACACACACAGAAAAGCTTGCCTTGAGCCCATTGACAGGTGTGTTTCTACTTGTTGATAGGTGAATAAACATCATTTTTACAGAACTATCCCACAGTGATGCCTGGCAATTGGAACATGGCCCTGAAGGCCACAGTCTTGTAAACAATGCAACTTGTTTTTAGACTCCAATAGAGCTGGTGCTAACTTTCCACACATTTTTAGAAAATTTTTGTGTCGAAATGGTATCACAAATATAAACAGGCTGGAATCTAGTACACTGCCTTCCTTTCTTGATAGAGACTCATTACTTCATAAAGCACAGTCCTCCAGGCTTACACGACTTCCAGCTTCTACTGACTCTATAAAAAACACTTGCTTTTCCAAGCCCAATACTTGGCTTTCTGTAACTTCCATCTAAGAGTCTGTGTTTTTGGTTTTGGAATGGTAATACATACACGGAACTCAGTATTTGCCCCATGTGGGTGAATACAGAATAATATGGAGAGCTATTCTAAAGTATGGACTTTGAGGCTGCACTCCTGGAGATTCTGCCTAACAGTAGCCCAGGAGATTTATATTCTTGGGGTGTTTCATAGGTATTGCTGATGCACAACCAGATTTGAGAAACATGACTCTCCCATAATCCTTCAGCTTCTAGCTGAACTGTTCAGGTTAATTGAACATTTTTTATAACCCCAAGGTTTTAGTTTTTGTGGAACTAATAACGTGGTTCTCAATCTACAGGTCTAACGTGCACGTTCCCACACGCCGTTTACCATGCTTCTCAGGATGCATCCACAAAGAAAAGTGAAATTTGGATTCCCCAGTGTGTCTGTATATCTCATGCAAACCTGTCCTGAGTGGGTTAGTCACAGCTATGCTGATCACCCGGACACTTTAAATTCAGACTGTCCTAAGATGGAAAGAAGAAAAACAAAACAAAATGTCAGTGAATTACAGAATTTTCTTTCAGGGCCCTCCGTCCTTTCCCGTCCTTTCCTTTCAGTTGCAGGTTTCCTAATTAAATGTGTGAGCAGAGAAACTGTGCTCTTGATAGATGTTGCCTGTCATGGATCACAGTCCACAATGGAAAACCTCTTTGGTCTGGGATTTTTTTCTTTTGTTCCCTTTCCGCTGTATTTGTAAACCTCTACCTGAGTAAGTAAGGTCTAAATATCTTCAATAACAAGAATAAATAAGCAATAGAGGAGACAGCCTGTCGGCTTGGAGAGGACCTGACCACCAGCTCCCCAAAATAGAAAGCCCTACAGACGCCGCCGAGCACATCAACCCTTTCTTGGCCACATCCTTTCTGCTCAGTGCCTCTTCCATTTGAATCGAGCTGTGGCCTTCTTCTGTCTACCCACACAGACCACAGTCCTCTCAAACATAGCACAGTTTCCGTACTAACATCTACTCAGATGGATCTTATGGCATTGAGTGAATACTTAAAAATGTTAGAAAGCTCACGATGGAGTTACAATTCTGCTTCCATAATTACAAAGACGATGCTTAAAGCATTTCTGCTTATGGTGAGAGGAATATATACTAGCCATAAAAATTAGAATATAGATATTAATATGCAAAAACCTAGTTGTATAGAATGTTAAAAATTATATAGACATATATATATATAGTCTTATTTTTTTCTAGAAAATAAGTCACAGAAACAAAACTACACATTCAGATGGTTAGCCCCTGCTCTTCTTCTAGACTGTACAAGAAGATGAGTGTATATGCTGTCTACATGGAGTAACAAGTATATATGCTTCACCATCAAGTAACTGTGATGTTCTGTAAATGGCAAAGATTGTGATCACCTTTTCCATCATGGTTACTGAATACAGAAGTGTATTTTTATTGCCACTAAGAAAACCATCAGGTCTTCTACATTGGGGGTGGAAGTTCAGTCACCTTCTGTTATGGTTGAGTGGCACTCGAGAGTGGTACTCTCAAGCACATAGAAGGCAGATGTTCTTCTGAACTGGAACCTGGGTTATTGCCTGGCCTCTCTTTTTACCCTTCTGTGAGTTTGGTGGGAAATGGCAGGAACAGTCAGCCTGGCAGAATCTGCTCTGTGGTTCCTCTTCCTTCTCCCTGTCACCATGGAGGAGGGGAGCACTTCTTTGTGCTAGGCAAAGTGGAGAAGGGGAAGGAAGGGAAGACCCAAGGGACCGGGCCTGACAACACAGAAAATGCTGACATAAATTAATCAAACGAGGCATCTCACAGGATTGAATTAGTTCCTGATTGATGGCTGCAGCAGCACGTCTGCCCGGCCATTTCTTCATTCTCATCCGTTGTTGCCCCTGATTTATGTCAGCGTCTCAGTGCATTGGCTGACTAGGAATCCTCGGAGGATGGATGGAAGAGAAAAGGGCTGTACCAGTGCTGGCCGCCCCTGGTCCAATCTTCATTCCAACTCTCCAAGTGACGACTCATCTGTCAACTTCATTGTTTGCTTCATAAACTCAGTGTCTGCATTTTTAGGCTCTGTCCTGTTCCTGTGAGGGCTGAGATAGTGAAACACACACACACACACACACACACACACACACACACATACACACACACACACACACATACATATGCACATACATATACACACACTTATTCACCTACACATACATATGTGTATATTTCTACTGTGTTAAAAGTGTGACTTCTTAGAAGTTCTTAAACTTTAAGAAACAAGCAAACAAGCTCACTGTTACCTATGATGTTCAGGGAGGTGTCCACACTGTCTTAGTTACTGCCCATTTCTGTGAAGAGAGGCACTTGGGGTGCTTGTAAGATGACATGGTTTGAATGCTGGTGGCTTCCTGCATTGTGGAACTAATTTGCTACTGGAACATTTCTTTATAGGAAAAGCATTGCTGGATCATTTGCTGCTCATTCTCAATGTCTGTCTGAATCCTGGTAGATGTTTATCTCTGTTCTTCTTCTTCTTTTTTTTTTTTTTATTAAGCTCTTACTACATGTTGCATTCAAGGTCTGGTATGCCTGTCTGTAATTTCATAGCAAGAGTCTCAGTCTTTAAGGGTTTCATGCTCTGTGGGGAAGACAGGTATTAAATATATAATCCTAGGAGTAACCCCATGATTATAGATGTAGCAGTTCTGGTAAGTGATTCAAAGCAGAGTCTAACTTTCAGGAAAATATGGAAGCAGTTACCAACTTGGAAGATTGTTTCTAAACACATCAACTATGGGCAGTTTTGTGTAGCGTGCTTGTGTATATGTGTGTACATGCTCTTGGGGAGCTTAGGGGTCAAAGTCAGATGTCATTCTTCGGTGACGCCCATCTTGGTGTTTGAGACAGGATCTCTCATTCCCCTGGAAGTTGTTAAGTAGGCTAGGCTGGCTGGTCACAGAGGCCCAGCAAGCCACCTTCAAAGCACTAGGGTTGTTACAGCACCTGCCTCATTTGCTTTTTGACACGGATTCTGAGGATTGGACTCAGGACCTCACGCTTGCAAGACAAGTGCTTTGTTAACTGACCTATAACCTCAGCCTAGTTTAAGTGATTTTTAAGCATAGATTTTGTTGTCTCAACATGACTAATATTACTTGAAAACATGGTGAAATGGAAGATAAAAGTTCCTGAATATTAATATCAATTCAGAATTGTATAAATGCTGTTTGGTTATCAACACATGGAACTCTTCTGGAGAAAAAAAAAGTAATAATTTTTAAGCCTGTATTGTAGACTAAAATCCACTTCTCTCATCTCTAAATAGTTATTAAAGTTAAATGGAATAATGCATCAAATATGTTTTACACAATTGATGACTTCTCCTAAGTATTTGGTACATGTGTGAATTTACTGATACCCAGCCAGATCTTTCTGTGTTTTTGATCCATATGCTGTTCATCTGATACAGAGACCCCAAAATCAGAGTTTAAAACATTTGACTGGTTGTCTCTTCACTCAAATATGTTCTTCTTACTTCTTTCACAGTGCCACTGAGTACCTACCACCACATACCCGGGTGCCCACTAGTCCAGGAAAGTCTCCCAGTCATTCACGCCTCCTTTACTCCCTCCACCATGGCATGTGCTGTCTCCTTAGAACCTGTGCCATCTAGTTTTCTGCTTGAATCACTCCACTTTTTCTTATTCCCACTGTTTACCCCTTCAGATCTCACCTAGCAACCAATTTGAACCCTCCATGCTTTTCTTCTGAGCGTGCCAACATGTCTTGTCTTCTTCACATCATAGCACTTAGCATATTGCACTGTAAACAAGCCTTTATCTTTGAGTACTGATCCACCCTTTCCATGATTCAGTCACTCATATTCATTCCTCTTAGAGCTCCAGCCCCTTCCCTAGCTGGAGGAGTAGGCCACTGGCACCACACTTGCTGAATAAATGAAATGTTTCTTCAAAGCCAATTCCAGTAGAGAAGAATTTTTACAATAATCTAAAGAGTACTTCAAATTAAAGAAGAGGGACTCTTCCAAAGGAGTTCAAAGCATTGGCATTTAAGTGCTGCTTCCATACAAGGGACTTTTGCTATGCACTCAAATCAGAGACCACCATGACTAATTTTGCAGAAGGAGACCAACATTAAATCAATTTCCATGAATTTTCCAGGAGTCAGGGTATAAGTGAGGTGCATGATAGTCACTTGTCTCTAGCCCCTGGACATCTCCTCAGCATCACACCTTCATCTCTTCTCTCCCTGGGGTTTCTCTTACAAACTGAGAAAAGAGCAAAAAAGAGTCTTCTAGCCTCCCAACCTTTGCTATTTCTTTGACATATTTTGAAGATTTCGGTGCAAAGGAGAACTTTGAGTGCCTTGGCCTCTTTTCCTAGGAGACCAGATATTCAGAAGAATTCTTCCATAAAACTTTGGGGAAAGACAAGCAGTCTTAGATCTTGGCTGTGAAATTCTCCCTAGACAGTCCAACATCAGACACAAGAGCAAACAGTCAGGTCTGGGGCTTCCTGTGGGATATTGATCTTTCCTCTCCACTACAACATTTTCCTCATCCTCCTGGCATCCAGGGGGAAAATGAAACATAAGATTTGAAAAACTAAAAATACTGGAAGTGACAGGCTATTCTGACATCATGGGTTACGGGAGAATGCCAGTGGAGAGGAGACCAATAGAGCCTATTCTTGCCCTTCGGGGGTCACTGATCAGACTTTAAGACCGTGGAGCAGATCTTGGTAAATAATAGGTATTAGGAGTGGCAAGATAAGAGCCTTTTGGAAGAGAAGGCTAGCAAAGCATCAGGACTCCAATCTGACAGGATAACAGAAGGTAGAGATAATGGTCCACCTGGAAATACCTTCCTCAATTGCTCTTGCAGGAACAGAACAGGGATGCAGACAGGTAGAAAATGGGCATTTGGATGACTGGCCCATAAGTGAAACAATGTGTTGTGTGGCTTCCCTGTTCCCTGAAAATCTCCGTCACCAATTTCACTGCTATCTGTGAATGGCTTCACTCTTGCTGAGGTCTCCATTATCCAGGCCAGAGCCACAGGCCTACAGTCCATATGGTTCCTGGACAGGTTTGAGGAACTCATGCATAATGCTGGGGAACTCCTTTTACACTCCGGTTTGCTATCTGGAATTAGCTTTAAATTAAGCACTTGTTTTCAATCATGGGACTAAGAAGGGTGATTCTTGTAATACATATCCGTTTCTCCCTGTGCTCCCCAGCCTGACCACTGAATTGGGTTTTTTTCTTTTAGCAACTGAGTCCCGGTACAAATTCTTCCTAGCACTTTAGCTCCCTTTATATTTGCATGTCCACTCCAGGTGTTCATTATTTCAATCTTAGAAGGTTTTAACTTCTTACAGTCTTAGCCTAAAACTTCACTGCCAACAAGTGTACAGTGAGCCCATGATGGCTGTTTCATTCCTCAGATATTGAATCCTGGATTACATGCTCTATCTCACTGAGCAGATGTCCTACTCTCCATCCACGCACTTCCCACTGACCTTTCCTGATTTGCAAGCTCATCACATGGACCTGTTACCTGAAAGGTCACAGTGTCTTCGGATCTATGTTTTATATTGTCCACTAACCATCTCTACCAACAGTCAGTGCAGGCCAGTCTAATTGCATGTATGCCTGGACGTGTCACTTTGGTTTGACGTCTGTGGCTCCACCTCCAGTTCTCTTTTGCTCACTGACACCACTTCTGGCCATGTGCTCAAGCTACACATGTGGGAGAAACATTTCGTCTGCTCCTTTTATGCCCAGGTCTCATGCCCTCTGCTTCTCTTCCTGATGTGTCTGGAATGATGCTTAAAATCTGACTTAGATCTAAGCACAATAAAAAATAACACAATCCTATATCGTCCTCTAGTAGTCTACATATGTTCTTTCATATATGAATATACATTAAATGTATATATATATGTATATATATACTCTGTGTGTATACATATTATGTATCTGAATATGAAGTGTTACATGTTACATTGTATGCGTCCATTTGACCTTCAATTTGGCTATCTGACGCAAGAATTAGATATCTGAAAGACATTTCAAATTTAACATGTTGAGGGCTAAGGGTGTGAGTACAGTTGTAGAGTGCTTTCCTGTGTGAGTGTGAGGCTCTGAAACCAACCCCAGCACTAGAAACAAACAACATCAAATCCACAACCATAATCAAACCTTACTGTTTCAACTGAACATTTGATCTTTGAAACCAGTGCCAACTAAATCTTCTCACAATCTTCTCCCACTTCAGAAAAGAGCATGGCTGTATTGTTCAGCAGTTACCTTCTGTTCCTGAGTTTCTAATACCCTCTCTCATATATAATCCCCTCGGTTAAGTCTCCCAATACATTCTGAGTCTATCTGTCCTCCTCCATTTCCATTTCCACAGTCTGAATCCAACTACAAATATGACCTGGAGTATAATAAGTAGCTTTTTCAGCTTCTGCTTTTCCATTTCACTCTGCAGCTTCTAAAAGATCCATCCAATATGACATGCCGGCATGTCATTCTCCATGCTGAAACCTAGCTATCAGGAGCCTTCAGTCACATGTTGAATGAAGTCGTACCTTTCCTAGTCACCTCCAATGCCCTCTTGTCTCCGGAGCATCTCCTTCTTCCTCACCTTCAGCCACCCTCATCCTTCTTCTTTTACCAGAACATTCCACAGGCGCTTCATCTGAGGCTGGTGCACTTGCTTTGCCTGACCATCTCGCCTCCAGACCTGTGCATCAGGGGCTGTACTGTCTCTCATCTGAAAAGCTTCCTCCCATTGAGTCTGGCTGAACAGTTTGCATCAGTAATACCCTCTACTTACTTTCTTCCTCCACATTTCACTTTCTTTGTAGAATATATTGCTGTCTGGAGGGACCTTGTTTGGTTACTTGAGAATTATGTAACTCTCCCCCAAAGCACCATAGGTTCTAAGAGAACCTTGCTTTTCCAGCCCTGCTGACCTCAGTGCTATGGTAGGTACTCAACACACACACACACACACACACACACACACACACACACACACACACACACACACAGAGAGAGAGAGAGAGAGAGAGAGAGAGATTAATAGACAAATCAGTCGCTACAGCCTTCATCTCTTCAACTCCTGCTCGTCTGCCTTCACTTGTAAACAGTTATGTTCTCCGTGTTTGTAACTGTTAGTTCAGCTGGGTTTATAATCATTAGATTCCAAGGAGCAAGCTCTCAATCCTCTCTGCTCACCTTTTAGTCCTTACAGTGAGCATGAAGGCATAATAGAAGGATGCCAATCTCATTGACCAAGTTTACGAAGCCACTTACTAAGGACCCCAGAATCTCACTCCCTAGATCCAGAGTTCACATTTCTCCTCAACAACTCTATCACGGCCTCCAGACCCTGCCTAGTCATTGATCTTTCTAGGTCAGGGCACCCAGCCTCAGCCTTCTCTTCACCAGGGTCCAACTCCTTTCAGAGGAAGGACCTCAGGAATCCAGAGTTCCCTGTCCTTTCCCAGTCACTTAAGATTGCAGTTTCCACCCTTTCTCAGGCTATTAAGCAAAATGCAAAGCACCCAGGGACCCTGCATTTCTGCATTTCAGATGAAGAACAAGTCTTTTTAAATGTGCCCCATGTAGTCAACTAAAGCCCCAGTTGAACTGGTTGTTCTGTGTTTTTATTTGATGGAACCAATGAACTTAATACCAACTCCCAGCTTGGTCTCTGCTCTTTCGTGGAGCCAGGATCAATCTGGATTTCTGCCTTGAGTCTAAAGAGAAAAAAACAATGTACCTAGCATGCACACGTACACACACACACACACACATACACACACACACACACACACACACACACACACACACACACACTCACACTATACTCTATTGTTAGCCGTCGTTTTGTCCTAAGACTAGATGGAAGGGCTCATAGTGTGTATTCCTTGCTAGGCTTTGGAAAGAAGCCTATCTACAGTGTTTCTTCTCAATCTCTGGAACTTTATAAACAGAATATTATTCTGGTGTTCATTAATCTTCATATCCTGACAGCAAAATAGTATTACTTACTTTTCATTTGGGAGTGACAATATTATTATTTGAATATTTGTTGTTCTCCGAATATCAAATTAAGATACAGATCCTTCCCTTCAAATTGGTTTTCTCACGTTTCTAACGTGGCCCCAAGATTAGCCTCAGATCTTTTTTGTAAAGTGAATTGTAAGTTTACGTTTTTCAAGAAGCATCTGGAGACTCCACTGGGGAGCAGTCAGCACTTCCTCTTCTGGGTCACACTACATCTTCAACCCATCTCTTTTTGCCTGCATATTTGTGAAACATTTGCATTTTTAAAATTGTATTTCTATATCCCCAGCATTTGAAAACTTAACAAATATTTGTGTCTGACTGTGTGCGTAAGTGATTTTAGTAATGAAGTATGAAAGGACAGTACTAGAACTTCCACCCAGACGAGGTAACAGTCTTGTTTGGTGGCTGGCAGCTGGCAGAGCCCAGAGGCATATAGCCCCTTTCTTAGCTTCTTTCATCTGTGCTTGTCATTTATCCCTGTGTGACTTTTAAAAAAAGAATCCAGTGAGGATTGCCGACTCGTCATCTTGTAGTTTCTTTTATGCTAAGAAATTAGACCCTGCAGAGAGTGCAAATGAAACCCAATCACGCTGTAGCTGTGTGACTTCGGAAAAGTTGCTTGATTTCTCAGTGCCCAGGTTATCTGTGATGATGGAACCATAAAATTACTTTCCTCTGGGGTAATAAGGAGATGGACTGATGTGTGTAAAGGAGTTTTAGTAATTCCTAGGACGCGGGAATGAGCATGGTCATGCCAAGTGTGAAGGGTCCAATCCCTGTTTGTAGCATCATTCTTCATTCTCGAAAGATCTACTGGTTTCTGAAGGCCTCCTGAATGCTGGGGTTCATTGGCTCTCATGCAAGGCAGCTTGGGCCAAGGGTTGCTGAAAGTGACTCATCACAGAGTTGCTATGTTGTACCGTATTTTATATTTCCTTAGATTACTTAAGACCCCCCTCTCAGCTCGAGCCCGGCTTTGTTCTTTAGACTTTCCTATGTCCTTTGTTCTCAGGACACTGATTTTAGTCTTACAGTGTCATTCACTGCCTGCCTCCAAACAGCATTTCTTTTCATGTTGGACCACATGAAAACCTCGAGGTGTGCCTATTGTATTCTTGTCTTCCAGACAAACAGGACCATGAGGTGTAACCATGTAGACCACTCTCCTCTCTGCCCACTGCTCTGTTTCCATTCATTTGTTTCAATTCCTTACATCTGACCTTTGAAGCCTTTTTGCTAGCATGTCTTTCTTTTTCCAACCACAAAACCCCTCATTCTGAGCACAAAGGATATCCCCAAAACACTTCAACACTCCCCTCCTCAGTCTTCCTTCTGCTGTTGCCCATCAAGAACTGCCAAAAACAAAACAAAACAAACAAACAAACAAACAAACAAAAAACCAAAATCAAAACCAAAAAGTGATCCATTCAACAGCCAACTGCAGTCAGGCAAAGCCTCCACTATTCTCACAGGAACAGTTGACATCATTTTCCACTTCTTTTCATGGAAGTTGCTTACTATGTCTTCTTGCTCCCTTATGTTCTCTTAAAATGTAAGAAAGGTAAATGAACTTAATACCCCGAGGGGAGAATTAAGTCCCTTGAAAGGTGGAGCAAGAAAAAAAAATGGTTAGGACAAGAAGTAAAGGGATGGCCAAAATAAAAATAAATAAATAAATAAATAAAGATTTCTGATTGACTCACCATGTGGGTGGGGTGGATAACCCCTGAGAAAGAGAAACCAACCAAGAGGTCAAAGGGGAGGGTTGGCAACTGGATAAGCAGCACTGGCATGACCTACTCCACAGAGGACTGTGCTGACACAGCCAGCCGTGCCTGCCACCACCCTGGAGGTGCCGCATAAAGAGATGGAAGGGTACTGAAGGCAAAGCTGGGTAACGCTAATGCTGAGCTGCAACTTCTTTAAGAATGAGAAAACATACAAGCATAAACATATTTATAGCTGGAGGGGAAAAAGATAGAAAAATACTGCAAAAATCTCCCAGACACACTGTAAACCCACAGAGATGGCCTTTGACAAGATGGACTGTGGTCAGAAATTTTTTTGCCCCAAATTAGAAGGCAGCTAGCTTTTATATCTGCTTCGAATTGGACTGAGTTAGACAAGAAAATGGGACTGTGTTTACCAATAATTCTTAACACACGTCTAGAGGTTTTGCATACATTATTTATTTTGCATTTCTCAGCAACTCTGCAATTTGGGCTCTATTATTGTTTTATTAAAGATAAAGGAAACAAACAAAGAAGCAATGAGATAAAGATACAAGCAAGCAGTGGCCAAAGCAGCCTTCCTGGCCGGGTGCCCAACCCTGTATCCCTCCCTTCCACTGGAAAACTTTTCTTTCTCAGTGCCTCGTCTAGATCATCGTGTAGCTGGTGTGTGTGTGTGTGTGTGTGTGTGTGTGTGTGTGTGTGTGTGTGTGTGTTGTGCACTCAAGTATGGAGTCTAAAGAACAAATTGAGGCATCATTCCTTAGGCACTGTCCATCTTTTTCAATACAGGGGCATTACTGGTCTAGAATTTGACAAATAGGGTGAACTGGCTGACCAGGGGCCCAGGGATCAACCTGCTCTGCTTGCCCAGCACTGGGATTACAAACACATACTATTTAGCACAGCTATTTAACATAAATTCTAGGGACCTCACTCAGGTCTTTAGGCTTACAAAACAAATACCAATCCAGCTATCTCCCCAGCCCCCTAGCCTAACTCCTTTTAGCTCCTTTCTCTTTCCACTGCTATTTTACTATTCTAAGAATAGGCACAGCCAAACACTGGAGAAAAGTGCAAGTCTGTTTGCCTTTAATCACACATGTCTTTTCTAGATAACAGGAAAAAGATGCTGGGGTAGTGATCCAAAACAATGGCAACACTCACTGAGCTGACTTGCAGAGCAGAGTTAACACTCACCCACAAAGAGGACAGGGCTGAGAAGTGCAAATGAGTTTAATCTGTTTCACATCTGAATTACCCTGGGCTTGCTCTCCCAATTGCCTTGTGCCTGGGTTGGTCAGGACAGGCTCCAATTCTACATGCTCTCCTTGTCAAGGGAGAAGGTTTGCTGAAATCCAGGGTTCAGCTAAGAGTCTGGAAGATCATGCATACCACACATCTCTACACACAACTGGATGTTCTCAATATTCTGGTTATTCGCAGTAAATCTCCTGTGGTCTCCATGGCTACTCACAGTGTTCCCATGACCTATGCCAATGTTGTAGCATTAAACCTTTCTCTCATGAAGAACTGTGTGAAGAGTCCAACTCTGGGGGCTGGGGAAATGGCTTAGTGGGTAAGAGCATTTGCTGTGCAAGCATAAGGATCTGAGTTCAAATCCCCAGAACCATGTAAAAATCCAGGAGTAGTTCCCCACACCTGGAACCCCAGCACTGAGGAGGAACAGATGCAGGAGAAATATTGAGGTTTACTGGCTTCTAGCTTAGCTCTAGGTTTAATTAGAGACTCTGCCTCAAAAGAATAAGGTAGAGAACAATTCAGCAGGACATTCAAGGTTCTCCTCTGGCCTCCAGATATGTGCATAGAGGCACACATGCACACTCACACACACAGCATGAAATACACCACAAATAAAAACATGAAAAATTAAAATAAATAATAGTATAGCTCTGCACTTAAATCCTTGTCTTCCAACCCTGGCTCTGCTATCACTCACTGGTATGGTATGGGCCAGGTATGGACCAGAGCAGGTAATTTCATCTCTGTATACCAGTCCCATCATTCAAATTAATCAAATGAACTTTTGGGATTACTCTGTAGATTAAACAGGTTAGTGTAGGAAACATAAGGACTCAGGAATCCCTACATAAGTAGTGTTTATTATTATGGTATAATATTTAATGTTGCTAATGGTGGAAGCATTTAGGCAACTCGACGCAGTTAAAAGGGAGGTTTATTTTGTAGGGTAACTTACAAGTAAAGGGGTAGGGTACAGGGTCTGGGAAAGGTATAGCGCAGTCCAGCAGTGTTCTCTGGAGAACTCTGCTCAATCTACCTCCAGTGTCCAGGATCCAGGAACCAAGACAGCTGGCCCATCCAGAGCTCGGGTCTTAAGGGCTCCTCTCTGGGCCCCACCTTGTAGGTGTGACAGTTACCGGAAGCCTCAATGGGGGTGGTACTTCCAGGTCAAAGCTGGAACAGCTACCCACTACATGTTGCCTCTTCTATTTAATTGTGAGGGCCTTATGGGCACTGACTATTCCTCACTATTCTATAGTTTTCTCTTCTCAGCATTATCGGGCACAGAGAAACGACTCTATTACTGCTGGATGAAAGAAGAGAGTGGCTTTTATCCTCAAGTGATTGAGGCACCATCGGACAATTAATGAATCAAGTGTTTGAGGGAGTGGATATAAAGCCTGCACACAGTGGCCCACACAGTATAGTTCTTTCAAGATGAAAGTCATTGTCTTCATTGCCTAGGTTTCTGGTATTAGATGGCTTCTTCCGGGTCCTCCTAGCAATTTCATCTAGATCGGCCACAGCAGAGGCAAACTGTGGGATCTGGGGGTCTAGACACCCATGTAGTCTGAAGTCACCAAAGAAGCATCCTGGAGAAACACAGGGAGTGAGCTTAGAGGAAGGATCCGGACAAGAGGGTATGAGGTAGGGACACCTCCTACAACAGCCTGGTGCTTACTCTACTCAGTGCTGTGGTTAAACAAGCAAAAGACACACAGAGCAAGAACCTGGGAGTACAACCCCCACAGCCTATCTGCCCGTTAACCAGGAAAACAAAAATGATCCATTTGGGAAGCAGGAAGGCTCTAAGTTCAAACACAGAATGAAGGAGCTCTTCTCCCTAGTTGGGAGCAGTAGAGCCAGGCAGTATTGTGGAAAGCCAGACTTCTGGCCAAGGAAACTCTCCTCAGGTTCCTGCAGCTGCATCTGATCCTGGGGTATCCGGGTTGTAAATAGGAGCCTTCTCTGAGTCCATCACACTACGCCCTTGTGGTTTGAGCAAGCATGACACCCCTGGGTCAATATTCACAGCTTTAGTGGCACAGCTAGACAGAGGAAGACCCTGGTCTCTGAGCAGCTGGAGAGACAACAGGCTTCCTGAGCCACTGTCCCTGCAAAGCTCTGTGGGGTGCAGATCACTGGGCCATGGCTCAGCTAACTTGGAGAATGTTCTAGCTGTGCCCAAATTGCAAATATATTTTGTCTGAGTATGTTCCCCCCTAATTTTTAAATGTATATGTATTTCAAGGGAAATTAAATCCATGGGTTTCTGGTTCATTTACTCTTAAATCATTAAAATGCTGTTTAAGAACATTAGGCATTCAAAGAGCTTTTCAAGGCATTCTAATAAGCACTTGGAAGATTCCTTTCTCCCATTACAATAGTTGTGTCAGGAGCAAATGGACTCAAAGTTCCCACGGATACTTGTCTGGTTTAGAATTCTCTGTGTCTGTAAACCAAAAAATCTAACCCTGATGAAATACACACTCCCTTCAACATAGGAGGAAATTTACTCCCCTTTTCCTGACAACATTTTGTCTAACAGGGGGTCTTAGATTTAACCCTGAAAAGTGAAAGAAAAACTCTAGGGTACTCTTGAGGAAATAACCTAACATGAGGTAGCATTTGTAGTTCATCAGATGTGGACCAGCCTCTGGTTCTCCACCTTTGTTCCTCCAGGGACACATGGAAGGTGATATTCTGCTGCCCACCACTAAAACAAAACACTGAGATGACTGGCTTATAAAGAGAAAAGGGTTATTTTGTCTCACTGTGCATATGCCAGTCTATGAACAGCTGACCCTGTGGCTTGTGAGCCTTTGAGCCTGTGACCAGATGACATATCATGACAGGAACACATGAAAGAAAATCAAAACTGATCACCACACTTTTAGAAAGCAGGAATAAGGAGGGTGCAAGGAGTTTGGAATCATAATCTGTTGCAGAATATTCCTATGCACTGTGTGATGATGTGTCACTGTGAAGTTTAATAAAGAGCTGAATGGCCAATAGCCAGGCAGGAAGAGGTTAGGTGGGACTTCAGGGAAGTGAGAGAGAACTCTGGGAAGAAGAAGGCAGAGTTGCCAGCCAGATGCAGAGCAAGCAGGAGGGGAAGTACCAAATAAAGGTAACTGAGCCATGTAAAAGAACATAAGAAAAATTGGTTAATTTAAGTTATATGAACTAGTGGGACAAACCTAAGCTAAAGCCAAGTTTTCATAATTCATAATAAGTCTCCATGTCATTATTTGTGAGCTGGTAGCCCAAAGAAAAATTCATCTATAACAGTCCCCTTTAAGAGAACAGTTACTTAAAGACTTCCCCCAACACCCGGTCTGTAGCATAGCACCTAAGTACCACCTCCCAGTAGCGTGATCCTTGATATCAGGCCATTAGCATATGGCTGTGGAGGGTTTTGTAGCTTCATTTAAGACTCTGCTACTCATATGGAGCCTAGAGATATGTTCCCTCCTGCCCTTGGCCTCAAGAAAAGACACAAGGATCAGCCATTCTCATTGTCCGGCTCATCCCCTTTCTACTGGCCTTGGATATTTTCCTAGACTAAAAGAGACCAGCTGGCTTTTTACTGTGCTCAGAACTTCACCATATAATCCATTCAGTATTTGTTCATTCACTTGAGAAATGTGTGTTGAAGGCTTGGGTTCCAGGCATTAAGTTAGTGCACTAACACTGCCAGCTAGCCAGCACCGTTTCTATGGCACAAAGGGAGTGGGGGCTTAGGAAATGACACTTAGAGGTTGTCTTCCCCAAAGCCACCTGTCTCCATGTCACTGGCTCTCTAAGACAAAGAAACTGTAGCTGAAAGGTCACCTGGTGGCACTGCGGTGTAGCTGCTGTGATGTGGATAATTCTCTTTAGTGGCGCTTGGCATGAGCCACTTAATAAAGGGGCAAGTTACCCCTACAGTGGGTGGCTTCCAAGCTTACCCTTCAGGAAAACTGGAAGGATGGCTACTGTGTTTGAAGTAGAAAGGTTGTGAGCAAGACATTGACCCTTTATTCGTAGAAGGAGGTGAGTATCCTTATTCAGTTCGTTAACAAGAGAGAATTTGTCCAACCCATACGAAGACAAGTTGAAAGTCAAGCCATAGATTTTTTAATGAAAATCTAGCTGAAGTTTACTGTGGTAGCAAAAGCAAAATGAAATTTGAAGGGAGTAATGGTGCCTACCCATATGAACTACAGCTGTTATTTCTCTGTCTAATATAATTATAGCAGGAGACAGGGCTCCTCCTCCACACTGCTAGGGATTAAAATGGGACAACTCTGAAAGGGAGTCTACTGTTCAGTAGTCATGTGTTTGGAGAGCAAGTTGTCACTAGAGGGCGATGTCTAAACAGGCAGAAGGAGGCCGAGCAGGTGGCAGGCCCTGTGCACTGAAATCAACAGGGAACAACTCATTCAAGAGGTTTTGCGATGGTTGGTAACCTTTACACAAACTATTATTCTCAAATTGCTCCTGCCTTCCAAACCTTTGTGGACATACGCTTTCACCTCAGATACGGATGAGCCTTTTGCTTTATGCAGAGGGCTGACAGCAGAAAAATGTTTACTCCTGAGCACTGCATCGTATTCCTTGGCATGTGCTCCAAGATCAATAACTTTGGGTCTTGTTATATTTTCTATCTACCCAGCTTTTTTGCTATGATTACAGCAGCACACCTTTCACCTTGGCTGTAACTAGGTGGCCTCAGAATATTTTATAAACCAGCTCTCCAAGAATGCCTTGAGTTGTCTGACATTTATACTGGGCTGCAAGATGATGTTCCCAAATTAAGAAACTGTAGGCTCTGCTCACATTGCTTACCATCAAAAACAACATGACGTGGATTAATTCTGACTTTTCCATAAGGTAACAAAAGTGTGTGCATGGAACAAACAAGATCCATAGCAAAACAGGAGGGAGACATATGCCTGCCTCTGTGACATCTTCCTGGCCTATCTATGCACTCACCTCTTTCCTTCATCCTTTTACGGATGCAACTGTAAAGTTTGTTGCATGGGAATCCTGCCGGGCCACACATTGACCTACTTCCTGCCACCAACTTCACTTCGCTGTTGTCAGTAATGAGAGCGCAATGAGTCCCATTGCCCCATGAGGACTAGGGCTGACATAAAATGGGGGAACTTATTGTGAGAACCCCAGCCTAAGGAAGAATGGAGGAGACACGTCAAGCAGGCATGATTAGAACTGGTATACCTCTACTCTGTTAGATTGTACCTTCACATCAGCAATACCTTGCAGCTAAAGGCTTAACTAAGTAAAAGGTACAGTCAACCAGATGGCTAGTTCTGATTGTGCCTCCTTATATGTTAAGGATCTTGTTCTGAATGACTATAAGTGTATTGCCCAGTGTGGAGGCTTCAGGGCCTCCCGTTAGCCAGGGTTCCATCTCCTTTCATCATTATCATTTCTGCCATTGGCATACTTTAGCCCTTCTCTGCAGCTGACAGTAAGCTGGCCTATGTTCCAGTTAGAAGAAAATATCTTAGAAAATGATCAATTAATAGATAGCTAGGTAGCATCATCATTTTGTGTAGAAAACAAAGACATCTCCTTGGTGGCTAGGAATAGTATAATTTCTTGTGTACATTGTCCTTGGTCTGGCTTGTAGACATAGCATTAGGAATTCAAGCACTTCTGGTTTTGGAAGATGTATGCTGAGGCTTTTATTGCAATAATTTTCAGCTTTATTTCCTTTTGTGTCAAAATATTATTTATATGTCTGGCTGTATGTGCTTCCCAATCCTGTAATGTGCATGGAATTATGCTTCATAATAGTATGCAGCTACAAAGAGTGTGAGATCCCTGCCTTTAAGGCTGAATACACGTAAGTGTATATTTTTGGTTAATAATAATCAAATCACAATATAGCATATGTTTTAAACTTCCCCACTTGATATCTTTTTTAACAAAACTAAACACCATTTCTTTATTGAGGGGAGTAAATCTCTATATCTGAGAACCAAGAGGAACTCTTAACCACCCACTATAAATGTTACTAAGCTTTCCCACCAGCTTGCGTCCTCACATCCCACTGTGCCAACTATCTGGACCCAGTTCTAAGAGCTCCGCCCTCACCCTTCTGCACCCACCAACATGCCCATCCTCTAGCACTCAGTTCTGTCTTCATTACCTTCTCTCCATCACCACTTCAATCCAAAGAGCCTACACCCTCCTGATTCTAATGGCATGTGTGCTACTCAGAATCTCCCCTATTGCATCATTGAACTTCCACTTAAATTTCTTCTTTACATTTTATGTCTTTCTACTGAAGTCAGTCTAGATTGCTTTCTCAAACTTCTGAAGCCATGGACACTTAAAAGAAATGCAAGGCAGGATCCATGTTGTTCCTATTTAGCCTGCTCTCTATTCCTCATTAGGTCTGTGGCCTGGTTTCTTTGAAGATCCAGGTACATGTGCCTGGGCTGTTTCTGGGGCAAGCCCCATGTGATGAAAACCATGGTAATCTGCTTGCTTAGGGCAATAATCCATGTGGTGTTCCAGCTAGCAACATGCTTCCTTAGCTTTGTCTCCCTCTAGTACCTTAATAGACGTCTCCGGGGCTCTTCCAGAAGAAGACTATCCTGTCCAGTTTCAATGTATCTGAGCATCTTGTCAAGGTAAGAAGTCCTGACAAGGCCACCAAGGCTGAACGCACCCTGGGAAGCACTTTAGGGTTGTTTTTTTTTTTTTTTTTTTTTTTTTTTTTTTGTATGGGGAGCAGACTTTGACCCTTAGAGACATCTCCCAAAGAGACGGCAGAGCCAAGAATGAAAAGTCAAGAAGCAACATGGCTTATCAACTCAGAAGCCAACAGAGAAGCCTGGGCTCAATAAAATTAGAGAACAGAACTAAGAGAAGTTATGCTTAGCTTCAAGAAAGACTCAGAGCTAACATAGCATGGAGTCTAGGCATGAAAAACTGTCCTTGGGGCAGGAAGTGGCTGCTGGTATACAGTGAATGACTCTTACCTTGTTCTATTCTTCCAACTTTGCCCAAGGACCACTGAGCTATCAGAGTGATTGGTTGCATGAACTAATTTGTTGGATGTATCTAGATAGATTCGGCTCTGTTTTTCATATAACCTTATACATTAAATTTTATGAAAATTTTTTAAGTATGATGCTGAATTCCTGGAGTTTAGGAATTCAGGCCTTTAATGCCAGAGCTTAGGAGGCAGAGGTAGGTGGATCTCTGTGAGTCCGAGGCCAGCATGGTCTATAAATCAAGTCCAGGACAGCCAGGGCTACACAGAGAAACCATGTCTCAAAGCAAATCATATAGCAAAGCTTTTTATTTGTTGGGTTTGTTTAAAAAAACATTATGTAATTAACCCTGTGTTTCCCTACCTCATCCAAAGTCAGTTTCTGATTGCTAGCTAATTCCCTACATCTGGCACTCTCTTTGTCTTTGATTCTGTATTCCTAAGAGAAAGCTGAAACCAGGGGTCCAGGACATAGGCCAAACAACAAATGTACAGAAGACTATACCCCTGCTACTGATAACTCAGGGTTGCTACGATCAAACAGAAGTTCTGGGCTGGGTCAGGGTGGTCTTGCAATTGCTTTTCCACTGGGTCGAAGGACAGCAGGCTTGTAAGAAATTTTACAGTACTGGAACCATTCCATATTCCAAAAGTGACAGAGTACTAACTACCACAATAGGAGACTCCAGCAAGATTGACAAATACTGTTTTCATTCATCATGGAAGACCAGTTTGTTGCTTCCATCTTGGTAACTTATATTGGTCACGTGACTAGCTTTAGCCAATGGAATGTGGAAAGAAGTGATGGAGTCAGTTCCATCAGAAACTGGATTCACCATTCTGCTGGTTTCCCTTTAAAGGGAGACTGACAACATGCCACTTAGTTGTCATTCTGTTGGTTTTGGTGTGTGGCAAAAAAATATTTGGGGGCAAAGAGAGGGACAAGAGGGAATGGGCAGCTTGTAACGGTCTGTAATGTATTAGAACATTTGTGAGCACAGTGTAACTTGGCTTGTCGTGACTATCGTATGCATCCTGTTCATAGGGATCTCCACCGTCTTCCTTTCTTCAAGAACAAGAACAGGGAGCAGTGCATCACCTGTTCAGAAATAAAGTATCAGTTCGGAAATGCACAACCTGTGGAATGAACTGGTTTTGTGTCCAAATGCTTAGATTCCGAAAGTTTTTTTTTTTTTTTCCTCAGTCCCTGATGCTATCAGCCTCACTCAGCATCAGCAGATCATCTTGTTTCCCTTTTTGGTAGCCTGGGAGTGCTGTACTGAGCAGAGGAAAGGTCACAGAGGACATGCCCAGTCATTTCAGGAACTGGGCAGTCATGCAACTCTTCTTATTAACAACTCTGTGATGCAGGCAGGGGGCATGACACCTGAGTGTGCAATTCACCAGGGTCATCATTTCTCCTGGTACTAATCAGTGATGGAAAGTGGAGTGTCCACAACACTGTAGGTTCTCACTAGTTGTGTGAGCGACCCCTTGTGGACAGAAGTGAAGCTGTTCACTGTCTCCAGACTTCCTGCCCTTACTAAGGAGGGCTTTTTGCCTCCTATGGAGCTTAGTTTTGAGAAAAGAAGAAGAAGAAGAAGAAGAAGAAGAAGAAGAAGAAGAAGAAGAAGAAGAAGAAGAAGAAGAAGAAGAAGAAGAAGAAGAAGGAGAAGAAAAAGCCAAGACATCTAGAAATACAGAGTTATTCTTGATAACTTCCTTGCAATAACCATTTGCTGATGAGGCTTCATTTGGGGTTTGGTTTCTTGCCTAAGCCACTCATATTGTGTTCAGTGTCTCACTTCCCCTTCAGGTAGCAGAGAAAGCTTCCGTTTCAGGTCTCAAGGCCTAGGTGGGAATCTTGCTGTCTTTCTCAACTGAGCATGAGGACACCAGAGACCAGCAACCCACCCAGCATCCAGTGGTGAAGACCCAAACACAGCTGAGCATCTGCTAGTGCCTGAGAGTGCTTGTCACAACTGTCGCCTTCTTTCTCGAGTCAAGCTGAAATGCCCATTTCTGACAGAGCTGAAATGTTTGTTTCTCCTTTCTCCTATTATTCTTCTATATCAGTGACTGTGCACTTCCTGATGGCCATCTCTGGAGACCTGAATACAGACGCTGGAGATATCAGCCTCTTGTGTCACCAGTGACCCATGGGCCAACAGAATGGTTTGTTTTGGGAAATGTGATCTATTTTTTTTTTTCTTTTCTCATTTTCTCAGATCAATGCAGAGGAGGTAGTACAGGGTCTCAGGTTTTTGAGAAGTAAAATTAAATTAGCAAGCGAGGTGGACACACCAAAATTGGACAATTTAGGCCCCATTTTCCTCGGGTTGTTTAGACAGATTGGGACAATTTGAGTTTGCAGTTTGATCCAAAGGGGGAGTTGATAACTGCCTCAGAAATGAGCTTCCTTTAGTCCCTGCGTGAGCTGCTTAAGAAGATGTTCAGAGCAGCAGCTAGGAAAACCTGCAGACTGGGGAAGGGTGGGGGTAGGGAAAGTAGAGAAGAGAGCCAGGTATTGCTTATTGCTACTCAGCTAAGCGGGCTGGTCGTTAACCTGGTAATGAAAGTCACCTCTGGGACTCGAAATAAAAGGATGGCCCAAAGTGCATGTAAAACACCCCCCTTTGCTTCACAACTGACAGCTGATGTTGTGTTCCCTCTGGGAGCTGGTGGGAGACTGTGGGCCGTCAGCATTCTAGACGAGCTCCCTCTGCAGCTGCCTGGTCCTGACGAATGGCGAGATGCTTCCCTGCGAACCTGATAGGGCAAAAGTTTTCTCCTCAGCTTTTAATTTGTAAGTCTTGTGATGGTTTTTCATAATTATGACAGCCTGCCCGTGGAGCCCGCAGTACACCGTGCGCGCTCCGACTTTTCTTGTCCTTCAGCAAAAGCTATTTTGCTCATTAGCTTCAGTATGAGGGAGAAATTGCCGGCTCCCTCTGAAGATTTTGCCATTGGGTGACCTGATAAGCAGAATGCAAATGTGCAAATGGAGCTGGAGCCTAGTGCCTGATATCGCCTGGCTGTGAGGATGCATTTTTCTAAGTTGCTTCACAGAGAGATGCAATGTGGCTGGGGACCGACTGGGAGAGCCACTGGAATGGATGGAGGGACACAGGCTTTCTGGTTCCTCTGCCTCAGCTGTGGTCGGCTTAAACTCCTGAGTGTATGAGGCTAGTTTCCACTCTACTATTTTATTTTAATTTATTTAATGAACAGATTGGGGACGTAAAATGTTTTTGCTCAAGGGATATCATTTGAAAGACATTCATTCAATAAACACTGGATAATCTTCATGATAGTTAGACTTAGGGTGAATTACTATATGTCATTTTTATTTTTTTAAAACAACTCAACAAACTTTTTGTTAGCTCCCCGTATGTGACTGAGAAACACAGTTGTTTCCCCAGAAGTTCTCAGGCTAGAGAGATAATTGGATAAGTGGCTAGAGGTAAGTCAAATGCCTGGTAACTGACTGTCTCATAAGGAAGGCTCTGGAAAGTGTAGGAACTGAGAAACAAAGAAGGAATTGATTCCTGTAGGTGCACCCAACTTTTAATATTATGCCACTATATTGTCATCTGCAGTGTTTATGTTCAAGAACTGCACAGTCCAGTTGAAATCAAGCAAACAAACAAAACCCCTCATACTGTTTTGAGTTATGCATGGAGTTGCATTCACACATATCCTGGGGCACATGTGTCCCACAGGCCACAGGTTAAGGGCGCCTTGGAGACTGGTGGTAAAACTGAATTGTCAGAGGACTAGTCAGCCAGTTGAGAAGGCAGTCCTGGAGAGAATACGTACCTTCTTACGGCTGCTGGGATGATAAGATGAGAAAACTGGATTGGTGGGGTTGGGGGTGGGGTGGGGAGACTAACAGCAGAGCAATAAGACAGATGGAGAACATCAGTTGAGAATTTTCAAAAACAAAAGCTTGAATTGGGTGCAATACCTGAAATTTCAGCACCCAGAGGACTGAGGTGGGGTGATCAAAAATTTGAAGCCAACCTGGACCATACAGCAAGACTCTGTATCAAAAAAAAAAAAAAAAAAAAAAAAAAAAGGATAAGGGAAGCTCAGACTGCTGTGCCAGCCAAGGAACTGGGACTTTTGTCCTCAAGGTCAGATCCAGATGTGACATACATTTAAGCCAAGGAGAGATGGGAGTTTGCATTTTGTAAAGATGCCTTGACAAGAAAGAAAATGGGCGGGCAGGAAATAAACATGCTAGCAGGTGTTACATTAGCAGCTCCTGGCAGATTAAATAACAAGGGGCTAGATCCTGACCTTGTATGAAGGCCAGAGAAAAGGTAGATTTGTATGGCACTTGGTGGACAGAAAGGTCAGGATCTATCCATAGTTTGGTTACAGAGAGTAGAGGGAGAAGAGGCAGGTGGTAACGGTCCCTGGGATTTTGAGCCCAGAAACTAGATGGATAAAGAGCCCTGTTCAAAATGGGACAGAAGTCGGAGGAGCAAGTTGGGAGCAGACATTCAAGGGGAGAGGTACATTTAATTTTGGTCTGTAGAGATACATAGCAGGCAGATGTATATGGATGTAGCTGTGTGGATTACATACAGTGGTCTGATCAGTGTGGGTGATGCTGATGGTACACAATGGATAATGAACAAGGGTGTATGAATTAGGAAATATTCTAGAAAAGAAGCCTAGGGTGGGGGGGGGCACATGCAAGGGTGGTAGAACCCCAGTGAAGATGAGAGAGCAAATATGGTTAAGGAATTCCAGATGCTTTAGAAAGAGATTTCATGAAAACCAAAGATGGGGTTTTAAAGACAGAGGGGTCAAAAGAAAGCAGAGATCTTTTAATGCAAAAGTCCTTTAGGGGTCAGTATTCTAGTAGGAGAGGAAACCAAATGACAGTGGGAAGGGATGAAGGATGGGAAAAAATCAGGATGTGTAAAAGTGAACGTGGATCACTCTTTCACAAGTTTTCTCTGGTGAAGGCAGAGATAGAAAAGAGAATAAAGCAAACTAAACCACAGACTGAAGCACCAAGAATCCTTGGCAGCCTGATGCTCTTCTCTAGTGACCAGGATCCCCTCACTTGCCCCTATTCTGGCCTGAAGAACTTTCCTGGGAGCCCGAGAAGAAAGATTCTCTTTTCCGGTGTCTATATAGTGAGCTCTGATTCTTGAGAGGAAACGCTTAGCAGCCTAGACCACCAAATCATGATGTGATGCACAGAGTAAGCTCTCATCCCATTTTTTTTTCATTTGCTAAAAGCTCTAGGATTGCAGTCTGGGGCTGTGCAGCATGCTTCTGCCCTGCCCTTTGAAACCGAGCATCCTTCTTTGGCAATGTTTAAGGTCCCACTACCCCCAGCACATTTCTTCCTTTCTCCAGCTCCAGCTCAGGCTCTTCCTTCCTCCCGCTCCAGTCACTCACCTCCCAATCTGGATGCATTCTGCACTCTCGGTGTCTCTTCAATCCATCTGCTTGTGTCATTTTTGGATAGTATTTTCCCTCTGATGTGCTTGAGTTGTTTCCCTGATAAATGGTTCTCCTCTTTGGTTTTCAGGCAGCCTTTTAAGATATTTTAATGCTGATAATTAAAAATAACAGTGAGTGAAAGAGACCTTTTCCCTAATGAATGAAGTTTCCCAAATATTTGGACAGAAAGAATGAAACTAAATTTCCTATGGAAGAATAGTCATAATTGCATAATCTGTTATGAAAATAAAAGATTCTAATGACATGCAAAAATGGCGGGGAGATATAGCCACTAAAATGTGCACTTGTATAAAATTTAGAGAAAAATTAGCTATTTGAAAGCATTCATCAGGCAGCTTATTTTGTAGCTTTACAGAGGGTGAGACAGGTTAACCTACTCATGGAGAGCTTAAAAAAAATAAAAAGCAGGGGCTGAGAGCATAGTCTCTGCATTTAATCCCTAGCACTACTGAAGTGATTGATTAATTAATTATTTAAATATAAAATGCCTGGGGTGTGAGCACACTTGATAAAAGGGCAGGGTGACATCCGTCTCCTTTCCAGTTCCAGTGCATTCAGCCGTTCTCCAAGAAGCCTTCACAGAAGGGGCACTCAAGTGATTTGGGTATCTGGTCCAAGCTCCCTGGAAGAGCTGCACCTCACCATTATCTCTGTAGGAGAACCATGGTGAACACTGGAGCACTAAATGACCACTGGGCACTAATCAGCTCCCCCTTCTGGAGACTGACTTCTCCCTGAAGGTCTTCTAACCACAGTAGGCACTTCCTGTGCTTTGCTGAAAGAGATAAAAAGCTAAGGCTTGTGACCCTGTCACCTTGACACACCCGCACACACATCTCATGGAGAACTTCAACTTCAGTGTCTACATAGAACCTCTGAATTTGATAGTGGACAAAAATCCTATTTCCCAGGGGTCAGTCATCTTATCACCCCCTACAGGGAAGCACCAGCACCCTTTCCTTCTGGATCCTGTGTTTTAGATTGAATGACAAGGAGAGGAGAAAGAGAAGGCAGAGAGGAAAAGAGTCTGGTGCCACAATAGACGGCCCCAGCATGCCTCTGCAGGTAGGACAAGTCTTTGAAGAGTCCATCCAAGAAGAGTTTTTCATCCCTCAGCTATGTAAGTTCTCTCATGATCAAACCTGAGAGCAGAGACCTTTTGAGCACATCACCAGGGGAGATGGTTGACATCACTCTCAGCATCGGGGTTATTCATGGGAAGGGAAAGCAGCATGGCCCTCAGGTTCCCAAGCTCACCTCAGTGTAATCTCAAAGAGTTGGGTTACACCTGAGCCTAGCACTCAGTCAGCTGGGTTTTCCTCTTGCCTTCGGAAGGCTTAGTGCCCTTGTGGAAAAGCCATCTATCTGCCTTCCATACACCTCAGCTAACTGAAGCCCCTGCTGAGAGAAAATGCCCTCCCTCTCAGGCCCTCTCTGAGAATGTCTCCAGGCACCTGACTGTGGGGCGACACTCCTGCAGCCTCAGGGCCTCCAGCAGTTTCTAACCTTTTCTCTGAGCGGCAGCGAAATGTGGGAAGCTTGACTCAATTCGATTCAGATGCCAAAGCAGAACACCCCCAGAGCCGCCCACAAGGGCCCACAAGGAGCCTGTTGGGGAGTAGGCTGCTGGGCCCACCTGGAAGGGGGTCAACATGAGGGGCAGGCACACTGTGGATACTGCCCCTCAAAGAGCATTTGCCAAGGTTTTCGAGCTGTGAAATGAATATTTTATTACCTTATGAAGAGGAAAAAGATTAAATTAGCAAAATGATGATAAAAAAAAAAGGATAACCTGACTTCAACCCTTTTATTATGCTTCACACAACTAGACAGCAAATTGCGTGCTGGGGCTTCTGCTTAGATGGCTGTAAAGAATCTAACTTTGCTTTCAAATTAACCTGTCAAATCATATATTTATAAAGAAATGAAGGGAGGAAAATGAGGGGCCTAGGTAGACCCACGCATCAATTAGAGAGAAATTAATTACAATTTACCTGCATTAGCACATTAACACTACCAGATTACTAAAGAAATGTCTCCCTACCAGGGAAAAAGTCAAAACAGCCTGCTTTGTGGGGGATAGGGAGTGGAAGGGGTTACTGTGTGTCCATGGAGGGTACAGAAAGGGACTAGGGAGGGTGAATCCTTGATAAAGGATGCTGGCCCTTGAACTTCCTCCTCGTTGTGTTCAGGAAGACTACTATAATGAATGGCATATTTTGCTGAGACGACCTCTAAAAGAACCTCTAAGATCTAGAATAATGAAGTGGGCACTCAAGAAATAAGGCCAGGAACCCACAGCTAACAAGAGACCCCTCTGTCACTAGGAGATAGAATCCAAGGAAGCCTATCCCCCTTCCTCTGCAGACCTGGTAAGGCAGGGAACAAAGCAGAAGCAGGAAGGTCGAGTAGAGAATGAAAGGGATGGTGTGATTTGGACCAAAGGCCCTTTGTTTGAAGGCTCAGTCACCAGGGTGGGACTTTTAGGAGTGAGGTCTACTAGGAAATTCTTACATCGAGGGAGCTGTGCCCCCAGGAGATGTGGGAATTCCGCCCCTTTCTTTTTCTTTTGCTCCCTGGGTATCACATGACAAAGTTTCCCTGCAGCTTGCTTCCCACTCTTGCTGTCTGGGCACCTTGACCAGTGGCCTGAGACCCACGAGGCCACCTAATCATCAACTGGAAACCATATAACCAGCACCCAAACTTTCCTCTGTGAAAGTTGTTCTTACTGAGTAAATTGTTACAGTGAAGGAAAATTGGCCAACACCGAGGAGTGCTTGAATTTCCTTTTAAATAATCTCTCAGTTTTGTAGAACATAGAAGACTTAACAAAACTAAGTTCAGACAGATTTGGACACCAGCATTCCAAGAGAGAAATACCATATGGAGAAAAAAGTCAATAATAATTTTGTCTCTTTTCTCATAACTATGAACAAATAAACTGCCTTTCTTTTCTTGTTTTTGAATGACCTTTAAACACTTTTTATCCAACTGCCTTGTCCCTCTAAATGAAATGAACAGGTAGATATATGTGGTGTTATGAATCCAACCACCCAGGCCTCCCACATGGAAGGCAAGCATACTGCCAAGTAAGCCACGTCTTCCACCCCAAGACTTTGTTTTGCTTCGTACAGGAAGCACTAGAACCTCTGGATGGTCACAGTGCAGACTTTCTCTTCCATAGGGTTCTCACTAAAGCACAAAAAGAAAAGGCCTCCTTAAGGGTCCTGAATGGAAAGTACGCATCTTCATAGACCAGTGCTCCTTTTCCTGCAGTGATGGTCACAGCTTAGATTTTCACTGACATAAATCTGGAACACTCTGGCCCCAGGTTCCCATCTGGCATCCTGGCCCTTCTCTTTCAACCATCTCGTGTTTCCTGGGCTGGAACAAAGATGGTGGGCAAGAAGAAGTCCCACATGCTGTGAAGTTTGGCTCTGTGGTCAGAGCTGAGATACCCAGGGTCTGGCTTGTGTGGACTTCAACTCTGTTCTCACCGACTCCATTTTCTTACAGAAATGTTAGGTTAATGATACCCATAATTTCCTCATCCAGTACCTCCAGTGATCAAGATTTATATACAAAATTCCTAGTAAATTCTGGGAAGATTTGAAATCATACTGCTATGGGCTATTTTTACTTTTAAAAGGAGTATTTTGTTGGTTTTTTCTTTGGGATTTTTTTTTCTTTTAAGCAAATACATCCTTCCATCTTCTGTTTTGGCTGAGACTCCTATGTCTGCAGCAGATGAATATGAAAACAACCTTTGTCAGTTGAGTAGGAGTCTCTAGGGCCCATTAGGTCTTTGTTTCCCTCTTTAAAAATTTTGGACTTTCCCTCCTGAGGATGATAAATAATTATTAATGTCTTTGAGATGGTTTCAGAAGCAAGTCACTCTTTTCCAAGAACAGTTCTGAGGCAGGGAACCATATGGCTTTCTGCTAGACCTTTTTGCCTGTCCCCATTGCCAGCACCTCTACCCTTTTGCTCCTCTCTATGGCTATTGGGCATAGCCTTATTGCCTTGGCAATGCTAGGGACTGTAAACGACACCATTCTTACCATCAGGTAGGGTCCATTAGAACTTTCTGAGCTATGGGAAGAGCTGGAGATAGAAAGCAGGGGGAGGAAGGCTTGCTAAGATGTCTAGACATCTTTGCAGAGAGGATGGATGATGAGGTTGATGGGGTTCACTTGCAGTAGGCCAACCCTCCATAGCTGTAGTATCTACTCACAGGTTCAAACACTTACAGGTCAAAAACAGGACCTTTAAATTTTTCATCTGCACTGAATGTGTTCAGGCTTTTCTTATCGTAACTCCCAGAATAATAGAAAATAAAACTATTTGTATTGCAGTTATATTGTTAGATATTATAATCAATCTAGAATGAGTTGAAGAATGTATATAGGTTACATTCAAATACTATTCTGCATGGAGGACTTGAGCACCCAAGGATTTGGGTATCTGTGAGGGTCCTGGAACTACCTCCTCTGGATCCTGATAGAGAACTGTAGCACTAGAAGTAGTTTGGATCCTGTACTGGGAGCTGCTGGGACATCATCTGAGAACCAGGTGCCAAAGCTGCTTGTGGTTTTCCCCTTTAAGCAGAGAACTGGGCAGCAGCATGGAGTGTATTACTCAGTCTAGCTTGAAGAGCATGGATATGGCTGTCTACCACAAGGGTAGATTAGAGCCTTAAGTCTAAGCTCTCAGCTCTGGCTTTCACAGATGTGCTGACTAAAAGCATAGTTCAGAGGCCTGGGTGCAAATCTTAGTTTTACTGTTTATTGATATGTCCATTCCCGAAAGTACCATAACATCTCTTAGCCCCAGGCTCCTCCTATGTAGAATGAATATAATGAAGAGTCCCCTTTCAGGGATTGTCACAGGTTCTGACATCCAGGATAGGATTGGCTTATGGGCCTGCTGTCCCATCATCAGCCATGAGCCTTACAGGCAGTCATTGTGAGACCACACTCAACTTGTTTGTAAGATACATGACTGTTCCCCACAGTCACCTGCTGAAGTACAAAGAGGTTAAGAAAATAAGACTGCTTGGAGCCTTGCCTGGGAGGAGGAAGGGAGAGGGAGAGAAAGGAAGGGGAGAGATGTTTACACAGAGGGTCTGGCTGGAGCCCAGGGACAGGGTTAGAGTTCACATGGCTTCTAGATGCTTCTGCTTCCCAGTGAGGTCCTCTTTAAGCATCCCAGCTCCTTATCCTCTGTGGCTTCTACCACCTAGGAATAGCCATCTCACTAACCACAGAGGCAGCTCACTGTGGCTTCCAAGACACCCTTCCTGCAAGCAGTCAGGTAACTACAGCTCAGACCTGATGATTACCAAGCTGCTGATGTGCGCTCAGGCTTCCTTAAAGGTCAGCTACAGCCATGGGAGAAGCACCTGCAGGCTCCTAGCGGGACCACACCGCACCAGCTATAGCATCTAAATAGACCAGGCTCCCACTGCTGATCAGCCTACAAAAACCCCCGCCAGCTCTTTGTGTGACAGCAGCAAATGTGGAGAGCCAGAGAGTTTGAACGGGGCAACTGGCCTGTCAGAAACAAACGGAGTCGTCTAGAGGATGAAAGAGAAGAGATTTGAATTTTGCATCTTTCATGCGAGTAAATTAACTTTGCTTTGCTTGAAATAGGAAGCATAGGAGTTGCCTGGGGCCTCTCCTGGCATTGGCTCAATGAGGTAGGCTGTCAGGAGCGGGAAATGAAGTCGCGGCGAGAAATATATGAGTTGTATGCCGCAATGTCAAATGGGAAGATTTGCTCATATCCACAAGCCAGATTCATGCGAGCCTCCCGGAGGACCTGCTCCAAATGTTATCATCACCACGTCTTAATTTATGCTGCCCCATTTGCAAGTAGCATGGTGCGTAACAAAGTTAGGACGAACAAGCCACAAAACCTAAATAAAAGACCTTCAGAGGAGAAGAAGAGAAGCCATCAATTTAGATTTTAAGCTGCTAAATAGAACTGAGGTGGCTGTCTGGGTCTATTGCTTTTCCCAGTCCAGAGAGCACATGAATTGTGGTGGTCCAAGAAGAAGAGTTACAGCAGGACCCACAGTGAAGAGGGAGTTTGGTTTTTCCTCTCTACCTTCACCTTATCCCTTCTCTCTTTCCTAAGCTTCCAGCTACCCTGCCTGCTAATCTCGATACTAAATCCTGAATGTGGTGGTTACTGTCTGCCAAGCCCTTCACTCTTGAGGCTCTGATCTGATCACCCCAAGGCTCTCTGATCAATGGTACAGGCTCATAAGCCCAGAGAGATGGGGGTACAGAGTAAACATGGGCCCTAGGTGGAAGAAAGACTGGGAACTCCAGGTGATATCCTAAATGCCACAGAGGAAATCCTGGGTTCTAAACCAGTGAAGCATGTGGGATCCATTGCCACTCTATTTGTTTGTGAAAAGCTGAGGCTGAGGGGCACAGTGACAAGCTGGCAGTTTGGCTCACTAATGTCTATGGTTGTGGGTTAATACACTCCTTCAATGCTGTGTCTATGTGGGTAGACAAAAAAGGGACACAGACAGAAGGCATTTGCTGGATATCTACTATAGGACTGGCATTCGTCTGGGCATCTTTGAGTTAAATGTGGTAGTTGTTCATTTTGCAGATGAAGTGATAGAGGTGAGCTCACTGAATATGCTTGAAGAATAAATAACAAGCGTGATCTGGTGAATTCCTCAAGGGCAGGCATTTTTATCACACATACTTTTACATTGCAGGACCCAGATGCTGTGATCCCTGGCACTTGGTAGGCATAGATTTTTATTGTCATTGGCTTATTAACCATCTATTGTTTCTTTCTATTTCATTTTCTATTTTTTATTCTTTGAAAATTCCATGCATATATACAATGTATCATGATCATCTATTGACTGATCTTGTAATTTTATTAAAGATATTACTTTTTATTTGTCAAAAAATATGAGAAAAAATTCTTTCTAAGTGCTTTAATTCCAAAATCTGTTTGGGGTGCTTTCTAGCCATTTACTTCAGAGATGGGGACCGTAGGGAAATAGGAAGCTTATGATGGTAGCTCTTGTTGAGCCATTGAGGTTGTAGGCACTGCCTTATTGTACAGGTTACCTCAGTTAACCCCAACAGGTGAAAATTAGACCTGCATGCTATGAACCTGCACAAGCTAGTAAGTGTCAGTCTTTCTACCTTGGGTGACAGACAGCCTCTTCCCAGTTTGAAGCAGGTGGCCCTCTCTAATCTCCCTGTCATCTGATCCATTTCTTCCGGTGGTTGCTCAGTCTGGCATTAGCATGTCTCGACCTTGCCTATCATCTTGTCCAAATCGGATGACTCCTCAAACCTTCTGTGACCTGAGCTGCTGTTCCCTTTCCTCTATTCAACTTCCTCCTTTCTGAGTAGCCAGTAGTGTTCCTTTTTCCTTTCTACTTTGCTAGAAAAAGTAAAGTCAAAGCTACATACTGAAAATGACTCAGCAAGTCAGGCCTAAGGGTAAGAACATGGAAAACACGATGGATTCTGCCCCTGACACCTCCTTGAGGTTCATGTGATCAGAGACAGGGAGAACCCTGACTCTCAGGGGTTGTGCCCTGTGGTCAATTTGGTGGGATAACCTTGGAGACATTTATTGAAGCATTCTCTGCTCATCAGAGTGCCCTTCTGTGGAGACGCTGGTGCAGAGAGAGGCACCTCACCTTCTCAATACTCAGGGCAGGTCAGGAGGGGAAGAGCTGACAAATTGGACAGCTCTTTTCAGAAATTTAATATCAAATGAGAATTTTTTTTCTTCCCTTGTCTACAGCGAACAGTCACTCCAGTCCTGTCATGTTGTTAACTCAGAAAGGACTCCCTAGTTTTCTACCAGACAGGCAAGGCTGAGAAAGAGAGCTCCAATGGAGACAGTCTCTACCCACTAACTGATCATGGCTTCTCCTTTGGGGACTAAAACATTGGCTCCTTTGTCACCCCACACTCATCAAGTGGCCACTAGTCGGCATTAGTCATGGAACCAGAGTCCCAGAAAGGGTGAGTGGTTTATCCAGGAGCAGTGAGCATCAAGTGAACATCACAGTCAGTGAACATCAAGCCAGTCGTAAACTCCATGCTCAGAACTTTAGTGTAGATCTCTGCTAGCAGTTGGAATTGGGAGTAACATATTTTTTTTTCTAAGAGCTAGCTAGCATTGTTAGTATCTAATATGAGCATCTTTAATACATTATACATTGTAAAATGTTTCTCAAAGTCATATGGGGGTGCTTGGCAATGGAATGCATTTTTGAAGTGTAAAGCAGGAGTTTCTACCTTCTCAGTGTCCAGAAGAACCACAACATTGGCATTATAAAAATCAGAAACATGCCCTGAAAGTTCCTAACAAATTACTTCTTTCATTCTTCTCAGTAACCTGTAAACCTAGAGCTTCACAAACTGAAAAGAGTTATGTAAAACAGGAATGTGTTATACCCAGAGAGGCCTTCATTCAATGAGACTTTGTCCTTGACCTAACTGTAGACTATTTGAGATGAATTACAATGACCACGAAAACTAGAATAAATGGGAACACTTTGCCAAGAGTTGGTACCATGCAGGAAGCAAGAAGAGAAAGCCACTAGCTGCCATGGTGGGGAAAAGCCCATCCACACCTGAAGGGCACCACATCTTACTGTCAGGAAGACTCATCAAGGCCATTAGAACACAAGGAAACTGTTCATTTCTCTTCTCTTTCTTTTTTTTATTTATTTTTATTTATTTATTTATTTATTTATTTATTTATTTATTTATTTATTTATTTCCGAGACAGGGTTTCTCTGTGTAGCTTTGCGCCTTTCCTGGAACTCACTCTGTAGCCCAGGCTGACCTCGAACTCTCAGAGATCCGCCTGGCTCTGCCTCCCGAGTGCTGGGATTAAAGGCGTGCGCCACCACCGCCCGGCTCTCTTCTCCTTCTTAATTAGTTCCCAAACAAGTTTCTAATATCTACTTCAAGTAGTTGCCATTTCTTAAAAATAAATGTTTTTCCAGGGCAAAGCCTTCCCCACAGACTGAGATCAACCTGGTGGACTCAGTCCAGGTAGGTCCAGTCCCCTCCTCCCATGCCGAGCCAAGGGACCCTGCATAGGCCCCAGGTTTCAAACAGCCAATTCATGCAATGAGCACAGGACCCGGTGCCACTGCCTGGATGCCTCCCAAACAGATTGGAATGGGGGGCGGGCTGGGGGGAAGGTGAGGGGGGCGGGAGGGGGGAGAACAAGGGAATCTGTGGCTGATATGTAGAACTGAATTGTATTGCAAAATAAAAATTAAAAAAAAAATAAAATAAATAAATAAATAAATGTTTTTGAGATAAAGTCTCATGCACTACAGGCTGACAGTGACTCCAGATGCAACCAAAGATCATTTTGAATATCTGGTAGCCCTGCCTTAGCCTCCTGAGTACTGGGACTATGGGTCCCCATCACCACACCTAGCTGATGTAGGGGTAGGGATCAAAACTTGTACATGCTAGTCAAGCACTCTACCAACTGAGCTATAGCCCCCGCCCCATTTGTCGTTCCTGAAAACCACTAAATCTATTTTTCTCACTTTGTCTCTCATCTCAGACCTGCCCTTGCTCTATGTATAAACAACATAACCTGAACACCATCCTCAGTGATCTCCCACATGGTGTCAGTCTCCTTAAAACCTTATTTCAAACTTAACAGAAGCTTTTTCTTCTTCTTCTCACTCTCAAATCCCCACATTCCCACAGAGCTCATCTCTGTGATAAAGCCAGTCTATGAAAAAATCTCCCCATGACCAAATCTTCACCTTCAAGTGGGCCTTTCTCTTGCAGGTTCCTCCATGTCCAGTGGATCATGTAGACTGACCTAGGAATTCTTGTGTTTTTTAAGGGTGGCCCTTCATGGTTCACAAGCTGTGGGATGGCTCTTCTTGAGTTCTACGCAACATGATTCTATCAGATATTCTAGACTTCTGGAGACGAGGAGTGTGGCTCTGTGATACAGTGCTTGCCTAGAATACACAAGCTCTGAAGGTTCATTCTCAGCACTGTGCCCCCACTACCACCACCACCCAACTTTTTCAGTCTTCTTTTTCATAAAATCTTTTTATGCAGTGCCACCTCTACCTCATGCCAACTCAACCTCTGTTTCCACGGTCTCCCTCCATGACAAAGTATGTCTTTCCCTGACATTCTCAGGCTGTAGTGTGCTATAGCATTCATCATTAATCATACTCAACTTCCCATTAATTAGCAAATCTCTTTCTCTCTGGTTTAATTAAGACATTGGTGAACACAGCTCTTATAGCTTTTTGCTCCCCTCAAAGAACCTAGCAAGCATACTTTAGAACCCAAAAGATATTGAATTCTCAGCTAGTCGCAGATCCATCTCCTGTGGGTCCAAATGGGCCACTTCACGACTTAGTTCCTATGTGTGCCCCATTGTTGCTCAGAGGTCGAGGCATTTCTTTCCTACATGCCCCAAAAGGAGCTCTTTTCTGCTCTCCAAAATTTTAATTCACTAATCTGCTTACTAAATTCACTTTGTCACCTAGGTGTCTACATATGATTTTTGTCCTGCTGGTTAGGTTTGTACATACAACTCCTATTTTTCAACCAGAATGTGATAGAACCTCTTATCTACAGTGACCAGATGGCTTCAATTGTTAGGACGGAGACATTTGATCATTTATCTCAAGCTATGTGTTTTCCTTTTGTTTTGTGCATTAGAGAGAAAATCCAGGGCTTCATACATTCTAGGTAGGTAAGTATCCCCCAATCCATGTGAAACAAGATTGGTATGAGGAAAGTGATGGATATCCATGTATAGGAGGAAGTTAGTTCACCACCCAAAGGATTCACTTATTCTCTTGACTGCTCCTTAAGATGCTTTGAGTCTGTGCCGGGCACCTGCTGAAAGCTTTCCATATGGGGGACATCACAGCTGGTATCCCCTGAGCTTCCTGGAAGGGAACTTTAGCTCGGCCCATTCTATTCAAATCAAGGTTCTATCTACCAGCTCTTACTTCCTCATAGGGGAATATGAGAAACCAGTGCACCAGCCACCCAAACACATAAGATTTATGACTCAAAACAGGGACCAGGTAGTCCAAGAGAGAAAGTATGAGGTGCATAACGACATGGGTCTGTATCCATCTCCCTTTGGGTTGAGCCAGGTTCTACCCTGGTGTTGTGGCAGGCATGTGGTGGGTAGGGAGAAGGATGGGCCTGGCTGGAGATAGATAGGCAGAGATAGGGAGAGATCTGCAAGGAATCCTGAGAAGTAGCTCTAGAGCAAGGACACAGGAACACCTAAAAGTGATTGTTTTTTCCCTTTTCTTCTGGCAATTGAAGCATCCATCCTTCTAGGAAAGTAAGCTGCTCCTCCACATTCCATTCTTCAAGCTGCCCTCAGAGTCCTTCTGTCACAGAAGAGGACAAGACACAAAGAGGCGCGCAGACCCTGACAAAGTGGATTCACTTCACTTTCAGACACAAAATGAGAGCCAGACACAGCTGCCTGGCCTTGAGTATAGCACTTGCTCCTTCCTTCTTCATGGAGCCTCGTCTCAAGAGCCCTCCTTCTTTCTTCTCTCCCCCTCTTAAAAAAGTGATGTGTTTCATAAGCCTGTGCCTCAGCTCATACCACAGTGAGGTGCTGCTTTGGGGCCCCTGAAGAAAATAGTAACAACGGAATTCACTAAGCATCAGCTTGGATATTTAAGACAGAAATTGTGATAGAGTGGGAAAATGAGTAAGTACTTTCTCAAAAATCCTAGCTCCTAGTTGGGCCATTAAAGGCAGTCCAATAAACACGCCTGTACTCTGTTACCTCAGAAGGGAAGTGGAATAATCAGATTTCTGTCACTTTTATCTAGGTTTGCTCTGGGGTTCAACTGAGATGAGATATGGGGAAATGTTTGAACAGTATGTAAATGTAAACAATTTTAAATGCTACAACAAATAAGTGAGATTTTTAGCACTGAATGCAAAAACAGCTGTCTGTTATCTCTCTCTCTCTCTCTCTCTCTCTCTCTCTCTCTCTCTCTCTCTCTCTCTCTCTCTCTGATGCATCATAATGCAGTATGAGTCAGCCAGTCTTCACTCTACACCTCCAGATGCCCTTCCCACCAAGGCTGTACCCTTTCTCTTCTTCCCATGATCCACTTTAAAATCATGCTGAGAGACAGAGAGAGAGAGAGAGAGAGAGAGAGAGAGAGAGAGAGAGAGAGAGAGACAGACAGACAGACAGACAGACACAGACAGACAGACAGACAGAGAAGGGGTTTGGCTATTTGGTCCCTGCATCTGGGCTGTGTGCCTATTCTAGTAGGCAGTGTCTCTCATCCAAAGAACTGAAATAAAGGACCTCACAGATTTGTAAAAAGCAATAAGGAATCTTTATTTAAAGCAAAATGATAGGACAGGTCTAAATATGCAGGCCACATGAGTAAAGATATTTGAACAGCCCAATTATGGTTTGGGGATTCTTTTGATGGTATTCAATAGTAGATGTTTAGTTATTAAATGGTGTGGTGATGGTGATTCTCTTGTTTTGATTGATATTTTAGGTCATATAATCATTTTTTCTGCTATAGATGTTCCTTCTCATGATGCATCTGATTTCAATCATATGCACACCCAATTATGTATAAGCATAAGGAGTTGAATAGATGATTTGCCCAAAAGTTCACACAGTTTTGCACAATTTTGCTTTATTGTGCATGTAGCCAAAACCAGTTCAGTGTATGTCCCCTATCTCCCATACCCAGATACAACTGAAGCACAACTGAATAGAATATGTTTGATGTTTGTCCAGAGGAAGAGAAATGTATCCCTCTGTTCAGGGAGTAGTGTTTATGCACCCTGATACATATGAGGGTCTCAGGTTGCCAGCAAGTTGCTAAGTGCATCATTCAGAGAGGAATTTGTGCAAAGCCCAATTTAAGTTGAGTGACAAGCCTCTAAGCTATTCCTATACTCGCCTGCCTCAGCTCTAGCTTGAGTGGCCACACAACTCTAACTTGCATCTCATCCAGCAAGACCAATCATAGTGTTTCACTCATGTATGATCTCATCCAGTAAGACCAATCATAGTGTTTCACTCGTGTATGATCTCATCCAGCAAGACCATTCATAGTGTTTCACTCATGTACGATCTCATCCAGGAAGACCAATCATAGTGTTTCACTCATGTACGATCTCATCCAGCAAGACCAATCATAGTGTTTCACTCATGTATGATCTCATCCAGCAAGACCAATCATAGTGTTTCACTCATGTATGATCTCATCCAGCAAGACCAATCATAGTGTTTCACTCATGTATGATCTCATCCAGCAAGACCAATCATAGTGTTTCACTCATGTATGATCTCATCCAGGAAGACCAATCATAGTGTTCACTCATGTATGATCTCATCCAGGAAGACCAATCATAGTGTTTCACTCATGTATGATCTCATCCAGGAAGACCAATCATAGTGTTTCACTCATGTATGATCTCATCCAGGAAAACCAGTCATAGTGTTTCACTCGTGTGTGAGAAATCTGCGAAAAGCAGTTGTGTGTGATGCAGAGGGTAAACTAGCCCAGTCCCCACAAATGCCCATTCTGAGATTATTTATCACTTTAGACAGCAAATGGGGGTTGACGTACCTCCATCTCACAGCTAACCAAGCTCCAAGAATTCTTGGAGGTCAGGCCTGCCTGATGGGGCTCCTCAGAGTCAATACTGAACAATTGGGAAGCATGTGGCCTCTGCAGGTGTTGACCACACTTGAGGACAATGAACCGCATAGTGGCCTGACCTTGAGCTATACAGCTGCATTCATATCAAAGGACAAGCAAGCCCAGAAGTAAAAAAAGAATACAGACTGTTGCACCTGTCCTTAAAGAGAAAAGTTTGTACTTGGGTCTGAAGTCATCAGACCTACCATCAGATGACAGCTATCCTCAGCCACGTTTACTTTATTGTGTGGAAGAGACTATTTCCTCTTCTTACTGTCCCTTCCGCATACATTTGTCTGCATTACATTGGTTTATTTGGCAAATGCCATTGAAGAGCTATCAGGTACCATGCACTGAACCTACAGAGATGTGTAAGATCAATACTAGGCCTCTGTGGCTGTAGATTCTAGGGCTAAAAATAACAAAAACCATTGGTAGGTCCTATTGACAGAGAAATATTGATGATGCAAAGCAGGCTAGGGGAAGTTAAAGAATGTGCTACAGGGAATGTAAATTCAATGTTCCGAGGGTTCTTGAGCTCCCAAATGAGTCAGTGTAGACTTGCAGACAGTTCAGGTGGCATGACATAGGTCGTAGGAAGAGGAAATAATAGTTTTAACCAGATAGAATAAAGGTAGACAGCAGTGGTAGTGGTTGTTGAGTACTAGCTAGAGTCTGGATTTACTTAATGTACAGCTAAGAATCTTTCATTTTTTTATTAGTTAAGTCATATTGTGAGACATCCAGGTTAAAAGAAATTATTTTATTGGTAGAAGACACAATGGGTAGGAATATAGGCAAGAGGACAAGAAAGCAGTAACATTAATAACTGCTGCATACTGAAAATTTACTTCATATGTGGCTGTTCTTTAATTATATGAACTACTCCATGAGGTGATTATTTTATTTAATTGCTTTAATAACAACCAATGCTTGGGCACTAACCCAGCAAGCCTATGCCCTCAAAGACTAGGAACTTGGCATAGTCTTGAAAACAGCTTGGAAGTCAAGGTGGTAGTAATGAGAATCTAAGGAAAGATGGATGAGGCAGATGCTGTGAAGGAAGAATGGATCAGAATTGTTGACAGACTGTGTATAGGGGACAACAGAAGTAGAAAATGCTAATCCTCATTTTTTTTTTTTAACCTGGCTTACTAAAAAAGTATCCTTAAGGAAATTGTGGGAGCAATATTTGAGGATGAGGGTGATAGTGATTTCAACTTCAAATACGTTGTGTTTCCGGCAAGAGTGGATGAAAATAGTAGCTGTTAATAGCTTCATGCAATAATTTATTCATTCAAGCAGAGAAATCAGATTTGGTATGTGGCTAGCAACAACTAGATAAAGGGCCCACAAATGTAAAATCAACAGACATGTGGGAGTCATGTCTATAGAATGAGGGTTACAGTTACACAGTGCAATTTTGAGAAGTAAGGGAGAGACAGAGGAGTGGGACCAAAAAGAAATAAGAATAAGCTAGGGTAGAACACTAGCCAAAGGAACCAAAAAAGATGAAGGGCATTGGGATGGTTAATTTTTTGTCAACATGACACAAGGTAGTATCATCAGAAAGAGAGAGACTCAGTTGAGAAAACACTTTCTTAAGATGGGCCTGTAGGCAAGTCTATGAAGCATTTTCTTCGTTAGTAATGGATACAGACGGGCACATTCCACTGTGGGTGGTACTACTCCTGGGAAAGTGATCCTGAGGTGTATTAGAAAACAATCTGAGCAACACATGAGGAGAAAGCCAGTAAGCAGCAATCTTCCCTGGCCTCCTTTCCAATTCCTTCTTCTAGGTTCTTGCCTTCAGTTAGTTCCTGCCTTGGCTTCCCTGATGATAGACTATAACATGTCATCCAAATAAACTGTTTCCTCTCCAAGTAGCTTTTGGTCAAGGTGTTTATCACAGCAATAGAAAAAAGCAAGACAGACATTTTTCTGACAACATTTGCATGCTTACCGAAGCCAGTTCTGAACACAGAGTTGATACAGAGCTAAGGATAGAGGGTAGGACAAGAGTCCAAGGAACATTTACACATGGTGAGGAGTGGACTGAGAAGAGTTGTAGCAGGAATCTTAAAAGTTCTTATTAATAAAATCAAACCTGAGCCAGGTACTGGGGTGAACACTGGAAGATCAGAGAGACAGAACAAACCACAGCTAACCTCACCTGGCCAACTTCTCAGCTGATCCTGTTTCTTCAGACTGGAACCTTCTGTGTTCTCATATCTGAATGGCTCTCAGCTGAACTGTGCTGCTCAAAACCTAAAAGCTTAACCAGCCAAATGCTTCTAGTTTCTGGTCCTCACGCCTTATATACCTTTCTGCTTTCTACCATCACTCCCTGGGATCAAAGGCTCACTTTCTGGGATTAAAGGCATGAGTCACCAGCTTGGCTGTATCCTTGAACACATAGATTTCTGCCTCTGGAATGCTAGTATTAAAGGCGTGTGCTACCACTGCCTAACTTCTATGTTTAATATTGTGGCTCTTCTGTCTCTGACCCCAGATAAGTTTATTAGGGTGCACAATATTTTGGGGAACACAATACCACCACATTTCCCTTTTTTGTCTAAAATTAAAAAAAAGCTTATAACTAATACAAGAAAAATTATATCCAGTAAGTATATACAATATACATAGTCAAGATTACATTAACAATGTCTAGTCCATTAACATTTGACAGATTCAGACAAAAACTCCATTATATATATATTAACAATGTCCAGTCCAATAATATTTGATAAACTCAGACAAAAAATTTTTCTTTACTTATCCTATTTAAAACAAGTAGTTCCTTTTTAAAAGTAGATTAAAAAATTGACCTTTTTATCTTATCATATTCAAAGAGTGAAGGATATCTGTTGAGAGATGAGTGATGGATGAGTGAGACACCACAGAGAAGCCCAGCTAGAATGCAGACACAGCTCCTTTCCCATCCTCTCCCACCATCTTTTCTTTGTTGGTTTTTCCTCTGCCTAGTGCAACAATATGGTGGTCATTCACTTTGAGAGTCAAGCTTTCAAGTGCATACATTTTACTTATAACTATTTTTGCTTTTTCTTGCTTGCTAACAACTTCTCAGTCACTACAAGAACAATTATACTTGCTCAGCTTTACTTAGATTTGTGATGTAAGGATGAAAGCCTGGTCATAGTTGATCTGTGTGAGAAGCCCAAGCAATGCCTCTGTCAGACACTGAAGGCTTCAGTTAGGAATCTCAAAGACAATATGCTCAGCTCCCCAGTTCCTAAGCCACGATTGCTCTCACTAAAGAATACCCATCTTCTATGTCATTCTGAGTTATCCTTCCTATTTGAAAGCTATTGCTTTTGGGGGTTTTATTACTGTTTTTGCTTTTTGCTTTGTTTAACCTATTTGTCCAGTAGATACTTTCTCCTTCTGCTCCTGCCCTAGAAATTGAACCTAGGTTTTACATGTGCTAGGCAAGCACTCTATCACTGAGCTATATTACCAACCCAACACTAAATGTCTTTTTAGTGTTTTCTATGGAATCAGATGAATTCTTAAGGTAGAATGGATTCAGATTTAAGCTCCATCACATGCTAGCTATTGAGTGTTGAACAATCCCTCTGGGCCTCAGTTTTTCCACCTGTAAACTGAGTATAATAATGGAACTGTTCATTAGGATTATACAAGGATTATATTAGCCTATATTTCAAGACTCAGAGTCATGCCTGCTGCCCACCAAGCTCTTCAAAAGACCTAGCAGTGATGACTATCACTGTGCTGTGCTAGGTGGACTTGAACATATTTTCTACCTTTGAGAATCTCATGGAATGGAGGCTAGTTCATGCAGTTTAATGGCTTTTATGTTTTAATTCATTTTCATGGTAGTAGAACCATTATGAGAGTCTCTCAGCAACATTTCAAGTTCAAGTTATTTTGGTAAGTCAGTAGAAAGCCCTGACAGCTGTATAAAGAAATGCATGCTGAGCTCCAGGCAGTTGGTCAGCAACCCCTTTCTGAAATTCAGTTCATTCGAAGGTTTCCAAAGTGGAGGACAAATCCTGCTGTTCCCATTCTCAGTGTGTTCCTTTAGCAAATCATGTCAGCATGAGGCATTCTGTAAGCATATGATGGCAATAGACTGGTGGCCATGAGAGCATTGCTGCCTATGGTTAGACACTCAAGAAAAGCGAATTCATCACTTGGCATCCCTGGGAATGTTGCGTGGGAGGGAACCTGACGAGGCCACTGGAGGCTTCCAGAGAGGGACCGATCTAAGTGGCTTTGGAGTTCATAAACACTCTGGCTCTGCCAGGGGAGGATGAGGAGGTATATCAACCAGCTATGAGAAGAGAGCCTTCCTTTTAAGGCCAAAGGTTGTAATACCTGAGGAGGACCAGAGGATGCTGAGGGCCAGAGGTATGCACTGGGAAGTCACAGACTGAGAGTCATCAAGTTGACCTCTTTTGAAGATGAAGAGACTTGACTTGGAGATTTGAAGACATTTGCTCCAGGGCAGGAGCTAACCCTGCCTGTCCAGCCATTGCAGAAAAGATCAGCGTACAGAGAAGGGGCACTAGACCCCCTGTAACCTGCCTTGAAACTGAAGTACCACTCCTTCCTGAGAGGGTCTATGTTTAAGCTTCCATGTGCATATTGTATTGTCTCCCTTTAGATAAAGGTGATTTTTTTTCCTGGTATGTATAATATCCCTTAATGTTTCCAGGAAACCTATTTGCTGATAAAGTGGAACTTTTCCCAGACTAAATGGGAGCAATATGAGATGACCACAATATTTAGGTTCTTTTTCTCAACTAGGACAAAGAATGTTGAGGTAAAAGAGCCTCCCTGTAGACCAGGTCGTCTGCATGGTGGAGGGACATTGACATTCAGAGTTGGTCTAAAGGAGGAGAGTGACAGGGTAGGATGATGACACCCCAAGTTTAGTCTTAAGATTCCCACATACATCAGAAGCAATATGCAGATGTGATGGTACTGAAGAACCTGCTAGCTGAGAGACTCCTAGAACTCTGCCATTCTTGCCCTGTACATCCAACAGCCTTGTTAATAACACATATGTAAATAACAAGTAAGAGCATAGTTCAGAGTTAAGTGTTGACTCCACCTTGTTCCTTTCTATGTTCATGTACAATTTAAAAAGTATAGAGAGAAGTTACATGAAATAAATGAAAAGGTGAATAGAATAGCATCTATATATGCCTCTCTAGTTGAGAGTCAGAACCTTACCCAAACAATGAGTGTTTTTATAAGTGAGATTACTGGTCCAGACCAGAACTCCTTAGGAAAAGGACAGTATTCAAGTTCTTTTGACACTCTTGGTCCTGTGCTTTATAAAAATGTCCATGACTCCAGAAACTCCCCCAAAGTACCAAGAGCCCTGTTATTAAATGGCAGCGGGGCCAGTGCTGACAAAATCCTTCTTCACACTGACAGTGCTTCAAGCCTTTTTGGTCTTGGACATAAGCAAATGCTCCTGGGTAATTGTTTTAGCCCCCACCCAATTTATCTTTTTACAGAGAAAGTTCTTTTTAAATTGTTTTTATTAAAAATAGAATTACATCACCTGCTCCTTCTCCCCTTCCCCCAGCCCCTCCCAGTTATCTTTCCTCAGATGTCTCCCATGCCTCCTCCACTCTCAAGTTGATAGCCTCTTTTTCTTTTATTGTATTTATTTCATGCACATACAGATATTCACATGTATGTGTATGAATATTTATAAATAGAACCTGATGATTCCATTTTTGTTGTTTGTGTGTACATGGTCTCCAGCTCATGACTCTGCAATGGACAACCCAAAAGAAAGCTCATCTCTGAGAGAAGCTAATTATCCTGTTCTCAGCAGTAATTAGTTGCCAGTAGTTCTTTGTCTAGGGGTGGGATGTGACCCTGTGTAATTTTTCCCATTTTGTGTTCACATGACTATTGATATTGCTATTGTTCAAGTCTTGTGGCAATTTCCAGGAGAGTCTGTATCAGAGCAGACTTCCCGATATTCTGGTTCTCAAAAATCTTTCTTCCCCCTCTTTGGAGATATTTACTGAGCCATAGATGCAGGAGTTGTGGTGTAGATGTCTGTTGTGGGTGGGATCCCCACAATTTGCTGATCTCTGTATTGTATCCATTTATGGTTTTCTGTGATGGTGTCTATTTGCTGTATGTGGAAGCTTCTTTGATTAGGAGTGGTAGTTAAACTTATCTATGGGTTCAAGAACAAGATTTCTAGAACTTTCTAGAAAAGTGGAGAGATGGTTCATGAAAATACTATTCAAACTGTCAAAGGAGGAAAGCGATTGGACAGTCCTAACCAGCTGCAATACCTAAGAACCACGACTATTACCAACACGGCAAGAAATGCATAAAAGTACAAAAAGTGGCATTCACAGGTTGGTGGCAGACAACAGTTGTCTAGTTGGACTTAAGGCCAGGAGGGAAATCATGCCTGGTACTAGAAACCTAGCCAGCTTCCCTGGGTGATTGAGGACATGGATCTTAAAGACAGAGTTCTGATAATTATTCCTCATTTACTGAAAAACAATATCCTCTAAAATATCCTGAGAAAAATTACTCTCTCCTGTAGCTAGAGTTTTCCTGCCTGGACCATGGTCAGGACAAATCTCTCCCACCCACCAGTCCCACACTCAACTGAGTAAACACACAGAGACTTATATTACTTACAAACTATATGGCCGTGGCAGGCTTCTTGTTATCTAATTCTTCTATCTTAAATTAACCCATGTCTATTAGTCTATAAGTTGCCACATAGCTCATGGCTTACCAGTACCTTACATCTCGCTTGTCATGGCGGCGGCTGGCAGTGTCTCTCTGCCTCAGCCTTCCCCTTCCCAGAATTCTCTTCTCTGCTTGTCCCACCTATACTTCCTGCCTGGCTACTGGCCAATCAGTGTTTTATTTATTAACCAATCAGAGCAACACATTTGACATACAGAACATCCCACAGCACTCTCCATCCTCATACACCATGTAGTTCTTTCTTATCAAAAATCCCCTACAGTCCAACTCCTTCAAATTATATCCACACCTTAAATTTCCTGTTTCTTTTCCAATGCAGTCTGACCCTGCCCATCTCCATTGGCTTTTATTTTCTCTCTTTGCTTATCACTAGTTCCTACTCTTTCCTCTTCTACTCTTTGGAGGCCTATATGTCTGATTCAAAGAGTTCTGCTCCCTGGATTGTGGAATGGCATCCCTCCTTCCCCTTCTGCCTTTGCCTCTTGAAAGCCTACCTAGCCCACCAGGAAGCAGGCCTATGTCTAGTGTTTGAGGTTTCCAAGCAGCTATAGGCCTTTGGTATACCTCACAGCTCTCACTATTGATCTGGATTTATGGAGCTTCTATCCCTGTATGCCTCTATTATTCTTCTAATCTTCATGTTGGAGGAAGCTAGGGAAAGGAGAGCTGGAGCCTGTGCCAGCACTAAGAGCTCCAGCTTGTCTGAGGATTGCTTTGGGTTTTGCAGAAGAGCTTGGACATTGCATCAAACATTCTATTCCCATCCTGCCAGAACCAGATTCTTCACTATGCACATCATTCCAAACCGCTTACTCCATCTTCCCTCCCAGGAACCCTTCTTCCCAGCAAGAAGACTAAATGGGCTTTACTGCATGAATTATTAATCCTCCTTACCTGTCTCCCACTCTCTGTCTCAGGCACTAGATCCCTGAGCATCTGCAGATGCCTGTAATGAGCTTCTCATACAAAGTAGAATCTGAGGTCTTTTGAGTAAATGTGGCTGAGGAACACACTGTCAGAATCGATGTGTGAAGGGTAATATGCTGCTTCTTGGTCAATATTGCCTTTTCGTCCCCCAGTGGAGGCTTACAGCTGTTGTCTATGGCAACTCTCCAACTTGTGTGGTTGCGTTCTGCTTTTCTCTAGCTCCTCTTGTGGGCCTAAGACAACTAACTCTTCATGTATTTTCCCAAATAAAACAAAGAGGACTACTTCTGGCATTTCTGTTTGCAGAGGCCATGTATGGGAGAGAGGCACCCAAGTAGAAAAAGAGTCCTGCCTTTGGAGAACTGGGTGTGGATACATTCTGCACCCATTCTGGGGGTAAAGACACTAGTGTCACCTAGCCTCAGTTTTTGTCTGTATTTGGGAAATTTCATTCTGTACTCTAAACTATCTCAGGCTTACACGGAGTGTTGCAGGTGGAGGTGCATTACAAAGTGCTATAAATATTCATGGAGATTATTGGTCGGCCACATGAAAAGTCTGACTGGATGGAGACAGGTTTAGCAAGGAATCTTGTTTCAAAAACAGGACTCCATCTGTAATAACAATTTAAAGAAATAAGTGATAATCTTTGGAAGGCAAGGAGGAGCAGCCCTTGTACATGCTCATGTAACAAAGAGGGGACAGCTCTAAAGAGGAAACAAGGCACAAAAGGAGATGAAGGGCTTGTTCTGGCCAAGTCTCAGTAGTTACCCGGCTAACCATACGTTAATCAGGCCATTCTGCCTGTCTTCCAGGCCTCTGCAATAAATGGAGGTAACTAGCTCTTCAGGTGTTATTTGTTATTAGGAATTATGTTGTGAAGGTCACAAGAAACAATATAGACATGCAAACACCATCAAATAGGAGTTCATAATTAATGCTGTAATTAACCTGAGTAGAGTATCAGACACTGCAAGGTAGATGAGCCCATAAGAAAAATGCCAGCCATAATCTTCCTTTCATAGAATTTCTTCTATGCAATTCTGTATACGTCATTTCATTCTCAAATGAATTTGAAGTGAGGCTGTTTTCAAGAAAGAAAGGGCATCTGTAAATTTGGGTAAAATGCCCAGTAGAAAACCATTCAAGAAATGAAGAGGAGGAGGATCTGGGAAAAGGAAAAAAAAGTGCTCTAGAAAATACCAGCAGAGGAAAGTGACAATAATTACACATAAAAGCTGTGTGCCAAAGGACCTTGCTGGCGTTCTCCACGGAGTCCTGGCTCACAGAGCTCTGTTTTCTCCTGCAGCGCAAGGATGCTGGGTTTAGGGAGAAGATTGCCACCTGGCGGTCATTACAGGGTGCTGTTTCAGCTCGCTTGGGGTATGGCTTGGTGAGGTTTGCATAAGACTCAGGAAGAGCAGACAGGGCAGAGGGACAGGGCTGAAGCACATCCTGTGGCAAGTGCCGCAGTTTGGAAGAGACGACCCAGAGCCAGCCTCCCAAATGACCTGCTGCCTCCATTAGCCTCTTGTCTTCAGTGTTCCAAAGGACAAGAAACAGGCTGAAGACACCCCAACATCGGGAAACTCCTCCGTGGCACTAAAAGGATGTCGCTCCGGACAGGGGCATCTCCGTCCCGGGGGTTTCCAGGGTTTGGAATGAAAACCCAGGAGTCCCTGAGGAACGCTCAAGTTATTTTTCGTGCCTTTCATTTTGCAACACTTAGGCACTCCGCACTCCTTGCTTGAGCCCACCAGCGGGAAAGGCAAGCAGGCCCTGGTGCTAGGCAGTGGGAGCCGGAGAGAGAGGTGAGATGAAAGGGCTGAAGGAAGCTTATTAATAGTTAAGTGGACAAGGCTGATAATGGCATATCTTTTTATTGGCCCCACAGATAAGTTACAATACACAAGCTTGCAGGCGGCTCCTGTGATTTGCATTGATACAATTCAGGCTGAGGTTTTCATTATACAGCAGGGATGATTCCGGAGCCTGTGTTATCAAAGGCGGTGAAAGGAGCTGGGGAGCTATCTCATATTCTGCGCGTGCCTATTCATTAATGGTTAGTAAGGTGCTTTGTCCCAGGTGGTATTGGGTGTTTCACAGTGAACCATTAACAATTTGAACAGCTTCATACATATGTCTTATTGATGTATAAAGTCCTTCCAACCTCAGCTTTTTTTTTTTTTTCCTCTCTCTCTCTCTCTCTGACTGAATGAATTCTGCTTTACTGGGGTTTGTGTGAAAAACCAAGTGGCATTCTCCATGAGGACAGGGATCTTGCAGATAGGCCAGGACTGGCGAGGCAAAGCCCCGGGAAGCTGACAAAGGAATAGTAGGTTTAAAGAAAATCACATGTAAGCAGAGGTTGACTTTTGTTTTGTTATGTTCTGGTTTAAGTTAGCACTCAAGGTACTAGACATCAATATGGCATTGCTGAACGAAGTGAACTTAAGTAGAGTCTCCTTCTCCGTCATCTTCCATACACCCCTGCCCCTTGGTCCCCCCTTGTCAGCATCCCCCAAAGTCTCCTTCATATTTCCATATCACCTGTTTCTTTTTGTCCCCCTCCCCACTTCCTGAAGGAGTTGTTGTTATTCGTCAAATGTTAGGGAGAGAGCTGGGTTTGTTCCCCAGTTGCTCCTTATGGGGAAACAAGAGAGCCCCTACATTTCACAGGAGGCAGCAGATGGTGGCACTGTTTCCAGGGGTGCTAGGTGGCCCTTTCAGGGAAGGAATTTGGAGCAAATGCTCTGTGCCCTGAAAGACAAGAGGACAAGTAAAATAGATGGTGAGAGGCGAGCTATGGGACACAAGAGGACAGACATGACCAGCAGCTGACAGGGAGGAAATGGAGGGGAAACAAAGGAGCCGAGGCAGCGTTTCCTGGCTGAAAATGGGAGAATGAACGGGATCAGACTTAGAAAGCAATTATGTCTGATTGCAGTGTGGACACTGCTTCCCAGCAGACTCAATCCCCACTGCCCAGGAGGCTGGGGGCATGGAAGGATGATGTCAGATCTTTGGAGTTTAAGCTCTGATTGTCATTACACAGCAGTTGGGCCACTTGTTTTCTGCATTCCAATTGAATAGAGACTCAAGGATTCAGTCTGCAAGTTGTCAGCCACCTAAACCCCACACATGCCTTCTGGGTTTTCCAACTTTTCTTCTAAGGTCTCCCAGAGTTTCTCCAAGTGCCAGAACTTCTTGCTTGATTTAAAGGCACTCTCCTGCCACCCACAACTATGCCTGTGGCCCCTAAATATCCCTGTGAACTCTATCTTCTCCCAACCCATGAATTTAACCTACTGCAAAGCCAATTTTGATGTTTCAAGGTTTCTGCTGCTCTTTTGGCATACATTTTGATACGTTGTGACATGCCCCAAACCACCACCGTCAAGGAAATAGCTGTAGACCACGCACTGGATGTCCACGGTAGCCTTCTTCCCTTTGGAACCCTCTTCTCAACCCCAGACAACCACTACTCCACTTTCTATCACAGTCAACTAATTTATAATTTCCATATGCATGCATTTTTAATAAATAGAATCATCATGCACTTTATCTAGTTTGGTCCACACAACATAATTATTTTGTAATTCAGCCAAATACATGTATCAAGGTCATTCCTTTGTTCATGATGAATAACATATAATTGTACAGGCATTCCACAGTTCAGGGCTCCATTCTCTTATAAATCAAAGTGAAGTTTCCCATTTGGAGGCACTAAAGATCGAATTGATAAGAACATTTGCATGTAGTTCTTTATGAGCATATACCTTTACTTCTCTTATGTCCTATCATTTGTGTTGGGTGTGGATTTAACTTTTTTTTTGCTTTTTTTATTTAATATTTTTATTTTATAATTAACTTAATTTCACATATTAGCCATGGATTCTCCCATCCTCCCCTCAATCCACCCCCCATTCCCACCTCCTCCAAGGTCTCCCCTGGGGAGTCAGCCTAGCCTGGTAGACTCAGCTGAGGCAGGTCCAGTCCCCTCTTCCCTACACCAAGGCTGAGCAAAGTGTCTCAGCATAAGCCCTAGGTTCCAAAACACCAGCCCATGCACCAAGGACAGGTCCTGGTTCCACTGCCTGGGGGCCTCCCAAACAGTTCAAGCTAATCAACTGGTTATCCAGAGGGCCTGGTTCAGTTCCTTGGGGCCTCCTCAGCCATTGGTTCACAGTTCATGTGTTTCCACTAGTTTGGCTATTTGTCCCTGTGCTTTTTCCAATCATAGTCTTGATATCTCTTGCTCATATAATCCTTCCTCTCTCTCTCCGATTGGACTCCCGGAGCTCCACCTGGGGCTCGCGTGGATCTCTGCATCTGCTTCCATCAGACACTGGATGAGAGTTCTATCATGACAGCCAGGGTGTTTGGCCATCCTATCAACAGAGCAGGTCAGCTCAGGCACTCTCTCGATCATTGCCAGTAGTCTACAGTGGAGGTATCTTTATGGATTTCTGGGGACCTCTCTAGCACTCTGCTTCTTCCTATTCCCCTGGGGTCTTTATTCATCATGATATCTCCCTTCCAGTTCTCCCACTCTGCTCCTGATCCAGCTGGGACCTCCCACTGCCCTAAGCTCTCTTCCCCCCCACCCTTGCCCTCCATTACCCCACCCCACCCCCAGTTTGCTCATATCAATCTCATCTATTTCTCTGTCATTGGGCGATCCCTGTGTCTTTCTTAGGGTCGTCTTTATGAAGAATGGATAAATAAAATGTAGTACATATACACAATGGAATACTACTCAGCAGAGAAAAACAATGACATCATGAGGTTTGCAGGCAAATGGATGGAACTAGAAAAAAAAAATCATCCTGAGTGAGGTAACCCAGACTCAGAAAGACAAACATGGTATGTACTCACTCATAAGTGGACACTAGATATAAAGCAAAGGATAACCAGACTGCAACTCACAATTCCAATTCCAGGGATTTAACTTTCTTTCTTTTTTTTTTTGGTTTTTCAAGACAGGGTTTCTCTGTCACTTTGGAGCCTGTCCTGGACTAGCTCTGTAAACCAGGCTAGCCTTGAGCTCACAGAGATCCACCTGCCTCTGCCTCCCGAGTGCTGGGATTAAAGGTGTATGCCACCACGGCCCAGCGGGATTTAACTTTCTAAGAAACTGTCTTAGTATTTTCTAAGTGGTTTTGCTGTTTACATACCTACAAGTAGTGTATGAGAAGCCCTGAGCCTTTGTATCCTTACTAGCTAATCTTTATAACCTCATCCAGTTGAATAAATATGTAGTGGTTTCTTGTCATTGTTTTAATTTGCACTTTCCCTGACTAATAATGCTGGGCATCTGTTCCTGGCTTTTTTTTTTTTTTTTTTTTTTTTTTTTTTTTTTTTTTTTTGCCAGCAGTATATGTTCTTTGGTGAAGTGTTTTTAAAATCTTTTGCCAACTTTTAAATTGAGCTGTTGTTTTCTTACTATTGAATTATGAGAGTTTTTGTATGCATTCTGAATATAGGGCTTGCCATGGTAATATTGTTTTTTAACATTTTATCTCAAAACCCACTTGTCTTTTCATTCTCTCAGTTCTGTTTTGCAAAGAACAGTTTTTAGTTCTGATGAAATCAGATTTCCACATTGTTCTTTCATGAATCCTTGAGATTTTGTGGTTGGGTTTTTACATAGCGGTCTATGATCTATTTTAATTCAGTTTTTGTACATGGCATGAGATAATGATTAAAATCCGCTTTTCCATGTGTGAGATTTTCTGGAGCCATTTGTTAAAAGGCCTGTTACTTCACTGAATTGCCTCAATACATTTGTCAAATACCGGTGTTTCATATGACAACAAAAAAAGAGTACATGAGGATCAAAGACGTTAAACAATCTCTTAAAACCTTAGCTCTTAAAATACATCCAGGTATTCATGCACTTTATGTGGACATTAAAGATTCAACTCATAGGGGCAAAACTCAATACTACTACTGTTACATTGTAAGTTTGTCTATGTTTAACTTTGCAAGAAACTGCTTTGAGTCTTTTTCATGATAGCTGCTTTAATAATTAATAATAATAATAGTAAAATGCCATTCCGTCATCATTTTTCCCTGTTATCTTCTAAGAGTTTTGTTGTTTTCATTTTACTTTTAAATTTATTGTCCAGTTTGAGTCTTAGTCAACTTGAGCAGCTATAACAAAATACCAGAGAATGGTCAGGTATAAGAAATGAGCAATTCTTGCAGTTCCTAAGTCCAGAGATTTCAATTTCAAGTCCCCAGAATGTTGGATGTCTGGTGAAGGACACTTCCTGGTAGAGATGGCGTTGTTTTCCTCAGGTGATATAAGAGACAAGAGACCACAGTGTAGTGAAATTCATAAAGACACTAATTTCATGCATATGGATCTCATGATCTATGCACCTCCCAAAGGTTTTGTACTCACAATTACCATCACCTTGGGGGTGGGGGTTGGGGTTAGATGGCATGTTGAGTTTTAAAATTGTTTTCATTCTTTCTTAAAAATTTCAAACAAGCATACAATAAAATATGCATATATCTACCTCTCACTTACCATCCCCCAACTCACCCCATATCCCTTGAGTATGCATTTCTCCCAACTTCATGTCCTTTTGTTGTGGTAGTTATTGTTGACAACCCACTAGGTCTGGTTAGCTCTGCCCATATGCACTTGGATGTGAGCCTGTTCACGAACACCTGGGAATCCTTCCCCAGAATATACCCACTGCTCCTCAGTTAGGAATGGGGCCTGGAGAGTATCTACACCATCTGTGATAGAATTTTACCTCCCCTGATGTTGCATAGGTCGTCTGCCGGTCACCACAGCCGCTGTGAGTTTAACTGCAATAGCTATGTCTTATCCTGAAGACAACATTCAGCAGCTCTCCTCCCCATCCCCTGCTCTCACATCCTTTCTGCCTCTTCTTCTGCTGTGCTTCCCTGAGCCGTGATGTGTAGGCTGATAAGGGTGGAAATAGGTATCCTGTTGTTCAGGGATCAGCGCTCAGTTTCTTGTTCTCAGCACTTCAATTACACATCTCTTAATTGACTGGTGAACACTGTGAAAAGAAGCTTCTTGGACCAAGGTTGAGAGTAGTGCCGGTCTATGGGTTTAAATAACAACAGCAGCTTCTACCTCAGAGTCAATGACCTCCCCAGCCATGGACTTGTGTCAGGATAATAATACTAGGTGTGAAATCCCCTTCGGTGGAGCAGGCCTCAGATCCAATCAGAAAGTGGTTAGGTGCCCTTTACCAGGCCTGCCACTATGGCATCAGTAGGCGTGTCTTGACTGGCAGGTTAATATTGCAGCATTCAGGGTCCAGCACGGCTGATTCAGATCACTAATGTTGTTTTTTCCCCCAGCGGCCTGCACTTCACCTTCTGGCACTATACAATAATAGTCAGCAGGGAGGAAGCTTCCCTGTGGGTTTGAGATCGACTTCTCCATGTCCTGCAGCCAAAGTGGGTGTTGTCTTCAGCAACAGGGTCTTACCATAGAATGTTAATGTTAAGGACAACTCACATGTATGTATTCTCTTGTGATCTCTATCTAGATCCACATAATTTTGGCATGCACAATATTTTGCTTATTCAATTGTTCTAGTACTATTTGTTAAAAAAAAAAAAGGGATTATCTTCTTTCCATTGGATGTCTTTTATATGTTTGTCTGGGTTGACTGTTTATATGGGTTTATCTCCAAGGTACCCTTTCTGCTCCAGTGGTCTATCTGTCTATTCCTTCATCAATGCCACCATAAGTCTTGAATTTAGGTAATGCTTGTCTTCCTAAGTTGTGGCTTTTGTTTGAGTTTCTGGGGATCCTTTCTGGTTGCCATGAGACTGACAATTTCCCCAGTCATACCCTTCTGTTGTGATGAACTGCCTCACTGCAGGTCCAACAGGCCCAGTTAACCAGGTTTTGAAACCCTGTGGTTACTTGTACAAGACCTTAGCCACAATGAACCTTTTTTTCTTTGTAAGTTTGTCTTAGGTATTTTGTCACAGTGATGGAAAATTGGTTAATAACTCCCTACCCATGAACACAGAATGCCTTGGATTTTCTTTTATCTGTGTCTACATTACTGCTCTCTTTGGCAGCACATATACTAAAATTGGGTCTACTTTGATTTCTTTTATTAGCAACTTGTTAATTTCATATATATATTTTACATATTATGTAATATTTATGTCCAAAATTTCATTTTTTGGATTGATGTTAATTAAAAAATCTTTTTATCAATATTTCAAAATATATTCTATGCCTTGTCCCAAATGTCCTTCACAGGCTCTATTTAAGTGCATATTCATACACTTGAAGGTGATTCACTAATGTCCTCCACACTTTCTCATGTTTTCCTCTATGCTTCACTCTTTTTTTTTCTTTTTTTTTTAATTTTTATTTTGCAATACAATTAAGTTCTACATATCAGCCACAGATTCCCTTGTTCTCCCCCCTCCCGCCCCCCTCACCTTCCCCCCAGCCCGCCCCCCATTCCAATCTCCTCCAGGGCAAAGCCTTCCCCACAGACTGAGATCAACCTGGTGGACTCAGTCCAGGTAGGTCCAGTCCCCTCCTCCCAGGCCGAGCCAAGCGATCCTGCATAGGCCCCAGGTTTCAAACAGCCGACTCATGCAATGAGCACAGGACCCGGTCCCACTGCCTGGATGCCTCCCAAACAGATCAGGCCAATCAACTGTCTCACCCACTCAGAGGGCCTGATCCAGTTGGTGACCCCTCAGCCATTGGTTCATATTTCATGTGTTTCCGTTTGTTTGGCTATTTGTCTCTGTGCTTTATCCAACCTTGGTCTCAACAATTCTCTCTCATATAAACCCTCCTCATTCTCGCTAATTGGACTCCCAGAGATCCACCTGGGGCCTAGTCATGGATCTCTGCATCCAGATCCCTCAGTAGTTGGATGAGGTTTCTAGCACGACAATTAAGGTGTTTGGCCATCCCATCACCACCACAAGAGCACTTGTTCAGCTATGTTCATATCAGCATTGTTTGTAATAGCCAGAACATGGAAACAACCTAGATGCCCTTCAACTGAAGAATGGATAAACAAAATGTGGTACATATACACAATGGAATACTACTCAGCAGAGAAAAACAATGACATCATGAGGTTTGCAGACAAATGGATGGATCTAGAAAAAATCATCCTGAGTGAGGTATCCCAGACTCAGAAAGACAAACATGGTATGTACTCACTCATAACAGGATACTAGATGTGGAACAAGGATGACTGGACTGCTACTCACAACACCAGGCAGGCTACCTGGAAAACAGGACCCCAAGAAAGACACAGGGATCGCCCAATGACAGAGAAATGGAATGAGATCTACATGAACAGCCTGGACATGAGTGGGGGTAGTGAAGGGCGAGGGTCGAGGGAAAGAGAGCTTGGGTGAGTGGGAGATCCCAGCTGAATCAACAACAGAGAGGGAGAACAAGGAATAGGAGACCATGGTAAATGAAGACCACACGAGAATAGGAAGAAACAAAGTGCTAGAGAGGCTCACAGAAATCCACAAAGATACCCCCACAACAGACTGCTGGCAATGGTCGAGAGACACTCCGAACTGACCTACTCTGGTGATGGGATGGCCAAACACCTTAATTGTCGTGCTTCACTCTTAAATTGCATACATGTATTGTTGTGTCTACAGGATCAGTAACTGTTTCATCACTCAGTGTCTAATCTGCCATTATTTCAATCCAGCCTTTTCTTCTTCTTTTTCTCCTTAGTTTGTGATCACTCTGTATTTATATTGGTTTCCTTAAAAATTTTTTCCACATCTATGCTTAACATTTGAAATATATGAATATCAGAACATAACATGATTTAGTGTTTGTCGATATGGAATAATTATGTCCTGTCCTTGGTTGCTGATTTCAGAATCCATCAGTTCTAGATTGTTTTCAATTGATTGACTTTTGTTGTTCTTCTAGATCCATGTAGTGAATTTTTTTTTCCTTTCGTGCCTGTTAATTTTTTACTAAAGTCCAGACATTGTGATATTATCGTCTTGTACTGGACATTTCTGTTTCCTTTAAATATTCTTGCCTTTTCTCCTGGATTTTATAAGGAAAAAATTGGTTCCTCTTTTTGAAACTTGCTAGGCAGAGCATGAGTCATGCTCACCCCAGTGCTAATGAGTTCCCCATGAAAGATCTTACTATGCATTTTGCCCAATGTTCTGTAAGTCATGTGTCTTTTTTTTTTTTTAGAGCAAATGAAAACAGACTTGTCCTCACCCTGTGTGCCATCTCTGTTCACAAAATGTTTCTTTCTCTTCTGCTGGAGACTTTCCTCTCATGCACAAGCTGAGCAGTGCTCAGGGGCTTCCTTCTGTGGGCTCTTTCCAGATCTCTTACCCTCCCCCTGTACCGCTAACTCTCTCAGCTCTAGTACTTTCTGCTGTAAACTCTAATGGCTTTGGCTTTCCCAGACTGATTATATCTCTTCTCAAAGAGTCCTTCAGGTTCTATCTGCTTCGCCTTCTTGTGCTATTAAGTATGAACTCTTAAGGCAATAGGTCGTGCAACTGTGGAAGGGACTTTATTTTCCAAGTCTTGAGGACGACTGTTTCTTACCACCTACTACTTAGCACCTTGACAACCACGTTTTATATGTTCCTCCTCTGATTTGGTTGTTGCAAAAAGGAGGGTGCACTTTGGTCAGATGCAGATGTAGAAGTCTCTTGATAGCAACATAACTTTCTAGATCCTTAGAAGAGATAGGCTCCTTTACGTGGCAGTGTTTTCTGTTCTTCTGGCTCTAATAACATGGCTGTCTCCTGGTTTCAGGGGATACCTTGCTGTAAAAATTCAGTGTGTCTTAGGAGCTGTGCTGTTGGGACTGGGAATCAGAATCGTCCTCAGTCAGTGGAATTGGGCCTCCCAACCACAGGGTTCTTATTTTGAAAACCAAGTGCAGATGAAGTTTTTTTCTGTGATGTACCCTTCTTGTAAGATACTTTCCATAGTTTTTGTTTTGTCCCTCACTGCCAGAGATTATACCATTTGACAATCTGCATTGTGCCCTCTACTGGAGAGACAAGTTTGTTATCTGGAATGGAGAGTTTAGTTTATGGAGCTACACAGAAAAGAAAAATGCCCACAAAAGGAGCAAAACAAATCATTCTTTGAGACTCATGATCTTTGCTGTTATCGTATTCTACTTTTTACATTTGGAAAGGATGGAGATGTTGAGTGGATCTGCTAGGTCCTGCAGACAATAGTATAAAACTAACATTAGAATAATGCCCAGAGTTCTTCATATATTTTGGAAATCAGCCTAGTGTCAGGTTGGTGAAGATCTTTTCCAATTCTGTAGACTACCATTTTGTGCTATGGATGGCATCATTTGCCTTACAGAATTGTAGTGGGTAGACAATCTTTTCAGTTTCATGAGATCCCATTTACTAATTGTTGATTCTATTGCCTGTGCTGTTGGTGTTCTGTTCAGGAAGTTGTCTTCTGTGCCAATGCATTCAAGATTGTTTCCCACTTTCTCTTCCATCAGGTTCAGTGTATCCAGATTTGTGTTGAGGCCTTTGATTTACTTGCACTTGAGTTTCACTACCTCCCTTATTGCATCAAATTCCATTATCCCTTCACTCTCAGCTCTCACCAGGAGATAAATGAGCAATACACCTAAGGAAAATATCATGAATAAGGATACAAGGAGGAGAGATAATGAATGCCACGGAGTTCCCAGAACAATATATCCTGAAAAGTCACAAAACCAGTAGATCCTGAAAATCGTATTTTCATTTGTGAGAGAAAAAAAACACATAGTCACCCCCTTCTTCTTCTAGTCAACCATGCAAAACCCAAGAGATAAGTTTGGGAATGTCTCCTAACTCTGTGGCCTTTTAGGAGCCCTTCTTGATTCTTGCACAGAGTCCTAAATTTCTCCTCTAGTAAAATATAGTTCAGTGTTTTGATCTTCCTCCTCTTTTTCCTCCTCCTCCTTCTCAAGTAGATTGCAAAGTCATGATAACAGCAAATAATTTTGTTTGCATTTGTGGCTCATAACTACCTTAAGTCTACTTGTAGATGCTCAGTAAATGTATATTAAATAAATGAATCTTGACTTCTTTTTTTCTTCCAGTGAGACAGCAGACCTATAATCATCATCCCTGGACAGACATGCAAAGCAAGTTTCCAATGGTCAGATCTTAACACCTTAGGAAAGATCAAATTAAAATAGTGGATATCTGTAGACATGTTTGAACTGGAAAATGCAAGCTGATGAATTAAAACCTGGCATGGAGGCAAACCTAAGCCAGCTCATGGTTATCTTTCTAGGTTCACAGACCATTAATCTTTTAAGTATCTGAAAGTGGGGATGGGGGGAGGAAATGGCAATAAAGCTGATTGGAAATATAGAAGTCACATACAGTACTTCTCTTCCAGAAAGCTGAGTTCAGTAGGCCCCTGTCTTCTTACCTGCCATACTGCCTGTTTCGAAATTATAATACTGTGTACTGAACAAGTACATATCAACTGCAGGAGAGTACTTGCCTCCCTTGGACTAAGGTTAGATATTCAAAAACCAAACTTTCCTGGTAAGATTTCCATTCATTCTTTTTCTTTAATGAAATTAAAGTGGCAGGCACACACTCTGTCTAGATGAAGGCTGGTATGTGGCTCACAGGCGAAAGCGCTTGCTGTGCAAGTCTGAGGAACCGAGCTCCTCGTCTCTAGACCTGAAGTAAAGCTGACATCTACATGCGTGCCGTGGCACATGCACACCATGGCACATGTGCACACACAGACACACACACACACAGACACACACACACACACACACACACATGCATGCACGCACACGCACGCACACAAGCACCATATCTACTCACATCCCCAGCAATAGTACAAAATTAAATTAACTAACTAAGTAAGTTTGGACAATGTTTCCTCTTGCCCTCTGTGCTCCTCTCTATGTAGTTTGTGTTGACTGGGTCGAGGATTTCCAAGTAACTGGTGAAATCTTTTCAGAGTGTTTACCAGGATGTTTCTGAAAGAAGTTGTTTTCGAACAAGTAGACTGCTTTAAGAAGGTCCAATCACCGATCTTGGTGAACATTAACAAATCCACTGAGGGCTCAGCTAGATCCATAAAGCAGAGGAAGGGCAGCTTTGCTTCTGTTTGAGCTGGGAAAACATCTACATACACTGATAAGCTTGGCCCTTCAGCCTTCAGATGCAGATCAAATTATACCACCAGGTCTCCTCCAGCAGAATGTAGAACATCTTGGCCTCTGCAGTCCTGTAGAGCCAACTCTCACCATCAATCTAACCCTCACTGTCTCAGACTTTCTATCCTTTTGTGAGTCTCTCTCTCTCTCTCTCTCTCTCTCTCTCTCTCTCTCTCTCTCTCTGTCTCTCTCTCTCTCTCTCTCTCTCTCACACACACACACACACACACACACACACAAATCTTTGTCTATAATACATATCAGAGAGAAAATCCTATTAATTATCTTTCTCTAGAGAACTCAAATATACAGTTAACATAAAAGCATTAAGAAATTGATGATGAGATTATAATAAATATCTTGTAGAATTTGAAAAAAGTTAGGAATTCTGTATGTAAAACATGAACATACAGCTGGAAGGGGAAGGGCTAACATTTATTATTGTAAGAGGCAAGGTAGGCTGGCTAGTTGTTTTGCCAACTTGACACAAGCTGTAGTCATCCAAGAAGAGGAAACCTTAATTGTGAAACTGTCTCCACAAGGCCTGTAGGCAGGCCTATCAAGCATTTTCTTAATTAGTGATTGATGTGGGAGGGCCCACCTTATTGTATGCGGTTCCACCGCTGGGCTAGTAGCCCTGTGTGCTCCAAGAAAGCAGGCTGAGCAAGCCGTGAAGATAAGCAGGAAGCAGCACTCCTCCCCAGCTTCTGCATCAGCTCCTGCCCTCAGATTCCTGCCCTGTTTGAGTTTCTGCCCTGACTGCTCTCGTGGATGAACTGTGACACAGAATGGTCAGCAAAATAAACCCTTTCCTCCCCAAGCTGCAGTTGATTGTGATGTTTCATCACAGCACTAGAAACTGCAACTGAGACACTGAGTTCCAGAAAGTTCATGTAGTTAAAATTCAAATGTAAATCCTGGGTCTAGCTATAAGCCACTGACTACAGAGGAGGTGACCTTCACGTGTCATCAATGAGGACATCTTGCAAAGAATTTACCGTTAGGCGATTTTGCCATTGAGTGTCTCTCACAAAGTGTTCTGGCAGTGACCAGGGGATTTTGCTCAATTACTCCCTCATGGTCCCTTGATGCAACCAAAAGATGCTGTAGACATGAGCTGTATAAAACAGTTCCTGGGGTAACAAAGCATGCTATTTTACAATAATTGTTATGTAGAATAAATATGTTTGAAAATAATGACAGAAAGCATAATACAATTAAATCCGCAAACCCATAACAACCATTTATTATCATTATCAAGCACTTTCTGCTATACTTGTATATGCAATAGTTTGGGGGGGATTTTGTTTATTGTGTGTGTATGTGTGTGTGTGTGTGTGTGTGTGTGTGTGTGTGTGTGTGTGTGTATGGTATAGAGGTAAAAGGACAACCTTGTGTATCATCTTCAGAAACACAGTCCATTTTCTTCCAGACAAGCCTAAGCCTCACCAATTAGATATCCAGGTTGTCCTGTGAACCCCAGGGAAGCTCCTATCTCCTGCTCAGCATTGAGATTACAAGTGCATGCCACCCACCAAGCAGTTTTACCTAGGTTCAGATCCTCAGAGAGTGGAGTTTGGATTTTTACGTTTGCAAAACAAGCCTTTTGCTCACAGCCAGCTCCAGAGTCCCACATGTAATATTTCTGTGTGACTAGCAATACAGTCACCACAAACAAGCACAACGCACTGGGTTATGATACAATAGCTATGATGTCACTAGACCATATAGATTTTTCAGCTCCACTATAAGCTTTGGGGACTACTTATTGTCTTTGGTGCATCCTATTCACTTGGGGAAAACAGATATATTATGCATGCTTTTTTTAAAGCACATATAAAAGCCTGGCATAGCCTCCCTGGGAT